>NC_136068.1:698626798-699226798 GCF_964261635.1 Lissotriton helveticus
TGTAATGTAATGTAATGTATGTGTCTTGTAAAGCGCACTGCTGCCCTGAGGCGTCGTGGCGCTGTAGACCACTGGGGAACCCGTCCTGACTTTCCCTGTGAGATGGTCCCTACTGGGTATCTCCAAGGTGAAACCAGGCATCCCCGGCGAATGTGGGGGGCCGTTGTAGAGATGAGGCAAGCTAATGCCCAAAGTTGCCGAGTGTGATCCCTGGTTAGAGTAGGCACCGCGGCGAGAATTATCGGGTCCGCTGACCCTGGTCCACGACCCTGCTGCGTCGGGAATTGAACCCTGGTCCCGGGCTGTTCTCTGCTTCTGGGTCTGCCGCCTCTAACCAGTGAGCCACACCACTCCACTAATAGTAGTATCCCTCCTTGACCTTTTTCTTGCTGGGGCTCTGGAAGACAATGGATAATCATCATCAGGAGGAGTGGCTTCCTCGGTTGATACCTCCTCTTGAATATCAATTTCCTGATGTGCCCCTACTTCTGGGGGAACAAGCGTTGTAGGCAGTTGTGCCGCTCCATGAACCTCTAGTTGCACCTCTCCATGCACGTGTCCATGCGCCTCTCCTTGCGGCTCTACTTGCGCCTCTCCTTGCGGCTCTACTTGCGCCTCTCCTTGCGGCTCTACTTGCGCCTCTCCTTGCGGCTCTACTTGTGCCTCTCCTTGCGCCTCTCCTTGCCATGTACTTGCGCTTGTACTAGTTGCACATGTGGTTGTCGTTGCGGCTGTGGTTGTTGAACACTCGTCAGCTGAGTTACACCCGGCGTTGATTGGATGGTACTTTCTTGTGATGAGCCAACATCACTGGTCGATGGTGATTGAACAACCAAAGTGGCTGCCGCAGCAGCAGCCATGGTCTTGGACCTAATTTTGCGTGGTGGCACTGAGCCCAATGAAGCAGAGGTGCTGCTTCCAGCTTGGTCCCCGGCGACACCTCTGCTGCTGCAGGCTTATTTTTTCTTTTCCCAAAAAAGGTGTCGGTGGGCCCACCAGTCTCCTTGGTAGGTGGTGCCACTTGCTTCTTCTGCTCCTTCTTACTGGCAGTGGCACTGGAAACTTTTTTCGCTGAGGCGCTACGGCCAACTTTCTTTGGGGCCATCTTCTTTAGATGTCAGAACAGCAGGCCGCAGTTGCACGAGTTGCAGAGTTGTCTTGTCTGTGGCCACACGTGACGTCACGTGACGTTGTGCTGCACACACCGCTGCAGGACTTCTTCCTGGCACTGGTGGTTCTCTTGTGCACCTAAAAGCAATGGAAGCCAGAGGAACATCAGTTATACACCCCAAAAAATCGAAAAACACATAAAAATCACCACAATCCAATGCCATCCATGCCCTCAATGATGTTTACATTCAAGACACCCCACAGAAAGACTTGGCCCATGCACCACTGAGTAACCCTGGGCATAATGGATGAAAGCAAGGCAAAATGGGTGCAGGCCTGAGCACACTGCCTGCCTTCAAAATGGCCCCTTGACCCCCACCACATGGCCAGGCCCTGCTTGTGCCAGCCCTCAAAATGGCCCCAACCCACATGGCCATGCCCCATCAACACCCCAAAAAATCGAAAAACACATACAAATCACCACAATCCAATGCCATCCATGCCCTCAATGATGTTTACATTCAAGACACCCCACAGAAAGACTTGGCTCATGCACCACTGAGTAACCCTGGGCATAATGGATGAAAGCAAGGCAAAATGGGTGCAGGCCTGAGCACACTGCCTGCCTTCAAAATGGCCCCTTGACCCCCACCACATGGCCAGGCCCTGCCTGTACCAGCCCTCAAAATGGCCCCCGCCCACATGGTCATGCCCCATCAACACCCCAAAAAATCGAAAAACACATACAATCACCACAATCCAATGCCATCCATGCCCTCAATGATGTTTACATTCAAGACACCCCACAGAAAGACTTGGTCCATACACCACTCACTACCCCTGGGCCTACTGGGTAGTGAGGCTTTACAGGCACCCCAAAATAAAAAATAAAACAACATATAACAGTGAGCTAAAATTCCATGACATAAACGAGAATAAAGTTAAAAAGAAATCACAGAAACAGTTGTATCATGCACCCATGACTAACCCTGGGCCTACTGGATACTGTGGCTACCCACCACAATATATGTTTTGTTAAAGTTGTGAAAAAAGTTTTAGAACTGGAGTTGCCTCAACTGCAATGCCCCAAACAAACAACACCAACTTACTTGTAAAATCTCAAGTCCAAAAGTGATCCAAACTCCAAAGTCCAAAAAGTCCTCAAATGCAAATATCCAGCAGCAGCAGCCACAAAAAGTAATCCTTCCAGCTCCACAGCCAAATGAAAAGTGAGCAGGACATGGACAAAGCACTGGGAGGAGCTTGCTGGACAGGAACAGGAAGTTGGAGACTCTGGGGCACTTCCTTCCTCCCACCCCACCCCAAAAAATTGACTCCTGCACCAAAAAGTGCAGCCAAATGTCAATCTGAGGAGTTATTCTGATCAAAATCATCATTTCCACAAGGTTTATGCTTCCTGTGGTGGATTTCTTGTGCAGAATTGCAATTTTTGCAATTTCGGGAACGCAATCTGTTCAAACCTCCCGCCGGAAGTCAGCTGCGCGCCGTCGTGGGCCTTTATGACGTACTCGCATTGTCAAACTCTCGCCGTGCAAGATGGCAAGCCGCGATAACGTAATTGCGTTCGAAAAACTCTCGCGCGATCACGCAGCAAGATCGAAAATGGCGCAGCACACGCAAAACCGGGAGAAAAACAACTCGGCAGGCTCAGAGTCAACGCCGCGCACGCGATATTGTATTTTTCAAGCGCGACCAAGCAAAATAATTTGTAGCTTGCGAATTTGCGGATTATTAGGTAAATTCGCGCGGTTCGCGGATCGTGAAATCGTCAAAAATCCCCAAATTCGCCCACGAAACGGATTTTATGCCCACGCTTACCAGAGATGCCCCCAAACAGACCAGGCAGACCGCTGACCAACAACAGACTGTCCAGCAAAGACCGGACACCAACAACACGGAGCTCAAAGAGGCCAGGAAGTAGCGGGACAGGACCAATTGCCACCGTCTGGAAACCCCAACTCCCAAGGGAAAAAGAACCCCCAAAACAAGCCCAGTCACAGAGGCAACAGAAACCAGGGCGGAAGCCAAGCAGACCGCATAGGCACACCAAACCCCACCGCCCAGCACACACTAAGGGAGGGCAGGAGCAGGGGTGAATCCCTGCAGGGCAGAACAAAGGCAACAGAGGACAAAAGCAGCCAGGAAGCCAGGGCCGGAGCCAAGCAAACCACCCAAACTGAAGGACTCAGAGGCCCAACCCACAACTGGGCAAGGCCACAGAGGAGAAGGCCCCAGTAGAGTACAGGCAAAGCAAAAGCCGGGAGGGCAGCAGAGACCCCTGGCACTGAATCGATGGACCACGTGGGACCAAAACCCAAACAAAGCAACAGCTCAAAGGCCAGGACCAACCGGGGCAGAGAACACAATAGTCAGACCCAAAGCCAAACAGAAGCCGGAGCCAAAGCCCAGAAGTACACGGGAGACAGTGCCCACGGAGGACACACGGCCACTCAACCCAACACGGGAAGAGAGACCTGAAGAGGCCACAGCAGAGAAAGAGCCACAAGCAGGCCAACCAGACACAACCAGAAGGCAGAGAGCACGCGGACGGGGGACAATACAACAGGCGATGCAGGCAGAAGGGCAACCGGCCAGAAGTACAAGACCCCCCCTCTAAAAACACAGCCGCAGACCCCCGGGGGACCAGCAGCAAAGTCAGGCAGGCAGCAGCAGAGGCAAGACTGCCACCACGGGACCGGCACCCCCGACAGGGGGAGGTGGGCACGCCGCCCGACCGACACCCACAGTGAGAACAGGCACACAGGAAAGACAGTATCAGGCGGAGCCATGAGGCCACAATGGCAGGAACACCCCAGACCCGCAAGTAAAGGAACCTGATAGCAGAGGGATCAGCCACCCAACAGGCGGAGAACGTGCAAGCCAGGAGACAGACACCAGAAAAAAGGGGAGAGCCAGCACAAACCCCACAGCACAGCCAGCCCCAACACAGCCTCACCAGGCAGCACAGGAAGGCCGCAAGAAAGTTCCAGGGCAACACAGAGCAGACAGCACCAGGAGACCCAGGCGGACACCCGACCAGGCCTCTACCAGGCCCGAACCGGCCAAATCACAGACAGGAGAAGAGCAGCCGATACCAAGGAGGAACAGCCACAGGTCAATCCGTACCAGCCGCAAGCTGGCAGACCAGGAACGACTGGAGCACAGCCACCAGACCTTCAACCACACAAGAGGAAAAGATAAAAGAACACCCCCAATGGCACAACACAGAGGTCCAAAAGATGACAAACGAAGGGCCGGGGACCCCAACAGCCGCAGGACAGCCCCAGCAAGAGGGACACAACACCAGGGCCCCCACACAGGCAAGAACAAAGCCGGAGCCAGCCGCACACCCAGGGGCACACAGAGGGGAAAGGCCGCAGGCCATAAGAAGGGCCAACGAAGTCGGGATGCCAGGGCAATAGGGAAAGACGCATTCCACCCTGGTCAAAGAGAACCACCAGCACAAGGCAGGAACAGACAGACCCCTACCAGGGAACCAAGTCAGAGGAAAATGTCACAAGCCAGCGCAAGCCAAGGTGCCCAGTAGGAAGCATGGAGCACCCAGAAGGGCTACCTGACACTGGAAAACAGATAAGAAAGGAGCACTGCTATCATTTGTGACTGAGATCTCACAATCAGAGAAACACCAGGAGTTGAACACAATCCACTGGCGTAAGAGTCAGTGACCTTAATCACTAGGCTACGGGGACTCAGTTAACAAAGACCCCCCAATCTGAAGGAAACTCAGGCCGACAAAATGCAGAGGGGACATGCAGGGAACCGGACCTCCACCCAAGAGGCCAAACACAGGACCCCACAGCGGAAGCAATAGGCCATGGAGGCAACAGAGACGGTGAGGGCCAAGGAAACGCCACCCTAGTGGTGAACAGCGAGGCCCACCCAGGACACACAGAAAGCAAACCGGCAAGGGAACAGAGACCAGCCCTGCGCCACAGCCCCCGCCGAGAGCACGCAAAGGAGGAAAGCGGAGCAGATCAAGCAGGCACAATTGGCAGAGGCGCCCATAATAATATGGGACACCACTGTCCACACTACCATAGTTCAGCACCAGACTAGACAGTACAGGTGTCAGAATGAGACATAGTAACGGTTAGCAACATACCAACCGCTCAAGGACGGAAGGCCAATGTGGCATGAACTGGCACAGCAGACGTCAGGGGCAGGCGTCTGACGTCCATCAGACTGAAAAGGCCTCAGACACGCCCCGGCCTCAGCAATAGCCACTGCTGTGTGGCACACAGGGAGAGAAACAAGCAGTCAGCCCCCCCTTGCAAAGCATTGCCACCGCCAGCAGGACCAACCGCATAGCCAGGCGGATTCCATGCACTCATGCCCTAAGCGGGGAAAGGAGCGACCCCTGCTAGGACTCCAAAGTACATGACAGAGCAAAACCGCAATGCAGCACAGACCGCTGGGGGAGGGGTGACAGACAAGCACAGGCACCCCCGTAAACAGCATACCAAGGCATAGCGAGTGGTGAAGTGGCAAAAGAAAAATGAGGAAAAGGAGACACCGCCATGCGGAACTCACCCGGGGAGGCCGGAAAGGAACAAGTCCCCCACCTCATGCCAGCCCAAGGCATCCACCAGGTCTCACACCAGGGAAGGCAAGGAAAACAGCAAACGTGGCCCCACAGGAAGACACACCCAGCAACCCGGAAGCAACTGGGAGGCCGGCGCACCTGCCGGAAAGGGCCGGCCGGTATGCCAAGCCTCCCAGCAAGCCCACCAGGCTGGGAGGCAGGCCAGTAGACTCCCCATCATCAAAGCCAGGCAGCCGGACGGGGAGAGGAAGAAGAAACGCCACTCCAGCCCACCAGGAGCAGCACCAGCACCCAGTCTCAATTCTATCGACAGACAGAAAAAAACAGAACAGGCGGAATGCAGGGTGAGTACTATTTATGCACTCCCAGTGGGAGGGGCGGGGTTAGGGTCCCAGCATTCCTTCGTCTTTTTTTCTGTCTGGAGATGGTTATCTCCACTTTGTTATGAATGGGACGAGGGCAGGAGGGACCTGGGGGTAAGGTTGCTGTTGCCAATGGCCATCTGGCAGCCTTAGCTGAGTTCTACCCTAACAAAGCCCTAGGTCTGCTGTAAATTTCACAACTATCTCATTGACGAAATTGGCCTAGTTAACAAACAATTGTTGTGAGAATGCATGTTTGTTATCTAAGGCCTCAGGGGTATCCAGTCTCTCAATAGTTTAGAACATTTCCTTAATGATGTTCTTAGCATTCAGGATTCTTTGAGAGTAATACCTTTTCTTAGCAGCTCTGACCATTTAAATAGATTTGTGCACTACTTAGACACACCGAATGTTATCCCAAAGCTTACTTTTACTATGCCATTTGACTTCAAGCTTCTTTCATTGACTTTTCAGTTGCTTTAATTCAGGTGTGAGTCATTGACAATTAATACATTTTCAGTTGATGGTAATTGTTTTTAATGGAACTTAATCTAGAACAGATTAGGTAGGCTCATTCAAACTATAGATACTGTTTCAAGATTGGTGCTCTCTGTTGAAAGGACAGGTGAGTTAGATCCTAGTAGAAACCTGCTACTAAAAGACTGCAGGGTGATTCGCTTTCCAAACACTTTCAACCCATTGTTCTTTCAGTTTTATACTGGCTGTGGTTGATATATTGCCTTTCGCAACCCTATTGAAGTATACAAATTATGATCAGTCCAGGTCGTTTCCAGTTTCCCTGTAAGCTCAATACACTGATTATCCATGAAGAATAAATCAAAGGAATGAGTGATATTTCTAAAGTGTGCTTTTACCCCAAATTGGCACTAGAGGCTGGAAATCAAAGCAAATATAGGTTCATTGGTACTTGAACATCCAGGTGGTCATTTTTTTTCTGATATACAACACAATGGAACACCAGCATCTGAACAAAAAATATTTTTGTAGAACAGAGAAACCTAGCAGGAATGGAGTGTTCCTTTTAAAGGACGATTTCCCTTACCCATTATTGGTGGCATGCTTCATCATCAGAAACCTCCTCACACCATGATGAAGCATGCCACCTATGGTGGGTGATGAAAATCGTCCTTTAAAAGGAACTCTCCATTCCTGATAGGTTACTCTGTTCGTCAAAACTCTTTTCTGTTTAGACCCATGTGTCCCATTGTATTGTATAATGTTATATTGGGGAGATAACTCCTGCTGGTCTTTAAATCTCCTCTCACCTTCTTTTGTGAAATGGTCATCTTTTCCTGGAACAGCTTTGGTGTGCTTTGGTTGTATGTCCAGTGATAAGTTGTTTCAACACTTGGTGGACGTAGATGGGACGTAGCAGTGGGCATGATTTTGAAAGTAAACTGAGACTATTTTGGAAAGGCACTGTAATTTAAAACTTGTGGGTGAAGGATATTAGGAAGTAATCTGGGAACTATAAGGTAGTGTGGCAGACCAATTTTATTCAGGAGTATTACCAAAACACCTGAATAACATTGAGGGCCTGAGTGTAATTTGCTGAAAAAGCATTAAAATTAAGCACGATCAAGGAATTTTTATAGGCTACTATAGCTACGGACACAGCAGGGGACGCTGTGAGTTGCGGTATGCTTGCTCAAAACATTTATGCTGGTTGGAACCATACCGCTAGTATGCTTGCTGCTATATAGTTTTTAACCTGATTCATTTTAAAGAAAACTTGTATTTTGCACTTTATTTCATACCTGTACTTCCCAGCCTGGTCTGACGCGGTGAGTGCCGTTTGCTTGGAGGGCCGCTGGAAGCTGAAAAACTACTTCAGGTGTGGTTAGCGCTCCAGCCTTCGCGCACCCAACAGTATTTAGGAAGAGCCTGATGCGCACGCGCAGCGGACACAGCAGGGGACGCTGTTAGTTGCGGTGCGCTTGCTCGTAACATTTATGCTGCTTGGAACCATACAGCTAGTATGCTTGCTGCTATATAGTTTTTAACCTGATTCATTTTAAACAAGACTTGTATTTTGCACTTTATTTCATACCTGTACTCCCCGGCCCCGGTCCGATGCAGCGGGTGCCATTTGTTCGGAGGGCCTCTGGGAGCTGAAAAACTACTTCCGGTGTGGTTAGCGTTCCAGCCTTCGCGCACCCACCAGTATTTAGGAAGAGCCTGATGTGCACACGCAGCGGACACAGCAGGGGACGCTGTTAGTTACGGTGCACTTGCTCGAACCATTTATGCTCCTTGGATCCATACCGCTAGTATGCTTGCTGCTATATAGTTTTTAACCTCATAATTTTAATCAAGACTTGTATTTTGCACTTTATTGCATACCTGTACTCCCCGGCCCCGGTCCGACGCGGCGAGTGCCGTTTGTTCGGAAGGCCTCTGGGAGCTGAAAAACTACTTCCGGTGTGGTTAGCGCTTCAGCCTTCGCGCACCCACGAGTATTTAGGAAGAGTCTGATGCGCACGCGCAGTGGACGCGCCGGCAGCGTGCCAAAGGCACGCCAAAGGCAAGCCCGTATGCGCCCGTCTGCGCCTAACCCAGGCCGAGGGCCAGAACCCCTGCCCCACAAATCCCCGTATGCATCAGTTACTCCCGAGAGGATTTAGTTAATTAATTGGAGACCAAGGTCTGTATCTTCTTGCCGTCCCAGACTTGACCCTCTGACGGAGCCAAAAGAGTGCGTGAACTGTAAACTGCAACTCTGCTTCAAAACAATTAAACAGCCATCGCCTCTAATTAAACCAATACAGCTAGATACCACCAAAGGGCAAAAAGCAATGTTACTTAATGCACGCTCGCTAATTAAACATAACATTGTAGTGGCAGAGATGAGTGAGAGTCATAGTCTCGATTTAGTATTTGTAACCGAGTCCTAGGCCAACGACACATATGACACAGATCTGTTACAAGCACTCCCCACTGGTTTTTACATCACCAGAGCAGACAGAATTTATAAACGGGGTGGCCGGTTAGCTACCACTGCCAAAGACGGAGTATCTGTAACAGCATCCCCCTCTGGCACCTCTCAAGACTGTGAACTGCTATCTTTCCACATACTACTTAACTCGAATGACTCCCTGAATGGGTTACTAATTTACCGACCACCTAAAGCCCAGACCCCCTTGCTGGATAAACTAAGTCCATTCCTGGAAGCTAGTATTAATCGCACAAATTATACTAATCTAGGCGATTTTAATTACCATCTAGAGAATGCCCTAGACCTTAAGAACATCAAACTCCTTGATGTCATGTCTTGCTTGGCTATGGAGCAATTGGTCAAAGAGGGCACTCCCGCCACAGGACATACTCTAGATGGCATATTTACTTCTAACCCTAAGCTTAAAATACATGAGGTCCTACCAGTCTCATGGTCAGATCACAGAGCCATTATATTCGCGATTAAGGCATCGTCTCAATCAATGGCAGGGACTAATCTACCCAAGACATATACAGATCAAGATTGGACAAAAATTGATGCTGACTATTTTCAGACATCATTACTGGAAAATAAGCAAAAGATGGTGGCCTATGCCATTACGACAGTGCATAACTTAACCACATGGATAACTAAGGCTGTAAACACAGCGGCACCCCTAAAAACTACTTCCTTGAGAAGGAAAAAGTCTTCCGAACCATGGGTATCTGACACGTTGAGGAAAGAAAAACAGCTATGTAGAAGAATCAAAAAACAGTGGAGGTTAAACTATGATAAGGATCTGAAAAAGAAGTACGTTCATTAATTGGCTACATATAAAAAACTAATTATTGAGGAAAAGAGCAGCTATTACACAGTCAAAATTTCGTCAGCTAGAAACTCTAGAAAAGAGCTTTTTGCCACCGTTAAAAAATTAGCCAAACTCCCGGGCAAAGCCAAAACGGATAACAACCCAGATTTCTGCAATGTGTTGGGCCAGGCTTTCGCTGATAAGGTGGAGACAGTTTATAAAAGTTTCTCAAATAGAAATCCCCCTCCTAATGAACTCCCTTCCTTAAGGAGCGATTCTTACTTGACCCGGCCCAGTTTCTCCTTCTCCCCCCCTAAGGGAACAGATCATCCAAACTGTAAAGGAAACAAAATCTGGGGCCCCTTCAGATCCTTGCCCCCCTAAAATATTTAATCTCTTCCTTGAGATACTCAGCGAACAATTAAGCCAACTGTTCTCTGAGATTATACTCTATGGAGAGTTCCCTGCGTCATGAAAGATAGCATCTGTGCTGACTAAAACGTCACCTGGACCCTAATGATTCTAACAACTATCGGCCAATCTCTAGAATTCCTTTTTTTTCAAAGGTTCTGGAGAAGCTGGTCAACATCCAGCTTACTACCTTTATCTCCTCAAATAATTTGTTAGACTACTCGCAATATAGGTTTAGAGAGGGCCACGGAACAGAAACTGCCTTAATCACTGCGAGTGAGGAACTCAGGAAATCACTGGATGAAGGAGGGGGCAGGCCGCCCTGATATTGTTAGATTTATCGGCGGCCTTCGATACCGTCAATCATAAAATATTAAGTGCTAGATTGACTGAGCTGGGTATACAGGGATCTGCCACTACTCTACTGACATCATATCTCACGGAGAGATCCTTCTGAGTTGAAATAGGCAGAGCCAGCTCCCAAATTTTCTATCTGCAATGCGGAGTGCCTCAGGGCTCGTCCCTGAGCCCAACGCTGTTTAATGTCTACGTGGCCCCTTTGGCTGCTTTGATTAGACAGATCGGGTTTTCTGTAATATCTTATGCAGACGATACACAAGTGGTCGTATCAATAATTAACAATGAGGATGAGACTGCCGACCGTTTTAACAACTGTATGTCCCATATCAACATCTGGATGCAATCCAATTGTCTAAAATTCAATGGTGGCAAGACCAAAGTACTGTTGTTGGGAGCCAATCCTCCGGCTTGGTCCCCGAAATGGTGGCCAACACAGTTGGGTGAGTGTCCAACACCAGTCTCGAAGGCAAAAAATTTAGGGGTGACCTTTGACTGTCGTCTGACTTTTGACAGCCAGATCAACTGTCTTACCGCCAGTTTCTGGGGCATATTAAAAATGATCAGGAAGATCCGCTCCTTTATCCCCCTGAGGCTCTAAAAACATTGGTGACTGCCCTCACCATCTCTAGGCTAGATTATGGCAATGCCCTTTACGTAGGGATTCAAACACAACATCTGGAAAAAACTCTGCCTGCAGAACGCAGCAACAAGACTGATTTTGGACATTCCCAAACATGAATCAGTATCCCAACAACTAGGAGTTCTGCACTGGTTGCCGGTAAGGAAAAGAATAATCTTTAAGTCACAGTCTATCATATTTAAGGCGCTACAAGGAAGGGGCCCTTTTTACCTGATGTCACGCATAAAATACTATTTGCCGTCGAGGAACCCGAGATCTGCTCAGTTAAAACTGTTGCAAGTCCCCAGGTTTAAGCAGGCACGGTGGGGAGGCAGGAGCTTCTTTGTAAGAACTGAAAAATCGTGGAATCTTCATCCACTAACCATTAAAAACAGCCCGAATCACAAATCATTTCGGAAATCTGTAAAAACATGGTTATTTCTAGCAGATCTCTAAAATATACTTCTGCACACCCTTCTCATGCACGCTCCTCTGAGTCCTCAGCGCCAAGACGCCTCCAGGCATTCGCTGCGCTTTATAAATCTAAAAATCAAATCAAATCAATCAAATCAAATAACGGGGACAAACTCTTCCATTCATTCAAATAAATGGTGGCTCATAGAAAAAGGACAATACAGCAAAATACAACCCACTAACCTATTTTTGTTTACTAACGACAAAAACACATTTTTTCGCCAACACACATTGAACACACATTGCCTACATACATATTCGATCCTACAAAATTATTCTAGCTACATTTGGTTTGGAGAGTCCAACAATGAACATTCCCCAGGACTGATCATTAGAAGTGCTATAAACTTTCTCAACAGCTGGTTGGCCCCACAGACAGTATCTATAAACTGGTACATAGGCTTAGCAAATTTAGCCCCAAGGGCGTAGCTTCAGGGGGTTACACTGCCCTACAAAATGTATTCTGCAGTGACTAGTTGGGTTCAGGCGCTTTCAGTCCAATATGGTGGGATGTCAGTTGGATTCAATCCACACTCCTCTCTCTCTTTCCACAGCCTCTTAATCCCTCCTTGTGTGCTGTTACTCATAATGTATTTTAACAAGATATGCCATCATGATTGTTGGGAAATCTGAAGTTTACACCCTCCCAATCTCACTGCCAAGCTATGCCCCTAATTATCCCTCAGTGACAAATTCTTCCTGTGCAATGATTTTCTCTATCCAAATGTCAATGGTACTGGCATGAGTGATACCACTGCCCCAGACCTAGTAAATCTCTACATGATCTGTTTTAAAGATAGGTAGATTTTTGGTGACACAAGGTCACCTTTTCAATTGAACTTATTGCATTTACGGTACTCCACTCTGGAGGCAAGATGGCCGACGCTGGATTGCTGTGAGCAGTCGCAAATTTCCCCTCTCCAGCCTTAAGTCTAAGAAGCATGATATTTAGAGGCCGAAACCCATGAATTTCCTCAAATTCTGAATGGCATACAAATGGACAGTATACGGCGACCCCGAGCTATCCAGAGTGTTTAACCCAGGTTTGGCAGTGAAACACATTCAAAACTGCTACCGAGTTATTGCCTGGATTAAAAGAGGCACCAGAAGTCTGATGAGCGCGTTTGGGTTTGGGATCAAAAAGAAAACCCTGATGCAGCAGGCACAAGCGCAAATGATTAGAATGCCAACGAGAACGTCCAAGCAAGAAAAGCAAGAGAAGCAAGAAAGAGAGAAAGAAAAGAAGATGACGAGCGGACCGGCTGTGAATACGGAGGGTATGAGTAAACCCACACGTAATCCCGGCGTCATTCTAAAAACAGGAGTTATTACCGGGGGGAAAAAGAAAATAGTGCAGAAAACTAATCCAGCCCCTGACGAACAATCAAGCACAGCAATTTTACGATCAACAAACCCAAGCAAAGCGGGCAGAAACCAAGAGAAGCAGAAAGGTAAAGATACAATGTTGCGGCAGCCTACCGTTACCGAGGCCTTTTCGTCGAAACCACCCTCTCAGCGTATGGAGGATCCACAAAGGGTTAGAGGTAGACGGAGGAGCGGTAGCAGCAGTGGTATCAGCGGCTCCATTGGCCCCGGTGAAAGCAGCGGAAAACCGGGTGCTCAGGAGGGCGTCCTCGAGGACGCTGACGACACTGAAGGAGAGGTTGCTAGGCAACGCCACAACCACGGATCAGGCAGTAAACTGGAGCTGGGGGAAAAAGCGGATGCTGACATGCTAGAGGTGTCGGTGAGCCCGCAGCAACAGCGCCCACATCAACCAGAGCTAGGAGAGCAAGGAGAGCAGGCACTGCGCTCAGGAGGTAAAGCTATTGTCCCTGGGGCTGAAGAAAGTACTAAATCTGGCGAGAGTCAGGGGCAGGCTCTATTTGAATTCGGTAACACAGATATGCTGGGCGCTCTGATGATGGTGGAAAAAGAGATGAATCTAGCAATTGGGGAGTCCTCCAAAATATGGGGAAGCACCCTTAGTCTTGAAAGCAAAGATGGAGCCGGTGAGGGAATAGAAAAAGGTGAAGGTGGTTCTGCTGAGGGTGACTGCTTCTATTCATTGAACGAGGATTCAGATCTAGATCAGACGAGCGTTGGGAGCTCAGAGGAATGTTCAGGATCAGACTCTGACTCTAGTACAGATAAAGACACCACCCTGAAAAAGAAGTCCTTGAAGCTATCTAGACAGCTTACAGGGGGATTTGAGGGGACTCAGAAGAAATTATTATGGGACTATTCAGCGACATCACAGTCATATCAGGAAATGGATGATAAAAACCCAGAACCCCCCCCTGCAGGCACAACGCAACAGCTTCCCGTCGAGCTTCTACTTAATACTCTTAAACAGATGCAAGCAGAGGCTAGAGCGGAAAGTCGAAGAGCAAGACAGGATGCTAAAAAAAATCAGAATACGATGAGGAAAATGAATAAATTGTATGATGAATTAGCTGAAAGAGTAACAGAAGCAGAAGAACGAACTGGCAAGCTGGAAGACGATATGGGTGATTTCAAATCATTTAAGTCAGATCAAGAAAAACTCTCGGAGGATTTTCAATGGAAGTTGGAAGATTTTGAAAATCGCCAGAGAAGAAACAACATTAGACTTTTGGGTGTGGCAGAAGGGATTGAAGGGCAGGACACAAGGCGCTTTGTGGTGAACATGTTAAAAGGGGCTTTCCCAGAGTCAGATTGGCAGTGGGACAAAGAGATTCAACGGGCGCATAGATATCCCTTTACATTGAAGCAGGGAGCTAGAAAAGACGGTCAGGGCTCCTTTCCCAGAGCAATTTTGGTTAATGTAGGGAACTTTTTGCTGAGGGAGGAAATTATTGCCAAAGCCAGACCCGATAGTAAGAGGGTATTCGAAGGTACTTCATTTTTTGCTAGGCCTGATTTCTGCCACGTGACGGTGGAAAGAAGGTGGAGGCTCAGACAGTTGATTGCACCATTTCAGGCATTAGGGTCAGAAGCATACCTCCTCTTCCCTGCTAAATTGAAAGTGGTAACAAAAGGGAAAATAAGAATGTTTAACTCCGAAATCAAAGCTCAGCAGTTTATTGAAGAGTTGAAAAACAGGAAGGGGGGTTGAGGTGTTGGAAATGATATAACTGATGGGTGTTCGTAATTGTATAGTTTGTATGATGAGAAAGGATGTTCCATGGATTCAGCCGGTGACTAAACAGGCTGAGAGGGGAAGCGACTGACGCAATTCAAAAGCGGCCACACATAGGTCATATTTGACCTATTTGCCTGTAAGGGGGGGAGGGTGGTGACGGGAGGGGTGGGAGCTGAGGGGAGGGGTGGTGGGGGGGTGGGGAAAAATGCACAAACGGCTGGCATTCACTATTTGATACAGCACAGTTGCTCACTGTATAAGTCTAGGAGTATATGGTACACAAAAATAACAGGTCTTCATATAAGGAAATTGTGGTATTACGATGACATGTAAGATTGCCTCTATTAATATCTGCGGACTCAATTGTGTGAATAAGAGGTTGAGGGTGGCAGCCTTGTTAAAATCTCTGAAATTGGACTTGGTATGTCTACAAGAGACATATTGAAGGTACAAGAGGTTATCTATTGGAACAACTTGGGTTTAGATGATTAGCAAATACTAAACAGGGGACAAAAACAAGGGGGTTAGCAGTTTTGGGTAGAAATAGGGAGATAATTGTAAAAAGAAAGAAAGAAGATCAATGGGGGAGGTGGGTCATTCTTGAAATTTGCTTCAAAGGGGAGACCTTAACGTTGGTTACAGTTTATGGCTCTACTGAGGATGATCCAGATGTCCTGCAATACTTAGATATTGAATTAGCTCAATGGCCAGAGCCTATCGTATGCTGCGGGGACTTAAACATTCATGTACCAGATAGCTCTTTTACGCAGGCTGGTGGGAAATATAGTGGGAGGAAGAAGAACGTATATAAGGCTTTAGCAGACCTGGTCTCACATAATTCTCTGATAGATCCTTGGATTAAATTACATCCACATACAGATGGTAGCACATTTTTTTCTGCCCCTCACAGGACCTTGGTTAGGCTGGATTACTTCTTAATTTCTGGAACACTATTTCAGGGAGCTCAAATAGAGAAGCAGCCCCGCATAGTGTCAGATCATAGTCCATTGATCCTAACTTTGAAAATGGGACAGGTACAGAATACTAGGTCACAATGGACTTTCGAAAGAGCTTTATTAACAGATGCTGCATATAGAGGACATATGGAGAAATGGATACAATTTTATTGGGAAATTAATAGAGAAACCGCTTCTCCTGGTGTCGTATGGGATGCTTTGAAGGCTGGGATAAGGGGAGAGACAATCAGCTTTGTTCTAGCAAAACAAAAGAAAGAGAGGGTAAGATTGGAGGAAATAAGATTGAGACTGATAAAGGAGGAAGAAGATCTAGCCTCGGCTTTAACACAGAATCTTCCAGTAGAAACACATCTCTTTAGAATCATAGCTGTAAAAGCAGAAGCGTTAGAAGGTATTGCTGAGAAAGAGGCAAAGAACTATTTGACCAAAAAGGAGAATGCATATGGATTTAGTGAGAGGGTAGGGCATATTTTGGCTGTGCGCACTAGACAAAGAATGGCTACTTCAGATATTAAAGAGATTAAGGATTGTCAGAGCAACATGGTAAGTGAGGCTGAACAGGTTAGAGAAGTATTTAGGAATTACTACACTACCCTTTACACCCCTGAGAAGGAAGAGAGTATTACTGATATAGATGGGTATCTTAGAGGAATTGATTCTTATAAATTGTCTGAGGACAGAAGAGAAGAACTAGAAATGGCATTTCATATAGATGAGTTTAATGCTGCTTTGAATAGTCTACCATCAGGTAAAGCTGCAGGGCCGGACCAGATTCCGGTGGAATTTTATAAAGTATTTAAAGGATCACTGATAAATGACATGTTTAACATTATGGCTTTGGCGCAAAAGGGAGACGCGGTCCCTCAATCATGGGGGGGAGCGGACATCATTGTAATTTTAAAAAAGGGGAAGGATCCAAAAATCACAGGATCCTACAGACCGATAACACTGATGAACGCTGATGTTAAGGTGTATTCTAAAATCTTAGCTACAAGGCTGTCAGGGGTCATTGAGAGCTTGGTAAGTCCTGTCTAACATGGATTTATCCCCGGTAAAGGGACAACGCAGCATACTAGGACGGTTCTAACTATGTTCGATGCGGCAGGTAACCTGGGAGACCCTATGGCAGCGCTTTTCTTAGACGCCGAGAAGGCATTTGATAGGGTCTCGTGGGAGTACTTATGGCAAACTATGAAGTGGTCTGGGATAGGAGAAGGTTTTATCAGGGCTATACAGGCGCTGTATAAGGACCCTATAGCCAAAATTAGAGTTAACAGAGGGTATTCGGCAGATGTTAAAATTGGAAGGGGGACGAGACAGGGGTGCCCCTCATCCCCACTGTTGTTTGCACTTTATTTAGAACCATTGCTCCATAGACTTGAAGGTAACCCTCTGATCCCTCCAGTTAGGGTGAATGGATGTGTGGTCAAATCACTGGCCTATGCTGATGACGTGGCAATACTTACTCCCGATCCTCATATGTCAATTGCTGAAGTCGAACACGAAGCTGAGCTATTTGGGCAAATTTCCGGATATAGTCTTAACAAAGCAAAGACGCAGATTGTAGAGAATGCATATTCTAGTTGTAATGACCCGCGTGTGGTTACCTCAGCAGTTTACCTAGGGGTGGATATCTCATCAGATTTGGATAATGTGGTGGGAAATAATATTGCCCCCCTACTATCAAAGGTTAAAAATGATTTGGAAAGGCTTAATAATCTGCACTTGTCCCTGTTAGGAACTACCAATGTTATCAAAATGTTAATTCTCCCCAAGTTCCTCTATTTATTCAGAGCTATCCCCCTTTTTTTTCGAAAATAAATGGTTCAACTCATTAGAGATCATTTTGAATAGATTTATATGGGCACAGGGTAAGACCAGAAGGGCCTATAGATTTATGGCTCTACCGAGAGAGAAAGGGGGTTGGGGAGTGCCTGATTTTAGGATGTATTATTTTGCGGCGGCCCTGCAATATATGCAGGGGTTAATTGGGGGGGGGGTGGTAATGTGCCAAAAGTTACAAGTATGTCTACAGAAATGTATGCGGCTGTTCTAGGTGAGGAAGCAGAAAATTGCTTCTTAAAATGCACAGAGTATGGGTCTTATAAAAGGTCCAGATTTAAAACACTTAATGCTGCATTCAAAATTTGGAATGCTTTTTTAAAAAAGACAGGCCTTGGTAGATTTAATAGATATACTAGGCTATATAAGAATAAGTCATTTCCTGCGGCAATATTTGCGGATAGTACAATGGCTAGATGGGCTGAACGAGGAATTGTACAGATTGGGGATCTGAGAGGTACGGAAGAGATGGTACAGTTTACAGACCTTATGATGAAATATAATATTGACAGGAGGACTTTTTTTAAATATCTCCAGATTAGGAGTTTTTTGTGTAATAAACAAGGAGGACCTGCAGGTTATCAAAGTAACGAAATTCTGGAGAAAATACAAGTTTCTGCAGACTGTACAATTAGGAGTTTGTATGCATGCCTGGTGAAAGGGAAAGTAGATGATATGGAAAAATTTTGTAACAAATGGGTAGCTAAGTTGAGCATTCCAAATAAAATATTTCAAGAGTCACTTGATCTTGCTCGTACGGTATTGTGTTCGGCACCCCTACAATCCCAGCATTATAAAACTTTGTACTTTTTATATGTCACCCCAGCGAGAATAGCTAAATGGGGAGGCACTACTGGTATCACTTGCCCGAGGTGCAACTTCCTCGAGGCAGATATAGTTCATGTTTTTGTCACCTGTCCACAATTGTATACCTTGATTGAAAATATAGAACGTTTTTTAAATAGATCACTGGATTTACAAATAACCCTCACCCCCTCATTAATATTGTTGGGGATAGATCATGATTGGGGAACTGCACAGAGAGGATTCATTTTTGTGGCTACCGCAGTCTATAGACTGACTATAGCTAGAGCATGGCTCGATAAAAATCCACCTATCATGCAAAACTGGTTGGCTAATTTATTAGCGGCTTACAATATGGAAAAATCTATTTATGCCCGGAAAGGGATAAGAGGTAAAATGAGAGGATTAAGTATTTGGGAACCTATAATTAGATGGAAAGAGAATATTGGTTCGCAGTAAGATTAAGATTTTCATGGTAATTAAGAGTTAAAAGATGTACTGTATATATATTATAGAATGAGTTATTTTCGCTGATTTTTTCTTTACAGGTTATGAATATGAAATGTATAAGTGTACAATGTGCAATGTGCAAAGTATGGAAATAATAAAATATATTTTAAAATAAAAAATGAACTTATTGCATTTACAATATCTTTTCATTTGGAAACGTTCTGTGGACACCAAACAGCATTTTTGCAAATGGTTTATTAAGCAGTGTCCATACCTTAGCCCAATTCACAAAGGGCCTCCGTACTTGTGGCGGGGGCACCACAGCAGGGGCGGTGGGTGGCATTTCAAAGTGGTGGGGCGCAAAGTGATTAGCATACAGCACGTAGCGAGCGAGAACCCCAAAGGGGTGTTTGGGCGGGTTACCCCCTCCCCAAGAAAATTTTGAAAAAAAGAAGAAAAATCGTGCATTTTCAAGCAAAATCTGAGAAAGCAGGAAGGTTAATAAAGCAATTGTGAAAGTGCAGTTATTACATTAATAGATGGCATAACATAGGTAGCTGCTTATTCAGTATAACCACAGAATGACCATGCACGGTTCTACAGCATATTCTATAGCAAAACAAAACAAGTGGACCTACCCCTCCCTTAAACCATACAAAAGAGGATGAATGAACTAGTCAAATAACAAAAAACAGGGGAGGAATAGGAAACATACATGGGCAAAAAAGCGAAATGACAGAGCAAGATTTACAGCGTGATAAAGAAACCTGTAAAATTAATAAAATATCAGATATGCATGTAATAGCAACCCAGCAGTAGGCTGCTCTCCCTCCTAGAGAGGGTAGAAGAACTACAAGGGCTGGCTACAGAGCCATGAACACAGTTGGACGGCTATCCAGAAGAACCAGTGCACAAATCTGGGGGAGACCCTAAGATTATGTGGTTTTAATGCATTCACCGCCATGTATCTGCAGCAGAAATGCTCTGGGTCTGAGAGAAGCACTGGCTTTTGAGAGATTTTGTTTCTGCCGTCTCTTGCTCAGGAATGTGTGTGTTCTCTTGCTCTCTCCTCTGTGTGCTGCGTCCCCTTTAGTTTCCCCCACCTCGTCACTTTCATTGTTGCTTCCCTCTACTCGTCCATACCGTCCTCCACTCGACCCCATCCCGCTCAACTTATTATAAAATATTTCACCCTTTCCCCATTAGCCCCTAGCCATTTGTTGCCTGGCACACCTTTCCATGCCTTCTAACCCTTTCCCAACACTCCTCTTCCATTTTTTTCAAACCTTTCAGTGCCTCCTGCACTATCTCTGAGTTTTTTTATTTTTTTATTTCCATTTTGAGGTTGCTGTGTGCGGGTGTGCTTGCACAACCAGGAGCCGGGGGCACTTAGGAATACTTTGGTAATAATTTAGCATATCCCATTAAAAGCGTACATCCATCCATCACATTAAAAACCACATCCACTTTGGGAACTGATGCTTGTCACACAAGTCCTTTCAGCCAGTGAGAGATCAGTAGTCGTTCAATACTCAAGAGGCAAACTTGAGGCAAAGTTGGCAGGGTATGCTCAGACGTGAGTCCCTTGCTCACTTTTCCACTGGAGTCAAGCAAGCCCGGCTGAAGACGGCTGTAATGCCAGAAACCGGTCCTGGGAAGCTTGATTCCAGTCCAGGGAAGACATGGCTTGGCAGTTCGGGCTGGACTGTTCCCATGAGGCAGACAGGGTCAGACTGATTTGCATATGGCCATGTCTGAACTGGGGTGGCGGAGTGAGCTAAAAAACGGTGATGGATTAAACCCAGATCAGTTGACTGGGGGTGAGTGTTTGTATTGTCAACGCTCCGTCCATCACCACCTTTGGTTTTTCTTCATAAATGAAGGGAAGCATTTTTTAAATACAAAACACTCACAATTTAATGTTCACATGGAACCTGTGTTGCACAAACTACCTTTAGATGTATGTCCTGTTTTTTCATAACTCACATTACCAGAAAGACATGGGAGGTGTACATTCTTAAAGAATGTGACTGGGCTGCAAGATGGCTACTAAATTCAAGAGACCTGTAATTTTTAAAATACACATGATTGTGTTTTGCCTCCTTTGGATCGTCTTACTCTCAAAAATAGCCAACAACTTTCAAAAGCAAGATCAAAGTCCTGAAATACTCTCCTAGACTGCAGTGGTTCTAAAATATCACTTCCAGCTGTGGGCCTCAGAAATATTCTTAAACCTGCTGGTTGATGTTTTATTACTGAGTCACCTGCTTTAATTCCTATGACCTTATGGGACTCTAACAAGTCCAAGAGGCAGTCTGGCTCTCCACTCAGATCTCAGGCATATGAAACGTAGAGTTGAGTGATTGCAAGCGGCATCCTGCACAGTTATTGCCTTACACTGACTTTTATCACAACAGCTAACATTGTACACACTGAAGTAGTCAGACTTTCGAAAACTAGGCTCCCTTCCAATTTCAGTCTTAGCATTTTTCTCACAAACTTTTTAATTCTGGAACTATGTTAGAAAACAGGTACAGCTGTCAATGACATCAAAGAGTAATTATTAAATGTATGGATATTCTCTCCAGGGCCACCTCAAAGGAATTTATACATGTTACTAATATGATGTGATCCTTCAGTACAGCGAAATTGCAAAGGACTGTTGTGGACGTGGTAAATATCAAGATGTACAGACAACATGTCAACATTAATTGGAGACCCGTGGTTTTGTTTGGCAAAAAATGATGATAGTCTAGATTTTACTGTCTTAAAACTTTCTTCATGTCAGTGAAAGTTAATTCGTAAAAATACATTTCCCATTATCCCATTCTCTAAAATCACAATTCCAGATTCTGGCAAACACAGATCACAGCCTACATTTAGAGATATCAGCTTGCCCCATGTCAGTGAGTAGGCCTTGCCTTGATTTGAGTTTTAGTAGTTGTAACCTTGCACTTATAAATCTAAGATAACTAAAATTACATTCAAGTGTTTCAAAATGCAAAGTGAAGTAAACAGCCTTTACTTGGTTTTTAATGTGCTCGCAAATCTGTGTTGCATTTATCCAGTTCATACCAAAATACCAAATACCAAACACCAAAGCTGGGATCCGATTTAGAAACATTGTGGTTCTTGTCAAGCAGCATGTTAATCTAATTCTATTGTAATACAACGAGAATTTGCATAACTTCACATATGATCAGGCAGGTAAGCCAGAACTACATGCTTTACATTTATATTCCATTGCCACCTTCCTATTTTTTCTAACTATAAATCGACAACTCACTGGATATATTTCATAAATTTAACTGTAACAGTTCATTCTTCATTGACAATAATTCGTCTTTATTTCAGTTCTGTGACATTATTTTATATAACTGAAGTAAATTGTGGAATTGATTTTCAAATGTTTTTTCTCTTCGCACTTTTCAAATGCTTAGCTCTCAGACAGCCTTTGGGCTAACTTCGGCGCTATACAAAAAAATAAATAAAAATAAACTGGTTAATCAGCACCATGGGCACTACTCACCGAGACCTCACGTTGTCACGTTGGTAACAGCAATTTTGTTTTCTTTGCATTCTGAGACCTGCAGAAATGTAAAGATAAAAACAACACCGATCTGAAGGAGCTACACAGGCCTGATAAGGGAGAACTTGAGACGGCTGCAGCCTTAAATGCCCAAATCAGATTAACAATGCTAACGGTTTAACAGCGCAGGAATTAGCGATCCGAGGTCTCGCTATTACATGGGGAAATGACCCACTGAAATGACAGTCATCCGTCACTCACCACAGCAGAACAACACGTGCATTATGCAGTTTTCTATTACAGGAAAGCGGTTCAAGGCTTACTGGCAAATTTGGGATTGGGGGGGGGGGGGGCTGGGAGTGGAGAGGAAAACAATCCGCATTCACGAGTCTTGTTCCTGACTTTCATTTTAACATTTGCTTCCCAAAAATGTGCTTCCTCAGGCCACAGCTAGGAATTTATCGGTGGTCTGTTTGAACTTTTTTATTTTTTTTAAGTTAACAAAAAAAGAAAAGAAAAAAAAAAGCAGACAACTAAGAGCAGGAGCCGGTGACATTTGCAGGCCTGCTAACGAGAAGTGCACATGTCCTGAGCGGCTCTCAGCGTGGAGCTGCCGGGCGCCGAGTTCGGCCAGGCTCGCAGTAATCACTGCCAGATTCGCGCGGGAGGTCAGGGCCCGGGGGGGCGCGCCATGTCAGTTTTATAAACACTGCAGTTTTTCCAGATGGCCGCTGGGTCCAGCCTGAATGTCTGTCCCCACCAATGCTGTGCCCGTCTCCCCCCCCATGCTTTAATGACCCCGGTCCGCATCCATTGTACTGAACAAACAGTGCCCATATCTTTCTGTACCTCTCAATCCCGTGCCTCACCACTCACCCTGTGACCCTCGCCAGCCGACAGACTCACCATATTCCACAGAGCTCTTCGTCTCCTTCCACTCGGTGCGAGCCTGAGTTCCTCAGCATCTTAGGGCCGAAATCTGGAGCACACGACACGAAAGAGATGCCGACCCCGGCCGCGACAAAGCTCTTTCCCTGACAGGATGCCCCCCCCCCCCACGCGCGGCATCCAATGGGATGCTGCACCGGTGGACCAGCCAATCCTGGCGCTGCATGCAGTGCCAGGATTGGCTAGGGGGGCACATTTGCTGCTCGCCCTGTCGCTCCTTGTAAAACCGGGCTTACAGTGCGGTGAGTGCGCATGCTTGGGCAACTTGCAAACCAACTTGCACTTGCGCACTACGGTCTGCTGCAGCCTGAGTGTGTGGACTGTCTGTCACTCAAGCTGCAGCAGGCCACCCCCCTGCGCAATTCCCGGCGGCTGGTATTATGTTTTGTTTGTAAGTATCAATGGGGGCTAGCTAACTTTAAGGGGAAGAAAAAAGTGACTCTGGTACGTCAGACAATACAAGGAGAACGCAGTGTTTTCCTTTGAAAGCCCTCACCCACCGACCTAGTCGGTGGCATGCTTCATCATCGGGCCCACCACAGTGGCACCGAATGTGCCCCGGGTGTGCTGCAACGCCAGGAGACTGCAGAGCTGGTATATTGCTGCGTGTGCAGTGAAGGGGTGAGAAGTGAAAGTTTAAAAAGCTATACAAGCGGTCCCAGCACCCGAGGGTTAACAAGTGTTTAATAAACTGGGCCTCCGTTAGCTGTTTAAAAAGGCGAAAGGACAACGTGGACAAGAGTTAAGTGAAAAAAGTGCAATTAAATAATAAGCTAATAAACTATATTAAGTGATTGTGTTTTTTGTTGGCTATGTGTCGCGCTCGCTAAGGCGCTGTAGCTGTTAGAGGGGGATTCCCTCAAGCTTGTTCTGTTATTTCTCTGTAAAAAGCCTCATGGGTCGCCTGGCAGAGAAAGAGACCGAGTAGTTCGGTCTGGTTCCTCCTTGGACCTATTCGTCCTTCCGCGGCGCCCGGTGTGAGGCACTTTATCTGTGATTTGGTCTACTCACTCATTCATGGAATATGTATAACATGTCTTTTAGTAATTGTGATTTTAACTGTGAAATGTCTAATTGTATTTTACCTGTGTACTTTTATGGATTGAAATATATCCGAAATAAAGTCTCTATTGAATTGAATTAAATTGATAAGCTTAGGCAAGAATGGTAGCAAGTAGGTGTGTGTATTTGTGGTTGTTGTGTTCATTGAGTGGAAGATGACTAAGGTGAAAAATTAGAGAGCGCCCGGTGTGAGACACACCGGGCGCCGCGGAAGGACGAATAGGTCCAAGGAGGAACCAGACCGAACTACTCGGTCTCTTTCTCTGCCAGGCGACCCATGAGGCTTTTTACAGAGAAATAACAGAACAAGCTTGAGGGAATCCCCCTCTAACAGCTACAGCGCCTTAGCGAGCGCGACACATAGCCAACAAAAAACACAATCACTTAATATAGTTTATTAGCTTATTATTTAATTGCACTTTTTTCACTTAACTCTTTGGTCCTGAGGAAAGCCAGCTTATAATAGAAAAGGCACTGGCAGAAACATGTAGACCACACAGGACATGGGAGATCATTAATCACTCCACGTTGTCCTTTCGCCTTTTTAAACAGCTAACGGAGGCCCAGTTTATTAAACACTTGTTAACCCTCGGGTGCTGGGACCGCTTGTATAGCTTTTTAAACTTTCACTTCTCACCCCTTCACTGCACACGCAGCAATATACCAGCTCCGCAGTCTCCTGGCGTTGCAGCACACCCGGGGCACATTCGGTGCCACTGTGGTGGGCCCGATGATGAAGCATGCCACCGACTAGGTCGGTGGGTGAGGGCTTTCAAAGGAAAACACTGCGTTCTCCTTGTATTGTCTGACGTACCAGAGTCACTTTTTTCTTCCCCTTAAAGTTAGCTAGCCCCCATTGATACTTACATATAAATCCAGGGGATACGGGCTAGCATATCTAGTCCTCTCTCTCTCTTTGATCTGAATATTATGTTTTGTTTATCATGTACAGTCTGTCACAGTAATTTTATGTAGATAGGATTGCGGCCGGCGGCCTCGATGCGGGTCCAGGTGGCTGGTGGGGCTACGCCCCAATGGACGCACCACGGCTGCACCACAGTTGTGGTGAGGGGGCTGCACTCATGGGGGGTCCTCACTCATGGTGGGCCTCCACACTAATAAAACTGCAGTGCGGAGGTCCCGGCATGAGTGTGGGGCTCTGCCATGGGTGCGGAGGCCCTTTGTGAGTCGTGCTCCCTGTATTTTAAAAGGTATCAGGGTTTACTCTCTAAATCTAATGATTTATGAAAATTAATGAAACACTAATAACACAGTAGAGAAAATAAGAAGGTCAAAACATACTAGTGCTCTTCACCAGCTATTGTTTCCGCAGTCCCGCAGCCCCCAGGCCCCCAGAGAATCTTGCTGTTGGACACTCTTACTAATAAGCATGAACTGTTCCCAAAAAGATTACGGAAACCATGTGTGCCTTGCTTATAGATGCACAAAAAGGTTATATACACAAATCCAGAAAGAGAGCATAGTACACATAGAGGAAATCTCTTTTTGAACAAAGGGCAGAAGAGGTCTAAAATAACCAAATACTATGTGTTTGTACTCATGGGTCCAAAATAAAACAAGGGAAAGAAACATATCTAACAAAAATGGCAGATTATTTATATGTTAACCTATCCTCTTAACTGCAGATAAGGTAGTAACTTTTGAGACAATCCTCTTTGGACATAATGTGCATGGAAATCTGTAATTTTATGAACAACAGCACGAACTTAACACATTTACATATGGCTTGTCCCTGTCTCTAATGGTAGAGACGAGCTTAAAAAAAATGAATTGAAATAACCACAGACCACTTACCAGTGGCTAAGAGCATTCCATTTATCACTTATGGTGCTTTCTACATGGTGTGTTCGTGACATGTGCAGCTTTAAGATCTGCTGTCCTTTGGTCAAGGTAGTGAAGAGGTGGTGTGTGTCAGAGCAAATGGATACGGCAGAGAAACTGGAGATAAAAGTGGGAGACGTATCAGATATTTTGAGAACATGTAGGAAACATGTATGTTATGTACCAACTATGACTTTGACATGTTTGAGCATTGAGCTGAAGTCCGTATCCAGATTGCTGCTGGATAAACTAGAAAAATTGAGAGCTCTAATTTAGGATGTGGCACTGGAAAGTGAGATGAATTGACATTAGTGTAATACTTATTCAGGCATTTTAAATGTGTGTGGAAAGCTGTGACATCTGTTTTTGCTTTTTTACAAAACAATGTCATTGTTGGTGACATAAATTAAAAATTCCAACGCATGGAGATGTGATTAGCATTTTTAAAAGGGTACAGCGAATTGTAAACATGTAGAGGGTGGATACTCACCCCCTTGGTAGCTTGGCAGAGAGCAGCCAGGCTTATCCTCAGTGCCACTGTGTAAAGTATTTGTGCCCACACACAGTAACACAGTGAAAACACCACAAAAGTACTCCACACTAGTTTAGAAAAATAGCCGATATTTATCTGAGTAAAACAAGACCAAAATGACAAACCTCCAAAACAAATAAGTCAAAATATGAAGTTTTCAAGATTAAATGCAGTTGTAGTGCTTAGAAACACAAAGTATTTGGTCTGGCCTATCACAACGTGCTTGATGAGGACGACCCAACGCAGGCTGGCTACGGAGTTGCGCAGTCTCCAGTACAATACCTTGGAGACATTAAAGACAATGCAAGGTGCCAGGGAAGTGGGGCATTGGTACTTTACTGCAATACATGTCATTGGTGCGTCTGAGCTCGGGGACGTTGCATTGCACAATGGAGGTGAAGCATCACTGAAGCAAGTGAGGTGTCAGTTCCTGGAGGCAGATGCCTGGGGACGAAAAGAAGTGCAAGGGAAGTGATGTGGCAGTAGCGGCGAGGCATTGGTTCCAATGGTGGTGCAGTGCCATTGTAACATTGAGGGTCAAGTTCGAGGTGTCGACTTCGCAGATGTGCTGTCACACCATGGATCCACAGGTGATACGGCAGAGCAGGAGTCGGGTGTCCCAGACTTCAGTGACACAGTACTCGAGAGTCACATGGTGGCGATTCTTTGGAGTTGCTGCGGTGGTGTCTGGGCTTGTGTTGTATGTCACAAACATTGCATTGAGCAGAAAACATGGCTTCGGTGCAGGCAGCAGCACCGGTTCTGAAGTGCTGATCAAATTTGATGTTCTAATTTTCTTCTTTTTAGTGCAGAAACTCACTTCCAAGGAGACAGGTAGTGGACTTAGCATCACATGGCAGAGTTGGGCTCTTAGCAGTGAAGTCCAGGTGCTGCAGTTGAAGTCTTAAATGACCATGAGACTTCCAACAGTGGCAAGCTCAACTCAAGCCCTTGGAGAAACTTTAGAAAGCAGGATGCAGAGAGAAAGTCCAGTCCTCTTGCTCCCAGGACAGATGCACAAGGCAACAGGCCAACACATCTAAGCAAGAAGCAAACTGGCAGTCCCTCCTCGAAGTACAACAGCTTTTCTTCCTGGCAGAATGCCCTCAGTCCAAAAATGTTCTGAGTGAATGGTGTCAGCGGTACTGTACTTGTACCCATTTTAGTATTTAAAGTAGAGAGACTTCAAAGAAAGTAGTGCAGAGAACCCTGTCCTTGCTGGCCCAGGCTGCAGACACACTACAGCGGGGTATACAGCTCTTTGTGTGGGAACTGGCACACCCTCTTCAGTTGCAAGTCTCAGCTCCTTCCACCACTCTAGCTCAGGGAGGCTCATCAGCCTGGTGATGGCCCATAATGATATGCAGGGCACACCTCAGCTCTCTTTGTGTGTGACTGTCTAGAGTGAATTCACAAAGCAGAATTGTGTTAGAAGGTAAAATGTATATATATTAGGCAGAAGAAGATGTTTGTGGTCAGTTTTACTTTCATGAGGACAGCAAGGGACCGCTTTATGACCAAGTTAATTCCTCACCAGGAATGCGCATGTGCAGGCTTCCGCGCATGCGCAGTTCCAAGAAGACAGCTAGCTGGCCAAGGAAGATGACCCCGCGATATGGTAAGTTCTTATTTAAATCTTATTTTAGGCTTAAAGTCATTTAACATTGCGGGCGGGAGGCGGGCGGGAGGAGGGCAGGCGGCGGGCGGGCGGTGGGCGGGCGTCGCGTAACGGAAATATGCTGAGAGGCATGGAGATTGGTTTAATCTCCGTGCTTCTTCCGCCCACCCCTAGTTTTGACCTGCTTAAAGGGTTTATTTTGACAGGTTGAATTGCAGTATATACACTTCTCAGTCAAACTACAATAGTAGACCTAAATCCATGTTTGCACTGCCACTGTAGTGACTGGCACAATAGGTGTGGCAGTGAATTAGTGGCATGTAACTTCTTCAAAGGCCCTGGGTACACTTTGCACCATATCCTAGTGTCTTATAGGCAAATTAAATATACCAAATCAATCATATTTAAAGTTGGAGCACAGGTACTTTACTACTGGTTAGCAGGGGTAAGGCTCACAGATTTCTACCACCAGCAAAAACAGACAGGTCAACATTGTCTGGGTACACCATGCCAAAAAGATTCATTTCCTACAAATATGTATGAGAAGGAGGAAACTGATGGGTATGGGGAGAAAAAGATCACTCACATTTTGAAGTATGAATAAGAGGTGAAAGGTCAGTGGTGGGCGGATTTAAGTTGGTCCCAGCTGGGGGCTACCTGGTATGGTGGACTAAATATAAAAAATAATGGCCCTGATTTAGAGGTTACTCAGTCCCAAAAAGTAACGGATATCCTGCTCTCCTTATTAGAACTACATTCTATTCTATGACACTTGATTGCAATAAAGTACACAGGATATCTGTCACTTTTGTGATGGAGTAACTCATCAGTCAAACTTTAAATCAGGCCCAGGATGTCCTAAATATTATTTTCAAAAGTATTACACAATTGGATTTAATAATATAAAATATAGACTCCCAGGGATGATATCTTTGTAAACGATATTTACAACAAAATAAGTTTTGATAATGTCAGAGGATATTTCTGTCAATTATATTCTGATCTAGAAATGCCTATTGATATTGAACTGATGATAAGGTGCCCCGATCAGGTGATAATGCTGATCATCTTGCAAATAATTGCTTGATGCATCTGACAGATGCTGAACTAATAAAAAAAGATTGTTTACGATTTACTGTAGGTATGGGAGCGAGTGTCGACATTATCTAACATCCGTATTGTATATCACATTTTTTTACCCTCTTATGTATCCACTCATCAATTCCACTGCTTTGTCCTTCTTTTAATACGTCAATGAACAATTACCTTGGTCAATGACATTGTTCAAGGATGTCTCATGTTGGCAGGACAGTTCACTTATGAATCTGAATTTCCATTTACTATATTTGGTTCAAAGCCAAATAGCCTTTTTACAAGAGCAAAATGCCTTTTTCGAGTCATGGAAGTCAGATTGGTATTCGTAAAAAAGATTTGCTCAGCCAGAGGATTCTATGTCAGCACGTTTTCTTCTGAGTGCGGAGTAGATATTCAAGGGTGGAAATGTGCTAGACTTTCTGTCAGGGGCGTAGCTAGAGCTTGTGGCGCCCGGGGCTACCCCTCAGATTGCCGCCCCTCACTTGCATAATACTACTTCACAGCAAAAGACTACCACCAACCATCACCACTCTGCTACCGACCAACAACACACTAACGCCCCATTGGACCACCTTAAAATATCTCTGCATCACTTTACCACTATATCATCTCAATACTCTCCCACACCACCACGCTGGCAACCCCACCTCAGCCCTAGACACTCCCCAATCAACACACAACCACCTCAGCACTACCACGTTAGCACCTTCCAGCACCACAACACTATTCACTACCACCCAATGCAAATCACAAGTAAGCCAAGCACTACATTTCTTCAACAATATAATCCAACCACATTACAGCATGGCACAGTCGCAAAATAAATGCCCTGCTAACCCCGACTGCAGTAAAACTGGTCTAACAATACCACCTTCCTCTATTTCACCACAGCGCTATAACCAATACCATAGCAATACCACCTGAGAGACCCACATTACCATCTTTCACTACCAAACTACGATTCCCCATCACTCCACTACATAATCCCTTTCTATTACCTTGTCATATCACAAGCAGCATCACCCCCTCACATTACAACCACATCACCTCTGACAACCACACTATCCCTGTTACACTGCCACCTGACTCCCAGCTCAGAGTACCACACACCTACCCCACCACTCCACTAACTTCCAGGAAAGTCCGCCACTGAGCCCCAGCATCACACTGCCACCCGGTGAAGTAACAGTTCACCACTGCACAACTAAGCTAGCACAACATTAATGCATCCCTCACCCTTACAACGCCACCACTACAACCGGTACTCTGTACAGGACAGTACCGGACCAGGTCTTGCTGCTGCCGAAGCGACGTGGAAGCCACCAGTCTCCCACCTCAACAGGACTTGGCAAAACCAAGCAGTGGCTGCCAGGCAAACACAAACGTGCATCTTTGTATGTAATCACTATTCTGGAAATGGTCTAAGATGTACTCTTTGCTCCAGGGTGTGAAGGGGTAGGGAAGTAAATCCAAAATTGGTGGCGTTTCATTGGACAGGGATCCTCTATGTGGGAAAAGAAAACCCCAGTGCATAAAAAAAAGGAAAGAAAAAAACTTAGAGAGTGCATTTGCACATAACGTGCTCAGGTTATTTTCATGTCCAACAATATACCAATATATATTTCAACCTATGAAAGAGGAATTCACAAAGCGTTTTCAGAACTATGCCTGGAAAACTTTGACTGGCGAAGATTTCGAGGTGCAATCTGGAAATGTTTTAACTATTCCAAACAGTTGGTAATCTGCACTTTAGTGACGTCAGAGCTCAGTGGTTCAAATTTCCAACTATTTATAAAAATGCCTCCCATAGAGTTCTTGTGCCCATCATCTTTTGGATAAATATGATTTCACATGGCCTTTAAATAGCCTCTTTTTAATTCATTTTCTGTAAGAAGCTGAAAAATGTGGGGTAGAATTTGCCCCTGGGTAGGGGGTAGAAACGGCTCTATCAGTAAGTTTGATTTTTATGGACGTTTCCTAAACCACTAGAAAAATAAGGTAAAATGATACCACTTGGAGTTAAGTTACTCAGTAGCCAAGATTCTAATGGGATCATTAAGGAATCTCAGCCCGATCCGGTGAAGGTTGGGTCAACTGGGGACTGATAGCCCAAGACTCAAGAAAAACCGGTCCATCAGGCAGTAGAATGGGTTGGTGAATTTGGTAAGAGCTGGTGTAGGGCCTTGAGAGCCAAAAGAGATTGAGTACATTCAAACTTGGGGCAGGTAGAGTGAAAGAACATCAGTTTGTTGTTTAGGTTTTTCTCAGCTTGGAGAGAGATTGGTCAAGAATGAATGACTGAGAGATGTATCCTGCCTCGCTAATAAAGCGACCTCTTGTCATCTTTAAACAGTGTCTGTGATGGCTCTCCATGTCTTCAACAATCCTCTTAAGACCAGCAGGAGGAACTTATCTTGGAAAATGCTCGCAGTTCGAGAGGTACGTTTACATCCGCGAGCTCAGCGTGCATAAATAAATCCTATGAATGGAACCGGCTCGAATTCAGCCCAGAGAGATCTCCCTTGTAGGTAAGAGCACTTGGCCCCTGCCCCCTCCCTGCCGTTAATCTAGTTGATAGACAGATGCAGTCCTTCAATTGGATTAAGTAGGCCCGCTGAAAAGCGAGAACGGGAGCAAACACAGCAGTGCCCCGGGGGCGGATGCTGGGCAGCTCTCGCCTCAGACTTTCAAGCCAATTTCCTTCCATTGCGAAGCTTTCAATCCCTGAGCAATAAGTATTACAGCTCAGCGCGCTGCCTTTATCTACCTGGAGGGTGGCAGCAGTCGGCTTTGAAGGCCTGCTGAAGGGTCAGCCTGTGATGTCTTCGGGATTGGGTTTGTAAACTAAGCACACTGGTGATAGCGCCGGATGTTTCTTTGTGCGCCTTCATCTTTTAGCCAATGAAAACATCAAAGCTGGTCATTTCACTGCCTATCACATCACTTCATTGTGACTCTTCCAAGTATTGTAGACAATCAATGAAAGCAGGTCTTAGAGGAGCTGGATTCGCAATTGTATTGTAGGTCCAGGTCACGGTTTTACGTAGTCATCGGGATGTTCTACCCTGTATCCTCAAAACAGATGGAATGAGGTAGGAATGACCGCACAACTACAGAGACCTTAACTTTTTTTTTTAAAAGTCACTGATTTTGTATTGCGGCGATCAACTTGCATTGGACACAGAAGCCGCCTTCACTTCAACTTTGCAATATTGCACATATATATTGATGCATGGTGCCTATTTCTAGGTATTGTGTAAAATAATGTGCGGCAAACTACAGCTGGAATGTAATTTTGCACTTTTTTTTATAATGTACAAACCTTCCGAGGAGTGCACCTAGAAACTGCACCCGTAGCAGGTATGCGGGCAAACAGACTGAAAATCCAGCTGACTTTTTAGGAATTGTATAGAGTACAAGCACCACTTAAAGAAATGCAAGCACCGATATGCAATTGCGCCTTTTTTTCATCGCAGGAAAAAGTTTTTTTTGTGATGGAGAATCCACTTCCTATACACCTACACCAAGTTTGAGAGTTTCTTCATTCCCATTTTCACAATGGAAAGGTTCTCACTCAACTCTTTGGCAGGAGTAAATTTCCTACCATTTCTAGGGTGCAACAATATATTTGTGAGGTTTATAATACTAACCGAGAAGCTCACAAACTCACAAGACCAATCACTCCTTGAAGCATCTACGCTCACCCATGGCTCAAGTCGGGGGTACTTGCAGGTACACGGCGTCCATCCACTATATTCATAGGGTGGAAGCCTGCCATCAGCCAAGAAGTTGGGCCCAACAGAAATGTGCTGAACTTGTCCCGATGTAATTTTCAGACACCGGGACACGTTCAGCGGCGCCTGTACGTTGTCTGCTTTCCATTCCCAGCAGCAATCAGCAGGCAGTAAGGGAGCTTTTTTTTCACCTCAGCTGGGCCGAAGTTAAGGGGCCATCATCAGGCCTCCTTTTGTTTGAATGGCCTGACTGGAACCTCACACTTAAATGTAAATGCCAGGGAGGGAAAACAAAGGCACACAACATGTTATCTCTTCACAGGTACTGAGAGAGACATCTTTTTGCCTTTGTTCAGTCCTTGAATAAAAGAGATGCATGCACTGTAAGAATGTCAGGTGTGTTGGTCTGTCCCAGTATTTACACAACAATTTCAATAGCATTATTTTATTTCTTTTATAGTGCTAGGCAACTCAATGCAGGGTGTCAGGGCTCTTTACGTAACATACACATCATACATGGACAAATCCTGCACATGTGTAAATCAATGTACAAGATGAGTTACATGAGACAGGGTTACAAGGTGTAGGAGTTGCATGTCCTTCATAGATCACTGTGCTATATTACACGGATTACAATGTATGAACTGCAGGAAACAAAAGGATCTCTGTGTTAAAAGCAGTAACCCACTTTACTATCTAAAAAAAATAAACATCTGTAATTTGCATGTTACGTGATGCACTTTGCAAGAGACACATTAACCCACTATGCTGCTTTGATTCAAATCTGGGACTTTACAAAACAGAGATCTCACCAACAAATGCGTTCACCTGCAGAGTTATTTCACCATTATTATTATTTCCTGAGATTTACTGGGCACCTTTTACAGCAGATGCCTTAACCCATAAAATATTTTAAAATGCAGACTTTGCAACCAATTAAGCAGAATATATCTACTACCATTCTTCTCCCTGTCTCTAATTTATTTGTGATACAAAAGGGGATGATGGACGGAGCGTTTGAACAAATCAAACACTCACCCCCAGTCAACTGATCTGGGTTTAATCCATCACCATTCTTTAGTTCACTCAGCCACCCCAGTTCAGACATGGCTATATGCAAATCAGTCTGACCCTGTGCCTCGTGGGAACAGTCCAGCCCGAACTGCCAAGCCATGTCTTCCCTGGACCGGAAACAAGCATCCTGGGACCGGTTTCGGATTCATAATCCTCATCAGCCAGGCTATCTTGCCACTGGAGTCAAGCAAGCCCGGCTGAAGACGGCTGTAATGCCAGAAACCGGTCCTGGGAAGCTTGATTCCGGTCCAGGGAAGACATGGCTTGGCAGTTCGGGCTGGACTGTTCCCATGAGGCACCGGGTCAGACTGATTTGCATATGGCCATGTCTGAACTGGGGTGGCGGAGTGAGCTAAAGAACGGTGATGGATTAAACCCAGATCAGTTGACTGGGGGTGAGTGTTTGTATTGTCAACGCTCCGTCCATCATCACCTTTGGTTTTTCTTTGTTCGCCCTAAGTTGGCAGGGTGTGCTCAGACGTGAGTCCCTTGCTCACTTTGCCACTGGAGTCAAGCAAGCCCGGCTGAAGACGGCTGTAATGCCAGAAACCGGTCCTGGGAAGCTTGATTCCGGTCCAGGGAAGACATGGCTTGGCAGTTCGGGCTGGACTGTTCCCATGAGGCACAGGGTCAGACTGATTTGCATATGGCCATGTCTGAACTGGGGTGGCGGAGTGAGCTAAAGAACGGTGATGGATTAAACCCAGATCAGTTGACTGGGGGTGAGTGTTTGTATTGTCAACGCTCCGTCCATCATCACCTTTGGTTTTTCTTTGTTCGCCCTAAGTTGGCAGGGTATGCTCAGACGTGAGTCCCTTGCTCACTTTGCCACTGGAGTCAAGCAAGCCCGGCTGAAGACGGCTGTAATGCCAGAAACCGGTCCTGGGAAGCTTGATTCCGGTCCAGGGAAGACATGGCTTGGCTGTTCGGGCTGGACTGTTCCCATGAGGCACAGGGTCAGACTGATTTGCATATGGCCATGTCTGAACTGGGGTGGCGGAGTGAGCTAAAGAACGGTGATGGATTAAACCCAGATCAGTTGACTGGGGGTGAGTGTTTGTATTGTCAACGCTCCGTCCATCATCACCTTTGGTTTTGCTAATTTATTTGTGACAGGGTTTACAAAAATAACTATATTAGTCGAGGCCAGATTTTACGTTTGGATTACGCCACTTTTTTGGCACAACCCAGACGGATTTATGACGTTACAACGCATACTTTTACAACGCCTACCTTTACATCGCAAGTTTTACAACGCATACCATTACAACGCATAATGCTTTTGGGCGCTGAATAGTGAATAGTTTAATTTACTATTCCAACTCCAGTCCCCGTGGATAGTAGGGAAGGTGTTGGATAGTACATTAAACCTATTCCCTATCCTAGAGCGCCCCCCAGCGCTATGCGTCGTAATGGTTTGCGTTGTAAAAGTTGCGTTGTAATGGTAGTTCGTTGTAAAAATTTCGTTGTAAAGGCTGTATACCAACCCAGACGCCAAGTCTCATTTGTTAACTCTTATAATGTGCTTAAATGTAATCATAATATACCTGATAAACATGTATGAGGTCTTAACATCTGATGTCACTTCTTGAGATGTCACATCCAGTGAGGTCACTTCCTGTTATATCACGTGCAATGTCACGCGTTGTGACATCATGCGCTGTGATGGCACGTGTCAATTTCACTTGCATACTGTCTAACCCCCACTTCGTGTAGAAGCTGTGAATGTTCAAAGTGGTACATGAGTATACATTTAAAAATGATGCATACATTTATAAACTTTCAATGATACCTGCCACGCAACAACACACTATAGAATACATACATGAATTCAAAAGGTTGTGTACTGTAATGCTAATGCTATTATTCGTTACATTGGAAACGTAAAATTTATTATTAGCAATGATATTTGTGAATGATTAAAGAAAGTGTTCTTTAGAACATGAGTGTGGCAGAAAGTCCATCCACATGTTTCAAAGGTGTGTGATCATGTTCTGTTTACATTAGTGCTCTGAGACGGCTGCCCCTGATGTGAGTGCTAGCATGACTAAAAAATAGTCAACAGTTTCACACATATTAATGTGAAAAGAACATTCCTGTTGCACATCACATATATTTTTACCAGCTAGTAAAAGATTCAGAGTTGCAACGTTTAAAAAAAGTTGTTTAGCATGCAAATATAGGCATGCACAAATGCTATGGTAGTGGTGCATACATTAGTGTGAATGGTGGCTGTGAGAAATTGGGTTTCTGGTTGGCTAGGGTATGCATCTTTGCCAGGCAGAACCCACCACTCTAGCCATGGTAAGGGAGTTACACGTGCAAGATAATCCCTGCTCACCCATTGGTAGCTTGGAAGAGCAGTCGGGCTGTGTAAAGCGTTTGCGCAACACACACACACACACCAGTGACACACCAGGCCAACCACAAAAAGAAACTCCACACAAAGTTATATACAATTATCCTTTGTATTGTTCATAAAACACATTAGACAACACTCACATACATCACATGGCCAACATTCAATTGACACAACTGTACATGTAGTCAAATAAGGTTATTAGCTATGGGTTATACACGTCATTAAAAGAACCATTATTACCAGAACACCTTACAGCCTCACTGAGTAGATATCATATCACGGTGGATATAAGCCATATGTAGGGCATAACCTGACTCCTACCATATCCAAATTACCATGCGTTTCAATAAACCAAGAATGGTTCTGCACTTCTATGATGGTACCTGAGGCCCTTCCCATAAGCATCTGGTCCAACTGCCTGCCTACACCAGGGAATGCAGTAACTCCCTGCAATTCCTGTGAATCCAGGGATCGGGGGCCTCTGATGAGGTCTCATCCCATCCTTAGACCAAGATTCGGCATCCATCAAGTACGTGTGTGCAGGAAGGGGGGAGGGCACCCTCGCTTCAGGGGAATCCTCACTCGATCCTCCCGCACGGAGAAATGGGCAAAACGCAGCTGCAGTAACATTGCAGCTTTTCAAGCATGGGAGTCCACTCTCGCAGTACAAAATTAGGTCAGCTCACCTTGGCCCTTGGGGACCTGAGACAGTGATGGTGACTGTGGCACTTGTGCTCATCCCTGTCTCACTGGGACTTGTGGTGGGCCCGGTCTTCTTCGTGACCGCTGCTCTCTTTCACTGCATGACATTCTGAAGCCTGGGGCTCGGGCTGCCGACACCAGGTGCTCCTTCCCCTTGGTCTACCTCGAGGACTGGGCCCTGCTCACAGGTGATGTCAGTGTTGCGCGGCAACGTGGGGACTCCGAGCCGAGGTTTCTTTTCGGTTTGTGCGCCGCAGCCTAGGGCCACGTAGTAGAGACAAGGCTGCTGATAACCAACGCAAGACGAAATGCGGGGACATAACAGGGAGAGGGAGAGTGAGTACACCACTTTAGCTCTCCCATCCCATTGCTCAGACCCCCACGGGAAATTGCAGAGCTGGACATGCTGCAGGACAACCAACAGTGCTCCCTCCCGGTGGTATCACGGTGTGGGCCAGCGCCTCAGGCACCAGCATTCAAAAGCATCACCACGCTCTGTTTGCAGAAGGAATAACGCGTTCACCAGGCACTAGAGTTTGTAGAGCACTGGGGCACTCCACCCCAAGGTGCATACATGCAGTCCAGCATGAGGGGTCCTCAGAGCAGAGTAGCAGTCCTTACCTCATTTGGAGATGCAGCTGGTGGGCCCAATATAAGGTACAGTGGAGCAAAGCTACGCAAATTAGGGGTGCAGGACAAAGGTATGGGGATCATCCGATTTCATGCAACTGCTACCCCGACCTCAGATTTTGTACGTAGAGATCTGCTGCCATGTGGGCTTCTTAATGTAAGATCTTTGCCTAAACATGGTGTGGAAATTCAGCTACTGCTAGAACACCATGGCCTGGAGATTCTGTTTTTAACAGAAACCTGGACTCGCCCGGACTGTGATGTCGATTCAGGTATGGCTTGTCCTCCTGGTTTTAAATTTTGTCACACGCCTAGACAGAGTGGGAGAGGGGGGGCATTTGGGTTATTTACAAGGACTCCTGGGATCTGGTTACCAATGATATTGATGACTGTGAAGGAATGGAACTTTTAGGGTTTGCCATCAAAGTTGCCCACGCGCACGTATTAACAGGGATTATATGTCATAGGCCCCCTGGGGTCTTCACAGGTCTGCTACAACAGTCACTTGTAGAGACCATTACAAATATGGTTGCTGTTCATCAGAGAGTGGTTATATTAGAGGTTTTAACCTCTGGATGAATGCCCCCCTCAATTCAGGCTATCCTAATATTCTTCAGTCGTGTGAGGGCCTTGGCCTCCTTCAGAGATGACTCAAGCAACCCACAAGGGAGGCCATATACTGGACTTGATTTTCTCGAAAGAGCATCTTCTTACTATCACGGAACTCCTACCTTTGGTTTGGTCGGACTATTTTTTAATTAAATTTACATTGGACCTGGCCAAAAAGAACCATGGTTTGAGTGGGGCTAGTAAGAACTATGTTGGCCGTGATTGGAAGGTGCTCTTACGCAAGCGAGGCTCAGCTCCTCTGTTTGCGGTAGATAACTGTTTTTTAGCCACCAATCCAGTAGGCAAGAACTATTCTGCTTTCTGCGAAAAGATCTTGGCAGATTTGGATGCGGTGGCCCCGTTGAAAAAGCATGGAACCAGAGGTAGGCCCTCGGAGCCTTGGTTCAATGACATTTTAAAAACTATGAAATTGGACTGCAAGCAGTCAGAGAAAAAATGGAGAAGGGACTACGCTGACTTGGACAAACAAATATGGGAGTCCAAGATTACGTGTTATAAAAAAGAGATATCTAGGGTTAAGGCAGAACACTTCTCAAACATGATCCTTAAAGCTACAACAGGATGTGGGAGCACACCGCTGATGCTGAGTAGGCTGCCAAACAATATATCATGTCCGGTGCCTCTCACAGGCGCGCAGGTGCTTCATCCACGAGCTCGTCAGCTCAATGACTCACAGGAGTACTTTAAATCAACAACAGGATGTGGGAGCACACCGCTGACCGCTCAGGCAAGGTTCGCCCCTGGCATTCTGGGAAATGCAGTCTCTTAAAGCTCGCTCTGATATTTGAGTGTTTCGCCAAGGTTGACACAGATAGTGCTGATCTCTAGACACGTGCTTCTGGTTTATTAACCGTCATCAGTAGAGAATACAGTCTTGTATTTTAGGGTTTGCTGAGTAGGCTGCCAAACATTATATCAGGTCCGGTACCTCTCACAGGCGCGCAGGTGCTTCATCCATGAGCTCGTCAGCTCAATGACTCACAAGAGTACTTTAAATCAACAACAGGATGTGGGAGCACACTGCTGACCTCTCAGGCAAGGTTCACTCCTGGCATTCTGGGAAATGCAGTCTCTTGAAGCTCGCTCTGATATTTGAGTGTTTCGCCAAGGTTGACACAGATAGTGCTGATCTCTAGACACGTGTTTCTGGTTTATTAACCGTCATCAGTAGAGAATACAGTCTTGTTTTTTGGGGTTTGCTGAGTAGGCTGCCAAACATTATATCAGGTCCGGTACCTCTCACAGGCGCGCAGGTGCTTCATCCACGAGCTCGTCACCTCAATGATTCACAGGAGTACTTTAAATCAACAACAGGATGTGGGAGCACACCGCTGACCTCTCAGGCAAGGTTCACCCCTGGCATTCTGGGAAATGCAGTCTCTTGAAGCTCGCTCTGATATTTGAGTGTTTCTCCAAGGTTGACACAGATAGTGCTGATCTCTAGACACGTGTTTCTGGTTTATTAACCGTCATCAGTAGAGAATACAGTCTTGTATTTTGGGGTTTGCTGAGTAGGCTGCCAAACATTATATCAGGTCCGGTACGTCTCACAGGCGCGCAGGTGCTTCATCCATGAGCTCGTCAGGTCAATGACTCACAGGAGTACTTTAAATCAACAACAGGATGTGAGAGCACACCGCTGACCTCTCAGGCAAGGTTCGCCCCTGGCATTCTGGGAAATGCAGTCTCTTGAAGCTCGCTCTGATATTTGAGTGTTTCGCCAAGGTTGACACCCCGAATACGTTCTCTACTGATGAGGGAAGATATCCCGAAACCCGGGCCATGTCTCGGGTCTAGAGATCTTCACAACAACCAGTACTTACTTGCACCTACTGAGGTGAACCACTCATGGAATATACGTACCAGAATTCCTTAGGGGCGATCCGGAGGAGGGTCTAGCGGTGTGCGATCCATTGCGGTTGATTCTACAAATGGGCTCCCTTGAGCCTTTAAGCTGACGAGCTTCTGGATGACGCACCTGCGTGCCGGTTAGGCATCAAGGCCTGTGATGGTTGCTTGGCGGCCTCCTTTTCCACCCCGAATACATTCTCTACTGATGAGGGAAGATATCCCGAAACCCGGGCCATGTCTCGGGTCTAGAGATCTTCACAACAACAAGTACTTACTTGCACCTACTGAGGTGAACCACTCATGAACTATACGTACCAGAATTCCTTAGGGGCGATCCAGAGGAGGGGCTAGCGGTGTGCGATCCATTGCGGTTGATTCTACAAATGGGCTCCCTTGAGACTTTAAGCTGACGAGCTTCTGGATGACGCACCTGCGTGCCGGTTAGGCATCAAGGCCTGTGACGGTTGCTTGGCGGCCTCCTTTTCCACCCTGAATACGTTCTCTACTGATTAGGGAAGATATCCCGAAACCCGGGCCATGTCTCGGTTCTAAAGATCTTCACAACAACAAGTACTTACTTGCACCTACTGAGGTGAACCACTCATGAACTATACGTACCAGAATTCCTTAGGTGCGATCCGGAGGAGGGGCTAGCGGTGTGCGATCCATTGCGGATAATCCTTAATGCTCTTAACGCTTCTAAGTGCATTTTTAACATTCTAAAGAATCTTACAACCCCGGATTGTACTAAAAAGCAGATACCTCCATCCCAGGATCTATGTAACAACCTAGCCATTTTTTTTCATCTTAAGATCAAAGCTATTATTGATGAGCTAGGGGAGGGAAAGGAGCATCTGAGGTCTGATATCTCGGATTGTGTGGATAATGGTAACATGGACAAAGTGGTAAAGGACACTCGTATTGACCTTTGTGATATCAATGCTGATTATGCCTTAACCGGGTTCGGGCCTTTGACCATGGAGGAATTCTGCAAAGTAGCAAAGGGCATTTCATCTGGCTCACCTTTAGATCCCATCCCTTCTAAAATCTGGAAGATCTTTGAGACGGAACTGTTTCCTACGCTTAGGCAAATTTGTAATCAGTCGCTTGATACCGGTGTAGTGCCGTTGCAGTGGAAACATGCTTTGGTAACCCCCCTGCTTAAAAAGGCCTCTTTGAATCCAGTATGTCCCAAAAATTATAGGCAATCTCCCTTCTTCCCTTCCCGGCTAAGATCACGGAGAAGGAGGTCAGCAGGACTCTCTCTGACTATCTGGAGCGGCATAGACTGCTGGATGAGGTTCAGTTTGGCTTCCGGCCTGACCATGGTACGAAATCGGCACTGGTGACCGTGATGGATGAACTTCGTTCACGGGCAGACAGGAATCAGGCAGTGGTTCTTATCCTGCTTGACCTGTCTGCCACGGTTAACCATGGAATTCTTCTGAGCAGGCTGGAGGAGGTGGGGGTGACGGGTCGTGCCTTGCAATGGCTCCACTCCTTTCTTACGGATCGGACGCAGGCTGTGTCCCTTCCGCCTTACCGGTCTGAAAAGATTGACATCACTCATGGGGTACCTCAGGGCTCGGCTATCAGCCCGATACTCTTCAATATTTATATGAAACCTTTGATTGCGGTCGTTAAAGAGCATAGGATCAACATCACAAACTATGCTGACGACACGCAGCTCATCCTCTCATTGGAGGGGGAGCAATTTACTTCTATTGAAGAGTTTCACTGCTGTCTGCGTAACACGGCCCGGTGGCTGAAAGTCAACTCATTACAATTCAATGCCGGTAAGACGGAGATTCTTTTCTGTCCTGATGATAGAATTCCCTCAGCGCTGCCTAGTAACTTCTGGCCTAGTGAAATGTCAATTGCAGTGAGACCAGTGGAGAAGGTTCGCAATCTGGGCATTGTGTTTAACAACAAGCTGAACATGGAAGCCCAAGTCACTAAAATGGTGGGAAAGTGTTTGGCAATCATTAGATCGCTATGCAAAATTCTTCCTTTACTACCATCTCAAGTGCGGGCCCTTGTTGTACAGAGTACAGTCTTGAATAGACTAGACTACTTTAACGCCCTCTTGCTTGAATCTCCTAAGTCCCTGTTGGACAGATTGTTGAGAATCCAGTCCGCCGCAGCTAATCTTGCTCTGGGATGGCCGAGACGCTCCTCGTCCTCCAGGGCCCTTGCAGAACTCCACTGGCTGCCGGTGGGACAGAGAATTAAGTTTACATCTCTCTGTCTTGTGTTCAAAGCTTTGGACGGGATGGGCCCGAGGATGCTACAGAGAAATTTTGAGTGGTATGCCCCAGTTAGAAATCTTCGCTCTGCTTCAGCTAGATTGGTTAAGGTAGCCAGGTTTAGGAAAGCCAGAACCGGCGGCAGAACTTTCCCGGTTGCAGCGGCCAAATTGTGGAATGGATTGCCTCTGGAAGTAAGACACATTAGTGAGCTCTTACCCTATAGAAAAAGGCTAAATTCCCCAAAGTTTAGCTGATGCACTGCCCTTTACTACTTGGCAGTACCTTTTTGTTGTCTGTTTTCCTCGTGCGCGTTGAGTTTCTCAGCGCCAGGATGCCGTAAGGTGATAGAGCGCTTTACAAATTAAATAAATAAATAAATAAAATAAATAATCTCAGGGTAGCTGTTGGACTTGGCCCTTCTGGCCGGTTCACCCCTAAACGTTTTGCTTTTAATGGTGATTTTTGGTTTCTGCGCATTCACTGTGTCCCAGTGGGAAGTGCGTGCGCACTCTGAGTGCATGTGGTGAGATAGGCCTGCCCTCCCATAGGAATGCATGGGGAATGTATGTGTCCCTGGTAGTTCCTGATGCGTGGGGTGTGCAGGCTCAAGTCTGGTATGTGCGGACTCGTGTGATTGAATGCTGCGCAATGATGCGTGCAGCATGTTTGTGTCTAATATGGAAGTGCCACTTCTAGAAGTGTGCCTGTCTGTGCAGTGAATGTGCTGGCGTGTGATTGGCTGGAGTTGGCTGGGGTGCCAGGCGCCATGAGTCATGATGGGTCTGCCCGGTGGTGAGTGTTGAAATTAGCATGTGTGATGTGAGGGACTGGTGCACCTGGGTCCTGAATAGGGCTGGGCTTTCCCACACTATGCTGGCTCCGCCCCCTGTGGTGCGTCTAATGTCCCTAGCCCTGCCAGTGAATCGAGAGAGGGGCTGAGCACATCAAGAGTGCTCCAAAACCAGCTGCGACTGGTTTTTCCCCACCCTGCACCTTTAGACAAAGGAATTCACTGTATAAAAAGGGGCTGTGTCCCCTTACAAAATGTTCTTGTATGCCAACTTGAATCCTGCCAGGGGCGTGCTGCTGCTTGGGCCCAGGGGAAGGCTTGCCTCCCTGGACCCTGCCCAGCCCCTGGATGCCTTCTCCCTCTGGAATCTTTCTGCCTTGCCTTGATGCCCTGGATTGCTTCTTTTTGGACCCTCCTGCCCTTGGCACCTAGGAGGACCTTGTTGCTGGGGCCCTGTTTTCTTAAGGGGCCATTCCTGGGGCCTTTGTGTGGTTTTGGTGCCCCTAGCGCCTCTGGGAGCGCTTTCGTTTAGACTGGCAGCGCTGAGCTGCCCTTTTCCCCAAGGGATTCCCCGGAGTGGGGATCCCCCCCTCGGTTCATTCTTGGCGCGAGTGCCCACCTCGCTTATTTGCCAGTTACAGAAGCCTTAACGGGTGCCCATCCCGTTTCTATTTTTAGTTAATACCTCGAGGGTGCCCACCCCTCTGTATTGCCCCCAAAAGGGTAATGGTGCCGCCGCCTCCGCGGCAACACCGGAAGCCAGGCGCGCACCCGCCTGACTGGGGGCGGGGCCTGGAGTGCGTGTCTTCCGCTTCCCCCTGCCTGGGGGAAGCCTTTCTTTTTCTACTTTGCCGGTATCCCGTGGCCAGCGGGAGACCGGAGATGCTGCCCGCCTGGCGAGAGAGAAGAAGCCGAGTCCTCCCGCGGCCCGGGGCTCCCGTGAGCTGGAGAGAGCCCCAGGGCCGCCAGGAAGGAGGAGCCACCGAGGTGCCCAGGCTGCACCCGGAGTCCCGGTCCCGAGATGGGGGACCGGGTGAATAGAGGCGCTGTCGGGCAGGGCTCCCAGGGATCGGGAGAGCCCCGCTACCGCCGCCCACAGAGAGAGGAGTCCTCAGCGACGTGTCCTGCCCCCAGAACCCGGTGAGTTGACGGGCGGGGGAGAGCTCCAGGCCTATTCCTAGGGCCAGAGGGGCCCTGTGTTGTTTCATACGGAGGGGGGCATAGGGGCACATTGCCGGTGCCCGCCCCCCCAGTGTGTGCACTCTGTGTGCGATGTGCGAGCCGCCTCACCTGAGCGCAGTGGTGCAGAGCCCACGAGGCTCCAAGGCTCCTGGCACCTTTTGTTTATTTAGAGTCCCCACAAGGGGCTCCAGGGGGGCAAGTTAGTTTTAGAGCCAGAGAGGCTCTTGGCTGGCATACGTGCTTTTTGAGCCCCCCTCACTGGGCATTCTTTCCTCGGAGCGCCGAGGCTCCCTGCCCACATTGTGTTTTTGAGCCCAGCGAGGCTCCAAGGGGCCAGTCCTTTGTTTAGAGCCCAGAGGGGCTCAGGGGACAGCCATTGGTTGTCAGAGCCTGCGAAGCTCCAACGTGTTGGTCCCATCATTGTTGCCCCAGTTGCCCAGCACTTAGTGGGCAGCTGCTACGTTTAGGCCCCCCTGACTTTGCGACACAGGGCGTCCAAGCCCCAGAGAGGCCAGTTGGTCTAGGTATAGTTATGAGTTCATGCTAATGTGATTTCTGCAAATTATTCTGTGCTGCACCTCTGAATGTGCTCTAATGCGTCATGTGCCTTGTTCCTTACACCTCTGAATGTGTGTTTATGCATCATGTGTTTCTCCTGCACCTCTGAATTTGTTTTGATGCGTCATTTGCCTTATTCCTTACACCGTTCAATGGATGTTTATACATCATGTGTCTTTCCTACACCTCTGAATGTTCTATGCATCATGTGTGAAGCTTCTGATTATTATATGTGCTATGTGCTAATTATTATTCCTACAAGTGCTAATTCTACCAAGTACTAGTTCTAAAAGTGCTGATTCCTGACAGTGGTCCAGGTGGCCCTGTCTTGTACATATCCCCTGTAAATTCTGCCCGTGCCTGTTGGCACATTGTAAAGTGTGTGTTTTTATCTAATGTGTTTTGGTGTATTACAAAGGCTATTTTTATACATAACCTTGTGTGGAGTTTCCTTTGTGGTGGGCCTTGGGGGTTGTTGCTGGGGGTGCGCGCGCAAGCACTTAACTCACATTGCCTCCGAGTTTAGCCTTACTGCTCGACTCACCTTACCAAGGGGGTGAGCAGGGGTTATCTTGGTGTGTAACTCCCTTGCCCTGACGTGGAAGTGGTGGTCTCTGACTGACTTTGGCGCAAGCCCTGGCCAGCCAGGGATCCCATTTCTAACAGTAGCACATCCATAGTATAGCATGATTCAGCCCCACGGTGGAACCTCCTGGCAGTCCAGCAGCCTTCCAGTTACAAGTCCACTCAGTGTTTAAATCATGGGGTCACAGGCCTTGTACTTATGCTGAAAAAGTCTTTGTTCTGGGGGCACTTCAAACACTTTTTTTTAGAAGTGCACAATACCTCTTTTCAAATCCCAAGCCCTGGCCTCAGACACTCTACAGTGGGGCGGAGACAGCATTGTGAAAGTCAGACACAGCCCTATTCAGGTGAAGGTGCAACCCCTCCCACCACTCTAAATGCAGACCAGGCCTATATAGGTTGGAAGGGCAACTCCTCCCACCACTCTAAATGCAACCAAGATCTATTAAGTCTACCGCTGAGTCACCCAGGAAAGGCAGGACACACCTCAATCCATATTATGAATTTCTAGAGTGAATACACATTCCCTTTCTCCTGTCAGTCTGAACCAGACGGTGAATACACATCCAGGCAGGGCACAAAGAGTCATAAGCAGGCAAGTCAAGTCAAGTCAAGTCAAAACCACTTTATTCGATTTAGTTAAAAATCATAAAAGCATTCTACAATCATACAAACATCAAAAGGCAGAAAAATCCATGAGCAAATACAAGTGCATCGTTCAGTAAACATTCATAAAAATACAAGATTTAAAAAAGCGACAGTGATAGTTCATTAATATACAAAAATACATCATAATGGGTAAAATACTCAGTAAAATAGACATTTAAAAATGATAACAACATTCATTTCATTTGTCTTCACACAACACTAATATTTATATCTTTCAGTCTTTTCCTCCTGCTCCTAACCGCAGCGACAAGATAATTAGCCACGCTCCACATAACCCGCGTAGAATCCATTAATTGGAGAAACAGGAGAGCAGGTTTTGCCTGAAGGAAAGCTTTTTCCTTCAACAATGGTACAAGATATTTCTGTCTGGGCTCACTGAAGAAATCACAAAAAAGCATAAAGTGCATATTGTTTTGTGCAGAAAAACTATCACATTTACAAACAGGGGCATCCTCCTCCTTAAACCAACCGTGACTGTCACACAAAACTGTATAAATCTGGTTAAACCGAAGTTTAACCAGAAGCCACCTATGAAAGGGGATAGTGAAATGCCTACTTCTAAAAGTGGCATTATGAAAATAGTAATAACAAATCCGCTTTCACCAATAAGCAGGATTTATTGCTACTATTACAAGCATACCAAACATGGTCACACTACCGCTATCGTATCAGAAATTACAATTGAAGAACATATCAGGGAATCTCCAATGAAAACCTATGAGAGGGCAGCCTCATAGCAGCGACAGACTTATATGTAGTAAAAGGGGAGTTTCAGATGTGGCAATCACTTTACATGCCACGTCATTTGCGTCAGTAAACCGTGTGTGCAAGCCTTGCAGTGGCAGAGGATAGAGACAGGTTTGAAAGGCTACTTCGGTTGGTGGCGCAAGCAGCGCTGCAGGCCCACTAGTAGTACTTAACTTACAGGCCCTAGGTATATGGGATACCACTGTACAAGGGACCAATCTCTTACCAAGTTTACCGGAGAGAGTATATGCACTTTAGCACTGATCAGCAGTGGTAAAGTGCCCAGAGTCAAAAAAGCAACAAAAACAGGTCAGAAAAAATACAGGAGGAAGGCAAGAAAAGTTTGGGGAACGCTGCAAAAAGGGCAGTTCTACCAGTGGTATTAATGCAGGTGATGGTGGTGATGGTGGTTGTATTAATGATGGTAGCAAAGGTGGTGGTGGTAATTGCTCACACTCAGGTCTGGAGCACATCGAAAAAGCCAGTAAAAAATGCTAAAACGATTGACATGTGTCTATTGAGTATTTTGTTCAGATGCAAAACAGCCCTTCATTCATTGTAACACTAGCCATCCATATGTGGTAGAACGAGAAACCAACCAGCCAGCCAATAGCCCGAGGTAAGACAGTAATCTAATTTAGAGCCAATGTCCGCTATATGCATATTTGAAAGAAATGGGTTACAATATGTCTTGCAGACAACTGTGTTGTCAAGCTAGACCTAAGACACACTGGAAAAGTCATGAAACTTGTCTTTAATGAGCCAATATGTGTAATCACAGTCTTTCACAAATGCAGTTTACTTGTGTTGCATGCACAAATGCAGTTTATCACATTAAAGTCAGCGCATTGACTTTGACAGTGCGGGGAAAAGTAGCAAAAAACTATTGATTTCTGTCTAAACTACATATAGATGATATGCAATTCAAAGCGACATACAGCGTGATGATTGAACTTTCCAGAGGTAAAATAGTCTCATGTGGCTTCTAATGGGAGCACTTACTAGAAGATGGAAAAGTATCCCAAATAATCAATTGTATGTGATGAGGGAGTAAAATTCCTCTGGGTAGGGCCAAAGCACACGCTTTGTGTTTGTTACAGAATTTAGTAACAATAGATCTTGCCAGCAGTTGCTCAGTCAAGTCAGGCCTATGAAGTGGAGTTATGTTTTGTCAGTGCATTTAAAAAGGCTATTTTCAACGAGTACATCAAATGTGCAGAGAATTAGCTTGAAGGGAAACAGCAGTTTCACAAAGCATTTTGCTTTCATGAAGAATAGTGTTATAATAGTACTACCTCATGGTTTTGCCAATACCAATTCATAAAGGGCCAATCAGAAACGTATGCACAGGGAGCACAACATTAATATAGTGTAAAAAATATGATCTTGGCACATATATCTTCAACGATATTCTTGACATCACAATACTTCTTGAACAGAATATTGCCAGTAAGAATATTCTGTTTTAAATATAGCTGTTTATAATATCAATGTTTTATTATTTTGCAAGGTGTTAGGATTTTGTAGTGGTAAATGTGATTACGATGATTTTGTGTGTTATAAGTTATTAATTGTGATTGTTAATTGTTTTTTTATTAATTGCAAGTTGTGTTATAATGGGACTAGAGTGGGAAGACTTTCAAAATATATTTAGAATTATTTATTCATCTGTTACATTTTTAAATTCTAATTGGCTAGCAGCATATTAATTATGTAAATTATTTAATTAATATAGTATTGAATTAATAATCTTGTAAATTGTTAATTATATTTATTTTGATTGTTACTTAGATTATTAGATATGCAAATTATTTAATTTATACATTATGTAATGATGGGTTTGTATTTTGTTATTTTTTTTACTGAATTTGATAATTCGATTTTTGAATTGGTAATTTATTTGTTTAAATTAATTGATTCACTTAAATTTAATGTGTAATGTTTTTGTTTGTTTAAATATTCATTCATGACATCTTCAATGACATCACTGATAACGTATCAAATGACATCTTTGATGATATCACTGATAGCTTATCAAATGAAATCATTGATCAAAACAATGGGCATAGTGGGCACACACGTTCTAATTATTCAATTTAATTCGTCTTTATTTCGGCACAAATGTGCCATAAAAGATACATGAATCAACAGTACATAGTAAAAATAACGGTACACATTATAATATAATACAAGGCAGAGTTACAGATTCAGAGTCATATGATGCAAAGATATTCAAGCATGAATTAACAAAAAAAAATACAAAAGGAGTAATAAAATAAGGGTGTCATATATACTTCAACAGACCAATTTTATAATTTACAGCCATTCCTATTACGTATAAAGTTTATAGAAAGTAGAAATCTACTGATGCTAAACACAATCGTTCTCCTAGTATCAGATTTAAAAATTCTAAGCGCCTCCTTGCAAGTTCTTACGCAAAGAAGGTTGCATATAGGCTTAATCTATCTTCTCCTTGCTAACGCATACGCGGAACAGAAGAAGAGAACATGCTGATCGTCTTCCTTAGAATTGTCCTGACACATAGTGCAAACATCGCTTAACCTTATAACGTTTTGCTCTACGTTACGCTCCCCGGCCCATCTGGTCATGGTTGAATTATGCATAAGGTTGCCATACCTGAATTTCATAAATAGGCTTTTGGCTAAGGGTGGTTCAATCTCATCAAGGAAATTCTCAAAACAGGGACTATCCACCTTTGTGTTCATTTGCCATGGTATATGCAATATAGCCCCAGAAAACTGTTTTAAGTACTTTATTAGCGTTTTGGGGTAAGTTTTCCGGTGCCTCCCAAAACTGTGGCAAACCAATTTTCATGAACCAGAGACGCACATGCTTAAACCAGGGATTTGCGTTTAGCACGTCCAGATTCATTATTTCAGTTAGGCCATTCCTATAATCTATAAGTTCTGGTGTGGACCAGAGCCTCACTCAAAAAGTTAGGGGACGTAGGATGGTAAAATGATCTGTGCGTTTCACATTCATATCCATCATCAGTGGAACTAATGAGGTGCCCTTCGGCATCTTCACAAGATTTCTCAAGAATTTATTTTCATTAATTGTAAATGCATTCTTGGACATTGGCCCCCAAATTTCTGCCCCGTACAAAGCCGCAGACTGGGCCTTGAATTTGAATATTTCCAACGCTGGTGTTACGGCTTTGCTGGTGCTTGCACCATGCTTTTTTATAATTGGGATTGTGTTCTGTGTAAACATCAGTTTGCTTTTCTCTGCTTGTGTCTTCCATGTGAATTTAGAATCAATGGAGACCCCCAAGTAGATAAAACTCTGTACTGATTCTAATTTTTGGCCATTGAGTACCAAGTCCGCCTTTTGGGATTTATGGGGATTTAGGGCCATGTATTTAGTTTTTTTAACATTTATCTCCAGTCCCTTTTTATCACAGTACTGTTTAAATTAGTCTAAAAGTTCTTGGAGACCCCTGGGAGTTTGAGAGATCAATATGGTGTCGTCCGCGAATAATAACGCTGGGACCTTCTCACCATTCAATTTGGGGGAGTCATTAGTACAGCCTAACAAGTGTGCGGGGATATCATTCACATACAGTGAAAATAGCGTTGGGGCCAACACGCAGCCCTGTCGGATCCCACGCTCAATTGGTATATTTTGTGTAAGTTCCCCGTTTGGCCCCCATCGTACCTTCGCATAGTTCTTAGCATGCAACTTTATTATCTGATCAAGCAGGGAAGATGGTAACCCTTGCATATACAAAGAATCCCAAAGAAGATCTCGTGGGACCAGGTCAAACGCTGCTCTAAGATCTACAAATGCAACATAAAGGTAACCTTTCCTTATGTGCACGTATTTCCAATAGAGACAGCAAAATCTAAAGACCTGGTCCACAGTACTGACACTATTTCTAAATCCTGCTTGGAACTTGGTAAGTATCGAATTATCCTCCATCCATGTATTTACTCTGGTTAAAATATGTCTAGAGTACATTTTTTGGAGTATGTCCATTAAGCTAATTGGACGATAGTTGGATGGATCAGACCGATCACCCTTTTTAAAAATTTAAAACAATCTCTGCACCCTTCCAGCTATCTGGAAAATCAACCCCGGATGCCAGTATGTTGCCTAAATAATTAATATGAGGTGCCCAAACGCTTAGCTCGTGTTTATACAAGTCACCAGGAACTTTGTCAAGGCCTGGTGCTTTGCCATTTTTGACAGTATTGATAGCTGTTTCTGTTTCCTCCAAGCTAAATTCAAGTTTAGGTTCAGAGGAAATAAGCCACGGGGCGTCCTCCCCTGACAGCATTAGCAACGTGGGCTTTTTTAAATAACTCTGTGAAATGGGTTACCCCGGTAAGTTCATCTAGATATACGTCTTTTGCAACTTTTCCCACAATGTTCCCTTTTGCCATCAATTTCCAAAAGGCAACATTGTCCTTTGTCTTAGCAGCTACCAACAGATCAGTCCAACTAGCTTCTTCCCAGGCTCTTCTTTCAGCCACCTGGAATTGCTTATAATCTCTTCTTGCCTGCCTAATTTCAATCAGAGTTTTTTATTTTACTGCCATTAGTAGGCTAGTTTTTGCTGCCCTACATGTTTTGCCATACCATGGCTTACTGTGGGATAAGTTGATTGGCTTTTGATGAGCTTTTTTAGGCATTTTAGAGACTAGGGTTTTTAATAGTGCAAAAAATTCATTATGTGTAGGAATTTATTGCCTCCAAAGGAACAGTTACATAGGGGAAAAACATATTGGAAAAAAGTAGATGATTCATAATTGTTTCCTTGGACATATGGCAATACATGTTGATTGATGTGGGAACACGTTAGAGCCGATCATTACCCATTGTTACTTACTAAGTTTCTCCACCTTACAGTTTACCGATTCCAACCCCATTGAACAAACTTGAGTCAATTAATAAGTCCAATGGGTAATGATCACTCTCACACCTGTCCCTGATCTCCAAATCAACCATGTATTGCCATATGTCCAAGGAAACAATTATGAAATCAAGATTACTTTTTGATTTATTTCTTATGAAAGTGGGTCTTTTTACTACATCTGCCGGAAGGCGGCCATTGCATGCCCTTAGGCCGTGTTCCGCAGTCAGCTTCATTATTTGGACAGCCAGGACTGAGCAATATACAGGTCTACAGTATCAAGCGAAGGGATATTATTCGCTCTATCCTCCTCTTCGAATACATCCTCTAATCCTAGGATCAGCTCGTAGCTACAATTCAAGTCCCCGGCTATTATTACTGGTTGTTTATCTACCATTCTGTTAAGAAAAGAATCCAACTCCCCCAGAGTCGATGACTCTTTAGATAATGCAGAGGGTCGGTTATAGACATTAATTAAATCTAACACCTTCCCATCATGTGTACTAACTTTAAGTACCAGAATATCCATAGAATTTGCATCCATTACTTCAATATTTATTTTCAGGGTAACACTTACCCAAATGAAAGGCCCCCTGAAGGTCTGCCTCTTACGGAGGGTATTGCATTAATTCCAAAGGTCTTATATCCTACTCTATGGGGAGTATTTAGTGACCAAGTTTCTTGGAGAAGGCAAAACGCATTTGTCTCTATGTATTTAGACCACTCTGGGTCACTCAGATTTTTCCCAAGACCAGCTATATTCCAAGATATTATTTTCATGTTATGTGCTGGACTTTTACATTTACTGTTATCGGACTGGCCCTGGTTTTTTAAGTCATCCCTCCCAGGCATAGATCCTGTACATATATTACCAGATGGGCCCATCTCAACCGAAAGGTTTATACACACACTTACACTATTGACACATGGAACCGTTGCAGTACCTAAATCTAAACCCTCCGTGGGCATTCGCCTCTCCTGGTCATGGGCGTCAGTAAACACAGTCTCACTCTGTTCACAGTCAGCCCACGGCCTGTCCCCACCAGAATTAACATGTGGAGAACATTACTCCCCCACAAGGCAACAGCGATTAATTTTGCCATGATCATAGTTTCCAGCTTTGGCTCCATTAGCTTTGAAATCATTTTTAGTCTTAGAATTTTGCAAACATGGGCCCCCATAACTACCAATTAATTTCCCCTTGATCTGATGCAGTCAATCTACTGATTCCAAACAATTAAATCTATTAGCCATAAGGGCCCCTCCCCAGCTATCAATATGCCCATGTCCCCCGTGTTTCATCCCACCTCTCGCACGGTGGGTAACCCTGGTCCAGTTCCCTCCACAGTCAAATTGCTCCTCCGGTATGTAAAAATATGAAAGTGGTCTAGTTGCTATAGCACTCCCATTGTTTTGCGGACCCCACAAGCAGATATGATTCACCGTTTGTGGATCCTCAAAATTCATGACCACGCAGTCCCCATGTGAAGTTTTCCTATTATACCCCAACCAAGGTACCCTTCGTACCATTAGAATTTTACTCGTTAGGTTTGATGGTAAAGGGCGGTTGATGTTGAGCCAGTGGGTTACCTTATTTTTCAATGCCCAAAAAGGTTCCGTAGTTGTTTTACCCAGTTCCGGGACCCCTGTCAGCACCACTACATAGGGGCAAACTTCTGGTGGTAAATTAATAGTACACCCACTCCTAGGTACCCTCTCTACCGAGTCCTTGGCAGGATTTGAAGTTGGAGTATTGGGACCAACATTTTTTTGTCTATCGTGGTCAGAGACTAATAAGGATTTTTCCATTGGTTTATTCCCAGGAACCATCGGGGGATTGGAATTTGGTTTCCCACCGGTTGCAAACACTCATTCAGTACCTGGACTTGGGGTATGCTAGCCAATGAAACTTCTGGGAGCGCCTTTCCCACCCCGACACCTGTCAGAGTTCTTATTTCTTTCTCCAAATCATGAAGCGGATTTTCGATACATTGTAGCCTAGTTTCCAATGGAGTAAAAAAAGTCTTGAGTAGCTTCCTCAAGATGTTTACTAGGGGACCGGCCACTTCGTCCATTACGTCCCGATCGTTTACTACAGTATCATCTATGACTCTTAGAGCAGGAGTTTCAATCAATTTATCTCTCTGCACTACGTCCTGCCCAGTAGTAAAAGTGTGACCAGGTATCACTATTACACCCAGCTTTGGCTACCTTAGCTTTTCTAGTACACGGGGCATTGTTATTAGCTTGTTTGCGTTTTGGGATCGCTCCCTCCCGTCTCTCCCGCAATTGTCTAATGTTTGATCCGTCTTGCATATCTACTATTGTAGTTTCTGGAATAGCAGTAGAACAACAAGAGAGTGTCAAGAAAACAAAGTAAATTAGCACATGATCAGAGATCTGATTATTCCTGTAGAATTCTCATTGGAAATCGTTAGGGTTTTATTAGAAGCCCTCACTCACCACCCTGGGTGGTGACATGCTTCATCATCGGGCCCAACAGGAGAAGCCGAATGCCTCCCTGGTGTGCTACAACGCCAGATTACTGCGGAGCTGGTTTTTTTGTGACAGTGATGTGAAAAACGTGGTATTAAAATTGTCTAAAAGCTGTACCAAAAAGAAAGATTTATTCAATGGTCAGTCTGACAAGGTTAAAATATGTGTAGGGAAATGTGCCAATTAATGTATTAGTTATTTCCACTTAAAGTGGGGTCGACATGTTTCAGCCCTTATGTGTGAGATTTACTGGGCTTTCTTCAGGACCATGTTATGTGTACCACGGCGGTGTGGGCGCGCTAAGGTCCACCCTACCAGAGGACGTGGAAGTTAAAATTGGTCGTGTAAAAATGGTGCAGAAAAAACAAACCAACAAGTAGTGGGATTTACCTCTATTTTAGAGGAACCTGTATAGTCTGGAGAAAGAAGACATACAAACAGAAAAGACAAACATACGGTAAGAGTAGTCTTATTAGTTTTGCTGTTTGAAAAAATAGCTCTCTGAATATATGTGCGCTTATGGCTAATCAAGGTGGCGTGACCGTTGTGCCATACATGCTATGTTAAATTCATCAGAAAGATGCTTGTAGCATGCACAAAAGTTAGAAAGGCTATTCTAATGGTACTCGGTCTATGCTCACAACATGCTGTGTTTATATCAGCACCATCCTTAACAAAGGGAACAAAAGAGCGCGAAATCCACCAAGGGAAGCACTCCTGGAAGAAACCGTAAAAGAACCATCCAGCATACCCCTGACGTGTGTAACCACGTACAGCAGTTTATCTGATGCCATGAAGAAATCAGTAAACAAACATTGGAGAATTATCAACAGCAACAAGAGGACGTGGGAGAAACCACTTTTTTCTTTTAAGAAAGGCAGGAGTCTGAAAGACTCTCTTGTACATACAAGGCCATATTCGACCATGCCCAGTGTATCCACAGAAAGATCGATCACAGATGCTTGGGGCTTACCGCCTATTACTGGACACTACCCATGTTCAAATTGTAGTGTATGCCACTTAACAACACATTCCAAACAGCTTTCACTGGAACCTGGAAAAACATGGGTTCAAAGGGCACACAGTAACTGTAATTCAAACAATGTGATCTACCTGATTACATGCCTGTGCCTAAAAAGATACGTAGGCCTGACCACTCGCAAGGTAAAAACACGCATCGGCGAGCATCGTAGTAACATTAGATGTCACAAAAGAGTCACAAGAATGAGCGAACATTTTCTACAACAAAACCACACACCCAACGACCTTCACTGGACCATCATCGAAAAAGTGACTACCAACAAAAACACTGTCAGTGTTCTTTTTGAAAAGGAACAGCGGTGGGCCTACAGATTAGGGACCCACCTAACGGGCCTCAATGACCAAATCCCATGGTTTTCTATACTAAAACGCTAGAATCTCTACCATTCTTTGAACTAATGAACTAATGAGCTTTTCAGCACCAACCTATGATTAGTCCACCTTTTGTGTGGCACCTCAGACCACTACAACACTGCCACCTTTTGTGTGGCACCTCAGACCGCTAGAACACCACCTTTGATCCCAATTGAACTTAACCAAACTCTAAATGATGACTGCAACTTTATTAGTCATCCGTGTATACACTCAGCGCCTTGCTGTTACCATAGTTCCAATTATTGCTCGTATTTTTCACCCATTCTTTAATTTTTAATTTTTATTTGAACTTCTACCTTGAAACTCCAGTTTCCACCACTCAATGGTATTCTTTGCACAATGTATTTAACGTCTAGAGAAATGCCTATTACACATTTCTTGTCCGCACCTAAGGACAATCCCAATAAAGCACATCAAATTTAAGCCTCGCAAATTCCCGAGACTTGTACAAGCCCAATCCAACGCGCTTGCGTTCCATGCCTCACTTTGGCACACGCGAGCGTGATTGGCTGCCGACTTCCCGACCGCGTCCATGCACCGTCCAGTTGCATTCTTTGGTGTTTCCCTGACTGCCGTAGACCATCCACGAGGTCCGGTAGCAGGGAACGCTCGGTACCAATCGGGTGCAGGGCGTTGCGGGCGTAAGGACGGCTTCCACCTACCACATAGAGCGAAGAACCCGACACTCTCTCTCCAATTGTTAAAACCTCACCATATCTCTGTTACAGGGTGTGCCATTGTCGCCCCACCCACCTCCCGAGACCTATGGGGCGTGGATCGTTTTTCACACAAGTGAGAATTGCCTTGCCTTGTTTTTCAGTGATCCTCTGATACCTGATAAATATATACCCCTGTGGTATACACACTTCCACTGGCCCTACCGTCTGGCCCATTGATCGCTATTCACTAGTGCTGTAACCACAGTGCGAATATTGATCGGACACCCTCTCCGGCAATCTTGCATGCTCCAAACATCCTTTGGATGATATAAAGACAGCATGTTGTGAGCATAGACCGAGTACCATTCGAATAGCCTTTCTAACTTTTGTGCATGCTACAAGCATCTTTCTGATGAATTTAACATAGCATGTATGGCACAACGGTCACGCCACCTTGATTAGCCATAAGCGCACATATATTCAGAGAGCTATTTTTTCAAACAGCAAAACTGATGAGACTACTCTTACCGTATGTTTGTCTTTTCTGTTTGTATGTCTTCTTTCTCCAGACTATACAGGTTCCTCTAAAATAGAGGTAAATCCCACTACTTATTGGTTTGTTTTTTTCTGCACCATTTTTACACGACCAATTTTAACTTTCACGTCCTCTGGTAGGGTGGACCTTAGCGCGCCCACACCGCCGAGGTACACATAACATGGTCCTGAAGAAAGCCCAGTAAATCTCACACATAAAGGCTGAAACATATCGACCCCACTTTAAGTGGAAATAACCAATACATTAATTGGCACATTTCCCTACACATGTTTTAACCTTGTCAGACTGACCTTTTGAATACATCTTTCTTTTTGGTTCAGCTCTTTGACAATTTTAATACCACGTTTTTCACATCACTGTCACAAAAAATCCAGCTCCGCAGTAATCTGGCGTTGTGCACACCAGGGAGGCATTCGGCTTCTCCTGGTGGGCCGGATGATGAAGCATGTCACCACCCAGGGTGGTGAGTGAGGGCTTCTAATAAAACCCTAACGATTTCCAATGAGAATTCTACAGGAATAATCAGATCTCTGATCATGTGCTAATTTACGTTGTTTTCTTGACACTCTCTTGTTGTTCTACTGAGATTACCCGGGGGACTGAGGGTGTCCCTTTCCCTCTCTCTCATATTGTTACTACTGTTTCTGGAATAGCTTCTGAGGAGGTCAAAGTGAGGGGCTCTGTAGGAACCGATGTTTGGGAATCTGATGGAGCACTAGGGATGTCATGCACTACCACTTGTGTCTGTATAAGATTAGGTCTATTTGTGTGTTCGGGAGTGCGTGCAAATGCAATATGACCCATTGATGATCTTTTTGCTAAGGCTAGGTCCTGGGACTCCCTGCGCTCCATTAAATTAATACCCTGGTCTATAATAGAGTTGGCCCGTATAATAAAATTGTCCAGGGTACTTATTAGCTGTGACCCTCCCAATGCGGCTTTGCTCCTACTCTCACGTGTAGACATTTTATTGGAGCTAAAAACAACATCACAAGGATTACTATAATATAGCAGTTTTACAGTAGCCTTTACAATAGCCTACTAAAATACATACATATAGCTACCAATTGACAGATGAAAGAGGGGGGGCCCAGTCCGCTCTTAATCGGGCTTTAACGGGCTTAAACGGGCCCGCCCTTGGCCCGGGCCTCGCCGCGCGCGTCCCGCTTCTAATTAGCTCAGTAAAGTATAACTGTCTGTATTTCATTGTTTTTTTTAGCTTAAAGTATTATGTTTTAACTGACATTTTTCACCTAAATATAGATTATTATCAGAGAATATATATAAATGTATATAGTTACAGAAAAAAATCAAAGGCTTATCTGAAGTTATACTTATAGTTATGTGAAAATTTCAGTTCAAAAATAACATTTTAAACTAAATAACACTGAAATTCACCACTTAAATGTAACTTGCACCCTTGCCAAGAATCCGTGATGTTATCAATGATGTCATCAGTGATATTATCAATGATGTCATCGAGCATATCAGGAGTGATGTAATATGTGAGTTCATAAGCAGAACATGGTGAGGGCACAAGTGACGGTTACCTCCGTAAAATATAACACATTAATTTACGTGTTGTTTTAATTTAAAATATTATGTTGAAGCTGTACTATAACATCACTATAAAGAGAGTAAGGATGTCAAGAAGCCGTTTGATGGATTTTTATATTATTTATTGTGGAATAATAAAATAAAAAGAATGCGGAGCTGACAAAGCTGAACTCTTAGACTACAACATAGGCCAAAACATCTTTCGACTGGTTCCGTAATAGCACAGAAGTAGCCATATTTGAGCTTGACTCCATCTGCTCCTGGGATAAATGCTCAGGTTTATCCTATTCCTAATGGATACTTCAGAAGCAAACACAGAGAGATACTCATGGAAAATCTATTCTTTTAGGGTGTACCTTCTGGTTGATAACCCTACCACCGACCCCAAAAGCCCCAGTGTGGGACTTGCATTTGGCTACGGCTCATACTCTGAGCCGTGGTGTCCTGGAGCCACTTCCCTTCTCGAATATTGGTGCAGTCTCGCCGGTCTTCCTTCTCCCTCCTTCGCCCTCTCCTGTGCTGGATGTGGCTGGCGGTCCGCTGGCCCCTTTTGCACCTCTCATCCCAGTCTTCAGGTGTTCAGGTTCCCGTTCTCCCAGTTTTTGACGTGACTCCTGCCTTGCGTTGCTCGTTCTTGTGTGGCCCTCCCATGGCACCAAACAAGCATTCATCTGGCCTTTCTCTCCCTAGGTCCTTTGGTCGCTGCTCTTTCTGCTTCCATTCACTGATGTAATCGATGGAAGTGTCAGTGCATCTGGTACACTCTGCAAGGGTTTTTCCTGGTTTCTTTTTTCAGCCATATGTGAACGGGAATAACCAATCACATTGCAGTCATTTTAAACTTTGTATTTTTCAGTAAATCTCTAAAGTTATTCTAACATGAAATATTCTATTACCATATGTAATTCCAGGCACAGACGAAGGTGAGGTCCTGCATACAATGGCCTGCACTGTAAGGTGCCAATTCTCCACAGAGCATGGCCATTGGCCATGTACAATATAAGGTTGGTGCAGGCCAGGCACTACTTCCATCCCCTGTGGGCATAAAACCCCCACTGCAAGCCCTTCCACAATGGTTAGCGTGGAGTTCGCCACTGGAATGGGCCTGCCCCAAGGGACACCTCCCCACTTTTTGATCTAAATTGTTTTTGGATCTCACAGGTCTCTCATGGGAGAAGGGACACACTGGCTCTTGTAGGAATCCCACAAGATCATGGTAACCCCACAACACGTTTTTTTTCTATTTGGCTCATGAGAGAGCCCCTCTGGGAACCACCAGCAGGGCCCAATGGTCAGGGTACTCCTACCCTGCCACCTTATACCTTACTTTTTGGCAGGCACTGTTAGACTTAGCCCTTTTTTGCAGGGTCTTTCCTGAACCTTTTTCCCTTCCTCCTAGTATTTTTTCTGACCCGTGTTGGTGGTTTTAGGACTCTGGACATTTTATCACTGCTGTCCAGTGTATAGTGCATGTGCTCTCTATGGTAAAGCATGGTAAAATTGGTCTACACCTGTTTGGCTAATTTAATTTACCTATCAATACCCAGTAATGTGGTATCTCATGTACCCGGGGCCAATAAATTAAATATTACTTTTGGGCTTGCAGCGCTGATTGCGCCACCCACCAAAGTAGCCTTTCAAACCTGTCTCAGGCCTCTGCCATTACAGGGCCTGCGCACACAGTTTACTGCTGTTGTGACGTGGACGTAAAGCGGGTGCCGCGTCTGTGACTCCCCTTTTACTACAAAATAGTCACCCCTAAGGTAGCCCTATGGGCAGGGTGCATTGTAGGTAAATGGTAGGACATGTGCCTTAACTGTATGGCATGTCCTGGTAGTGACAAACAGCCATTTTGGTTTCTCACTACTGTGAGGCTGCCCTCTCATAGGAATGCATTGGGGATTCCCTGATAAATGCCTCAGTGGTAATTCCTGATCTGAGAGGAGCAGAGTGGTCAAGGTTGGTATTTTTGGAATAGTGGAAATAATTGCTGCGCAATGGTGTTAACAGATTTATTATTACTATTTTAGAAATGCCACTTTTAGAAGTGGGCATTTCTGTGCCCTATGTGTCTTTGTGCCTGCCTGATGTGCATTGCATGTCTGTCTCTGGAGTGACAGGGGCTGGGTGAGTCAGCACTGGGCTGAATAGGTCAATCTGCCTTTGGAGTGATGGGAGGAGTAGCACCAGGGACTGAATGGGACTGTGCGTGCCTTCCACAATGCTGGCTCTGCACCCCTGTGGTGTGTCTGGGACCAGAGCCTACACTGACAAAGGAGGTGGAGGTGCACCTTTAGAGAAAGGTGTGAGTGCCCCCAGAACTGGTTTGGACCGGGCACAGAGCCAGATCGTGCCAAACCCATGCACTCAGCAGGACACACCTTAGACCCCCTCGTCACAACAGGAAACTCCATCACCTTCAGCCACCACACGAAACTCCCATGGACTGACTATCGATGCGTCCACTTCACCTTCAGAACACCCACCATCCACAGACACCAGCATCTGCTCTCACAAATAAACTGGACTAGAATCACCGACGACCATCTCACCTCCTCACTCAGCCATTCCACCCCAACCATCATGGAAAACGACGACCCCAACACTACAGCCCGAACCCTACACAGATGGATCTCCGACAGTGCCAACACCATAGCCCCCCTCAAGAAAAACAACAACGCCCATGCCAAGAAAGCCACATGGTTTACCACCGAATTTTGAGAGTCCAGACGCACTTGCCGTCGCCTCGAAAAGGCCTGGAGGACACCAAATCCACAGAAGCCCACAACGACCTCAGAGCAGCCACCAACGCCCACCACCAACTCATCAGAAAAACAAGGAAAAAAGCGATTGAAGACAGAATCTCCACATACGCGCACAACAGCAAAGAACTCTTCAACATCATCAAGGAGTTTGCGCAACCCACCAGTGAGTCTACTGACATCCCTCCCTCACAAGACCTCTGCAACAAACACAGCACCTTTTTCTACCACAAAATCAAGAGCATCTACGACAACTTCGACAAAGACAACCAACTCACTGAACCCTCCCCACCACCCTGACACCCTGAAGCCAGCAATTGACAACTGGACAGCCCTCACGGCCCAAGACACACTGAAGACAATGAAGTCAATCCACTCAGGGCCCCCACGGACCCTGCCCCCACCACATCTTCAACAGAGCCACCCACACCATTGCGCCTATGCTTTGCCACACCATCTATCGCTCCCTGGCGACTGCCTCATTCCCCGATGACTGGAAACACGCCGAGGTCAACCCCTCCTGAAGAAATCCTCGGTAGACCCCACTGACCTAAAAAATGACAGACCCATCTCCCTGCTTCGAATTCCCAGCGAAAGTCATTGAGAAAGCTATCAACAGCCAACTCGCCACATTCATCAAAGAGCACAACACCCTTGACTCCTCCCAATCCAGCTTCAGAAAAAAAACACGTACGGAAACCGCCCTCCTCACCGCAACAGACGACATTCGCACCCTACTGGACAAAGGAGAAACAGTAGCCCTCATCCTCCTTGACCTCTCAGCAGCGTTCGACACAGTCTCTCACCGCACCCTAATACGCAGACTCCACGATGCAGGGATCCAGGACAAGGCCCTCGATTGGATCCGCTCCATCCTCTCCAGCAGAATGCAGCGGGTCAGACTCCCCTTTTCCTCTCGGACCCTACACCAACCACCTGCGGATTCCCCCAGGGATCCTCGCACAGCCCTAGGCTCTTCAACGTCTACATGACTCCACTTTCCCCCATCGTCAGAACCTATGAACTCAAAATGTTGTCATACGCATACGACACCCAACTCATCCTCTCCATATCTAATGAACCCAACACTGCCAGACACAACTTTCGAGAAGGCATGGAAGCCATTGCCAAATGGATGAAAAACAGCTGCCCACAACTAAACACCAACAACACAGAAGTACTCATCATGGGCCCAAACCCCGATGCCTGGAATGACACCTGGTGGCCCCCTGCCCTCGGAAGCGCGCCCATCCCCACGGACCACTCATGCAACCTGGGAATCATCCTGGACTCAAAATTGACGCCAGATCAAATCTGTCTCGTCCTCCTGCTTCCACACCCTCTGCCTCCTACTTACGACCTTCAAATGGATCCCCCTCGAACACAGAAAGACCATCACTCACACCCAGGTCACCAGCAGACTCAACTACAGCAACGCACTCTATGCCAGAATAAACAAAAACCTCACTGGCAAGCTACAGAACATCCAGAACGCTGCCACAAGACTGGTCCACAACCTGCAAGACACTGCCACATCTCCCAGCACCTGCACACACTACACTGGCTCCCCATCGAGGCTAGAGTAAACTTCAAGATGCTCACCCATTCACACAAGGCCCTCCAAGACACCGGACCAGCATACCTGAACAACTGACTCAATTCCACACACCCCAAAGGACCCTACGATCAGCCCAGCTCTCCTACACCATGGTCCCCAGCACCAGAAAGACCTGATCCGGAGGCCGCTCCTTCTTCCTCGTGGCCAGAGCCTAGAACGCCCTTCCACTCCACCTCAGACAGACAACATCGCTCCCCATCTTCGTAAGACCCCCTCCTTGATGGATTGGAACCTGCACCCCCCTCAACCCCAGTGCCTTGAGACCCTCACGGGTGAGTAGTCGCGCTCACAAATGCCTGATTGATTGATTAAGAGCCCTGTGGCAGGGGGAGAACAAAGACAGTCAGGGGTATAAGTATTGGGGCTGTGACCCCATGAAAATGTGCTGCTTGGTGCTTATTTGAAGCCTGCGGCCGTCAGGCTGCTGGAGCTTGACTGGAGCAGAAGACTGTGTGGGACCAGAAGGAACCACCATTGAGCTGGGCTGCAGGAAATGCTGACCTGCTGCCTTATTCTTGGGTCTGGGGGGACTACCACCCTGCCTAAAGGAATCTTGGTGCTAGCCTCCCTGGGGACACTTTGCTGGTGTGCCCACTGTGACCCCCATAACTTTGTGGCCTGAACTGTGTTGTAAGAACTACTGGGGCACATACCTTGTTCTGCCAAGTCTGCATGCTTTTTTTTCCACGTTTTTCTGACAAGTGGAAAGAGACCTGGTGTGTGTATGCTGAGTTGCACCAGCCTGGGACTTTCACATGACCTTTGTGGCCAGGTAGCTATGCGCCCATTTTTCTGCTGCACCTCTCGTCGTGCCTAAGAAGTGGAGAGAGCCTGAGTGCCGCCTGGTCAGGGGCGGCAGGAGCCTCCCAACCGCACCAGGACTACCACCAGCCCGGCCACCAGGAGTCTGATATCACGTCAAGTAGCAGAATCATGTACCACAGTGATTAGCACCCCCCCCCCCCGGCAGAGACCGAGAGAGGGCTGCACGGTCCACAGCTGATACAAGCAGGTGCTAAGTGAGATAGTTAGGTGGAAGACACCTCATCCCGGACGCGGGCTCCTTTGGCCATCGGAGCAATATAGAGCCTCGTGGGCTCAACTCTGCAGCCTCCTGCCTCCCCCTCCCAGAGAGGGAGAGGCAGACCACGAAATACGTCCTGTCTTACAGAAGAGACCAATGCAGAGTGAAGGTACCAGGTGGGGGGTACCTCTTCAGGGGTTAGGATATCCCGGAAGGCAGCTGAGCCTTGTGGCGGTTGCAGATGCAGAAGACCGCGTGAGGTTTCCCCGCCAACAGAGGCATTTTGTTTTGTGGTAGGAACTACGGATGCTTCCCTGAGTGTGGCTGTGGCTAACTACGCAGTGGCCTGGTCTAAGTATTTGGCTTGCAGTGGTTAAAGCTCCAGGTGTGTTCGGGTTTTGGGCTTAGTGACACTACGACTAATATGCTGGTGATCAGCATACTACAGGGCCGCTGGCGATTTAGGGTCTCCTCTACGGCTTTGGTCCAGCTGTTAAGATTCCTGTGGTGTTCCGCCCCGATAATTATGTTGTGATATTCATGCATAAGAGGTATACATGATAGGTGGACAGCAAGCAATACTGTGGTGCACAGTAACTAAGTCTTTGTAGGCATAAGTTGCTTATGTGCCCTGCAACCAGTGGTTGCTACTTGGCACTGGGGCTGATGGTTTACCTACTGTGCTATGTGAAATACCATTACTGTGTTAATGCCTAAGGAAGCAGTGCCATGCCGGGGCTGGGTTAAAGCCACAATTTATTTGAAAAAAGAAGCACCCTTGTTGCCGGCACTCTGGGCAGGTAGAATAAGGCTCTTGTCAGGCATGGTGCTCCATACAAACACCCCCTCCAGCTGGTCTGACACGTTTCTGGAATGGCTCCCTTCCTCATGGACCCTTTCAATGACCAAGCGGCAGAGAGGACAAAGCATTATTACATCATCATTAGAGCTTCAAGTGCATTCCTTGGAACTAGGAAGGGATCAACAAGCACAAAAGGATATTAATCCCATTTTAGAACATTTGGGCATCAACACCAATTGTACAAGCCACAGTGGCTTGAAAAGGAAATCCAAGTACAACCCCAATGTTCTGCATGACAATATCGAGACTTATAGCTCAGCCATACTACAGGAACTAATCAGAATGCGACATAAGAACATCAACAAAAATTGGGACAATCTAACCAGAAATCAATGCCAAGCATTCAAAGATTTAGAGAAAGACTTGAATATTGTCATTAAGCCCTCCGATAAGGGGTGCAATGATGTAATCCTGAGTAAAGATCAGTATAAAGCCGAGGCATTAAGGCAATTAGAAGATCATTCATGCTACGAAGAAATTAGTTGGACAAGATACAAATTGTCTATTGCTAATTTTCATGATCGACTTAAAGAGTGGCAAGACGTGGGACTCCTGGATGAGGAGGAGTATAACTTTTTGAGAACTGATAACCCCCATATCCCCTGTGTGTATTATCTTCCGAAAATCTATAAAGACCCCACAAATCCACCGGGGCAGCCGATAGTTTCCTCGAATGGAGGCCTATTGGAAAATACCTCCATCTTTCTGGATTTGTTTCTCTCTAAATATGCAATCAACTTGAGGTCATACTGCAAGGATAGTTCAGACTTTTTAAGAAGAATACATGATTTACAGTGGGAGAATCGTTATGTAATGATAGCCCTTGATGTATGCTCTTTTTATACTTGTACTGAGCAAAAGAAAGGAGTGGAGGCATGTATGTATTACTTGAAAAGTAGCCACATCTCGTTGTGGGGCCATAGCAAAATGCTGGAAGAAATGATGCTTTACTGTTTGGAAGAGAACATTTTTCTCTTTGAAAAAACTGTTTTTCGTCAAAGATCTGGTACCGCAATGGGCACATGTTTCGCCCCCCGTCTAGCGGACTTGTTCCTAGGCTGGTGGGTAGGAACAGATTGTCTGGGTAGAGGAAAATGAAAGATATACTGATCATGTACTAAGCTGAATGAGATATATTGATGATTTGTTTCTAATTTGGGATGGTCCCCAAGATCGAGCTCTCGAATTCATCCAAAAGCTAGGAGTGAATAATCTAAATCTTAAATTTACCCATAAAATCAGTTGTGATTACTGCAAGTTCCTAGATGTGGTTATAAAAATTGTGGGGGGCAATATCAAGACCAGTCTTTTTAGAAAGGAAACAGCAGGGAAAACCGTATTACATACGGCCAGTAGTCTTCCTACTCCCTAAGTGCATAGTATCCCCTATGGGGAGATGCTACACGCACGCCGCAATTGTAGCACTAATGAGAGCTTCCTTGCTGAGCAAGTACAATGGAGCACAGGTTCGAACAGAGAGGTTACAGCGACAAAGTCCTATGAAAGGCCAAAGAAAAAATCAAAGATAAGACACAGAGAAGCCTACTGTTTAATGTACCTCCTAGATTAGATGCCAATCTAACCGATAGAACCAATGAGGCCCCTAAAATGATCAGTACCTTCAGTAGAGTGGCCATGCATTTAAAAAAAAGCTATGAAATCTCATTGGAATCTGCTCATAGCAGACCCAGTAATAGGCAATCATGTAAGTAAATCACACAAATTTACTTTCAGACGTTTGAGTTCCCTAAAGGATCGTTTAGTGCACAGTTTTCCTCAGGAATGTATCCAAAGCACTTGGCTCAAATTCATCAATGGATTTACAATCTGTAGTTGGTGCAAGGCATGCAAAAACAGTAAAAATCGTAGAGCATGCACAACAGATGCAGGGCTAATTAAGTCCATTTCCAAAACCATTAATTGCAATAGTGACTTCACAGTCTACATGCTGGAGTGCCCTTGTGGTCTCCTGTACATTGGGAGTACCAAGTTGCCACTCAAAATGCGTATTTTACAACATCTACGAGCTATATCAAACTTCAATTTTAGCTACCCTGTAGCTCAACATTTCTCAGCTAAAAACAAAAGTAACAGCAATCTCCTCCAATTTTTTGAGGTGGATTGAATCTTACCACACATACGGGGCGGAGACAGAGAGAAAAGTATCCGAGTCCTGGAATCAAGGTACATAATTGACTTTAATACTAAAACTCCCAATGAAATGGATGGTGGGGTGTAATTGACAACACACATAGGCCGTTAACTTTTTGACCTTCTCTCATATGATGTGATCTCTTGAAATTCTTAGATGTTTTTACTTTTTATTCTTAATTTTTACACTTTAACAAATATTTTTTAATGCCAGTTTCCAGGGAGAGTCCATCAAAAGTAAACCGATGATCCTATTTTGGTTCATTGACACAGTATTGATGGACACTAAAGTGACCTACTGCGATGTTTGGTTCGTTTTTTGAATAATCTAAATGGCCATGTTGGTCACTTCGGTCCCAGCCTTATCTCACAATGTATAAAGTTTCCCATTGACTCTCACTTCATGCACCTACACTCAGCCTTTCACTAGAATAAGAATATTATTATTTAAAGTCACAATTATAAGAGTACATTAGTCAGGATTATGGATTTATTACTTTGTCGATAAAGTATTGTTGATGTGGGCATTTGGGATAAGACAATAAGATTAATGGTTTCTTATGTCGTATGGAACAGGAAAGTATGTGACATAAAGTTGCGGTTGACTACACCGTCTGTTGACGGTTTATTATTGATGATGAGATTGTAGTCTTTGGAATTACTGAATGGATTTTCCAGTTATCTTTCATGATTAGAAGTCATTTTACTCCTTTTAAATGATCTGATAACCATGGTCCTATAAGCCCCCTTAATTATTTTTGACACATCGGATGACTATACTTTAGTCTGTGACATGTAAACATGGAATCACTTTAGACAAATAAAGCAACAGAAAACAATTTTTGAATTAGCTTTATTGATACATACAAGCTGGCACAAATTACAAACCAAGTGCAAGTACCAAGCGTAACGCATTGAATTTAAATGTGGCTATAATTCACAGCACCGAGGAAATCCCCGCTTGAATTATCATTTGGTAATTGTGTAATGTTCCGTAATTTAAATCATCTTTGTTGTAGAACTGTGAATTATTCATGCCGCACTCATGAAGTTTACTGCAATGGTTTTCAAATTTTTCCTCCTATGGATGGGATTATATTGTTTAAAAAATCATGGGAATTGAATTCATCTATGAAATGTTATTATAATATAATGTTTTCTTGTCATTAACGTGAAGTATGTACACAGAAGTATTTTTTCGGTTTCCATGAGTTTTACTTCGTAATTCTCAGGGAATTTGCTGTGTCTGTTACACATTAGGCCATAGGTCTTCAAATTGTGGGGCGGCCCCCCTGGGGGGGGGCGCAGCATCCCCTCAGGGGGGGTGCGCACTCCACCCCACCACTTAACCTTCCATTGATCCTTCCAGGCCCATTAATTAGGCCTCGTGTGTCGAAGCCTGAGCTGCTGCTGCAGCTCAAGCTGCTGGAGGCTCGTCTGAGCAGTGCCTGGAGTCTTATCTCCGGTACGCCCAAGTTTTTCAGGGGTCTTTAAAGACCATGTGCAACAAATGTATATCGTGGGCCTCCCCTGGGGCATAATTCCAGTCTCCCTGGTTATAGCTCTCAAATTAAAATGTTCATGTTAAATGAAAGACAGCCGCGTTTACTAACAAGACAATTGTAACTTTGCAATAATATAATTTAATTTGGAGAAGAGTGCAGAGGTTGTTTATAACAGGATTGTTTATTTTCATTCAAGAGTTACCTGCGCCATAGTTCATATTTTTGATCTTCTCAAGGGCTGCATGTACTGTTACTATTCAAGCATTATTGAAATGTTGTGGAAATAAACGGTCGCTGCAGCTGCTGGAGAGTAAGATATTCCCCTTGGCACCCAATGCAAATTTCATCCCGCTCTGAATTTAGTAGGATCCTTGCACCGTCTGTCAAATGCAGCCAATGCTGCCACTCCGATTTTCGTTTGCTTCAAAAACTATTTCAAATCGTACAAACGTTAAGGTGACACCAAAAGAAGTAGCATCATCTTAAATAAAACACCTGACCCTAGACAGTATCTTTTTATGTAGTATTTTTTGTTCGGGCTTTTGGATGACCTTTACTACTGTTTCGATGTCGCAGGTAAAGGGGCAGGACTGTTTGTTTAGTGCTTTGCCCAGGCTCCTCTACCTCAGTGAATGGACTTGACCCAGCTTCAGAGCTGAGGTGAGCCTGGTGCTTCCTTAAATGAACTCTGAACATTCGTGTCCATATTTCACCCATGTTCCTATGTGTAGCCAGCTATACACCTTGTGTAATTGACCTGCCAGGCACGATTTGAGCACTACTAAATTTGATCAATTTTTGGGGGGTGGGTTACATATATACACCACTCAAATTACTTTCATATTTCATTAAACTAATTCACCACTAAACCTTTATGGGTTTCCAGAGTAGCGTGCTAATCGCCCAAAAAGTGCTTCGAGCCTCGTCAGGGGTAGTAAGCGCTATATAAATGCAATTACAATATTTACATACCTTTTGTAAACTGGTTACAGAGGCTGGTTTTTTTCTGGTTCGAGTACCTCATGGGCCCCCACTCTGCCTATTTCTTCCATTTGGATTTAACTTTTTACTACCTTAGTGTGAGAATGTATTTCATTAAAAGAAATGTATACAGTAGGGTTACAAAACGAAAAATGCCTGCCAAGTGGTGTTTAAAGAGCCTGCAAAGGTCTTGTCTTGACACTAAATAGGGTTATAAATAAACTTGTATGTATGCATTTGCAATGTGACTTTTCAATCTTTGTTTTCTTTAATTATCAGTCATAGATCATTCATGCAGCCCTAGAACACGATTCAAAATGCTTTCTGTTCAAAGCATGCACAGATAAGTGCTGAAAATAGATTTTAGGGGACTGCTTATTTTTGTACCGACTGGGGCATCAATTTAATGTGCTGGCAACCCTAATCACAAGACTGTAAGTTTGTTTCAGGATGAGCACAATATTTATTTCCTTCACCCTTGATCCCTGGACACTGAATAATGCCATGAAAGCAATAGTGTAACTTGTATCTGAAACCCTATGCCAGCCCTCAATAACATGCTGATTAACTTCAGCTGTGTCTGGGAATGCAACCTGCATTCAGACAACTCACTCCTCATTCTCGCCCTTCACTTTCACACTCACCCTGCACTCACAGGGATCACAGTGTACTCACACTGATCATCATGCACTCACACGACCCAATCACCCTGCACTCAGTGACCACACTTCACTTATGCCACTGACCATGAACTCACATCGTTCTCCCTCCACTTACCCTGCAGTCACATGAACATACCGCTCACTCTGCACTCACACTGATCACCCTGCACTCACAGCGATCACTCTACACTCACAATGCTCTTGCGCTGTTCACCCTGTACCTCACCCTGCAGTCACATGAGCACACTACTCACCCTGCTTGTGTTATACTTCACTCACCTGTTCCCCTCACTGCCCAATCTGCAATCTCACTCAAACAAGCCCATCACTAACCATACATTCATTTGTCCCACTCTGCACTTAAATATGCACCCAAATTCATTTGGTCACCTCACTCATCCTGCAGTCACTCCTCTCACTCTACTCTCACACTATTGCATCATTCACCCTGCACTCAAATGGGCACTCCTGTCACCCACACAGCGCAGAGGGCTAATGTGTCTGCTACAAAGAACGTGTACCATGCAGATCACAGAACTGAGTGTTAGTGAACTACGTTATCCCTATAAAAAAGTGAAATGTTGGTCAGAAAGGGGCTATAGAGAGATGAGGTGCATGTTGGCGAGTGGTAGTGAGGGAATTCATGGAGAAGGAGGAAATGGGAAAGGGGGCGCTCAAAAAGACGGTTGCACCATGGGCGACCAGTGTTAGGGTCAGCCCTGGCTGGGAGTCTTAGCCCCCCACCCCGAGGTTTGGGTGTAGTTGCACCCCTGGTTGCTTCCCACGTCAGAAGTACTTTTGTTGCCTGTTTTTCAAACCCCCCTCTCAAGTTAGGGCTCTCTGATTGGAGTAGCCATTCAGAAACGCCAATCAGCATGTAGTTTCTGCAGCAGAGCACTGCTTTGACGTCAGCACTGACGTTCCTCCAATGAACGGGACAGAAGGAGAGATGCCAGGGAGTGAGGCAAATTTTGTATACATAAAGTTGCTAAATACTTCAACTTTGCTAATGAAACAGCATTTCTTCACTGTTGACTTTTGCCTCATGGTTGCTGAATTTGACATCTGGTTGCTGCCGTTTGCCTCGCTCTTGAATCCTTCCCCCTCAAGGTTATCCTGGCAGCTACTGCCTTTTACTGCAAGGAATTTAACACGGTTGTATCTTTCCTGAAGATTTCATTCTCTGGCAGGTAAGAGTGAAGAGCTTTTTGTTTTATTTTTTTAAAGCTCGCTCCCTTCCCCTTCATCCTACTACTAGTGGGAACATTAGAGGCTTCAAGGAGGAGTGGATTTGGAGATAATGACATAGTTGCTGACTTTGGTTCTGGGGACCCAGGTTCGAGTCTTGGCATCGGCTCAACCTCATGTGATCCTGGGCAAAATCAATTAATATCCCTGTGCTTACAAAAAACTCATTTGTTCTTGTGTAATGTAAAAGATGCTCCTGTAAGGCACTCCAATATCTTTGAGTCATGTTCACACTATATAAAACAGCAAAAAATATATTACAAACTTTTATGAGCGCTCCTGTATCCAGGTACTGCTCAAGACTGTAAGTGGAGCACAACCTAAGGATGGCAGAAGCAAGAATCCATCCACACATTGACTGTCTCTGTGGAGAAAAACAGGCACACACCTTACCTGTGTTTTGGGAATGTTTTTACTAAACTATCTTAAATGTTGTTTTTTATGTGAAAAATAAAGCACCTATGTAAGTAAGTTTTTTTAGCTCTGCAGGAGGGAATTGCCATCAATAATGCAGAGTACCAGCTTCCAGAACTTTTTTATCAGGTGGTGGTGGTGGGGGGGCTCGACGTGTACAAAGGTTTAGATGGGGGGGTTCAGCCGACAAAAGTTTGAAGACCTCTGCATTAGGCTGTAGTGCATGCAGGCTATCTGCGGCATGAGCACTATGACTCCCAGAATGCAGCAGATTAGAGAATTGTTGTGTGCCCTCACAGACCCTGTCATGCGACCCTTTGGTCATTTAAGGAAGCTTGCTCCCAAGCACAGGTGCTTGGCAACCTACTTCCGTGGACTTCGCCTTCCTGCAATCTCCCTTCACCAGCACACATTGTGTGTTCCTGTATTCGTCGTGCTGGGAATATTTCCTTTTCTTTGTTTGTGGCTCTTTTTGGAATTCCATTGTGTTAGTTTGTTTGGAATTCCTTATTTTTCTTTCCTTTTTGTTTTGGGCGCTGTTACCACGTTTTGTGCTTCCTTTAATTGTTTATTAATTTTTTGCCGTGACTCGTGTGAGACTTTATTAGTCCGACTCGTGTTTCATAGTGCTGCACGCGCACTATTTCTTTTTGTTGTGAGCGTCGTTTCTGGCGTTACAGCCCATTTGCGGTGGTTGCTAATTTTTTGAAGTCTGGTGTTTCCCTTATTCTATTTCCTGCTTCAGCGCATTCTGTGGTATTTTTCGAGCAGCTCTGGGACATTGTTCTTTCCCTGGTGGAACTACTTTCCTTGATACCACGTTTGGATTGCAGACTACTGGAATGCTGAATCCTGGGAAGCCCTCGAGGTACTGTTTATTTGAACATTGATGCCCCTTTTTGCTGGTGGATGTCTACTACACAGTTAGTGAATTTTCCTGAGTGGAGTCTTCTTCCTATCTTTAAGCAAGCGCGCTAATTATGTACGGTGAGTCTGGGGAGCACACAACAGAGGGGTGGTATAGGAATAGACAGGAATACAGTTAATATTCATCTATTCTTCTGTTTTGTTGTCTCTTTTAGGGCTGCCACACTCATACTCTGTTTTTTTTAAAAATATTCTGCTTTCTTGAGAATACCTTGATGTCCCTTCTCCTTGGGGGTCCTGAGCTGTCTCATCTCCCCCCGAGGGTAGTTAGCCAGTATCTAGTAACAGTCATACCTGGTTGTACCCTAGGGGAGAGTAGTGGTTCTTCTTTGCTCCCGAGGATTTGGTTATCTGCCGAGCGGATCTTGAACCGCAGCAGTGTCAATGTCACTCGTCGTCTTAAATTTGGTGCACAATAAATCTTTTGTGCAGTCTCCTGGTGCGCCGCTCCTTATTTCCGTCATTAAAATATTGACAGAGGACCCTGACAAAATACAATTACGGCTGCTGTCCCCGTCAGCTGGTACCGGCATCGTGGGATTGGGAACGGCTGAGAACAGCGACTTGGTAAACATATATATATATATATATATATATATATATATATATATATATATATATATATATATATTCACTGAAAAAACCATAGGTTATAGACCATATATAGTTAGGAATTAGCATTTAAAAAACCTTATTTTACTCACACAAAACCATTGAAATTCCATATATAGTTAGTTGCACTAACTATATATCGCGCACCTGCAATCCACTGCTGATCATGTCACATATTACATCATTCATGACATGGTCAGTGACATCACTGATGACATCACTGATGACATCTCAAATGACATCACTGATGACATCTCATTTGACATCATTCTTGTGCTAATACGATAAACCTCTTCAGACTCTAATATAACCTTAGATACACTCAGTGTATACAGACACTCACACACTTCCACTCATCCATGGAGTTACTCACACACCCAGTCAGTCATGCAAAGAAACAATCTCATCTCCATTTCTTCAACTATACAGTTAAACACACCTTACTTATTGAAACATATACTAACACATATTTACTCTCTTATACAATCCCTGATACAAGTTCACAATGATCGATACAACCACTCACTCATTCGGTGGCTCTCATGCACAGTTATTTATATATGCCAACTCTCACATGTACTGTGTTTTACATATGTACTTACTATGACATGTAGCATTGAGATATCCATTCACTCATCAATACACTCATGCACACAGTCAACTGCCCATGTAGCTGTTTCCACATGCACTCTTGAACTCATACACCTAGTGAATAAACTGTTCACACATCTATGCATAGAGTCACACACCTTCCAGCCACCCCCACACAAACTCAATCTCCCATAGAAATACTTGGGCAAGCAATTAATAACACATATAGCCTCTCGTATAGCTAATGATCAACACATGCAGCAGTTTACAGAACAACAGACATAATGATGCACAAATTAAGACAGTTTAGTCACTAACCCATGCATTCAGTGAGACACATTTAATCACTCACTCATACAGTCAGTCACGCACCTACTAAATCCTTCATCCAGACACTTATACATCCACTCATTCTTCAATATGTAAGATATATTTTAACTTTACAGAAACATACAGTCACTGGATGTTGTCATCAGTGATGTCATCAGTGATGTCATTTGAGATGTCATCAGTGATGTCATCAGTGATGTCACTGACCATGTCATGAATGATGTAATATGTGACATGATCAGCAGTGGATTGCAGGTGCGCGATATATAGTTAGTGCAACTAACTATATATGGCATTTCAATGGTTTTGTGTGAGTAAAATAAGGTTTTTTAAATGCTAATTCCTAACTATATATGGTCTATAACCTATGGTTTTTTCAGTGAATTTTCAAGGTTTTGTAAATGCTAATTCCTAACTATATATGGTCTATAACCTATGGTTTTTTCAGTGAATTTCAATGGTTTTTTAATAGCAAATATCATAAGCTGTCGAATGTCAAGTACGTGGTAAGTGAAAACATTTTCGTGTTTATGCACACTGATCTGCTTTGAATGGTGCCCCCCCCCCCTCATTTCTATTAGGAGTACTCTCTCTTTGCAGATAGTGAAAGGTAGTTAACGAAGGTCTTTGCCCCCATTGTAATCCGTCGTGCCTGCTTCTCTCTCCATTTGATTGATTGTTATCCAAGTATTTACTGTTTTAGAATTAGTTCTCTTTGGTTCATTCTCTATTTACAAACAAACACAGAGTCGCAATACTCTGTTCAGTCTTTGCAGATAACGAAAAATCGTGTAAAAAAAAAAGAAAAGGAATCGAGCAAAATCAGTAGGCCACTAATGGGATCTCTTTTTGACCTCGCTAAAATAGAAACATTAGGAACAACCCCTCATGACAAATACAAAACTAGTGAGATGAACTGAACTCCACACAATGATGGCTGCAAAACAACTCGGCTCCGCCACCCACCCCGCCCAAAATAACGATAAAGAACGGCTGCCATGATTGGTTGCGGAATGACCACGACGGAGCTACGAAATGGTGCTGCTCTCATGCTAACCCCAGCTTTAGTCTGAAACATCCAGAAACACTGTAGACTACCAATTCGATCAGTTCCGGTAGCGCCCCAATGTAACCCGGTAGAGAAGAACTAGCTCTCCCCTCTTTGACTGATGGTTCTTGTTGCCTGTCCCTTCTGTTGTCATTTAACAGAACTATTTAGCCTGCTGAAAGGGGTTGTGTTCCGACCGCTGGTTGGTGGAGACATTTTGACTATATTCTGTACCTGCGTTGTCGCGTAATGCATCATATGACGCGCCGCGTTAGCGCATCCGGAAGTCATCCGGGGCGCGCAGCGCGTAACGTAAGCATAACAAGTCATGTGACTTGTTAATAAAACTTTTCATTGGTTCATTTTACTTTTCTTATTGTAATGATGAAAGGCTTGGTCATATGACCTAAAAATTACGCTTTTCATTACTTCCGAACATTATTTTTTCTTAAATATATGTTATAATGTTCCAGGCTAATGTACTTTCCCGGAAATTTTACAACTGTCCTGCAAGTAAAATATATTCTTTTTTCGAGAAAAAGAGCGTTTCTTCGTCCCATGACGGAGCCGTTGAGCAAAAGAGGGTCGACCTGCTGTCTTAGTCGCCGATACGCCTGAATATGAGATTCTTATCGATCACTTTATGTTGCAGGAATAGAAAACACAACAGCCCTTGACCATTTATCTTTACTGCGTTCCTTCGTATTATACCTTTTACCCTTCATGTAATTGGTCTGCTTTATTTCACTTGCCTTTTAATGATTCTAAAACAGTGACTATTATTAAAAACTTTACCAATGTATATACTACTACCATGTTTTCTTTTAAAAACCTTTATTGAGAAAATTTCATTATACAAATACGAGCCTATAACCACGTGGGCCTGCCACAGAGCAAACTGTAATCGTATATGATGAATAGACATTTACACTGTAGAGGAACGTAACGGGCGGGCCATTAGGTTGCAAGAACTAAGGTGTCTAACAGTTACGGAATCGGTGGACGTACATTTTATAATTAAAATACGACAGGGCCAGTTACAATAAAATTATCTAGATATACATTTGCGGGCAAGTACCATGGGTGACGTTAATTCGAACTTTCAACAGTACAGTAATCAATAACACATCAGAACTTAATATCAATAGGGATGTCGAAATATTCAATCAATTCTCGTCCCCGCCCGCCATGTGCTTCAAAACTGCATACGTATCTCGTGATTTCAAGGTTCTGCAACCAGTACACAACAAGGAGTTACGAGTCCCATTTATTCTGGCGCCATTTTGGGCGAGGACGGGCAGGTCCAGGATATAGTCAAAATGTCTCTACCAACCATCGACTATGATGATGTTCATATGCTGTATTTATTAGAGTAACACTCATCTGTCCACATGAAATTAATTTGCCACAATCTAAACATGTCATTTTAATCTTTCCAAAGTTCTTCTAAATATTTGGGACCGTTTCCCTTGCCTCTGAAGCTCTCAGTGCCACTTCTTTGATGAATGTACTAGCAGGTCACGGGTTCTCCTCCAAATCTCTCTTTTATGCAGCACTATAATTAATTGGTGCCACCTCTCCATATGACGATGCATGGTATAGTTACCACAACTATATTTTTTTTCGGTTCCTCTGGAGAGTTCATCGTGGCAGATGAAGCGTGTAACGTACCGGGCATTTACCTTTTTTTGCATGTACAGGAAAGGAAAAAAAAATCGAGCGTCCGAGTTCTAAGGTGTCCCAGGGCCATTTTAGTGGACCAGGCCCAAATCCAAAGAACAGGCCGCCATTTTGAGAGTCCTGTTGCAGCCGCCTGTCGCTGTAGCATCAAGAGCAGCCGAAACTCAGCTGAATGGCAACTGAAACGGTAAAGGGGCGCCCCACTACAGCAGACGAGCCAGGCCCAAATCCAAAGAACAGCTATCTCACAGGCTAATGGGGCGACCCACGCCGAGTTTCAGCATTGTAGGATGACCACACAAGTACAGCAACTTGCTAGACATCACCTCGGTGCCATCCGGATCTCGGCGCCCCACTGCAGATGAAGTGCCTCTCAACTATGAAACCACCACGGTGACATCCGGATCTTGGCGCGTTGTGCTGCCTTCGGCCTATTCGCACATCGGTCCGCTACTGACGCCATCTCACAGGCTAATGGGGCGACCCACGCCGAGTTTCAGCATTGTAGGATGACCACACCAGTACAGCAACTTGCTAGACATCACCTCGGTGCCATCCGGATCTCGGCGCCCCACTGCAGATGAAGTGCCTCTCAACTATGAAACCACCACGGTGACATCCGGATCTTGGCGCGTTGTGCTGCCTTCGGCCTATTCGCACATCGGTCCGCTACTGACGCCATCTCACAGGCTAATGGGGCGACCCACGCCGAGTTTCAGCATTGTAGGATGACCACACCAGTACAGCAACTTGCTAGACATCACCTCGGTGCCATCCGGATCTCGGCGCCCCACTGCAGATGAAGTGCCTCTCAACTATGAAACCACCACGGTGACATCCGGATCTTGGCGCGTTGTGCTGCCTTCGGCCTATTCGCACATCGGTCCGCTACTGACGCCATCTCACAGGCTAATGGGGTGACCCACGCCGAGTTTCAGCATTGTAGGATGACCACACCAACTTGCTAGACATCACCTCAGTGCCATCCGAATCTTGGCATCTCAACGCCTAGTGGTATCTTCCATACAAAAAATATTGTTACGCTGCCTTTGGCCCCATTCGCACATCAGTCCGCAACTTAGACATCACCTCGGTGCCATCCGGATCTTGGCATCTCAGCGCCTTGTGGTGTCAGTCAGAAAATATTGTTGTGCTGCCTTCGGCCTATTCGCACATCGGTCCGCTACTGACGCCATCTCACAGGCCAACGGGGCGCCCCACGCCGACTTTCAGCATTGTAGGATGGCCACACCAGTGCGGCAACTTGCTACACACCACCTCGGTGCCATCCGGATCTTGGCATCTCAGCGCCTTGTGGTGTCTTCTACACCGGAAATATAGTAGAAAATATTGTTGCGCTGCCTTTGGCCCCATTCACACATCAGTCCGCTACTGACACCATCTCACAGGCCAACGGGGCGCCCCACGCCGACTTTCAACATTGTAGGATGGCCACAGAAGTGCGACAACTTACTAGACACCACCTCGGTGCCATCCGGATCTTGGCGCGTTGTGCTGCCTTCGGCCTATTCGCACATCGGTCCGCTACTGACGCAAACTCACAGGCCAACGGGGCGCCCCACGCCGACTTTCAGCATTGTAGGATGGCCACACCAGTGCGGCAACTTCCTACACACCACCTCGGTGCCATCCGGATCTTGGCGCGTAGTGAAGCTGCAGCAGCTGCAAATAAGCTTCAGACAGTGTTACAACCGCTGCTCAGAACTCTCAACTATGACACCACCTCGGTGCCATCCGGATCTTGGCGCGTTGTATTGCCTTCGGCCTATTCGCACATCGGTCCGCTACTGACGCCGCCTCACGTGCCAACGTATTTTCTCCGCATTTTATACCCTATGCCGCATAACAGGTCATGTGACTTGTTTATAAAACTTTTCATTGGTTCATTTTACTTTTGGTTTCCTAATGATGGAAGGCTTGATCATATGACCTAAAAACAACACTTTTCATTGGATGAAAACTTTTTTTTTCCCCCAAACGATGAAAGCCCCACCTTGTTTCTGGATGTTTCAGACTGAAGCTGGCGTCAGCATGAAAGCACCACCATCTCGTAGCTCAGTCGTGGTCATTCCGCGAGCAATCATGGCAGCCGCTCCCCACCAGAAGCCTGCAGGAGTCGGAGCCCCCAAAACTTTTGATGAATTCTCAAGGCGGAGGGGACGCTTTCGAGAATGGGGTCCAAGACCTAGCAGACAAGCGTCCGATTTCCAAGGTGTCCCAGGGCCATTTCAGTGGACCAGGCCCAAAAAGGAAACAGCCTGCCGCCATTTTGAGAGTCCTGTGACAGCAGCCTATCGCTGCACCGCAAGAGTGGGCGCAACTCAGCTGAATGGCGGATTTTGACACAGTGGACCAAAAGCGGACGGAATGGCAACTGAAACGGTAAAGGGGCGCCCCACTAAAACAGATGAGACTCCACCTGGAGAGGCCCGTTCACGCCGCCTCCCCCGGGGCGCTCCACGCCGTTATTCGGAGCAGCATTGTAGGATACCAAAACCAGTGCGGCAACTTACTGGACATCACCTTGGTGCCATCGTTCTGCTGCCTTGGAACTATTCGCACAACAGTTTGCTACTGATGACCCACCCCCCGCGACGCCCCACGCCGTTATTTGCTGGGTGGCAACTTACTAGACATCACTTTCGTGTCATCTAGATTTCGGCGCGTTCTGCTGCCTTGGAACTATTCGCACAACAGTTTGCTACTGATCACCCACCCCCCGCGACGCCCCACGCCGGAAATCTGGACGTTGTGCTGCGTTGGGACTATTCGCACAGCCGACCGCTACTTCGTTGTTTTTCTCTAAAAATGTTTATATGTTATTACTATTTTTGTTTTCTTGTATATATTTATAAATTATTAAAGTTTTATAATCTTACTACTTTGTCGGAGTGCTATATATTTTTAATGTGACACATAATTGTAAAAACTTTGATGTACAAAGAGTCATCCCTGGAATCTTCCGCTTCACGCTCGGTCCCCTCCCCAATCACAATACAGGATGGTTTTCAGATAATAGCAACGCTTCTGCTGTGACGGATCTCATCGAGTGTGGGCCTTGATCTACTATAACTCCTTTGAAGACGGGTGATTCTTTACAGCTGTGGCCATAAACTACATCTGCAGGGCTAGCTGATAGCCTAGGACCGGCCTGGACAATCGGACACAGAGGAAAAGGAGTGTCAGAGGGTGCGGTAGTGAATAGGGCGAAAGGGAGGTGTCGGGCGGGCACAGGGTGTGATTCTCAGGGAAGAACAGCGCAGATGGGGGGAGGTTTATTACCCATGCATAAAACAGAGAGCGGGGGTGACCACTGCCTGGGGGAGATGCTTGCGAGGGTGGGGAGCCATGCTAAGGATCGACAGCGTGCACAGAGTGGATCTGGTCAAGGCATCTAAAATGGCTGCCGTGCACGACAAAAGTGTGGCATTTGAAAAAAGACAAGATGGCGCACACAATGTTTTTCAACAATTCCTGATTTCCTTCGAATCGAACGTTAACAGACGTTGGGGCATATTACCAAAGTTAAGCGATATTTATCCCTAACGATGCATTGCAAAGATTTTTTTACCGTCAGAAATTATCGCAGATAAACCTTGCTATTATCAAGGTTTATCGCAAATACGATAAAAAACGAGCGCAATGCATTAATATCGCTGAAAACTCCGCGATATTCATGCATTACCGAGCTAATGCTCTTAGCCATGTTATCCACCTCCCATTGGATAACATGGCTAAGAACTGCTCAGGGCAGCTGTTACTTTTTGGAGATATTCGCGCTTATCTCGAATATTTCCAAAAGTTGATAATAGGAGATAGCGATGTTAGCGACTGTTTCCAGTCGCTAACATCTTGGCATGCCCACTTTGCATGTCATTAGTGATAAATATCACTCACATGCAAAGTGGGACCCAAGATGGTCGCTATCTCCTACTAGCCGTCGCTAACTGGTGTTAGCAACAGCTAGGTAATACACATATAATTTTATCTCCGCGAAGCGGAGCGCTGTTACAGATATATATCTTGTTTTTGAACGTTAATTTCTCAAAATGCACTGAAGCACATATATTGAGACATAGCAAAGGCACATCGGGCTACCAGTCCCTAATATTTTACCAAGTTTCGTGCAAATCCATTCAGCCGTTCGATTATTATTATTATTTTTTTTTTTTGCCCCGCGGGGCCCTTTTAAAACCTCCACATCAAACCTAGGGGGTCAGCGAGGATCTACTATGCCCCCTTATGGTCATCAGCCGTTCGATTATTATTATTATTTTTTTTTTTTGCCCCGCGGGGCCCTTTTAAAACCTCCACATCAAACCTAGGGGGTCAGCGAGGATCTACTATGCCCCCTTATGGTCATTTGCCCCTTCGCTTTGGCCTCCTCTTGTCTCTCGATCCTACCGAGAGACAAGATGGCGGCCGCTACGTACTGTTTGGAATGTTTACAGACACCGGAGAGCCAATCAGCTTCGCTTCGCAAAGCTCCGTAACGCGAAAAGTACGCGAAGCGGTGCGCTGTTACAGATATATATCTTTTTTTGAACGTTAATTTCTCAAAATCCACTGAAGCACATATATTGAGACCTAGCAAAGGCACATCGGGCTACCAGTCCCTACAATTTTGCCAAGTTTCGTGCAAATCCATTCAGCCGTTCGATTATTATTATTATTTTTTTTTTTTGCCCCGCGGGGCCCTTTTAAAACCTCCACATCAAACCTAGGGGGTCAGCGAGGATCTACTATGCCCCCTTATAGTTATTTCCCCCTTTGTTTTGACCTCCTCTTGTCTCTCGATCCTACCGAGAGACAAGATGGCGGCCGCTACGGACTGTTTGGAATGTTGACAGACGCCGGAGAACCAATCAGCTTCGCTTCACAAAGCTCCGTTGCGCGAAAAGTCCGCGAACCAGAGCGCTAACCGGTCCGCTGTTACAGATATATATCTTTTTTTAAACGTTAATTTCTCAAAATCCACTGGAGCACATATATTGAGACCTACAAAAGGCACATCGGGCTACCAGTCCCTACAATTTTGCCAAGTTTCGTGCAAATCCATTCAGCCGTTCGGGCTAAAAGTGAGGCCAACCGCCCTATGGAAAACTCAATGTTAAAAACACGTTTTGGGACCCCCCTTTTTTCTCGGCCCCCACTGGACGAACCCCCCCCAAATTTTCAAGGGCTGCTCAGAAACAAAATGTGCCATTTTCCTGAAAATTTCAGCCGATTCCGTCCACAAACGCCAAAGTTATTAGACATAGAATTTTCAAAAAACCCATAGAGAAAAAATCCTAACTATATATACCTACTGGCGACCGCCAGTAGGTAATATATATATATATATTAGAACACCAAGCTGTGGCGTGCCTAAGCCTCTTGGAGCGGCGGGCACTCGGCGGGGTCGCCAACCCCTCAATGTAACAAATCCTCCTGGTACAAGCAATCCTTCATCTGAGATAAAGAACCAGAGCCGATGCCCAAATAGTGCTCAGTGCAAAGATTTATTGGCACACAAGAAAAAACACCCTATGCGTTTCGAAGTTCTGCACTTCTTGCTCACGGGTGAGGTCAAATTTGCCGCTATTCTTTTTAAAGATACAGTGTATTTCAGTTACGTGCACGTGAGCAACAAACATAGAAGAGTTACATTGTTGCCATCCTCGTCCATATCGGAATAATAAAGTCTTTCACAATGTACCTAGTATTTCAAATTTTTTAACATTAGCACGTAAAATCAAATCAATTTGGTTACCCCTGTAACAATTCGTTTAAGACAACAAATATAGCTGCCAACCAAAGTATAGCAGCCCACCGCTCCAAGAGGCTTAGGCACGCCACAGCTTGGTGTTCTAATTTTTCGTGAATACTTTTGCCGGGCGTGAACATTTGCAGCCGATAATTTACGGAGCAGTGAAACAAAATACCGGTTTGCTGGAGCAGACGGAAGGAGCGAAAGAAGTCGGAGGACTACGAAGCTCCAACATACGACTGCGAGGTGAGACCGGCTCTTCTTTAATCAATTACGTAGGAGCAGCAAAATTGTTGATTCACGAGCTTAGCGGCTAAAAAAGCGTAGTTTATATATAACAACATACGAGTCCGCTTGATGGAACAATGCTTCCAGCATTGCATGAAGGTGCATGCTGAGTGAACATTTTGAAATGGCAGCCACAAGAAATACCAGGAGGAAGGAGGCAGCCTCTAAACTTTTCACCAAAACTGGGGGTGATAACCAAACCAGTGAAACAACACAAAATAAACAAGTGGATGATGTTAAGAAATTGTGGGATGCATTATGGAAAATCCTTAAAAAGGAACAATCGAAATGGTGGGAGGCGGCGGCCTCCACTAGAATGCAATCGAATACCACGGGGCTTAAGAATCTTCATTATTCCGACATTTCAACAACCAGACCCTGAATTAATCGATGAGTGGATGACAAATAATCATACATGTTCGAAGAACATGTTAAATATTTTAATAAAATATGCTGAAAAAGAATGCGCCAAGCTGAATGCGGAAAGTGAAGCAATTATTACTAAACTGAAAGAAAAATATACTGAAAGTGAATTCACAGTGGAGATGATCAAAATGGAAAAACGATTGAGTAAAATCGAGGAAGAAATAAAAGAGAAAAACAAAGGAAGTTCTATAGAGAAGAGATCGACTATGCAAATGGACAAATCCTTACGTTTGGTAAAAGATTTGAAACCATAAAGAACCCAAAGAAGCATGGGAAGGGTACAAACAAACAAGTAGTCCAGCAGGACAACGGAGAAGATGGGATAGTACCCTTGGAAGTGACTGACAGTGATACTTCAGAAAGTGATATTTCGGAAAAAATTGAACCACTAAACGTAAAAGATCGAATTTTAAACGAGTTCGCCTTGATGGCAAGGGGACGCCAAACCGGAACCCCTCCAAGAGGTCGTGGACGAGGAGGAAGAGGAGGCAAAAAAGCAAGAGGAGGCAAAGTCGTAACCAGCACAACAAGCCCAGTGGGAGTCTTAACAAGGGGCAAAAAGGCGTTGAAATGAAGAACGACATGACTGTGGTAAATCTATCCAAACATATTTTATCTACAGAACAGATTGAGGTTTTGTCACTGGGACTATCATTTTGCCCCTCAGCTAAATTTAATTTCACCAGTGCACGCACTGACTTATTCCGCTTTACGCGAAAGCTGAAGTTAAGAAAATGGTTTGCTACCAAACCAAGGTTGAAAAAGGATGTAATTAAAGAGAAAGCAAGCCTATTCACAGTTAATGACATTGAAGATTTACACACTGTGCATGAATTGGCTGATTATGCTGACTTTATTGATGACCCCTTTTTAAACTTAGTTAACACAGACATCAATATTGGTTTGAGTAGTTCAAGTGGTTTTAGACCCACGTCGGTCTTTGTTCCACAAATTGTCAATAGCAGCATAGAGTGCTTTGAAACTGGTATGATTGATGAATTGAGAAACGAAAACCTAAGCTAATTTAAATCTTAATAGGAAGCAATTTCTGGCTTTAAAAGAATTGGAAGGATTTACAGATGTGGTTATAAAAAACTCCGACAAAGGAGGTAATGTTGTTGTATGGCCTTTGAACATGTACCTTGCAGAAGGATTGAGACAGCTGGGTGATTCAGATAAATACACTTTAGCAACTAAAAATGAATATGATGATGCTAAACATGAATATTTTGTGAAGCTAAGTGATTGGAGGGATCAGGGAATCCTAGAAGATGAAGAACACAATTATCTTTTATGTAAACATTCACGAATCCCTGCCCTATACTTATTACCTAAACTACATAAAAACCTTGCCATTCCCCCTGGGAGTCCTATAGTGTCCTCAATAGGAAGCCTTCTTGAAAATACGTCTAGGTACATCGATTATTTTTTACAGCCCTTCGTCCAATCGCTCCCATCCTTTGTGAGAGATACTTCTGAATTTCTAAGAATAATCAATGAGATAACATGGAACCCAAACTACTGGTTACTCAGTTTTGATGTAACCAGTTTGCATACATGCATACCTCAAGATTTGGGCATAGATGCCTGCAAACATTTTCTTTCGGGTAGGTCCCTTTAATTTCTGATGCATACTAACATGTTATTAGAGATGATTTTGATATGTTTAAAAAACTATTTTTTCATCTTCCACAAACAATTGTACAGGCAGATCCAGGGGACGGCGATGGGAACTTACTTCGCCCCCAGTTTCGCGGGATTATACCTGGGCTGGTGGGAGGAGCAAGTGGTGAATAACATCTTCCATTTCAATGACCACGTCGTCCTCTGGATCCGTTATATTAACGAATTTTTTTGCATTTGGAAGGGCTCTGAAGAACAGGCTAATGAATTTGAAATCATCCTTAACGATAATTCATTAAACTTACAATTCAAAAGTCACATGGATAAAAACAAACTTGATTTCCTTGATGTCAGATTGGAAGTCATTGACAATGTGTTGACGAGTGTCCTTTCTCGCAAAAAGACAGCTGGCAATAGCCTGCTTCACGCAGGAGGTTGGCATCCGACCAATTTAATCCACAGTATCCCCCTGGGTGAACTAATCAGAGCTAAACGTAACTGTAGTTCACAGGCAGGTTATGAGAATGAAAAAACTGTCATGAACAAGAGATTTGTTGAGGGAGGATACAGTAAAATAGTGATTAAACAGATGGAGGCAAAGGTAGATCAAATGCTAAGAAAGGATTTGCTTATCCCTAAACAACGGGATAACACAGAACAAATAAGGTTTATTACCAGCTATGATTGTCAGTCCTGGGAAGTCAGGAGGAGTCTAAGGAAATTTTGGGACATCGTGAAACTAGACAAAGATCTGAGTGAGGTCATAAGTGACAACCCCTCGGTAACATTTAGAAAAGCAAAATCATTGAGGGACACTCTAAGTACAACTCTTATCAAAGAACAAAGACAAACCAATCCGATACATGGATTTTTTGTTTGCAATAATTGCAAAGCGTGCAAAAATAGTAAAAATTGTAAGAATCTTAAAATCTCGAAAAATCACGCTCCCCATAAAATAATGAAACATGTTGGATGCAATACAGAATACGCAGTATACGGATTACAATGCCCTTGCAACAAGTTTTATATAGGGAGCACCATTAAGAAAGCTAAACTCAGAATTTTAGAACATCTGAGAGCTATAAAAAATGTAAACCATCAATACCCGATTGCACGGCATTTTGCAATGGAACATAATCAAAATCCTACTTTACTCAAATTCTATGTACTTGATTGTATTACACAACAAGAAAGGGGAGGTAATAGACTGTTGGAATTGAGAAAACTTGAGTCCAGATACATCATCAAATATAACACTACACACCCCACAGGGCATAATTTGGATGAGGAACTGGCAGTTCATTTACATTATTAGTTTAGAGGGTGATTGAAGTAGGCTGTCTCTTCAAGGAACTTCATTCTTTGAATTTTAATATGTTTTTAATCATGAGTAGTGATCAAAAGTGGTAGATCGATAGTAAACATTGCCTTCTTGTCCTTTTAAATTTCAGATAACAAACGTCGATGTCCTGAGCAAAGCGGAAGGGTTTGGCCCACTGGGGCTATATTCAAAGAAATATGATTATCAATGTAGTTTGTAAATGCACTTATAAATATTATGCCATAGTACCAATGTAAACAATATTAGTTAATTTACTGAGCCATATTATTTGGCCACTTGGGCTCAATACAAGACTTTAGAATACTGCTATATTTTGGTTGGCAGCTATATTCGTTGTCTTAAACGAATTGTTACAGGGGTAACCAAATTGATTTGATTTTACGTGATAATGTTAAAACATTTGAAATACTAGGTACATTGTGAAAGACTTTATTATTCCGATATGGACTAGAATGGCAACAATGTAACTCTTCTATGTTTGTTGATCATGTACACGTAACTGAAATACACTGTATCTTTAAAAAGAATGGCGGCAAATTTAACCTCACCCATGAGCAAGAAGTGCAGAACTTTGAAACGCGTAGGGTGTTTTTTCTTGTGTGCCAATAAATCTTTGCACTGAGCACTATATGGGCATCGGCTCTGGTTCTTTATCTCGGACGAAGGATTGCTTGTACCAGGAGGATTTGTTATATATATATAACAGCAATAAACTACACCCATTGCAATCCTGTTTCTGAGAGTGCGTTGAAATTTGGAACTTTGTTGTGGAAATAACTAGCTGGCGGGGCTCTGCCAGACGCAACGCGCCACCAGACCACGGACGATTTCTCCCTAAAAAGAGCCGCGGAAAGTGCAAGCATATATATATATATATATATATATATATATATATATATATATATATTCACTGAAAAAACCATAGGTTTGAGACCATATATAGTTAGGAATTTGCATTTACAACACCTTGAAAATTCACTGAAAAAAACATAGGTTTGAAACCATATATAGTTAGCTGGATAATTTAGTCATACAAAACCATTGAAATTGCCATATATAGTTAGTTGCATTAACTATATATTTCGCGCACCCGCAATCCACTGCTGATGATGTCACATATTACATCATTCATGACATGGTCAGTGACATCACTGATGATATCACTGATGACATCTCAAATGACATCACTGATGACATCACTGATGACATCATCGAGTCATTGTATGTTTCAGTAAAGTTTAAATATGTTTTACAGATTGAAGAATGAGTGAATGTATAACAGTCTGGATGAAGGATTTAGTAGGTGCATGACTGACTGTATGAGTGAGTGATTTAATGTGTCTCACTGAATGCATGGGTTAGTGAATAAACTGTCTCGATTTGTGCATCAGTATGTCTGTTGTTGTGTAAACTGCAGCATGTGTTGAACAGTAGCTATATGAGTGACTATATGGGTTATTGATTGGTTGCTCAAGTAATTGTATGGGAGACTGAGTGTGTGTGTTGGTCACTCACTCATACAGTCAGTCATGCACCTACTAAATCCTTCATCCAGACTGTTATACATTTACTCATTCTTCAATCTGTAAAACATATTTAAACTTTACTGAAACATACAATGACTCGATGATGTCATCAGTGATGTCATCAGTGATGTCATTTGAGATGTCATCAGTGATATCATCAGTGATGTCACTGACCATGTCATGAATGATTTAATATGTGACATCATCAGCAGTGGATTGCGGGTGCGCGAAATATATAGTTAGTGCAACTAACTATATATGGGAATTTCAATGGTTTTGTATGACTAAATTATCCAGCTAACTATATATGGTTTCAAACCTATGGTTTTTTCAGTGAATTTTCAAGGTTTTGTAAATGCAAATTCCTAACTATATATGGTCTCAAACCTATGGTTTTTTCAGTGAATTTCAATGTTTTTTTAATAGCAAATATCTATAGCTGTAAAATATATTCTTCTTTATAATGAATACTATATTTTCTATGCATATTTCAATGGTTTTGTGTGAGTAAAATATCAACTTTAAAGGTTTTCTAAATGCTAATTGCTAACTATGTATGGTGTAAAACCTATGTTTTTTTTCATTGAATGTATATATATATATATATGTATATATATATATATATATATATATATATATATAGCAATCCGCATGGAAGAATAAGTGGATGTATAAGTGTCTGGATGGAGGATTTAGTAGCAGTGTGATTGACTGTTTACTTGACTAATTTGTAGTGTGTCACTAAATATATTGGATAGTGACTAAACAGTGTGAATACTATTTTTTCTATGCATTTAATATTTTTTTTGGATGTATGAAAGTATTTTATTCTTTTTATTTTTTTTGCTTCGGTACGCTTCCGGTGCGCTCCCCGGGGTGCGCCCCGTTAGCGTAACTTTGGATCGCGCCCGGGAAACGTTCCGTTAGCGCAACTGACGCGATCGAAAACAACATCGTGACGCGTCGCGTTAGTGTGACCTATCGCGTAGCCGCGTGATGGGTCATATGACGCGCTGCGTTAGCGCACCCGGAAGCGCTCCGGAGCGCTACAGAGCACGACGCGCAGTGCACCGGAAGCGCTCCGGGGCGCGGCGCGGGGCGCGTAACGTAAGCGTAACAGGTCATGTGACCTGAAAATAACACTTTTCATTGGTTCAGACATTTTTTTTTTCAAAATTATGAAAGCCCCCACCTTTTTACCTCATTCTTACTTTCTACTTCCAGAGAGCAAGACCTGTTTTTGACAATGGCTTCTGTAATAGCTGCAGCTGGTGCTTCTCAGCAACCACCACCACCACCACCACCAAAAGGACCACCTCCAACACTGGACTTTGGTGGAGAGGAAGATAATGAGGACGAAGAGGAGGAGGAGGAGGAAGAGCAAGTAAGGCAGTTCCTGCCAGAAACACCAAGGCAGGGCCATATTAAAGAGCACTACATATGGCAATTTTTTAAAATTCCACCTGGACAAAAGAAGGTCAATGCACCCCAGGTGTCTTGTTTGATATGTAAACATGTACTTTCTCGTCGCAACCCCAACAAGAAATACAGCTTTGGGAATCATACAATGATTCGCCACATGGAGCGGTGGCATCCTAATAATCTTTCCCAAGCACAAGTAAGGGATCTTGCTGTCAACCCCCCAAATGTCATCCCCAGCACCTCCAGTGGACAAAGCTCATTCGCCAGACCAGAAGGCCGAGAAATGATCCACAATCTTCAAACTCCTTTTGAAAACTACAAAATAGTTTGTATATATTGTGGAGGAACTATTTGTTATGGAGAGAAGAGTATTACTTTGATTAACCGAGCTGGAGAAAATCATAAATGCAACAAGAAGAGAAAACAATGAATCCTTTTTATTTTTTTTTGCTTCTGTTGAGACATGTTCAAACCCTGCTTTTTTGTTATTTCCCCTAAAAAAACACAAAAAAACACAAAATAGTTTTCAAAAATCCTAAAAAATCAAAAAATTGTTCAGAAAATTAATTAAAAAAATTAAAAAAAACAAAAAGAATAAAAAAACAGTTCTTTTCAGAACTACCTTCCATTTCTAACAAAACTGCAAAAAATTTAATACCCTGTCTTTCTTTTTTTCTCTTTGTTGCGCTTCCCGGAGCGCTGCCCGGTACGCGTACCGGGCGCTTAACCCGCGAAAATATATATATATTTTTTTTGCTTTATATGGGCCTTTTCAGCCACCCTCTTCAAATCTAGGGGGTCAGGGGGTGTCTACCCTGCCCCTTTTATTCATTTCCCCTTTCGTTATTGCCACCTCTTGTCTCTCAACCTTACCGAGAGACAAGATGGCGGCCGCTCCAGACTGTTTGGAATGTTGACAGACACCGGAGAGCCAATCCGCTTCTCCTCGCGAAGTTCCGTTACGCGTCTGGTATGCGAACCGGGACGCTAACCGGGACGCTGTCACAGATATATATATTTTTTTGAACGTTAATTTCTCTAAATCCACTTGAGAACATATCTTGAGACCTAGCAAAGGCACATCGGGCAAACAGTCTCTACAACTTTGCCAAGTTTCATAGAAATCCATTCAGCCGTTCGAGCTAAAAGTGTGTCCAACCGCCCTATGGAAAACTCAATGTTAAAAACACGTTTTGGGACCCCCCTTTTTTCTCGGCCCCCGCTTGACAAAACCCCCCCAAACTTTCAGGGGACGCTCAAACAGAATGTGCCATTTTCCTGAAAATTTGAGCCAATTCTGTCCATCAACGCCAAAGTTATTCATAATAGAATTTTCAGAAATCCCTATTCAAAAAAATCCTAACTATATATACCTACTGGCGACTGCCAGTAGGTAATATATTTAAATATATATATATATATATATATATATATATATATATATATATATATATATATATATATATATATATATATATATATATATATATATATATATATATATATATATATGTATATATATATTCAATGGAAAAAACATATGTTTCAGGGGCGTTATAGTTAGCTGGACATTTCACTCATACAAAACCATAGAAATTCCACCGTTATAGTTGGTTCAGCTAACTATAACTTGCGCCCCCGCAATCACTGCTCATGGCATCACATAGTACATTATTCATGGCATGGTCAGTGACATCACTGATGACATCACTGTTGACATCTCAAATGATATTACTGATGACATCATCCAGTGACTGTGTGTTTCTGTAATGTTTAAATATGTTTTATATATATGTCAAAGTGTATTGAAGAATCAGTGGGTGTATAAGTGTCTGGATGAAGGATTTACGAGGTAGGTAACTGATTGTATAAGTCACTGATTAAACTTATCTTACTGAATGCATGCATTAGTGACTAAACTGTGTGAATGTCTGTATCAGTGTGTCTGTTATTGTGTAAGCTAGTATGCAAATAAACATCTAGGCAACTGTGATAGCTTGTAAAACAGAAACAGAATTTAAGGCTAAAAGGCCATTCTCAGAATTATGGTACCAGAATATTTTATTGACATGACATCAATTTGTGAAATAGAATTCAGGTAAGTCAAGTACAATACACTATAAATGGTGTGGCACAATGCAGACAAGATACTGCATTGTGCCACACCATTTATAGTGTATTGTACTTGACTTACCTGAATTCTATGATGTGTATGTATATTATTGTGTATGTATTGTTTGCCCCTGTTAGGGTCATTTTTTAAATTTTGATGTCATTAAATGTTTGATTTTAATTTATTTCACAAATTGATGTTATGTCAATAAAATATTCTCGTATCATAATTCTGAGAATGGCCTTTTAGCCTTAAATTCTGTTTCTGTTTTACAAGCTATCACAGTTGCCTAGATGTTTATTTGCATACATGATTTTACCCTGATCTAGGAATTGTTTATTCTTTATTGTTCATGGGGCCTTTGTTTGATTCACTATTGTGTAAGCTAGTACATGGGTTAGTCAGTAGCTACTTGACCGTTTATATGGGTTACTCATTGTTTGTCTGAGTATTTGTAGCAGTGCCTGAGTGTGTGTATGGGTGGGTTGGAGGTGTGTGACTCTGTGCATAGATCTGTGACTAGTTGATTCACTGGCTCGATGGGTTCAAGAGTGCATGTGGAAACAGCTCTATGACTGGGTGAGTGTGTATGGATGTGTTTGTGAGTGAATGGAGATCTCAGTGGTACAAGTAAGTAGCTACATATGTAAAAGGCAGTTTATGTGAGTGATGTTGTATATAAATAACTATATGTGACCGTGAGTGATTACGAGAGTGGCTGTAGAAATGAGTGTGTACTTGGATCATTGATTAGATAAGAGAGTAAGTATGCACTACTATCTGTATGAATTAGTGAGGTGGTGTATGTATAACTCTATAGGTGAGTAAATGGGAGCGTCATTGATTCTTTACATGATTATCTAGGTCTGTGAGTAACTCCATGGATGATTGGCGGTATGTGACTGTCTAAACAGGTATATGAGTGCATATGATAGTGTTGTATTGAGGAGTGACTGCATGTATAAGTGATTGTATTGGTAAATGAGTGAATGTGTGTGTAGACCTAAGAATCAGTGAGTGGGTATGTACTAACTGGTAATGGTTTCAAAAATGGTAGTCTGTATTTTAGAGTGGGTGTTTCAAACGTTATATTAGGGTGTGAGGAGGTGCATTAGATTATCATGTAGATGATGTCTTCAGTTATGTCATCAGTGATGTCATTTGAGATGTCATCAGTGATGTCACTGACCATGCCATGAATGATGTAATATGTGACGGCATGAGCAGTGTATTGCGGGAGCACAAGTTATAGTTAGCTGAACTAACTATAAGGGTGGAATTTCTATGTATTTGTACGAGTGAAATGTCCAGCTAACTATAACACCTCTGAAACCTGTTTTTTTCAGTGAATTTCAATGGTTTTTTAAATGCTAATTTCTAACTACAATGTCCCTATCAACTATAATGTTTTAAGTACATTTTAAAAACACATGTATACTTTTTATAGTGAATACTAACTTAACAGTAGTGTTGTATTTCTATCTAGGACCCTAATTCGATATTCCCAATTTATGCCCTTGTATGGCTATAATAAATAATATACTTATAAAGGCATAAGAATCATATCCATATTTAGTCATAGCCCATGCAGTCCAAATTAAGCAAGGCTACTTCCCCAGACTCCTAGAGAGTACAACGCGATCTTTAAACAAAGCAAACCTCCAGCAACCTGGAAAATCCCCATGCTTCTGTTTTGATTTGTCCTAGAACTCCTGCGAGCACTGAAAAGAACGGCCAGTTCTTAGTGACATCTTTATTGACGTCTTATGTCCAACCTTACGTCAAACCCGGCACCTTTCAGGTATAAATATACCAACGTTGCCTTAAGCAAACAGACGGTGGTTTGGAGCAGAGCGGCTATCTACTTGCCCGAGAGCCCACCTGATGCGAGAGCCCACGGACGCAGCCCCTCCCTTTTGACGCACTGAGAAAGACGCTGTCTTTTTCTCCAGCCGAGAAAATCCAGCTCCGGTGTTTCCAGCCGCCCTTGCGGGTTGCTGGGATATCGAGTCCTGAGAGAGAGATACCCGACCTTCTGCTTTCCATTACCCAGGTACGGAGCTGACTAAACCCTTAAAGAGAATTCTTGGTTCAGATTCCTTGGCAAAAACCAACTTGACTTAAACTGCTACTTACTTACTCCTTCCCACGTATTAGGCTTAGGTCAGGTACACCGGGGTATGCGTATTTAGAAACACCAGTTGAGTACGTTAGTCAATGTTTTTATGTATGTATATATTTTATCTATTTTAAAGTATCATATGGCTAAGAAACCATGTCAATGCTTTTACAGTATTATTTCATAATACTACTTTTACTGTACACACTTTACTTTATGATAAGTATTGCAATTGTGGCAATTAATTTCTCTTGCATGAGAAAGAAGACTGCACAATAAATAACACCTTTTATTGAAAACGCCCGTCTCTCTATTCTCTGCATTCTGGTGAAACCAAGTATGCACGATTGACTGAGTGAAATAGCTGTCTATTGTTTTCACACGACTCTAGAGATACACTCTTATTCTGAGGGAGCAAAGTTGTCATATTTTATGGTTGTCAGAAGCTAATCCCTTCTTGTCTCTCCAGGGAAGTTAAACTCCTCCGTGTTTATTCGAGAAAGTTTCTAGTGACCTCTGAGCTAGCTGGCAAAACTAATTAAGTCTAATATAGTCATTAGAGACCTAGTCGACCTCAGTTCTACGTCTACACTACTGTTTATATTATTCCAATGCGCAAAGCCTATTGGGAATATAGGAACTACATTACATGGCACCCAACGTTTGGTAATGGTGATAATCTAATGCAAGACACTAGAGTAACTCAGTCGTGCTTTTTCACACAGAACCCTTTTTCCTGTAAAAACTCCAAAAGACGTCTGGAGTGGTTAAAAGGTTAAAATCCGCTGGAACTTAGTAGGAAGAGATTCCTATGTATAGTTTTTGGTTTAGTCAACGTTGAAGGATACAGTGTTCCAAAATTTTGTGCACCTAATCTTTGTTCCCTTGAAACTTGATCTGCAACAAAACATTCTGTCAGTAAAATGCCGGACGGTGACGAAGAAAGAGATGCTACAGCGTCTCAACTATTGTTAGATGACACGAATTTCCACAGAATGACCCGAATGCTATAATCATTCCGGCAAATATAAGAAGAACTATAACTATTAAACTTATAGAAAATGGACTATCATCACGAGGTGGTACAGTCATATTCGTGGTAGAGGCCCATGAATATCGGCAGACAGAGGTATTCTATTCATGGATACACTTTCCAGCAGCAAACGCTGTAACAAAAGAATTCCACTATTACAAAATAGAGGAACCTCCGGATAAATACACTCCTTTCGAGGATGTTGAAATCCCACTAAATTACCAAGAGCACCTGCTCTGGTTTAAAGGCGCCCTAAAACATCAAAATCACATCACCAGGCTCGGTCCACTAAGTAGACCAGGAGCAACGTGGCCGGTTCTAGCCAGCTACACACCACATCCAGACATTGATAAAATGTCAGACCGGGAACTTTTAGCTCAGCTAAAAATACTGATTAAAATACATAGACAATTGGTCCAATATGTAATGCGGACTTCAACAGTCCAACCAGCAATTAACATTCCACAGCTGACCCCTCATCAGGGGAACACAAACAAAATTACACCACAGAACATACAACATTGTCTTGGTAAAATACCCTCAAAACGGGAACAAATTCCATTCTGGTTAGCACAAAAAATAACTCAAATAGAGGCAGTATTTCCTGATACTACACCTACTGAGAAACACAGAATTCTGACTATCTGTCTTCCAATAGGGATCGCACCACATGTGGAGGACTGTGACACTTGGGGCACAGTCCTTGCTTCCATTTACACAAAAACACATGGTGTTCCGTCCATGGCGGTTATACCAGATGTGCTAAGATATATTCAAAATGAATACGGTCCAGAACCTGCTTTAAGTCTGGGTATGACATTACTGAAAGACTTCAAGCAGGTCTAGGCTATATTATTAGCCAACATAAAAGGAGAAGCAGCATCTGTGGCGATCCGCCAGAAATTGAAAGAAACAGATATAGCAGAACAACCATTTGAACTTGCCAGAATCATAGAAAAATCCTATGAAGAACTAGGTAGAGATAGTTTGGGTGGGAAACCAGTAAAACCCCAACTAACTGAAAATCCTGAAAACACTTTTATTAAAAATAATCTAAATACTCCAAAAAAGAGTTGGGATGGGAATAAACAATCCATTCCCAAAGAAAAAAAGATTCCAGTCCAGAGGAAGGTCTCCTCACGGAGAGAAATATCTCCAGACCAAGGAAACAAGTCTCCCCAAAGGGAGCCCTCTGAGAAAAGCTACAACCTTAGAGATAGGGATAAATTAAGAAAACCTGATAGATATCAAGATATTGATACACGTCCCTCTTGATCTTTTCAGACTTCCTCACAGAAATCGGAAAGAAGAGGACGGTCAGAACACAAGGAAGAGCACGTCAAGTCCAAAGACAAGGAACCTGCTCATCAAAGTAAAATATTACAATTTCCAAGAAAGAAGGTAGCCAGTATTAAAATAATTAAACATGCCGAGGATACTGAGGACACAACTGAAAAACGGAGAGTGGGCCCAGACAATGCTAGACAGCGCAGCAGAAGTGACAATAGCTCGCAAGATCTTGATGAATCTTCTGGAGACAGTGAACATGAATGAATACATTCAGGTGGAAACTGCAGATACCAGAGTTAGCAAACCTCATAAAATATACAAAATAACACTGCGCATAGAGGGGGACAAGACCAGGAAAGTAAGGGGTCTCTTTTGGCATAACCTTTCGAAGGGCTATGACATTCTTTTAGCTGAAAAAGACTGGCCACCAGAGTTTTTCAGGGAGTGCCCTCATGGCAAAGAAATGATTATGCCTGCCTTCTCAAATCATATTCCAATTCATAAAAAATACACTTGCAAGAAAATGGGCAGTGGCCCAAGCTCCTGCATTATATAAAAATCATGTAGGATGGGATGAGGATTCTCCTCACAAAATCCAGTTAAAATATCAACCCACTGCACAAAGGCACCCGGTTAAACAAGAGGCTAAAAAGCAAGTCAGGGAGATCTTAGATCAACTTGAATACCAGGGGGTGATTGAAACATGCACCTCACAAATGAACAATCCTTTGTTTCCTGTCTCTGATTCAGACGATTCATATCGTCTAGTTTTGGACTACAGACACTTAAACTCCTGTTGCAAAACATTGCAGTACAAAACTCACACAGTGCAGCACTAATGAATAACATTGTGCGCAAATACAAAACGACATTAGACATCTCTAATGGATTCTTTTTTCAAAACATTGCACCTGAAAGCAGGTATTTGACCGCTTTCTCAATAATGGGGTCGCAAAAACACTTCTGTCGACTCCCACAGGGATTCAAGAATAGCCCAGGATTATTCTCAGCAAGAGTAACAGAGTTACTACAAATATATGATGATGAGGCATTATCTAATGTCGATGACATCTATCTCACAGATGATGACCTGGAGACACACTTGAAAAGAGTGAACACCATAATACTTGGTTTCGCAGCTGAGGGTTACAAATTCAACTTTAAAAAGACACGAATTGCCCATCTAACTGTCCTGTTTTTAGGATATGAATTATCAAGTGAAGGCAAAAGCCTAGCAGACAACTTCTTAGAGAAGTGTGCTGTACTCCAAGCACCTAGAACGCTGAAGAACTTACAATCAATACTAGGCTTCCTGAATTTCGGAAGAATATACATTCTAAATTATGCAGAGAGGGTTAAACCTCTCTATGAATTAATAAAACCTGATTTCAAACCAGTTAATTGGACTCAGAAACACACAGAAATTTTAAGATCATTGCAAACAGACATGTTAGCTAAAACAAAATTACAAACTCGCGAAAACGTAAGCAACCTTGTAATCCGAGTCATCCCAGGAAGATGCGGATTCACGTACCTGACCTCTAATGAGGGAGAAACTGTACCAATAGCTTATAAATTTCACTTGTACAGACAAGCTGAAATAAAATTCAGTTCTACTGAAAAAATTCTAATAGCGGTTCAAACTGCTGTAGCAAAAGAAAGAGCCCAAGCCCAAGCAGAAGGATAACTGTTTTAACAGCAGAATCAGCCCTTGAGGCATTAACAAGCCCACGCAATTCGACTGCTGTGGCAAAAGATCCAAAATGGATACAATGGGAAATTCTCTTGCTGCAGAAGACGTGAAATACTATTTTGACCCGAAAATGAAAAAACTAGAAAATCTAGAATATGAAGAAGAATATCCTCTGCCAATTGAAATTCTGCATCTCGAACAATACACATGTGTAATCTATATGGACAGATTTGCACAACACTACGATGTAGAGGAAAAATCCTACAACGCAGCGTGCGCGATTGTTAAAGGTCGCTGGTGCTTTGGTAAATTCAAACCATTAATTACCAAAACTGAATCACTCAGAAACTGCTCAACTCAGCGAGCTGAAATAAGATCTTTAAAGATGGCGCTTGAAAATGCCGATCGCGAATTCCCCACACTAATAGTGTGCGATTCACATTACTGCGTCAGATCTTACAATAATGACTTGCAGAACTGGGTTCAAAACTATTACAAAGATGACACAGGTGCCACAATAAAGCATAAAAAGCTTTGGGAACAGGTAGTTCCTTTGCAGAAAGAACTACAAAAGACTCACGTGATACATACACTGAGTCATCAACGTGATGGCGTTCACGTTGCAGGGAATTCATTGGCTCACAGAGCCACAGCGAAAGCAGCTCAACCGGCTTCCGTAGCCACAAAAAAGCATTCAGAAAAATACATAGATGGGGAAACCATGCTGGCGGTAAAAGCGTCTTTGAAAGACGACTATGCAGCATTACCTGTGAACTATCCACTCAATAATACATACATAATTGATGCAAACTCCGTTCCTTTTGCTCAAATCCCTGGAGTGGGGGATAGAGTAATTCCAAACACGAACAGGAGGGTTTTCTTGATTGAAGCGGCACACATGGGATTGGGTCTTAGGCACCAAGAGATCAAGGAATCTCTGAAAGAATTACAATCAGAAAACTGGTGGAGCCTGCAACATTACAAATTTGCAATGGGCTGTGCAAACTGCAACAGAGATCGCAGTCGTGAACTGACCGGAGTATTGCCAGGACCCTTCTATTAGAAAGCATAAGGCTATCTATACGCAAAAATACAGCGGGAGAAATGCGTCCCATTAATGTTTAAGACTAGATTCACTTAAAATGCAGACACCAGCACTTAGCTGACGCCAGAACTGTTATACAAAGATTTGCGAGTCTTTATCAGCATATACGCAATTGGCATGCTACATTCTGACCAGGGTCCTGCGTTTAGCTCTCGAGCTTACATGGAGGCCATGGCCAGCATGGGCATTGCATTGCGGTACTCTTGTCCCTTCCATCCTGAGGGAAATGCGGTAGTGGAAAGAAAAAACCGGGACATAAAGCAATCTATAACGGCGAGGGTATTAGGTTCCGGTGATGGGTGGGTCCAACATTTAACAAGTGTCCAACGTAGTCTTAATAATCTGCCAAGAAATTCTCTAAAAGGTCTCAGTCCATACAAACTATTGTTCGGTACTAGAATGCACATTCAGGATCTTGATAGTCACACTTCAGTGGTAGAAGAAAAATCCTTTGATATCAAAGACCGTTTGGCTGTTTTACAGGACTTAAATGAAACAAGACGAAACCTGAGTAACATAAAATTAAAGCAACAGCCAACAGCCACTGAAGAAAAACCACCTGTCCAGCAAGACCTGTCTGGATTCCAAAGTTTGGGGATCTAGTCAGAGAGAAGATCGCGGTGAAGAAGGAATTTGGGCCTTCTTACAGAAAAGCAGTACCTGTCTTAGCTGTCAGCAGAACAAGATCAGTTGTACTACCGCCCCTTGCTGGTAAAAAGGAGAACCGAGTTGTATCCATCGACCTGGTAAAACCACAATCATGTGACCAATAATAAGTAGTAGGCCCAGTGGACTCCCGAAAATAGCAGAGTACCAAAATTTGCTACAATCCAAGAGGTTCAAACTGAGAGACTAATCACATTTGATAAATCTACAGTGAATAAAAAAGGACTATGCAACAATGCCATGGAACTTGTGCCTCTTGAAACCCAAATTGCAACAGTTCGTAAAGAAACACCAGTCTACAACAATGTAGCCTCAGATTATGCTAATGAAACAAAAAAATCCAAAAGCAAATGAAAAATCGGAAGCAATTCCAACAATTGACAGAACTGCACCTGGCTACTTCATCAATTTCGATGACTTTTCTGAAGATCCAAGCGAGCCTGAAGAAACGCCAGCAACAAAAACTTTCAAAGACAAAGTAACTGAACTCTTTCATCAACTAAAATAAACCTATCTGATTTCTCCATGGATTGAATTTTGGATTGTGTTAGGTGTACTTTTCCTCCTGCTTTGGCTCATCATGGTTCTTTGTTTGGGAAAAATTCATTGAAGGAAAATACAGTACAATGGACACAGCAAGTCAGAACATCAACTTGGTCCTAAAGCCTCACAAGTCATCTCACATCGAAAAAAGAGAACTATCATCAGTGAACGTCACAGCCAATCCAATACCCGGTGGGGTAGCATGGGACAAAACTGAGTATGACATTTTTGGCCCGATTGAGCTCTTGAAATATCTACACCAGTTTAAGGTTTCATTAAGTGACTTTGTAAAACCAAGTACTTTCTCTGATGATTGGGACTTTGAAAATTTTAATAATATGATGTCAGATTTAGTAATGTCAGCAAAATGTACAGAACATGATTATTTACAGGGTTTATTAAATTATGAAGAAATGTATTGCTATAATCATTTTGGTCATCACTATTTGCATAAATCTGCTCAACCTAGAAATGTTTTTAATTTTAACCAATGGGAACATTGTGCAACACCACCTAAAAGCAGCTCGAAAACATTTTATGAGAAATTCCCATACTTCTCAGGGTTTAACACAAGTGATGCAGAAACGTTTTATTTTAAAATGTTAAATAAGACAGGAATGAAAACAATGTTGACAAATACTAAATTGATTTATTTTGAAACATTTTATGAAAAAATGACTTCATTCGGTTTTGAATTCTGGAAAAACAACATTGAAACAAAAACCATCTGGGGTACAAAAGAATGGCAGGTCCAAGGTTTAGAAGCATTATTTAGAGCCTGCATGATCCCAGAACAATTAATATTCTCGAATGAAACCATTCAACAGACTACTTGTCTTGGCCTAGCTAAGATAAAAGACTTAAACAAACCGTCTATTCCGAAGCCCATACCTGATAGTAATAGCACTACAGAGGTGGAGATCCGCTCCAGGGTAGTGAGAGCGAGCCCCCACAGCACCCGGGGATCGGACACCACGGTGGACGCACCCACTGGGGAAGTGACTGAGCAGCAAGACCCCACAGCGCGCAGGAGCTGACCGCATGGATAACAGGCGGACGTGGCAGGCGGGAGCGAGGAGGCCGGCGGCTATGGGGAAACCGAGAACCAAGGCGGAGGAGGCGGCGTCGTCGAGTATGGCAGAAGGGGGCCCCGCTGAGCAGACGGACCTGCAGAGACTGCAGGATCGGATCTTGGACGCCATTTCGGCCACCAGGGACGCGCTTCATAATGACATTGCGCAGGTGGCGTCGGGGCTGGGCCTGCTTCGAGCGGACCACGACAAACTGAGAGACAGGGTCAAGGATACCGAAGTGGCGCTGAGTGACCTGGCACCGGCTCATAAGGCGATGGAAAATAAACTAACGGACGCCCTGGACCGCATACGCACCCTGGAACGGCGAGCCGAGGACGCGGAAAATCGAAGCCGGCGCAGCAATGTGCGGATCGTAGGCGTGCCAGAGACGGAGGGGTCGGGGAACTTGGTTGCCTACATGGAGGGATGGCTGAAGACAGTGGTGGCGCCGGAGGGGCTCTCGCCGTTCTTCACTCTGGAGCGAGCGCACAGGGTCCCCTCGGGACCGCCCAAGCCAGGGCTCCCACCTAGACCGATTATAGCCAAGTTGCTGCACCACAAGGACAGAGATCTGCTCCTACGGAACGCTCGAGAGGATGGCCCTTTCCAGATAGCGAACAGCGCAGTCACGCTTTTCCCAGATTTCACCTTTGAAACGCAGAAGCAACGGGCCTCCTTCCTCACAATCAAGAAGGAGCTGCGGGCTGAAGGGATTGCCTACTCCTTGCTTTTCCCAGCTAGGCTCAGAATAGTAGTGAACGACAAGGCGATCTTCTTCGCGACGTCAGCGGAAGCCTGGGAGTGGTGGGAGACGTACAAGGCCGGGACTGATGGCGCCAAGGCACGAGAAGAGCGGGAAAAGGAACGAGAGCGCTCGCCCAAGCGGCTGCGGAAATCGAGGAGACTATGGAAACGGGGGCGGGGGAAGCTGGGACCCACGGCCTCCCAGACTGAGGTGGAACGGCAGGCCGCGCTACTGGAAGTCGAGAAGATTGGTCGAGCGGAGGGCCCTGAGTCCAGGGGGGCCATGGACTCGGACACTCACGTATCGGCCTCTGGATCGGAGTCGGACCTTCCGGGGATTCACCGCGCAGAGGGGCCGCGGGTGACACCGCAAACGGCGGATGAGATCCTGAACATATGAACTTCCGTTGATGCAGCATGGGTAATGTTTGAAATGACTGGGAGGGGAACCATTGCCTGAGCACACAGTGGGGGCCGGGGCACACCGCAGGGCTCGGGGCAGGGCGACCATGTGGAACGGGGGAGGAGGCGGGGAGCGAGGCGGCGCAGCCCCCCTCTGGACGAGGCCGCGCTCCGTAAGCCCTTAAGGCACCCACGGCTACGGCTGTGTAGTTGAGACCTGGGTCATCAGGTTTGGGAGTTTGGATGGGGACTGATATATCAATATTGGGGCCTGTTCTGGGGGGGGGGGGGAGGGGTACCACAGTTGGGGACTGTTTACTTTCTTGAGGTTGTTGACCCTGGGGGCACCATGGGGAGGGCAGATGCAATGTTTTGTTTTGTTCAGGGGGGGCACCACCACCGCCGAAGGGCAGGATCTGGGGAGAGGGTTACGACTAGACCACCGGGACAATGGCTAATGTGAATGGATTGAACTGTATTACCTGGAATGTCCGGGGCCTACACACCATGCAGCGTAGACATAAAGTGCATGCCTATTTAGTGCGGAGGGGAGTACACATTGCAATGCTGCAGGAGACGCATCTCGCACGACAAGAGGGGGTGGCGTTACAGAGGAGATGGCGGGGACAGGTTTTCCACACCAGCTACTCGGCCTATGCGCGGGGAGTGCTTATATGGGTTAGAGCGGGCACCCCTTTCCAACTAACGCGCCAATGGGTGGACCAGGACGGGAGGTACGTGGTGGTGGAGGGGAAGCTAGAAGGTAAGGATATTGTGCTGGCTAGTATATACGCCCCGAACACGGACCAACTGGCTTTCCTAGCGACACTGTCAGGGACGCTGGCCCACTCCTTGGCGGGCCCGGTCCTGCTGGGAGGCGACTTTAATTCCATTGCCGACCCCTTGCTGGATAGGTCCCACCCCCCCCTACGTGACTCCCCAGTTCATATGCTATCTAGAGGGAGGAGGGAATGGCAGGAGAGCTGGGAGCTAATAGATATTTGGAGAGGGCAACACCCGACTGACCGGGATTATTCGTTTTTCTCCGGGCTCCATGACTTGCATGTCCGTCTGGACACGATGCTCTGCTCCCGGGGGGTGCTGCCGAGCGTCACCGGTTCGGAGTATCTCTCGAGAACAATTTCGGACCATAACCCGCTCCTAATCCGGCTAGCATGGATAGCGGAGAAGCCCAGGATTCCGCTCTGGAAACTGAGGCCGGAGACCCTAGAGGACCCCCTCTTCGGGGAGGCCCTGGCGGAGGGAGTGGACCTATATTTCGCAGAGAATGCAGGGACGGCGACCTCTAGAGCGACGGAATGGGACGCCTTGAAGGTAGTGGTGAGGGGTATTTGTATTAAGGATTATGTAGGTGTGCGGAAAGTACTGCTGGGCGACTTGACTAAGGCGGACACTACGCTTAGAGAGGTAGAGAAGAGGCGGCCCGGACACCCGGACCTCCAGGAGGCTCTATGTGCGGCCAAGGAGGCGGTGGCCGTTGAAGTGGAGAGACTTCGAGCCTTCGACTACAAGCGATATGTACTGCGCTCCCATGTTGAAGGCGATAAGGCGGGCACGCTCCTGGCATGGCTCTCGAACCCCACAAGACGGTGCGCTCTCATACTCCAACTGAGGGACTCAGCGGGCGTGGTGCAACACACACAGCTGGGCATAGTCAACGGCTTTCAGCAATATTACGAGGGTCTATACCGGAGTACCCCGGGAGACAGGACGGGGCTGGTGGACCCCTTCCTGGCTGACCTGCCCCTGCACCGGCTGGAGGCGGACCAGGCGAAAGATTTAGGGTCTGATATAGACGTGGGGGAGATACGGGCGGCGGTGCGGCGCATGGCAAGGAACAAATCGCCGGGAATTGATGGACTCCCTATAGAGTTCTATAGCAAGTACCTGGACGCGCTGGCACCACGGCTCCTGACTGTCTATGGAGAGGCCAAGGCGACGGGCCGGCTGCCGCAGTCGATGCGGGAGGCGTTAGTGGTCCCACTATTGAAACCCGGCAGGGAGGGCGCTGACCCTGCGTCCTACAGACCACTCTCCATGCTCACAGCGGATTATAAAATCCTGAGCTCCATACTAGCGGCGAGGCTCCTGCCTCATATGACGGGGCTTGTACACGGTGACCAGAACGGATTTATACCACAGCGCAATACCTCACTGAATATCAGAAGGCTTGTCCGTATCATGGATGGGCTCGACGGCGGGGCAGGGACGGAGCTGGTCCTCTCAGTCGACATCGAAAAGGCCTTCGACAGCCTCGAGTGGGACTACCTGTATGCTGTTATGGAGCGCCTCGGGCTGGGTGCCGGTTACATTCACTGGACGAAGGTCCTTTATGCGGGGGCGATGGCAAGAGTGAAGGTGGGTTCGACTGTATCCCTCCGCTACCCAGTGGAGCGGGGCACACGTCAGGGCTGCTCCCTCTCGCCGCTGTTATTTGCGCTGGCTATTGAGCCGCTGGCGGCTGCGGCCCGGACAGGGCAGCATACTCGCGGAGTGCGGGCCCGAGACGGACACCATTTCATCTCGCTATATGCCGATGACCTACTGCTGTTCCTCAGCGACGGTGTGGAGGACCTGCAGAGAGCGGAAGCCCTGCTGGAGAGCTTCGGAGAGATGTCGGGCCTAAGGGTTAACTGGCCCAAAACGAGCTTGTTCCCGCTCCTGGAGGGCACTGCCCAGCCACAGCACCGATCCGAGGCGGTCTGGAGCCCTACCTGTATAAAATATCTGGGGGTCCACGTTTAACACAAACCAGGAGACTTGCTTGAGGGCAACCTGGGGCGCTGCATACGTGGACTGAAGGGCTGTATGGCCTTTTGGACCACGTTACCACTGTCGGTAGCGGGCCGGATATCACTACTTAAGATGGTCGCCCTGCCGAGATTACTGTATTATTTCCGGACGCTCCCAATCTGGCTACCCGGCTCTTTCTTTAGACAACTTAAGTCTCAGATTACGGCGTTCATCTGGGGAACGGGTCGGTGCAGAGTAGCGCTGGCCATGCTTTCTCGTCCGAAGGATGAGGGGGGGCTTGCGGTACCGGACTTTGAGCTATATTACCTAGCAGCCCAACTGCAAGTCTTCACGCAGGAAGTAGCGCGGGTGTTCCGGGGCCCAGAGGATGAAAGCTTACGGGGGACGCCCAGACATGTCCTAGCATATGTAACCCTCCAACAGCGGCTGGACAGTCGGGATTTGTCACTGGAGCAGCGCACGTACCGACAATGCTGGAACCGGGCCCAAAAGAGAGCGGGTATCCAGCGCCCATATGCGCCCGAGATCCCCCTGGGCATGCTTACGGCCCTACCACATGGCGGCGACTGGTCGCACCTACAGGAATGGGAGGAAGCGGGAATACAGGTGGTTGGGGACCTGTTTGAAAATGGCGCACTGCTCCCATTCCAGGAGCTGACAGATCGCTTTGGCATCCCGAGAGGGGGATTTCTGCTGCACGCAGCCGTAACCAGGGCGATGCAGGCCCACTGGGGCACGGGATTGGAGGAACCTGGGACAGCAGCGGCGTGCCAATACACCATGATGGCGGCAGGCACGATCAAGGCGGTGACGTGCCTCTATAATCGGATGCTCAGAGAGAATACCCCTCCACTCGCATCCCTCAAAGCCAAATGGGAAGCGGACCTAGGAAGGGAAATACCTGACACAACGTGGGAGCAACTTGTCCGCAGGGCTCGCAACAGCACTAGGAACGCTAGGTTCCAGCTAATCCACTACTATGTGCTGCACAGGGCGTACATGACCCGAGGCAGAATCAGGCGGTATTTTGGAGATGAGACAGCGGCCTGCCCTAGGTGCCCGGAAGAGGGGGCCGAACTGGTGCACATGCTGTGGGCATGCCCGGCCCTGCGGGAATATTGGCAGGACATAGGAGAGGTGTTGAATGAGGTGACTGACAGATCCATAGACTACGGTCCAGCGGAATGTCTCTTGCACTGGTTCCCCCACACCCCCAAGAATAAACTCACCAGTAAGTTTATAGACATGGGACTGATGGTGGCCAAGAGGGAGATCACGAAGAACTGGAAGGCGAGAGTGGGGCCAACTCCGCGGAGGTGGCGGCAGGAATTTCTGAAATGGGCCGCGGCAGACAGCACACATAGGTACCAGCTTGCGCGTAGGACCCCTAGCCCAACAGCAGCTGACACTGCTACCTCGTGGGAAGTAATGGTGCAGGCACTTAGGGACAGCGAGGCTGATGATGAGGGGGAGGCCCCCGGGGCGGATGGGACGGAGGAGGTGGGCTGAGGCCCTAGGCGCAGCAGGTATGCAGGGGGGATGACACTAGCAATCCAGGAATGGTCGCAATGGAACCTCAGGCAGGTGGTGGTGGGTGGGGTGGGTTGGGGGGGGAGTTCGGGGCTTTGCGCAGGGAAGGGGAGTTGGGGATTAGCGCGTAGTTAGGTAGGACTATAAAAGTAGGCATACACAGTAATCCGGACACTGATTCCTCCTTCATATGGAACGTCAGGTGTGGACGAGCAGAGACATCATTGCCGCCCGACCCCAGGGTTGTGGGCAGGTGGGCTGTGTACAGATTGACGAAGCAAGTTGAAAGTCTGCTACATTTATGATGATACTTCTATGTGTAATGACCTGTACAGGTATGTCTACAATAAAAATTATTTCAAAAAAAAAAAAAAAAAAAAACTACAGAGGTGGAGATAGACGTATCCCATATCTTATACCAAAACAGAACACATCCTGATTGGAAAAAAATGGTTGATCTGGCCCACATACACAAATAACTGTCAAGATAGATTCCTGAACAAAACACAGGGGTTCAAAATGACCAGGCCAGACCCTAGATACTCCCAGAGACAACATCCAGGGATAGTTACAACATAAAGTGTAGGGAATCTATGCCTCGAATGGCTACAGAAATCCACACTGGCTGAAATTAAGCAACACTTGACTTTACTTAAAGACGGTGCTGACTTGCGTGATTTAATACTGGGACCACGCAAACAGCGTCAAAAACGTTTCATAGCGGCCGGTATATACGCTGCATACAACGAGGCTTGGAAAGTAATGCAAATTGAAACAGCAGAAAAAATACGAGAAATTGATCGTATTAATTTGGAAAAATCACTTTCTGTTGTAGACAATGGGTTAACGACTCTGTCCTCCAGAATATATTCACTGGACAGTATTGTATCATCTGCTATTGATATAATAGAGCAGGACTTGCTAATGTTACAGCATGGTCAGTCCCAATTACGTTCTATTGTACAGCTTGGCTGGACGTTGCAAAATCTGCGTTCAGGCTACGTGCCATGGCGTTTAATCAACACAACGTCATTATTCTCTATCTTTAACCTTACTGATAAACAAATCAGTTGGCACAAAAAGGAGCAGACTATACAATTCTGAGCATTGAAAAACTTGAGAGATTACCATTGACAACGTCAGAAAGACCTGTCATTGAATGGATAATACACGGGATAATTACAATTCCGATAACAACTTTCCAGTTTAAATATTGCCAAGAGTATATACCAGCGGGCCAGTATGGAAGGTTGGGTAAAGGCTACATCAAGTCAACATGGAAATTACCTTATACACACAAATGTTATAATGAAAAGAAAAAAGAGATATTTCTTAGTGGTAACTATTGTAAGAAATCACTAAGCGGTACACTTCTGTGTCAAAGTATTAACTTGCATGGGGCCTGCGAAGGGTCTTCGAATAACCTTTCATGTCACCTGCACGGCACTCCTGCAAAACAGATAGAGCCATTTTTCAGACAGCTTTCCAACTGCAGCTATGTTCTAATAAATTACCACAGCTGTTGTGGCATGGTGCCAGGAAAAGCCTATCTCGTGAGCGTTAGTTCCATGGTCACTTGCTGTATGCAAGTATTGTATCCAAACAGCACTCCAGACATGGAGGCGGCAATATGGCCTTATTTGAATATCTCTTCTATTCGAATTGATACTTTAAGCAGAATGAAATCCATTCTTTTACAAACAACTGTGCCTGTGACCTTGTCTAAAGAAACGTATGATCTGCAAGTTGTAAGGACAACAGCAGAGATACATTCCTTATTATCAACAAATTGCCCCGTGTATTTCGTAGAAATTTTGAGCCAAATCTTAAACATGTCAGATACCAGTGGCATCGCACATATATTTAAGACAATTTTTTCGGGACTGTTGACACCGTTTGAAACAGTTCTGGGCATCTTTCCCAATTTTGTCCATTCTGTCTTTGGCGGCCTACCTCTACTATTGGGACTCGTAGCAGGAATTTTGTTTTTGATCCTTCTGCTCCGATATGGCAAGCCAAGCCGCAGACAAGACTCCAGCAACGATGGAAGAAACGATCCTAGCAATACGCTACCGGGACCGCATAACTAAAGTCCTCGGATTAGCCCGGCTAAGAGATCTGAATATGACCTGGTTTCTTTCATTCAGACCAATCTGGCAAAATTGCATCTTACCTGTGCTTCGATGTATGCAATGCAGAGAAGAATGCGTGTTGGACATCTCTCTTACACTACCATCAGCAGTACCAATGGATACAGATACCTTACTAGGTCCTGTAACGGCTCATGCATCGTGTTGTCCCCAGCGGCTACCTATTCTGATGACGGCATTCGTTGAGACTTCACCACTACGAGTATGTGGCAGTGGAGTACGAGATGAGAGCAGCATCACACAGGTACAACCTTCTGTGAGCATTGCTGATCCTGACATCGATGATAGCAATCATTCTCACTCATGCACTGTTACAGCATTTTCAAACTTGGTCGAACTTTCACCTGATGTCGTAGACCAATTTTTTGCGAGTCTGTCTGAAATGATGTTCTCCCCTGAACAACGGGAATAACTTTTAAAGCAACGAGCACACATTGTTCCGTGAACTCTGAATTTGGCCTTCAGCTTTGATAAACAAAAGCTACTGAAAACATTTTGAACTATTTTTTCCACTGAAAGCGAAAAAAAAATTTTTCACTTCCAAAATATTTACTGTTTTCTGGCACAGAGTACTCTGCTTAAAGTAGAACTATTCTTAGAGAACAGAGCTTCTATTTTAGGAACTCTAGAGACAATATTTTACCTCAGCCTCTAGCATATGTACAGCATTTTGTATTAATATGTGATGGAATGGTCTCGACCTTCTTTTCTGTATTCAGAGCCATTTCATGTGTAAATTTCGCAATTCATTCAGCTGATATATATATGCATTTTTACCTGAATGATACCACTGCTTGAAAAACGTACAGTACAAATACTCATCTTCGTGTATTTGCCAGATACCATTTCAAATGCGATTTATGTATTTTGGGGTGGGTTGGAAAACACACATGCATCGTTATATGTCTACTATTGCTTAGTTTTAGTAATGATGGACATTAGATCGTGGAGTGGGTGTTGTATTTCTATCTAGGACCCTAATTCGATATTCCCAATTTATGCCCTTGTATGGCTATAATAAATAATATCCTTATAAAGGCATTAGAATCATATCCATATTTAGTCATAGCCCATGCAGTCCAAATTAAGCAAGGCTACTTCCCCAGACTCCTAGAGAGTACAACGCATTCTTTAAACAAAGCAAACCTCCAGCAACCTGGGAAATCCCCATGCTTCTGTTTTGATTTGTCCTACAACTCCTGCGAGCACTGAAAAGAACGGCCAGTTCTTAGTGACATCTTTATTGACGTCTTATGTCCAACCTTAAGTCAAACCAGGCACCTTTCAGGTATAAATATACCAACGTTGCCTTAAGCAAACACACAGTGGTTTGGAGCAGAGCGGCTATCTACTTGCCCGAGAGCCCAGCTGATGCGAGAGCCCACGGACGCCGCCCTTCCTTTTTGACGCACTGAGAAAGACGCTGTCTTTTTCTCCAGCCGAGAAAATCCAGCTAAATCCAGCTCCGGTGTTTCAAGCCGCCCTTGCGGGTTGCTGGGATATCGAGTCCTGAGAGAGAGTTACCAGACCTTCTGCTTTCTATTACCCAGGTACGGAGCTGACTAAACCCTTAAAGAGAATTCTTGATTCAGATTCCTTGGCAAAAAGCAACTTAACTTAAACTGCTACTTACTTACTCCTTCCAACATATTAGGCTTAGGTCAGGTACACGGGGGTAGGTGTATTTAGAAGCACCAGTTGAGTACGTTAGTCAATGTTTTTATGTATGTATATATTTTATCTATTTTAAAGTATCATATGGCTAAGAAACCATATCAATGCTTTTACGGTATTATTTCATAATACTACTTTTACTGTGCACACTTTACTTTATGATAAGTATTGCAATTGTGGCAATTTATTTCTCTTGCATGAGAAAGAAGACTGCTCAATAAATAACACCTTTTATTGAAAACGCCCGTCTCTCTATTCTCTGCACTCTGGTGAAACTAAGTATGCACGATTGACTGAGTGAAATAGCTGTCTATTGTTTTCACACGACTCTAGAGATACACTCTTATTCTGAGGGAGCAAAGTTGTCATGTTTTATGGTCGTCAGAAGCTAATCCCTTCTTGTCTATCCAGTGAAGTTTAACTCCTCCTTGTTTATTCGAGAAAGTTTCTAGTGACCTCTGAGCTAGCTGGCAAAACTAATTAAGTCTAATATAGTCTGTAGAGACCTAGTCGACCTCAGTCCTACGTCTACACTACTGTTTATATTATTCCAATGCGCAGAGCCTATTGGGAATATAGGAACTACACTACAGTAGTCTTTTATAACTTATAATTATGGCTCCTGGCTTTATGGTATTTATTTTTGGGGCATTTCCGTCTGTATTTATCCATTTTTTTAATAAATGTATCTGTATTTACCCATATAAATTTTGGGTTTTGTAAAAAAAATGAATCTGAAATTAGTATATTGCCACATTTATTTGTCTCATAAATATGGACTCATGCCTCAAGGGCTGACTGTTTTCAGTCATATAAACACTCTTAGATGATAAACTATACACAACCTTGATACTAAAACGTGCATGTTTACTTATATGAGCATATATTATATATTGCTCTTTAAGGCTCTTTACTAAAATTCTTTTATTGTTTTAACCCTTTTTTTTTGGAATGACACACCTATTGGCCTGGTACTCATCATTGACAGCATTTACAATCGCTCAAAAAATAACCCAATTTCTGTTTTTGGCCACATTTTAAAATAAATACAGAAAGGAAAATAAATACTTTTCTGTCTGTATTTATCTGTAAAAATCAGTAAAAACGGGAAACAAGGAGCCCTACTTATAATTTAACAATGTATTCAACTTAATTAGCAGTAATTATTTATTAATTATTTATTTATTTTGGGAATTTGTAGAGCGCAGCTATCATCTTACAGGTATCCTGGCGCTTAGGCTTCACAAAGTGGCAGACAAGAATGTGGCGAGGGAAGGGGGGTCCAGCAGGTTAAACCTTAGGAAACAGCCAAGTTTTGACACGTTTCCTGAAGAGAAGAAGTTCCTCGGTTTGACGGATCTCCAGGGGCAGACTGTTCCAAAGCTTAGCGGCAGCAACTCCGAAAGATCTGCCCCCCACCCTGACCCTTTTAAACTTGGGTACTTTCAGGCAGTTGCCGAGCGGAGTGCTCTGGTAGGAATATACCAGGCAAATTTGGCTTGCAGAGAGCTAGGCCCAAGTCCATGCAGGGCTTTAAAGACAAGGCAGAGGGATTTGAAGAATATTCTCTGCCTCAGCGGAAGCCAATGAAGCTCAGCCAATGCCGCCGAGGCAGAGGATCTTCTAGGCCAGCCCAGAGCAAGCTTGGCGGCGGCCGACTGTAATCGTTGAAGTCTGTCTAGTAGCATGCCCGGTGACTCAAGCAGGAGGGCATTGCAATAGTCAAGTCTGCTCGATATGGTGCATCTAACCACCAAAGCCCGGGCATGTAAAGGAAGTAGAGGTAGGATCTTTCGAAGAGGCCTGAAAAGGGCAAAGCAGATGGACACCGTTTTGGCCACCTGAGCTTCCATGCTCAATTTATTGTCCAGCATGACGCCCAGGTTACGAACAGTGTTGACCGGTTGAGTTTTTGTTACTGTTCCTGGAGGCCAGAAATTGTCCGGGAAAGGACGAGGAATCCGGCCCCCAGCACAGAACAGCACCTCAGTCTTGCTGGCATTAAACTGCAGGGAATTACTATGCAGCCAGCTAGCCGTATCACGCATGCAGTCATGAAATGTCTCCAGCGAGATCAATTCCTCACCCTCCCACGACAAGATGATTTGGGTATCATCTGCGTAGTTAATAGCGTTGATCTGATAAGATTTTATCAACGTGATCAGAGGTTTCAGATACATGTTAAATAAAATAGGACTAACTGCCGAGCCCTGCGGCACCCCCTGAGGCACCAGGGTGAACTCAGATTGAAAAGGGGGAGGGACACCGCCTGTTTCCTATTAAATAGGAAAGAACGAAACCATTGCAGGGCGGTACCCCCTACCCCGGCCTCACTCAATCTTTTCAGGAGGATCCCATGATTAACCGTGTCGAATGCGGCAGACAGGTCAAGCAGGATCAAAGCCACTGCCTGACCTCTGTCTGCACGCATTCGGAGATCCTCCATGGCAATGAGCAAAGCCGTTTCTGTCCCATGGGCTGGGCGAAAGCCAAATTGGATTTCGTCCAGGAGTTGATGTTGCTCCAAATATTGAGAAAGAAGCGAGCTCACCCAGCGTTCAGTAATTTTTGCAGGGAATGGTAGCAAGGAGATAGGTCTATAATTTTGAAGACACTCTGGATTAAGGGAAGGTTTTTTTAATAACGGAGAAACAAGAGCCTGTTTCCAGGATGCTGGAACAGTACCGCTCGCTAATGATTGATTGCAAATCCTACAGAGGGTAGGGAAAAGTTCCTCCCCGTATTCTTTCCAGATTTTATGAGGGATAGGGTCAAGAAGTGAGCTTGATGAGATCCCCCGAGCCAATCTACCTAGGTCCTCCTCCGTTATAGGAGAAAACTCTGAGAGGTTCCCCTCTCCATCCCCTGCCACCCCAATTCCTGGTCTACTGGAGCAAGTCATAGTGAGAGAAGTGCTGAAATTTTGGATAATGATGTCAATTTTTTCTTTACAAAACAGAGCAAGGTTGTCGCAGAGAGTCTGCGTAGGGGGAGTTGACGTTTTAGTACATTCAGGGTTAGTAAGACCATATAAATATAGTAAAAGTATAACACAGCACCTATAATACCTGACTTTGAACAACAGCATTCACAGTTCGATTCCCGACTCCACCAGCATCTTAGCCCACCACTATCTCACTGTGGGTAACACCTTGCTTAATCTTCCCAATGCCCCCGAGCACCGGCACACCTTTCCGGGGATAGCTTTAAACTTTCAAATGCTGGCATTTTTTTAATTTAATAGCATAGTGATGACAAATATTAGCACGTTTTTTTTTCTTCTATTGTACACAATATTTTTTTAATGTCTTCTATTTATATGTTTTTTATCATGAGAATGCAAATAAAACAGTTTACCGGGTAACACTTTTTAAACTCTGTAACATATGTAGGTATTAAGGTCCTTATACGTGTTATGATGGAAATCAAAACCTTTACAGCTTCACAGTTTGTAACTTTTCCCAACACATGCACAAGTTAAACAGTTAAAACATGAGCATGTGTAAACTGTAAAATGGGACATATAAATGGGTGGAGCCGCATATTCCTTCCATAGAGTACTCAATAACAAAAAACTATATAAACCACACCAGTTGTGTGAATAGTTTTGTTTTCACAAGTTATTTCTCCGTGTCTATTCTGTGATGCCGGTTCCATTTTCTAGCGTCGTATTCTTGCTTTGCGTCAACAAAACATATTCTAGAGTTGTAAGTTATTTGATTATGGCATAGTAGATATTTATAATACCTAGCTATTTGTCAATATTTCAACATTTATAACCGACAGATTACAGCACACATTGCTCCTTTTCTGACTCCTTTGAGCTCATATACTGTGACGTTGTATATTATAATATTGACACTGTACTTGATCTCAGAGGTGTTGGTGACCCGTCGGCGCAAACCCTAAACATTTACAATTGTCGTCACCACCTTCCAGTTGTTAGTCTGTTTTCCCCTAGGGATCATATACTATTAATATGTATATTATAATATGAACAGTCATGGTGATCTTAGAGGAGTTTATGACCCGTCGGCACAAAGAGTAAAGATAAATAAGCAACATTACCAGCTTCTGGCTTTTAGTCTGTTACCCCCTTTTGATCATCTACTGTGAATATGTATATTATATTTTTCACAGTATAATGAACTCAGAGGAGTTTATAACCTGTCGCCACAAACATCAAACTTTTCAACGTCCCGGAGAAAAGAAGCTCAGAAAATAATTACCCCTCGAAAGTATTTATGGATCTTCTGTTCTATTCATACCTTTATTTTCCTTTTCTTTTTTATGTAACAATGGTGTCATTCGTTATATTGTAATAGACTGTCCTATTGTTACAGAAGAGGAATTAGAGATTTGTCGGCGCCACCTGTAATACAGCTTACGACACAATATAACGTACTTGATCAGATATTTTTTCAGTGAGCATATTGTACGAAATTGCAGTATAAAAACTATAGCTTTCATACATACTTTGTTACTTTAAATATTTGAAAAACCCAACATTTCTGAATGTTATTTTCTAATTTCTATTCTTCTCGGTTGCGGTTCCTATTCACATTCTCCCTATAGAATATATAGAACCAGTAGTGTATATTATAATAGTACTATTCTATATATTCTAAAATGAGTATGTGATTTGTTAGTGGAACAGTGTGCGATCTCTAAGCACTACCACAGAACGTTCCTGAAATCTACAAAATACAAATTTGGAAAATTATAATGCATATATTTCTATCTAATATGAAGTCTGTTGTGCTTAACTTTTTTTTACTTGTTCTTCTGACCTCAGATAATGCAGTTCAGGAGTGCTTGTTGCAGCACTTCTTTTCTACTTTATCTAAAAGTAACTGATTCCCTCATATATTATCAAGAATATGGGGCAACATTTTTACAAACTATGGCAGAAAAAAGTAGGGTGTCACCACGCTTAACTGATATTTTATGAAATTCCATTTTTATTTGTCATCCCTTTGATGTAAATAGCATCAGTTTCCAAAGAAAGTTTATTTGTAATTGCTAAATAAAAACAGTTTCAAACCTAGACTGAAATTTTTGCTGCACAACCACACCTCCCTGTCAGAAAAGTAAACACCACATTATAAGTAAATAGTGCTCCTGGGAAGTATCCCACCCGCAAACTTGATAAAAAGAAGACCGCAAGACCCTGTTATTTTTCCTCCGTGATTTGTACACCACACAGCAATTATATAAATGGCCCTTAAAATATATAAAAAACAATTTTTACCCTCACAGTTTTGTGACCACTGTGACCACTGTACAGAGTTAATAGTGTTCCTACCCTCCCCTCTACTACTTTGTTTTCCCGTACTCCTTTGGAAGTGCGTCACAAAATGAGTGACAACAGTGAACCGTTCCCACCCAATAAAGAGCAAACTTCTGCTCGGAACACTTTAGCCAAAAAAATGTCCATGTTGTTCCACAGTGGAGGAGGGAATGGCTGCCAACACTTCTACTTTTAATGCTTCACAGCCAATGAACATCAAGCTTCGCAAGGTCCCGCTTGGAACACGTTACCCAATGAAATATCCTTAATACTTCGCGGAGGTAGAAGGAATCGCTGACCACACTTCTACTTTCAATGGTTTACAGCCAATCAACATTAAGTTTGGGAAAGTCCTCCTTGGATCACGTCAGCCAATCAGATGTCCCTCCTACTCCGCGGAGGACAAGTGAATAGGGCCAAAACATCTACATTCAATAGTTCATAAACACCCAACATGAAGCTCTGGAAGCTCCTACTTAGAACATGTCAGTCAATCAGATGTCCCTCCTACTCCACGGAGGAAAAGGGAATACCTAGCAACACTTCTATTTTCAATAGTTCGCAACCAATCAACATTAAGCTCAGGAAGGTCCTCCTTACAACATGTGAGTCAATTATGATAGAGCGCGCAGGTCACCCAACTATGAATTTACCATACTCACCTGGGCCCATAATCAATAACTCATAATTTAATCCGGTAACCTTCGCTCTACTACCAGTTATTTTACCTACTAGGTCCTATACCATTGACTTACCAATCCTTGTCACTGGTACCTGTAAACCTATTGGATCAGGGTGTTAGCATAATAGGAAAAATACTTTTGCACTCATATAATAACCCCAGACTCGGGAATTTTTAAACTCTTTATCTAAGTTACTTAAAAGGTCATGATCCACAAATTAAACACGATTAGACTCTCAATAAGTAAGATCAGAATCAAAATATAACTATGCAAAAGATGTATTAAACTAATTTCGATCATTTAATAATAGGGAAGGTAAAGAAAGGGAACATAAAATACGATCAAGACGTTTAAGCATTTAACAAAAGAGAGGGGGAAAAGGGAACATATCAAACTTTAGCAATAGGAAGGGCAAAGAGAAGGAACATAATATGCAAGCACTATTATCAAATATGTAACATTTAGGGAGGGGAAGAGAAGGAAACAAACTATGACAAACCCACGCAAATTTTTATGTACCTAGGAATGGTGTGAAGAACTAACCCTGGCCACAGGTCAGTTTAAAGGACAGAACCCCAAAAGTTGCAGTAGCCAGTAGGCTTGCAGGTGCAGATTCAGAATCAGGACATGTAAAATCAGATTTGGATGAGGACAGGATCACCAAAGGTTAAGACCAGCACCCGCAGTTCAGTTGCAACGCCTGCGCTACTCCCTCTATGCAGCTAATAGTCAGAACCCCGATTGGGTTATAGATTTCACCGACAAAGTGCTTCACCAGCGCCTCAGCTTCCCGGACCCCGATTGTGTCAGCGATTCTTCTGACAGAGTGCTCCGCAGCACCTCTGGTCTCCATCACCTATTGAGTGTATTGGGTCAGTGACAGGTCAGCTATTCGGACAAATTAACTAGCTAAGCCTACCCTACTTATACAGTTTTCCAGGTCAGTGTACCACCCCCCAATGTTGCAAGTGTAAGGATCCCCAATTTTGATTGGACAAAGAGTGAGGAGCGGTCATCACACCAGACCAAAAATGAAACCTTTACCGTCTCATATTTAAATTTTCGTTCCTGCCAATCAAATTTACGTTCTCATGACATCTTTATTCCAGCCAACAATGAATGTTCTATTGGCAAATACATTGTTATAACATTGTAAAATTTTGAGTTCAACAGTTAATTTTCTCAGGAGCATCTTCTAGTCAGTCAGCTCCTTGGCTGCAGTCCAAAGGTCACTGTTCCAGAGACTTGAGACTTTCGCGCAGTCGCAGTTTCAACAAAGATGGAGTACAGCGTTACAAATTAGGCCAGTTTTCCGTGTGTAACATGAAATGGAAAAGAAACAGTTTTAGAACACAGAATAAATGAATACACTGTATACCATGTATCTCTACTCTATACCCATTATTTTATATTTAACTATAGCATTAGGATTAGGCATAATGAACAGCTTGGCAAAAGCAGAAGTGCAAGCTTCATGCATGTGAAGACATAGAGCGGCCATATTATTGCTAGTGCGCAGAAGCAAAAAGATTCCCTCCAAAGCATAGAGTACGTCATGTCACGTGAGTATGACAGACGCATGCGCAATAGAAACCTTCGCGTAGCAGCAGCCATCTTAGATGCAAGCGTATTATGGTTAGCAAAACACATAAGCAAGCTTCTCTCGGACACCCAGTGTTTATGTAAAATGCGATTTTAGTAAGACAAACATGTTGATTAGTGTTTTTAACGTTATTCGAGGTTCATGAATACAAGCAAGTCGCTTCACGTGTGAATCCTTGCTCCATCAATCCCTTCTTTGATGATATTTTATATCATCACCAATTAATGAAACAGATGCCAACTTTTCACAATTCACCCAACTCAATCTCTTCAAACTTTCTATTTTGCTTCTTTTCATTATTATTACGAACATTTTTCATTTTCTTATATATTTTTCCCATTCAATTCTTCTAATTCTAGTTCATCAACATTTCTCATTACTCCTCGCTTATTTACAGAGTATTTCTTTTTATGCTTCTGACATTTGCAACAGATTATTATTCCTAAAACTAGTAAGCCTATTCCCACCATTGGCATCAGTATTCTACCTACAAAACTTTTCCCTACGTTAGAAAGCCAACTACCTATGGAGGAGAGACCATCAGTAAGTCTCTTCCATGCACTACCAACCTCCAGTGGTTTAAACTCTTTTTCCAAATATGTAATATTTCTCACATACTTCTTAATTTGAACACTTTTGTCAGGTATGTAAGTGCAACAATGTTGCACTTTCAACATTCTACAGACTCTGCCCTCTTTTGCCAATAATGTATCAAGAGCAAGTCAATTTTTTAAAACCATTGATCTGATCGCAACCAATTCGGTATTGACCATTGAGAAACCTCCAGCAGTGTCAGTTGATAACCGATCCACTACTGTTGACAATTTGCAGATTCTGTGTGTATTTAGAGCCACTCCCACTGTAGGTATCAATGCACTAAATATTTCACCTACTATTTCACCAAAACTAGCTCTTTTACTACGTGCTAACCCATTAGTTTCTTCATTGTTTCCAGTGATTTTATCCACATGATATATCTTAGGGAAAACTATTCCGAAATTACAACTCCCATACCAGTGAGCTGGCATTTTATAATAAGCCTTGTTTCCACATATATGATAAATTCCAGGAAACACAGGTTCAGTTCCATCTTTGAAACCCCAACCCCCAATTACCTTATAATTGTGTTCACGTTCACTGGAACCAATGCATATATTGTTATAATAACTAGTTCTTTCCCTATGGAGACAGAGTTTTTCTTTCTTTTCAAAATCCAGCAACATAGCAGCATGAGTCTTGCCATTCGGGGTAGACCCTATATTTTCAGCCCATTTAGGAATTTTATGATTCTTATCATTTGCTTTTCTTTGGAAACTCTCTCTTCTCTTCTCTACCATATTCAAAAATATTTTTTCTTTTTCTAGTAATGAGCATGTTACATTATTCTTGTGTGCTTCAGCTATATCTATTGTACCTATCGTTAGAAAATATTCACCCATGTAACGTGTTACATCACTAGTAGTATGTACAGGATTCAGGTTACTAAGTATAGGAAGTTCCGAAAATATCACATCTGAATTAGAATAGTAATACTGCAAAGGTCCTTTCTTATAGAATAAACTGGCTAACACACTACATGAAATTCCATATGTTAGTGGTAAATGGTGATAGGTAACACCTTCAGCTACTGAAGTAGGCAGTTTCATACAAACATAGCAAACTTATATTTCCATAGCTTCTACATAGTGTACTAACAGGTTTGCAAATACGTTTAAGTGAGTTCTTTTTTAAAATCTAGTATAATGCAGTCTTTCCTCATCTGATGCTTCGTAGTCTACCTTTTGTGGTCTTAATGCTAAGTGCTTCCTCTTGTGTATCTATTCTTGCAGGTGTATCTTTTGTTTGTAGCTCATCTGTATCTACTAGTGGTTGCTTATTAGTATCATTCTTCATTTCTTTACTCATTATGTAAGGGATAGCTATTGTGAGTCCTATCCAAACTATGAATACTATTGCTATACTACATATACATACTCTACAGCATGTTTTTAAACAATTAATGTTCGGTCTTCCATTAACAGTACGATCAGCCATTTCTGACTAAGGAGATTCGACGACTCTTTGTAACTTTTACACAGCCTTTACCCTGTGAGAATCTCAGGTCGGTCTCACTTCTTCGTCAGTTTGATCAGCAATCAATTCTTCATCACTTTCATCACTTATTACCAAGTTTTCAAAATCTTCCAACACAACGTAGGTCCATTCGGGGCCTTTGTATTGATTATTCAGTCTTTTTAATCGTGGACATCTTCTTTTTGGTTGTATCACAGGATGGTCAGCTTGACTTGATATTTCATTTACCTGTTCAGGTTCTTCATTGATTGTTTTTAAACGTAATTTCAGTCTTTTGACAAACCTAGGCCACTTGTCTCCTTTTCTGAGTCTTTTAGATGGCACTGTGCTTTGGCCTTCTTCCAATTCCAACGCTCTTTTATTTTCATTCAGTTGTGGCACATCTATTTCAATGCTGTCTTCTGTGTCCCTTTCTATCTGACTAGGTCCAGGTCTTATTACAGTTTCTTCTGCCTGGTTACTAATCTGGCCTTGTTCAGGTATTTGCTGAATTTGCCTTTGACTTTGTTTTGATTCACCTTCTTCTTCCTGAACACCTTTTTCTACACCTATCTGGTCCTGCTCGGGCTCTTCGAACTCTTGCTTTTCTTCCACCTGAGCTTTTGCCCTAGTACCTGTCTGTCCCTCCTTAGACTCTGGAGTTCTTGGTGGGGTGTCGATTATCTGAGTATTCTGTCTATCCCTATCTGATCCTCCTCAGAATCACTTTTGACTTGCATTTCTATGATCTGAGTACCTTCTTCTAAACCTAACCTATCTCATCCTCACCTTCACTCTGTCTATCTTGGTAAGCTTGACTTATGGTTCCTACATATTCTGCAGGTATATTGATTATTGGAATCCAATCATCTTGACTGGTGCTTGGTTGTTCCTCTTCAGCTACTTCAGGATTGATATCTTGAGACCCCTCAGCTGCACAACCTTCAGCTTCAGTTTCATCAGGTTCAGTCACCCTTTTTGTGTGACTGGCATGAATCCAGTGTGGAACTCCTGCACACTTTACAGCTGTGGTGGTAACTGAAATCACTTGTCGTGGTTTTCCCCACCTCCGTGCAAGGCAAGATTTTTGAGTATGTTTCCTTAGCACTACCCAATCACCTGGGTTCAGATCATGTTCTGGAGGGGCTTGTCTGGCGACAGCGTCTTCCCCAACCTGGTGAGAGATAGAACGCACTTGGTCAGCCAGTTCTTTGCAGTACTCCAGTACTAAATCATCAGATATACTTATCAACGTATGTCCTGGCACCCATGCTTGCCTCATAACTCTTCCCATTAGTATTTCATGGGGACTCAAGCCTGTGTTCCGGTCTGGAATACTTCTAAGTCCCATCAGAACAAGTGGCAAAGCATCTGGCCACTCCAATCGGGTAGACTCATACATCTTTCCCAGTCTTGACTTGATTATGTCATTCAATTGTTCTACCTCTCCAGAAGCCTCTGGGCGATATGCACAGTGCAGTTTTTGCTTAATTTTGAATGCTTCACAGATTAGGCCAATTATTTCATTATTAAAATGGCAGCCTCGGTCTGATTCAATTGTTACTGGAAAACCGAAACGTGGTATAAGCTCTCTAAGTAGAAGTTTGGCTACAGTGATGCTATCATTTCTGCGTATGGGGTAAGATTCCACCCATCTTGAAAACAGGTAGACAACGACAAGAATGTATTTTAGTCCTCGACAAGGAGGTAACTGAATGAAATCAATCTGCAATCGTATAAAGGGACCCTCTGCCTTCCCAATCTTTCCTGGTAGCACTACTGTCTTCTTTCCTGTGTTCATTTGTTGACAAACCAGGCATCTCTGGCAAAGCGCTTCTGCTATGTTCCTGAATTTCGTATTGAACCTTGACTGTCTGAACAGACGTATCATAGCATCTCTTCCCAAAATGAGAATCTCCGTGAACCATCCTAGCCATAGGAGCAAGCATACAGTCTGGTAACACTGGCCTTCCATCAAGATATACAATGACACCATCCTCAACTCTCCCACGTATTCACACCTTCCAGCAACATAAGTTGGCAGCGGTTTACGCCCACCCCAACCTTCTTATTAACAGCCATTTTATATTTTGCACAATGTTGGGCTAACTGGTCAGCATATTGGTTACCGGCTGTCACTTTGTCATTACCAGATTTGTGAGCAGCACACTTGACCACAGCCACTTCTTTTGGTAATTGAATCGCTTCAAGTAGATCTTTTACATAATGACCATTTTTAATTGGAGCACCTGAAGATGTCAGAAACTCTCTTTGCATCCATAGTTGGCCATAGTCATGCACAACCCCGTAACCATACTGGCTGTCAGTGTATATGGTTACTATTCCAATTTTTCCTAAATTTGCAGGCCTTTGCTAATGCAACCAATACGGATACTTGTGCAGACTTGACTCCAGGCAAATAGGATGCTTCAATTGGGCCCCCTAATGTACAAACAGCGTAAGCAGCACTTAAACCTCCTTCTTCATGCCTCATACATGAGCCATCTACAAATAACTCGTATTCTGAATCAATTAATAGCTCTTCTCTTATGTCTGGACGTGGTTTTGTGCTATATTCAGTCAAGTCAATACAGTCATGTTCAATCTCTCCCTTTACTTCTGCAAAATGTGAATCAGGTAGCAGTGTTGCTGGGTTCAGAATATTGGACCTAGCAATGGTTACATTTCCTGCACCTACCAGGATTCTCTCATACTTAGTCAGCCGACTAGGTGTGAGATACTGGGTCTTAGTCCTGGTTAACAAAATTACAACTGCATGTGGAACATACACGGTCACAGGATGTCCCATAATAATGGACTCACTCTGTTCCAGGCTCATGCAAGTTGCAGCCACTGCTTTCAAACATCCAGGCAAGGCTGATGCCCCTGGGTCTAATGTGGATGAAAAATATGCCATAGGACGTCTCATCAAACCATGAATATGAGTTAAAACTGAAAGTGCACTATTATCCCGTGTGTCACAGACAAGTGCAAAGTCATTTGAATAGTCAGGCATCCCTAATGCTGGAGCTGTACACAGGCATTCTCACAATTTTACAAAAGCAGTCATGATTTCGTCATCCCACTCCACTGGGTCTTTTGCTCTTTTCTTTGTCATTTTATCAATGGTTTTGCTAGGACTACAAATCCCACAATCCATTGCCTGCAGTAACCTACTACTCCAAGAAACATTCTGATCTCTTTCTGAGTTTGGGGTAAATTCATGTTTCTGATTATCCTGATTCTTTCAGAGGTAACCCTTCTGACACCTCTTTCTATCTGGTGCCCCAGATATTTTACTGACGTTGTGCAGAATTGTAATTTCTCTGGTGACACTTTATGCCCTCCTTCACCTAAATGATTCAGTAAAGCAATGGTATCAACAACACAGTCATTTCGTGTTTTAGACGCCACAAAGAGGTCGTCTATATACTGAACCAGGACTGACTGTCCAGGCAGTACCAATGACTCAAGGCACTTTTTCAAAATCTGATTAAAAATCAAGGTACTCTCTGTGTACCCCTGAGGGACATGATTCCAAACATAAACATGACTGTCAAATTCAAATAAGAAAATAAATGTTCTATCTGGGTGTAATGGAATCGAAAAGAATGCATGACACAAATCAATGACAGTAAACTATCCAGCCTCCCATGGTATCTGATACAGAATCTCTGCAGAGTTTGGCACGACTGGACAGCATGGAACAACAATGTTATTAATTTTTCTGAGGTCTTGTACGACCCTGTACTTGCCACTTGGTTTCTATATGCCAATTATGGGTGAAATACAAGGACAGCTCATTATTTCTTGTAAAATGCCTGCCTCAACCAAACATTTTATTTCTGCTGCAACACCTGCTTTTATTTCTGAGCTCGTTTTGTACTGTCGAGTATTTGGGTAAACTATTAATCCTACATCTTTTCCAGTAAAATCCCATACATTAGGTTTAACAGTCTGTTGTAGTTCTTCTGGTAAGTCTTCTATTGTCAGTCTTTTAGTCTCTGTCTCTTGTTTTGCTAACATCAGTTTATAAACTCCATCTTCATCTGGGGTTTGAATTTCAACACCAGTTGGGGTACAGAAAATGGTGCAATTCATTTTGCAACACAAGTCACGACCTAACAGGTTAACTGGACTTGAATCGCATACAACAAATCTATGCATTTCTTTAAAGTTCCCTACTATAACTTCCATTGGTTCTATAACTGGGGTACTAATTTGTTTATTAGAAACCCCCACTACTTGGATCGCCTCTCCCGAAAGGGGTAGGTTTGGAACGTCTGCTGTTCTCACAGTAGAACGGGTAGCACCACTATCCAATAGAAAGGTGACATCATTTCCTTCAACCTTTCCTTCAATGTATGGACCCAACTGGTCTACCGGCAAGGAGGCGCCAAGCATGCACTCCTCGTCCTCCCCTCAGTAAGGTTCTTCACTGAAAAATGTATCACTCAAAAGAAATTGTGAGGTTGCTGAATCTTTCCTGTCACTTCCCTCATAATTTGTGGCATCTACACTCTGTTGTGCTTTGCTCCTGTAATTTGGCATAGGTGCCTTGGGTAACTGATTTTGTATTACCTGCTGCTGTGTCTTCCGTGGCACCTCATTCTGCGTCTGTGGATTCCAAACATTATTTTGCACATTACCATTTTGCACAGCCTTACACTCATTCTTCCAGTGCACCAACTTGCCACACCCATGACAAGGGAACTTTCTTCTCACTTCCTCTCTATTATATTTTCCCCTTGGCTTTCCTCCATTTCCATCACCCTGATTCTGGTTACCAATTAGTTGGTTTAACTGGAGTTCTTGTTGCTCTGCTAGTTTTACTTGAGCCCACATTACCTTTTCTTTTAACTCTTTTCGTTTATTGTCGAATAGATCTTCGCAATATTTAGCATATTTAAGGATTTCATCTACAGGCTTAGCTTGCCAACAAATTTAATGATCTTTAATCCATTGTGAAATTTCTGGTTTCAATCCTGACACAAATCGATAAATAAAATGCGTCATATCCTTCATATCTATGTTATCCAAACCACTGTATTGTTTAATCACTTGCAATAAGCGTTCACAATATGCATGCACAGATTCATCTTTATTCTGAGTGGTTCTATCTAGTCTAGTCCAATCTGTCTCTTTTGCGGGCACCTTCCCTTTGAGGTAGAGTATTACCTGGTTGTACTTTTTCATAACGTCTTCGGAATGAGCCCCTGTCTTTGGGTCTCTAGGGTACACATCACTAGGCCAGTCGACAGCAATTTTACATTCTGTCCACAAATCTACAGGTACAACAATGTCAAATAATCCATCTAAATCTTTCAAAAGACATTTTGAGACCTTCACAAATCTCTCGACTTGTCTGTACCATTCTACAGGTTTTTCACGAAGTTTTGGGAAATCATTTGTAAATGACAAAATATCCTGTCGGGACCATGGGACATGCACATCTCCACCTGGTACCTCTCTCATAGGACATCATTTTTCCACTGTTTCTGCTTCTGTTAATCCATATTCTGAAGCAATTTGTCTTGATCGAACCTCTTCCTTTTTCTTTATTTTTCTAATTCACCCCATTTTTGCAATACTGTAATCAGTTCCCTGATCTGTACCTTTTTACCTGATACATTCATATTTTCCAGATCTTTGTCAGAAAATTCAACTCGATATGGTTTTTGCAAGACTTTAGACTTGCCAATGTCGATTTCCATGCTAGCTGCTGTGTCCATTAATTTTTCATGAAACACTCTTGTATTTCTAGTAATGCTTTTACATATAAATAATAATTCATCTTCACTAAATGTATTTAACCTTTCCAATCCCACATTTCCTGCCATCATTTCCTCCAATTCAACTCTTAATTTATATATATCCAATGGTTTTGGCTGTGATTTCGGTTTCTCTATTTCTCGTGTTCATCTCTCTATTTCTTCTGGGGTTACTACTGTGGCACTTCTCGTACCTGAAGATGTCTCCATTTGTATTTCTCTCGAATTTAAAGGAGTGTTTTTTCAAATTGAACTACTCTCTGGTTTTCTTATTAGAAAATCCATTAAGGAAATTACTGACTCACATTCAATTGCCTGATCGTCTACTATTAAAGGATCCTTTCTTGACTGTATTACAGGTGTAGTTATAACAGGAGTTTGAGGACTAGCTTGTTTATCTCCGTACTAGGGAACAACTGGACCAATAGTTACCGGAATTGTCAAGGCTTCGGGACTTGTATTCAATTGGGAAATTTTCTGAATCAACTCACTTCTCTGTTTATTTAATGCTTCTCGTTCTCTATCTTGTAATACCTTTTCTAAGGGCCTGTGGCACTCTTTGGAGTGTCACCTACATATGGATTTACAGAATCGGTATATTTACCGATTCGGTAAAATACCGAAGTGGTAAATTTACCGAATCGGTAAATATACCGATTCTGTAAATTCAGACCCACCTACATCTCAAAAGCAAAATACCGGTCGGTAACGGCCGAAATCGGCCGATACCGACCGGTATTTCTCTACCTACATCTGGCCCTAAATGTTTTGTTTTCTCAGTCTTTTTACTTCCAGTGGGCTCTTCTAAAGTTAATACAGGATATATTCCTTCCACTATCATGTTCTGTCTCCATTGTTTCATTTGTTTATCTCTAGTTTCTCGTGGAAACTTAGGGAAGAACTTACTCAACCCTTTGTCACTTCTGGGTCTGTCTCGTTCAAAAGCTTCAATCTCCCATTCTTGTAGTGCCTCATACTGCATTAGTCTAGGTCTGGGATTTAAGTCATTCATTCGTGTCCTTAAATTGAACAAAATTCTACCATTAAATGTACCATCTAAGGGAAATGCCAAAATTCCGTCATCTTTAGTGTATTCTTCCCAATTCTATAACCATACACAAGTGTGATAGCCTCTGTCAAACATCATGAATGATGTGGGCATATTTGGTGGTGGAATAATAACTCCTTCTCTAGTTTTAATTGGTTTATCTTTTTTAAAGAAATTCTTAACTCTTTTTACAAATGACATTTTTCTCTCACCTCCATACATTTTGTAAGGTCTGCCCCTTAACATCTGTTCTCTAGTAAACCCTAAGTATCTTCTATCAGGTCGAGTTTCTGTAATTCCTGGATTTAAATACCACATATATTTGGAAAAAAAATTCAAACTTGTACGATAACACTCAAATTGTTTACAAAAATACTTCCAATACCAGCACGTGTTTTATTTTCTTCAACCAATCAACAATGTGGTTTCAAATATCTTTAACCAATGATTGCGCTGCTTTTCTCGTGAAGACGAGTTCCCACACTCCTGTGCTCACCCCTCCTTTACGATTACTATCTCAGCTACATGCCCGCTGTCTCAGCCAATACCAGCGTGGCTCTAAGTGACGTCAGCGCAGCTCCGCAACTGACTCCCTCCTTCGCAAGGTAATGCAAAAACTCAATTCTTTTATTTTAAAGTGCAATTCTTTTTTAATCAACAACGAAAAAACATTCGCCACTGTACCCGAGTGGCTAGACAGGAAAGATATATTTCACTATGAGTAGATCCCTTCCGTCTACCCTTCATACAAGCATTGGAGAACCTGCTACTTCTTTAGACTTATCCCTTACTGGAATATACTAAGACCAAAATTTCACGAGCGAACCCCTTTGCTATCACTCAAGCTCAGATGAACCTGCTACTCCTTCCGTGTGACGCTTCCTAGGTGATATCACACCAAAAGTTTTGCTAGCGAACTCTTTGCTATCATTTATTCATACATTCATACAGAAAAATCCATAAATAGTGCTTCCGGTTTTACCTAACCGTGCACTAACTTCCTGCGAGTAAGTGACCTCACTGCAGTATGGCTTCCATTTACCACCCGCTATTCTTCCCCCGGGGATTCCAGACAAAACATATAACAGGTACGAACAATTTTGGTTAATACATAAAATCAATATAGCATCAACAAAATCAATAATATTTCAATAATATTTCAGGTAATATCACATTTGATCGATCAATAATTAATCAACTAACTACCTACCTATTTTAACTAAACCCTAACCTTACCTCTGCTACTAAAAGAATATACTGATAGAGCGCACAGGTCACCCGACTATGAATTTACCATACTCACCTGCGCCCATAATCAATAACTCATAATTTAATCAGGTAATCTTCACTCTACTACCAGTTATTTTACCTACTAGATCCTATACCATTGACTTACCAATTCTTGTCACTGGTACCTGTAAACCTATTGGATCAGGGTGTTAGCATAATAGGAAAAATACGTTTGCACTCATATAATAACCACAGACTCAGGAAGTTTTAAACTCTTTATCTAAGTTTCTTAAATGGTCATGATCCACAAATTAAACACGATTAGACTCTCAATAATGAAGATCAGAATCAAAATATAACTATGCAAATGATGTATTAAACTAATTTCGATCATTTAATAATAGGGAAGGTAAAGAAAGGGAACATAAAATACGATCAAAACGTTTAAGCATTTAACAAAAGGAGGGGAAAAAGGGAACATATCAAACTTCAGCAATAGGAAGGGTAAAGAGAAGGAACATAATATGCAAGCACTATTATCAAATATGTAACATTTAGGGAGGGGAAAAGAAGGAAACAAACTATGACAAACCCACACAAATTTATATTTACCTAGGAATGGTCTGAAGAACTAACCCTGGCCACAGGTCAGTTTAAAGGACAGAACCCCGAAAGTTGCATTCGCCAGTAGGCTTGCAGGTGCAGATTCAGAATCAGGACAGGTAAAACCAGATTTGGATCAGGACAGGATCACCAAAGGTTAAGACCAGCACCCGCAGTTCAGTTGCAACGCCTGCGCTACTCCCTCTCTGCAGCTAATAGTCAGAACCCTGATTGGGTTATCGATTTCACCGACAAAGTGCTTTGCCAGCACCTCAGCTTCCCGGACCCCGATTGGGTCAGCGATTCTTCTGACAGAGTGCTCCGCAGCACCTCTGCTCTCGATCACCTGTTGAGTGCATTGGGTCAGTGACAGGTCAGCTATTCGTACAAGTCAGACAAATTAACTAGCTAAGCCTACCCTAGTTATACTGTTTTCCAGGTCAGTGTACCACCCCCCAATGTTGCAAGTGTAAGGATCCCCAATTTTGATTGGACAAAGAGTGAGGAGAGGTCATCACACCAGACCAAAAATGAAACTTTTACTGTCTCATATTTTAATTTTCGTTCCCGCCCATCAAATTTAGGTTCTCATGACATCTTTATCCCACCCAACAATGAATGTTCTATTGGCAAATACATTGGTATAACATTGTAAAACTTTGAGGTTCAACAGTTCATTTTCTCAGGAGCATCTTCTAGTCAGTCAGCTCCTTGGCTGCAGTCCAAAGGTCACTGTTCCAGAGACTTTAGACTTTCGCGCAGTCGCAGTTTCAACAAAGATTGAGTACAGTGTTACAACTTAGGCCAGTTTTCAGTGTGTAACATGAAATGGAAAAGAAACAGTTTTAGAACACAGAATAAATGAATACACTGTATACCATGTATCTCTACTCTATACCCATTATTTTATATTTAACTATTGCATTAGGATTAGGCATAACGATCAGCTTGGTAAAAGCAGCAGTGCAAGCTTCATGCATGTGAAGACATAGAGCGGCCATATTATTGCTAGTGTGCAGAAGCAAAAAGATTCCCTCCAAAGCATAGAGTACGCCATGTCACGTGAGTATGACAGACGCATGCGCAATAGAAACCCTCGCGTAGCAGCAGCCATCTTAGATGCAAGCGTATTATGGTTAGCAAAACACATAAGCAAGCGTCTCTCGGACACCCAGTGTTTATGTAAAATGCGATTTTAGTAAGACAAACATGTTGATTAGTGTTTTTAACGTTATTCGAAGTTCAAGAATACAAGCAAGTCGCTTCACGTGCGAATCCTTGCTCCATCAATTAGATGTCCTTGCTACTCTGCGGAGGAGAAGTGAATGGCAGGAAACACTTCTACTTTCGATGCTTCGCACCCAATGAACATTAAGCTCGTTGTTCGAACACCTCAGCCACTTAAAAGTTAATTTTGTTCCGCACACACATACAGAACACGCCCTCCCACATATTAATACATTTCCTGTAACAAAGTGACTCTATCCGTAACAAAAGTGAACACTGCATAATAAATAGGGCTCCCGGTTTTACGGTATTTATTTTTTCTACATTTCCGTCTGTATTTATCCATATTTATTTTTTGCTAATTTTGTCTGTATTTATCCATTTCTGTTCTATGTTTTCTGTATAAATTAAGCTGCCATGGGTATTTTTCCACATTTATTTGACTGATAAATATATGTTTGCATTTGAATGCCCAAAAGGCTTCAGCAGGTTACAGTGCAATAGTGTTATCTGAAAACACTTGCATTGCAGAATAGCATAAATAACTGTATATCTGCACTTAATTAAGCTCAATTTGGAAATGTATTGTTTTTTTCCACTTCCCCTACCTCTCAATTTGTACACCTACAGACCTGGCACTCATGATTGACAGTAGAAAAAAACATTCAAAGAAGACATATTTTCCGTATTTTCCTTTATTTAAAAATAAATACAGACAGGAAAAAAAACCTTTTCTGTCTGTATTTATCTGTAAAAATCAGTAAAAATGGAAAACTGGGAATCCTAATAATAAATAAACATTATTCCACATTATATTAAAGAAAGGCCGCAATACGGCGCATTGTTGTTTTCCCAATATAATTTCCACAGCCTACTGCACCCCCTCCCAACATGAGTGAAGCCCTGGGACTGCGGGGGCCCTAGCGAGCCCCCGCTATTACTTTTTTTACAAATACCCCCGGAACCTATTTCCCCAGCCTACTGATTCCCTCTCCCAACATGAGTGAAGCCCCCGGACTGCAGGGGCCCCAGCGAGCCCCCGCTATTATTTTTTTTAACAAATACCCCAGGACCTATTTCCACAGCCTACTGAACCCCCATCCCAGCATAAGTCAAGCTCGGTACTGCGGGGACCCTAGAGAGCCCCCGCTATTATTTTTTTAACAAATAGCCCCGAGACCTAGCCCACCCAGGGGCCTCATTAAAATAAAAGGCAGGAACCCGCGACCCCTGCGCCAATTGCTACATTTAAAAAAAAAAGAATTTTTTTTTGGGCCCTGGCGGTCCTCTTGGGACCCCCTAAGAAGTCCTAGGGGTCAGGGTGTTTCTACCCTACCCCCTTCTCTTGTTTTATACCTTTGTTTCTCAGTTTTCTGGTGACTTGCTTTTACCGAGCCACAAGATGGCTGCCAACACTTCCTGGCGTGGAGTGCTGGCAGCCAATCACAGTGGAGCTCACGCACGCGACTTAGGCTCCACCTAGATATCAAAACTTTTATTTCTCAAATTTCCCAGCAACTACTGCATGGATTTACACCATTTTTTAAATGGTCGCTTTCTGACCCAAGCACTACCGTTCTGCCAAATTTGGAGTAATTCCATTCAGTAGCTTCGGCTGTAGCCTTGCACACATTTTCCTGTGGGAAATTGATTTTTTCACTCTTATTTTTTGAATTTCTCAAAAACTACTGAACGGATTTACACCATTTAAAAAAAAGGTCACTTTCTGAACCAAGCTCTACCTTTCTGCCAAATTTGGGGTAATTCCGTTTAGCAGTTCATGCTGTAGCTCGTTACAAAATTTCCAATGGAAATGAACATGGGAAAAACGCGTTTTGGGACCCCCCTTTTTTCTCAGGCCCCGCTTGATGAATCATCCCCAAACTTTCAGGATAGGAGCTGACCTGGATAGACTTTTTTGGGGAGAATTTCACAAAGATTTGTCAAACGACACCAAAGTTAGTAGCAAATCAAATAATGCTTTTCCTATGGAAATTAGGTTTTAACTTTAACTACCTACTGGCGACTGCCAGTAGGTAATATATATATATATATATATATCCTGCTCTAGGAAAGGGTGTGAAGATATATATATATCCCAGAGTATATCAAATATCTGTTTGTCTATCAGAGTTTTCAAGCATAGGATTAACCGCAGTGCCATTCACACAGAGCTAGAAAAGTGACTAAGCCTTTTGCTATTTATGAAGCAAAGTTTTTAAGCATAGTATAAGCATATGCTAGGCAAATGCCATCCACACAGAACTGAAAAATGTCAAAGACTCTGTATCACAGCGTTTGAGTGGTAAAATACCATCCAAGCAACCCCTGACAAATGTCTTGCTCTTATTAGAGCTGATTAGAGTGGTATAGCTTGGTACAGACAGAAGGGAGCACCCAGTATAAATGAAGGCAATACCCTTTTAGGCTTAGAGTGCAGCATAAATTATGCAAAAAGCAGAGAACCCTGGATCGTTCCTCGGTTTTAGGCAGCTAGAGCTCCTTTATATGGAGCACTCTACAACACCAACAACGCTCCGAAATTACTCACCTTAAATGTCTGTTTTATCATCTTTTAGCACTGTGGGGATAGCACTAGCTAATCCTGTGCGTTAAGACTTTGCCACATAAATGGAAAAAGGCTTTGTCACTCTTTTAGCTCAGTGTGGATAGCACTGTGCTAATCCTATGCTGAACAACTCTGCTAGAAAAAACAGCCAGCTGCCTTCTTTGATAGACCAGTGGTGAAGGAAGACATGGCCTACAGATGCCATTAAAAACATATAATCAATTGTCTGTGACAGAGTATACAAATTTGAAACAGCCTGGCAACCATTTGTTACCCACAAGAAAATAATTCAAATTTTAAGGGGGTGCAGCTCTAATGCCAGGCATTTGGCGCTGCTCTCATGTATGCAATATGTCTCCCAGTTATGATGGTGAGAAACCTATACCTCTCCCCGGTGGGGGAATGGAAGAAAGAGAAAAGGGCCAGCAAATTGGTCAAGAAGGGTAATGCCACCACTCAGGGTTCCAATGACGCCAATGACTCATTGCCAAAATGTTATTTTAGTTTGTGTCGTCCTATATCAAAGTATTTCTCTCACGTTATAGTTCACATATTTGCCCAAATAATGTGGTGGTATCGAGGTAATGGTATCCCTGTGATATGGGAGCTGGAGCATGCACATTTGTGGGTAGAGAATCCTGGGAGAGAGGAGAAAGGCAGTACGTCTGAGAGGTTGGCTGAGGTTGTAATTCAGTATGTAATTTGTGATGAAATAAATGTCCTGTTTCAACAAAACCTATTGGTATCACCTACTTCACAAATATATATCTCCCTTGTCCATGCCTTTAATTTTCAAAACTTTAGATAAAGTAATAAAGTTGTTAAAACATTTTTATGTATACATATGTATATTGACTACACCAGGTGTGTGCATTCACCAGCGGGGGAGGAGCGGTCCAGCCTGCATTACTTCACAGGCAGCAAGAAAGAACTACCTTGATGGTGCATGGAGACGGTGCTGGGCGCTGAAGAAGGCTAACGCCTAAATGCATTCACCGCCACCGTAGCAATTGCCTGCTCAATAAAGCCTCTCTGAACTGTCCCCCTGGGCTCCTGCTCTCTCTGTGGAGGGAGATACATACCGGACATATGTATATATATACATACATCTATATATATTTGCTACTTGGACGCTCGTTTGTCACAAGACTAACACATAAACCATCAAATAAGCTCTTGCAAAGACAAAAGGTGCGCAGCGAAAACCAAACATATTGGCTTTTCCAATGTTTGATTTTTACAGTGTCTCCATAAATCAAAATGCTGCTGTCTCACATTTTTGTCTCACTTTAATTTGTCATGGTTTACCGTACTGATATCTTTTTTTCCGTTCACCCTGCCTCTTGCTTTCAACCTAACCCCAAGCCCCTTTGTTCCCTCTTCTTTCCTTCCTCTCCTGACCCATGTGTTTTCCAATGGATCTTAACAATACGTAGAAACATTATATAAATTGTCCTGCAAATAATTAGTTATTCTTTTATGTGAATGTTCTTGAACGTAGAAAAATAAAGCTTAAATAAAAAGTGGTAGAGATCGGAGTGGTGATACACGATGAGAGTAATAAATAAAAATTATTATCTTGAATTATGTTAAAATATGGCGAAAGGGTGAATGGTTTCAGCGCATTATACTGAATAATACATTGACTAATGTTCACTCGCGCCCTGTACTTAGGAAAGGATGAGCGAATGTATCCCACACGACTGCTGCCCTTAGAGTTTTCAGAATATATTTGGCTAGTCTCGATTTAGGAAGCCATGTCGATTTCAGCCATACAGAATCAGCAGTGCAAACCACTGCCTGGAATCACGCTTCCATCTCCAGATCGACTCCGGCTGAGAGCCTGCAGAGTGATGAATTTAGAATTGGATCCGAAAAATACTGAGAAACTCCTGACTGAGACTGTAAACACCGTCTGTGGCTCCTTCCCGCTCCGCAGACTCACCCCACCCCCGACTCCCTGCGCACAACACGGGAAGGAAATCGGGCTCCATAGAAACACAAGTGTGAGGAGAAACCGAGGAGCCGTTGGCACGTGAACACATAAGCTTTGCTGAATTAAATTCTGCGCAACGGAATAACCAGGAATCGACTCTCTGCAATAAGGCTTATCTGTAGTTTCACCAGCCTTCTACCTTACTTTATGGTGACACTGGGTCTCATTCCTGACAGAACCTTCCTTCATCCGAATTTTAGCGCAGCCTCGTGCCTGAAGCATCCACAAAATGGACACTCGTCCACAACTACTTCGTAGAAGAGGCAAGCCCAGATGACCCTTCTGATCGCCTTAAAGCGACCATAACATTGTAGGCAGTAACTAAACACATACATAGTAACATTATTAATATATTTTTGGAAGGGGATGTTGACAGGGTGTGCTGGTTCGTTTCTTTATGTAGTTGCTGCTGGCGGCCCCAACGATGAGAGTCGTCTCATTAGCAGGGGCAGGCTGGCCTATTGGTAAACAGGCATTGCTGGCACTGACAGCTGGCAGGAGTGTGCCCACCGGAAGCTCTTTATTCCCCCAGGCAGCAGGCCCCGCTCCATATGCTTAACCTCAAGTATTCCTTTTGTTTGAGCTGAGACATGCCTGGCAGCAGGTGTATAAAGTCAAATGCATCACAGCTGGTCACTGTCACTCACAGCTTGCCTTCAGAATGAGCAGACCACCAAGGAAAACAAAAAACTCTGAATGTTGTGAGAAATGTAGATCTTTGTGTGTGGGTATACTAATAATGAATGAAATAAAACAACCTAGGCACAATGGTATTGCAATTGTCAAACTGAAAAGTTTGACAATTGCAATACCATTGTGCCTAGGTTGTTTTATTTCATTCATTTTTCCCTGACCTAGGAGTGGTGCCTTCATTCCTTCAGGGGGTCCTTGATAATTAATCACAGGTATACTAATAATGATCATATACATGAAAAACATTGCAAAGAAACTTGTTTTAGGATCGTAATACTATGCGTAAATCACTACACAACTTAAGGGTGCTATTTTTTATTTGAACAAAACATTGACTTAGCAGCTGCAGGGATTAAACATGTACCTTGCAGGCTATCTGCAGTTATGTGCTGCAGAAGCATAACCTACTGAGCTATTTTACAAGGGCTGTAATTTGTAGACTGCTGTTTACATTAGGTAATCTGCAAAACATGTATTCTAAAACTGAGCAAATTTAATGAGGTTCAGACTTGAGATCTTCAGGTTACACAACATGCTCCATAATAAACCCATTTTTAAAGTAGAGTCTCATGATGTTGTACAATTTTAAAGTAACCGAGGCTCTCGGTTTCAAACACTTAAAGCTCTATTTTCACTGTGCAAGGCAAACAGTAACCTAAGTTCAAACAAGGAAAACCCGATCGCACAAGTCACATTCAACAGGAAGACTAAGGGCCTGATTGAGATCTTGGCAGACGAGTTACTCCGTCCCAACAGTGACAGATATCCCATCCGCTGAAATATAAATCCGATAGGATATAATGGGATGTATATTTCAGCGAACAATGAAAAATCTCACCGGGAGGGGGATTTTCCTCACTCCAGCTCGCCAACTTGACGTTGATGAATGCCAGAGATGGAAAAAGCTACGCGAAGCGCAGTTTTTCGGAACTCCGCGTAGCACGGAGTGCAGAAAACTCTGTAAACTCCGCGAGCAGAGCGGAGTTCACCACCAGACCTATTAAAAGCACAAAACGTCTCTCGTGGTTATCTGGTCATGTTAGAAAGTCATACATTCATGCCTACTGTGGCCTACTGTGATGGAGCATGGGTCAGACACAGGGACCTTGTAGTCTAGGTGTGAGGAGGGAACCCAATGATGAAGCATGTCACCCATGGGTGAGTGAGGGTTCTCGTCCTTCCTGAAAAACAACTTCACCCTTTCACACACCAACTTATTATTTCTGACAGGGCATATCTTTAGGCAGTATACTAGCCTCTAGCCCTCTGAAGATTACTATACAAGACGTACTTGAGTGTGAGTTTATTTAAGAGTGGGATTAGTACGTAACTGTTTAGGCTGATCCTGTGATCCCCAGTGTGAATACTAAAATATTTGTGTAACACTTAAATTACACTATCTCAATGAAAACACCACACCAAAACTCCACACAGAATTAAAAAAAAGAGAATCTTTATCTGAGTAAAACAAGATAAAAATGACAAAAAGCCAATAAGTAGAAGTCAAGATATGAATTTTTAAGAATAAATGCAAAAACAGTGCTTAGAAGTCAATAGTGCTGAAGGTTAATTGAGGCCGCGCTAGACCGGAATAAATCTGAAAAGTCAAGCTGACCGTGATGGAACATGAGTCGGATACAGTTCCAAGCATGCCCCACTGAAGTTTTACCTTCTCAAGTTGAGCCAAAAGTTCTGTTTGTGGGAAAAGAGTACACCGGGAGCATGGTGAGCATCGCTGTAGGTGGTCTGCGGGGCGTGAAGGTCTGCTGGGCATCATGGATAATATTCATCACAGAATGAACTCTACCTATTTCATTTCAATATATGCATATGTCATATATTAAGTGTGACACTCTAGCTGGACCATTAACATGAATAGAAAATCATTTAAGAGAGTATGCTCATAATATGTTTCATTATTTTATTATTCATTTTTCTTGTTTATATGCTTTGAATCCAAAAATATCAATGTGCTAATAAATACATATCCAGTCTACAAACATTCTTATTGTGACAAGTCAGATCCCAGTGCACAACATTAATTCAAAACGCTCAAACAACTGCAGACTCAAACCATACTCACACTGAACCACAGATGCATACATCACATATATACAAAATAAGCTTAATATGCAACAAGAGTCCCTCACAATGTCTATTGAAATTCAAAGGGGCAAATTTAACCTAGTGGATAATACAATAAGTTATGCACATAATAGAACATTTGTTAGTAAATCCATAGACGTAAGGCCCTCAAAATCACTTAAATCAATCAAGACTGCTCGTCATTTCCAAAAGAATGGCTAGTCAATGTACTTCATTGTTGTTTCAAAAAAGTAAAGTTCAAAGATATCAGAGATGGGGACCCATTTCAAGCGCCGATGCGCGTTTCGGTGAAAGACCCTTTTCGGTTTGTGCCACCTTCTTCAGGGTGCATAAGAAGTATATTCCAAAAATGAAGGCAAAGGGACCTGTCTAGACAGAATCAGAGAGTGCTTTTTAGATCTGCCACTCTCGTAGATAGAGAGCACACCAGAAGAGTGGAAGGGTGCCGCTACTAATAGCATACAGTTCGAGGCAAGCAAACTGATGAGCATGGATCATGCGAGTAGGTACTATGCATGACAAACTTGTAGTTCTGATGAAGCAAGATGCCGACCTCGGGGACTATTCTTGAGTGTGGAAGAAGTGTCTCCGAGCGCACGGGACGCGTTATCATTTTGGAGCAGTTTGCCGTTTCCTGCATCGAATCCAGGTTATTGTATCCTTTGGCTATATGATTCACGCCAGCAATATGAAGCGGGGAGATTTGCTTACGGAGCGAAACATAGGAGCTATATGCATATTTAGCCTTGAGAACCCTCCGCAATCGGCCATTCCCCCTATGACTACTTCCATCCCGCAACTGGGTTAAAAAATTGTGTCTTTCAAGGTGCTCGCTTGTTCTACACTCAAGAACAGTCCCTGAGGTAGGCATCTTGCTACAAGAGTGGCAGATCTAAAAAGCACTCTCTGATTCTGTCTAGACAGGCCCCTTTGCCTTCATTTTTGGAATATACTTCATATGCGCCCTGAAAAAGATGGCTACCAAGCGAAAAGTGTCTTTCACCGAAACACGCATCCGTGCTTGAAATGAGTCCCCTCCTCTGATATCTTTGAACTTTACTCTTTTGAAACAATGATGAAATACGTTGACTAGCCATTCTTATGGAAATGACAAACAGTCTTGATTGATTTAAGCGATTTTTAGGGCCTTACTTCTATGGATATACTAACAAATGTTCTATTATGTGCATAACTTATTGTATTATCCAGTAGGCTAAATTTGCCCCTTTGAATTTCAATAGACATTGTGAGGGACTCTTGATGCATATTAAGCATATTTTGTACATATGTGATGTATGCATCTGTGGTTCCGTGTGAGTATGGTTTCAGTCTGCAATTGTTTGAGTGTCTTGAATGAATGTTGTGCAGCAGCAGGACTCACTTCTGAGGCCCAAAACTTGGAGGGAGATCCCAGGCAAGGGTAGGACTCACAGAGGGCAGAGTTCAACAGCTCTAACAGAATTATAGGAAGTCTTTTGTGTTCCTGACACTTTAGAAAACAGGAGGCATGCCAGCAAGCCCTTGGAGTCACTCTGGATTCAGTCCTTGCTCTCAGCAGGGCAGGGATCATCAGGGCAGCTCAGGAAAGCATGGAAGCAGTTCCTCAGAACAGTCAATCACAGCAGAGTGGCAATCCTTCAGCACAGTAGCCTTTACTCAGGCAGAGTTCCTCCCACGTCCAGTAGTGCACTGATTTAGTAGGACCAGAGCCCTAGTACTTATATCAAAGGTGCCTTTAATGTAGGTGATGTAGGGGGTGATGTAGGGGCTTGGAGCCAGCCCAACCCCGGCTCCAAACTACCAGAAGGGGGTAAATAATCCCTTTGTGTGAGAGCAGGACACAACCTATTCAGATGTAAGTGTGAGCCACCTCTCCCCCTTCCTGCCCAGGAAGGCTATCAGTATGCAAATGAAAGTAGATGACTCTCCTGTCACACCCATCCACCCCTGTGTCGTGGGCTGTCTAGTGCACTGCATAAAGAATAGCTGTCGCCTAGCCCAAACATGTATTGGAAGCAGGCAACAGGGCACCCAGAGCAGTAGCAGCAGAAAAAATTCCACTTTCTAAAAGTGGCATTTCTAAAAGGGTAATGTTAAATCAAGCCTTATCATTAAAGAGGATTTATCACCACCAGTCCAAAAACATTAAACATGAAGTAGCTACTCCTTTCAATCAGGAATTACAGCTTAAAAGGTGTTTAAGGAATCCCCAATGCTAGCCTATGGAAGGAGTAGAACTACAGCAATGAAATATGTATTTAACTGTTTGTAACTGCGAGGACATGTAAAACATAAAAGTACATGTCCTGCCTTTTAGTTACACAGCTCGCTGCCCTTAGGGCCACTTAGGGTCTATCTTAGGGGTGACTTAAGTGTAATAAAAAGAGGAGTTTGAGTCTTGGCAAGTGGTTTTAAATGCCAAGTCGAAGTGGCAATAAACTGCACACACAGGCCCTGCAATAGCAGGCCTGATACAGGTTTGAAAGGCTACTTGTACAGACAAGCTGGGGCACAACCAGTCCTGCATGCCCACCAGTAGCATTTAGATTACAGGCCCTGCGTACGTGGTATACCACTTTACAAAGGAATCATAGGTGAACTAAATATGCCAATCCGGTATACTTCAATGTCAACATGTTTAGGGGAGAATCACATGCACATTTACACTGGTTAGCAGTGGTAAAGTGCCCAGAGACTCAAGGCCAACAAACAGATACAGTAAAAAGTCGAGGGAAGCAGGCAAAAACAGGGGGCAAGTCCACCCTAAGTATAACAGGTCCAACATGTGTCTTCCTCCAGCTGAAAGTGGGAAGAGCCACCCAACCTCTAGGGCGTTCTCATCAATAAGGCTGAAAAACATGGACAGATCATCAGCATTGGCAAAGCCTATTCCTGATCGGTGTTCCACCCTGAAGTCCATACCCTGTAGGGAGATGAACCAACTCAACAATTTTGGGCTGATTGTGAGAATAGCATGGCATCACTAGCCATTGGCAAAATTTTACTCGGCAGCCAAGCGCCTGTAACATCTGGGAGATATGAAGGGCATTCCCCAGCCAAGAAATTCCTTGTGCTTGCAAAAATCATGAGCCCCAAACACACTTTAATTTTCCCTAGACCAAATCTTAGTGATTATATTTATGTAGGCATACTTATTATGAAGCATAAACTAAGCATTATGACAAAGAAGCTAAGGCTGTGAGCTGACCTGCGTGCATAGATACCATTTTTTATTTCCCCTGAGGCCCAAACCTCATCATTGCTTTTTTGAGGGGCTCATAGACAGTCCAGGATATTGAAAGAAGTTGTAGTCTAGAATATTGAGTAAAGGATATCGTGATACCCTAATATTGCAGCAAAACATCAAGGAAAAAAATATTTAAAGTTAGTACATATAGATTATAGAGTATTTATTTACTATTAACACAACTTCAATGTGCCATAGCTCTATGTATCTATGCATGTATCTATCTATCTATCTATCTATCTATCTATCTATCTATCTATCTATCTATCTATCTATCTATCTATCTATCTATCTATCTATCTATCTATCTATCTATCTATCTATCTATCTATCTATCTATCTATCTATCTATCTATCTTTCTTTCTTTCTTTCTTTTTATCTATCCATCCATCTATCTATCTATATTCCTCCTGTTTGTCTGCGTGAAAGCGGCGTGCAACCCGATCGCTGGGGGAGCTCGCAAAATGCCCGCGCCCAGGAGTATTGACCTCACCATTCTTTCATCGTCAGTAGGAACAGAATGGCACTCCTTGTAGTCTTCATTTAAAGTTTTTTCACACAGCGAATTTACAAAAGAAGCATCAGACGCATTTCGGCTAACCTAGCCTTTTTCACGATGCCTGTGTACAGGAGGCACTGACATATTTCCTTGTAAAGACACTGGAGAGGAACAGTCCATGTATTTCTATTATGATGGCCATCTTTAAATATGTTCATGCCTATGGCTAAAATGAGGAACCAAAGTGTACAATTTAAATAATAACTCCAAATGTATCCCCATTGGGCACATGCAATAGTTTTTATGTACAAAGAATTTCTGAATTCATGCAAATCTAGACAAAATCATGCACATTTTTACGAATGTTAAAAATGTTCAAAGCTGCACCAAATAATGTCCATACACTTGCCTGATGAAAACATGATACCCGGCCTGTAGTGTTATGCATGATTTGATTACTTAAACAGAATACACTGCCAGAAAGGTTAGCATAATTGAATTTCATGTTATCGTGATCAAAACCAATTGGCTACCAATACAAATTTATTTTCTTTAACTTTCTGGCACACAATCACAAAACGACTGGGTCATACTCCATTGGGCATAATGTATTACATACTAAATTTCACTTAGATATTTCTGATGTACAGACAACTAAATAAGGAAAAACAACAAACTATAATAATAATGAGAACAAAATTAAAAAATCAGAAGATTTGATATCTTAGCTCTTTTGCATTCCAATTTCACTGCGATCCTGGATGTCAACACTTTAGCCAATGACCATGTACATAAACAGATACTCATCAATTAGATCTGTCCACAAAGAAAGTCTCAGTGACAATTATAAAATCATTCTAAAAGTGCCTCTACTGGGTAAGGTTAAAATACAAATTGTAAAAAGTGATTCAGTTACCTGAGGCTAAGGCTAATGATATTATCTGTTCCTAAAGATAGTGATGTTCAACTAAAATTCATAGTGAATCTAAGAATAAGGTAAATTTGGTTCAGAATTCTGATGAAGGATCATATTGCTGGAATAGAGCCCTTCCATATCACCATTGATATATCTCAACGAGATCACTGCGTCATTTGTGTACTGTTCCATGGTATCAGTCCAGATCACTTCCCTCCCACTAACCCACAAATTCATTTGCGCAGTTGGTCGAGAGTAACTGCACTGTATTTGTTCATATTGTTGGTTGTTAAAGATAAAAAATTTCTCTGTCACACATATTTCAATCATCTTAAGCAATATCTGTGTGTGTTTTAAAAGATTGAAGCCCCTCACTCTTAAGAAATGTTTGCATGCCCCAAGAGCCTGTTGATGTTGAATATAGGTAAATAAGGAGGTCACACCCATTGTGACTATGGTGTAATTCTCATATGAGGTAATGTCTTGGAGTCTCATCTACAAATCTTCAGTATCTTTAAGGTAAGCTGGTAAACTTTTAACAAACAGTAAGAGAAAATAGTTAATATTCACTGAAATATTCTTCAGGAGACTACCTATAAATGATATGATTGACACCTCCGCACAGCACAGAGCAAACTCCTTCAGACACCAAAATTCAAAAAAGTCAATTGGGGTAGAAGAAGCTTTGTCCTGGGCACAGCAAAACTATTGAACTTGCTTCCTATAAACATCAAAAGTTGCCCAACTCTGCTCGGATTCAGAAAGCTAATAAAGACCTGGCTCTTCTCAAATTAACGTAAATCACCCTCAGCTGGAATTCTGGCACTCTCCTCCACAAAAAAGCACCTAGATGCCCCCGGGCATTTGTGCGCTATATAAATCTTAAAATCAAATCAAGTCTCCGTTGAGGATAGATGGCATCTTTGTGAACATTAGGTGACAAATATAAGGGCAATGTAACTGGTGTGTCATTTTTAAGAAAGCATAATTCATCCCATGTAAGAAGGCCATCGTCTTTCCATTCATTAAGAAGGCCAGAAATGTGATCTTGGAGATCTAAATACCATTGTTTTGGGATTTTCTGATGACATTTGGTGTTGTTAAGTTGTTTTAGGGCCTCATCCAAATATTGTTGTCTAGATAACATGACCACATTCTCCTCTATATCAGAAGCCCTTCTACCATGGGCCAATTCCTCTCTGTCCACAGCCGAAGGTGGGGTGCTGGTTTTACGTTTGGTAATAAAATAAAACTTCACGTTAAAAAACCCTAGAAATTCACTGAACAAACCAAAAGTTAAAGTGAATGTATAGCTCAGTCAAAATCTCAGTGACAATGTAATACTTTTTAACTAACAAAAAGACTATAATTCACTGGCTATAGTTATCTCTAGCAGCTATAACGTGTACCCTAATGTAGCTACACCTTCTGGCATCACCATCCACTGCTATTTACCTCCCATATTACATCACTCATGACATGTTCTATGATATCATTGATAACATCATCGCAACATTTAAAATAACACTATTGATGACAAAACTGTGCATGGTAGAAGATCAAATGCATAGTTACCTTAGGTGCACAAGTTATAGTTACAAGAGGTAACTATAACTAGTGAATCTCAGTGTTTCCTATTAGTTTAAAATGTTACATTATCACTAAAATTTTCACCTTGCAACAACGTAACTTTAACCTTTAGTTTTTTCAGCGAATATATATAATTAGGAATAGAAAATCTATACACCTTCCTGTCGATATTTTTGTCCTCAATGTATAGGCTATGATATTGAGATATTTCAATATTCCCTGCTAAGGTTTCCCGCCCAACACCATGGAAGTGTAGTCTGGTCTTTCGCTTTGTTTATCACAGTCTGGCCTGTCAAAAACATGGGAAGATAGGGGCTGAATGACAAAGTGAGCACTTAAAAGTTCAAATTTAAGGCACATTTCTGGCTCATTTTTATTACATTTTTGGGTGGAAGCATGTCAATGATATAAATAGTTGAAAAGCTGAATCAGAGGTATGTTGCTACCTTAGTCAGTGGTATATGGTTATTTCCCTTTGTTGAAAGTAACTAAAGGGCACAACCCATTAACATGTCGCACAGCAAAATAGCAACATAAAAATTACATACAGGGAACAACATAACTCACGAAAACAATTAAAATAGAATGCAACACAACACCCAAAACAATGCAATAATGCAACACCAAAACTCAACGGCAGGAAAAACAACACAAAACATCACCCCCACAACAACATACAACATAGCTACTCAAATCGGCAACATCCCATCAATAACACATCAAGACAATGTAAAAGCAGAACACAACACAAAATCTCAACATAAGAATGCAGTCGAAAAACTCCACCGTGGCACAGCATACTAAAACACACTAACAGATTTAAAAACGAGAATAACTACAGAATCAAACACAGTGACAGAGCAAATACACCAAAAGAGTACACCACGGTCCCACATCAGCACATTTTCCCAACAGCATAACAAAAATTTACAAAACAGCACAACAAAACAGAACAAAGGCACAGCTACCAAACAACAAAATAACATCATACCACAACACCAAACCCCAAACCACAACATAAATGAACACATCACAAAATCACATTTGTGGTCCTGTGTTGTTTCTGTTTGTATATTATTGTGGTCTGTTGGTCTTGTTTGCTGTATGGGCGTTTTGTTATATTGTTGAGTTGTATCTGTGTTATGATAATTATCACAGTGTTGATGTTTTCTTGAATTTCTAGGTGCATTATTTTGTATTGTATTGTAGTATTACTGACTTCTGGTTTCATGTTGTGTTATTTTTTTGTTGTGCTGCATTGCTTTTTTGTGGCATGTCGCAATAAAGTGTTGTGGTGTTTCTAAACCTCAGCTGCAAAGTGTCTGCTTAAATATGCACGCATTTTCTTGTCACACGTTAAACATTCCCAAATTCTGCTGTGGTTAAACGGTTGCAAAAAGTGTTAGCACTGCGCACAACCCTATTAGCCAACAATAACGTGGAATATACCAGCTATAGCTGTCAGCGTAGTCTGTTGTATGGTCAGAGAAGCTTTTGACAACATGTCGTGTGCTTGTGACGTTGGTGAAAATGTTGCAGAATTGAAAAACTTGATGTTCTTCTTTACAGGGGACAGAGTCCTCTCCAGGGATTTTATTTGCCTGTTTATAATAAGCATTAAAACGCTTGCCATCACATTGGGCAGCAACAGAGGTTAGATCTAAAATCCGCTTTACAGGAAGCACACAGAAAAACAATTTCCTGCAGTTTGCCATTGCCATTTGCAAATGTTCCAATCGACGCTGACAGCAGGCACACTGGGTGAACAAGTGGATCGTTGTTATGCGACAGGTCAGATATCTAGAACATTACAGAATCTGTATTGTCTCTTTCCAATATAAATCTATCAAGAAGGTCAAAAAATTAAGGGCTATATATACTAGGAACGTTGTGTAAAAAAAGGGGTTTCAAATTTCACACCGACTTTTTGCGAATGAACTTCGATTTTGAGAAGCAACGAATGTATCAAGAGGTTCTGAAGTCATCATTCACAGAGCGTCACAGAATGACCTCCCTAATAAATATTAATTTGGCATTTAGCAACTTGTGACACCCCCGCGATTGACACGGGATAATTAACCACCTCCAAGACCTTTTTTCTTGTTTAAAGCACCACTGATTCTTCCAATGAACACAGGCTACTTTAAGAAACATTATCCGTTTGGAGAAGCATCAAGGGGCTTGCAACACAATTTTCCACTGAGACCCCTTCCTCTTTGTGATTCTGTTACCACCTGGTTTGATGTTTCAGTAACTCTTCTATTTCTTCCAGCTACATTTGGGGTTAAAAACCATTGATACATTGCAAACCAAATTGCAACTTAGAAGAATGCCCATTTTATGCCCCATCCAAATTGTGATTTGGTATGCATCACAAAAACCGTTTTACAAGTCAGAAATTTGTTGAGTTTGTACATTTGTGGTAGCAAACCCAGAGGTTTTACGAATTGCAGGGTTTATGAACACAAAGGGCAGATATATGTCAGACTTGCTCCACGTTTACGCCGCCGTTGCGTGATGCAACGGCGCAGAAACGTGGCGCATCCCTGCGACCTATTTACAAGGTGACGCATCTAGGCAGATCACGTTGTAAAGCCCTGCGCCACATGAAACCTGCGTCAGGTTTCATGTGGGCGTTCTGTCGCAGGGTGGGCGTTCCCTCGTAGGAAAGCCCCGTAAAACTGACACAGTGAAATCTACAAGATTTCACTGAGTCAGTTTTACGACGCTGCTGCGTCAAATCCTTACGACTGCTTGAAGCAGGCGTAAGGAGTGACGCACCACATTATGTATGGCTGGCCTCTGTACATTGCAGGAGTTGCGTCGCACTTGCGACGCTACTCCAGCAATGCACCGCCCGTACACCACAAGATGCATCACGCATCTGCCCTTCCTTGCACCATGGTGCGCCACATTGTAAATGCGGCGCATCTGTGGTGCGGCAAGGAGGGAATTGCGTGACGCATCAGTTCTGGCGCATCCCTGCTGATTTGTAGAGATGCGCCAGAACTCATAAATATGCCCCAAAATACCTTTGTACATCTTGCCCCAAAATTCCTAACCTCACTTGCCTCTATGGGCCATCTTTCATAACCTTAACCTGGCAGCCTTGATACCTTCCAAAACCCCTACTTTTTATACTCACCAGAATTAACCTATTTATGTTCCTTCAATCCCTTGTACCTAACTATCTTCCATCAAATTCTGGGCCTACCAGCTTACTTTTGGCATCCGGAGGCTATGTGTCTAGGTTTCCTTGCCCTGACATATCGCTCCACCTTCACATACTTAACCTACCTGCAACCATATGCATCGTGCACTTATGGATCTGCCTTCCCTTTTCAGAACCGACATTCTATCTCCTGACATAAAGGTCCTCCTTTGCCATCCTGGACCTACTGATAAACCCTTCTTTTGTGGGTCTAACGTTCCTCCTGAACCTTCCTCCCATGGTCTGAAGGCTAGTGAATCTACACTTTTGAAACTATCCATCACCTCTCTTATTTTTCCAGACCTAAGAACTCATTTTCCTTGATGATAGGTAGGCAGCCATGTAAGAATTCATAAACCCGATAATTACCAGGCATCGGACTACAATGCAAGAGATCTAGAAATCAATTGCCCTCTGTCTCATATTGTCAATTGCGAAAAATTAGCCAAACAATGAACAAATGATACCCCACCTTGTAACAGACCCTAAGTCCCTTGCTTCTTTTAACAAACTGCTGAAAATATAAAAAAACCTAATTGATTTAGTTTGCAGTCTGTGTTTTGTGAGAAAAATTCTTCGAACAACACGTCAGATGTGGAAAATGTATCAACAAAACTTCATGTGCATTGAATGCAAATTTGCAACTTGGTGTACACATTTACAGCCTGATTCATCATTCTCCCGTTTTGCGAGCCCCTAATAGCGATTCATAACGAATCGCTATTAAGGACTTGCAAAACGGGATTCATGTAGGAATTGCAATAAATATTGCGATTCCTACATGTTCCTTATTTGCGATTAGCTAATTGCTAATCGCTAATAAGGAATAACTCAGGTCCATAGGAATGCATGGGGAGTTGTTCCTTATTTGCGATTAGCAATTAGCTAATCACAAATAAGGATGTGATTTCAAGGGTGCAGGGGTGTCCAAAGGACACCCTGTAGCACCCCTGAATTGTAATCTACATTGGTGTTGCGCACACACATGTCTAAAGGACATGTGTGTGTGTAACATGCAACTTAAAAAAATGCATTTAAATGCATTTTTCTAAGTTTTTGCTATTTACCGAGAGGTCTGACCTCTCGGTAAATAGCGGCCCAAAATTGCAATTTCGCAATTTTAAAATGCTTCATGAATTGCATTTAAGGAATCTCAAATAGAGATTCCTTAAATTCAAATCTTCGCAAATGTGCGAATTCTGAAATAGCGAATTTTGCATTTGGGATGATGAATCCCAAATGCAAAAATTGCACTCGCAAAAGGCAAGATTCTGAGAATCTTGCCCTTTGCGAGTGCAATTTAGCTTGATGAATCAGGCGGTTAATTGCTCAAATAGAGGAAGAGGGAAAACAACTTTACTCAAACGTAATTGACACAAAACGTAAAGAAACTCGGGGTGGGAATATGCAACTTATGTCTAAGTGTGGCTGGTGTTCTACCTGTCCCAATCAGATACATCTGATTTTGGGACAGTGTGTGCCAAAGCCCAATATGGTTACTTTGGGCACCATTAATCTTAAAAGGCCCATTAAGTAGTGGTACCAGAACCGTAATGTAGACAATGAACATTTATGCATGTACTTGTCCTCGTATATGCCATAACAGCCTCTTGGAAAACTTTACTTGGGTTATGAGATTGCCTCAGTTCGATAACAAGCATTGGCAAAGACAATAGGTCAAGCTTAGTCTACTAACCTTTTGGCTTTGTAAATGCTTGTTTTATTTTGTCATGATGAACCCAACACTAGACAGCAGGCCCCACTGCGTGGAACTACATCTGGAGGCAGTCCCCCTGTTGGACCCTGAGGTGCTCGAAAGCATCTTAGTCCAGGTGAAAAGCGAGTCGCCTAATGATCCAGCACCTTTTATTATTTTGAAACAGGCTGCTGGTACCATCTCCTCTATTATATTGGAGTTGATCAATGCCTCACTTGTTTCTGGGTTGGTACCCTCTATGGAAGAAAGCGATGGTGAAGGCACTTCTGAAAAAGTCCAGTCTTGACCCTGATTCCTTGGGAAATTATTGTCCCATCTCACATCTCCTAGGGATTAGTAAAATAGCTGAGAAATATGTTAGTTTAGTGCTGTCTGCATTCTTAGAGACTCACAATCTCCTTCACCCATCACAGACTGGCTTCTGACTACTCCAAGGAACAGAAACAGCTTTGCTTTCTGTAGTTGAAGAATCTAAGAAAATCCTGGACGCTGGAGGTACGGCTGTGGTCATCCGTTTGGACCTCATCGCAGCCTTTGACATGGCCAGCCACCCAGTCTTGGTCCATAGACTTATAAGATTGGGGGTGACCAGTGTCGCTTTGAAATGGCTGCTATCCTTCCTGGATGACAGATCCTTCCAGGTCTTCAATGCCAATGTGACCTCAAAACAGTTGCCTCTCTGCTGCGGAGTCCCTCAGGGTTTGTCCCTGAGTCCCACCCTATTTAATATTTATATGAGCCTGTTAGCGGAGATTGTGCTGCCCTTTGGGTTACAAATAGTGACCTATGCAGATGACACACAACTTGTAGTGGGACTTAATCGAGTGGAAAATTCTTCGTCCAGCTGCCTTCCCTTCATAGTAGAGGTAGCCAAGTGGATGAATAACTCCTTTTTAAAATTAAATGGAGAAAAAACCGAGATGATGACCTTGGTGAACTCTTCTCCCTACAACTCCAACATAATGTGGCCAGTCATTCTTGGTCCCACTCCAGTTCCCAAGACCCACATAAAAAGTCTGGGTATTTGGCAGGATCAAGAACTGACTTTCAGGGTCCAGGCACGTAATGTGGTGGCCACTTGCTATGGCATCTTAAAGATGCTAGGCAGAGCTCTTCCTCTCCTGCCCTTCCAAGCAAGAAAGCTCATGGTCCAGGCTCTCAATCTATCGTGTCTGGACTATGGGAATGCCCTTTATTTATGTTCTCCTTGCCCAACTTTCTCAAAACTCCAGACAGTACAAAACTGGGCTGCAAGAATTCTTCTGGATATTCCAAAACATCAATCGTCTAAACCTGCGCTGAAATCCCTCCATTGGTTCCCCCATCATAGAGAGAGTCACTTTTAAGGCTTTGTGCATCACTCAAAAGACGTTAGCCGGTATTGGCTCCTCTATCAATCATTCTATTGTCCGGCTATACCGTCCCAACAGATGCCTTCGTTCTGATTCCTTATACCTTGCCGCAGTTCCTAGGATTAGCAAAGCCATTTGTTCTCTTACAATGTTGCTAGGCTCTGGAATTCTCTCCCTCTCCATCTACGCAAGAAACCTAACCTTCTAGCCTTTCGTAAATTGCTAAAAAGCTGGCTCTTCCCTTAGCCCGCTGATCCTCTACTGCTTGCTATTACCAGCACTGGGATGCCTTCACATAGCCATGCGCTTAACAAGTGCATTTCATTTTATTTCATGATGTGTGCTAGTGGTTTATAAAAAACATTATTGTTGAGGAATTTTCTGTGTCCTTGTTAATCTAAAAAAGCATTGGGTAAAAACAAAAATATTATTTTTAGTCTCAAAAAGCACACATGGCCTTTGTACCCCTGCTGCTGATGCCACGAACAGATGCTTACTGCGTAAGTAACATTTTCCTTATTTTGCTAGCCTAGTCTTGAGGTTGGTTAATGTTGTTTGCCTCTTAGGCAGCTCTACGCACACTCTCCCAGGCATGGCCAGCTAGATATTGCTGGTTGCCCTAGAAGAATTGATGGCCCCTTTGCCTCAAACGATTCAAGATGGTAATGATTCAGGCATATTAGTGATCCTTGCTGGCCTGCATACTGCTGATTGTCTGGGGTGAGAGGAAGGCACCAGTGTGGAACTTCATCACCGTGTTTGGATGCAAGGTGTACAGGTTTCACTTCGATACACCTAACATGACTGTTAAGCAAGCAAGCGGATTCCACCTTAGACACCTTTCAGGGCATTGATTCTCCCAGTCCTCCTTCTTTGAGGCAAGAGCCTCCAAGCCTTTTTAGAGTGACCTTAGTGGTACACAACCTCACTGTGAGAGGCAGGATCCATCACTTTCTCCAATGGTTGTGATCCATCACATTCGACTGACGGGTCCTCCAGACTGGTCAGCCTGGCAGTGCCCTTCTATTTCTTTGTTCCCTGCCTCACATACTGCCCACATTAAAGTAACTGTCAGATGAGCACCTGTCCATTCCCGTGCAGAGCTGTCAGCTTTACATTCAAAAGGAGCCTTTGAAAGGGTTTTCTTACGGAAATAGGAGTAGTGGCTTATTCTCACAATTTTCCTTTGCCTTGAAAGGATGGAGGACTTGGGCCTATCTTAGATCTTCTGTCCCTGAATTCCTTCCTGTGGATGTACAAATTCACAATATGGTGGCCCAGGCTCTGTCTGCCCTGAGCCTGGCCAGCTGGATATTGACTGTGTTCCTGTAAGACGCATATTTTCTTACACCATACTTAACTATATCCCATCCAGACACACACTCCCTGTTTCAATTACTTCTAACAGACCCCTTTTTCTCATTAAAAAATCTATACTCAGCCTTCCATCATTTCTCAGACCAACACCCATCTCTTCTTTCTACCACAATAACACAACCACAAAAACACTTACACTCCACTGCACCACACAAATTACCTCTTGCAGCAATCAAGTCTAAGACAAACACTTCATCCCCTCTTACACACAAACACTCAACTCGCAAACACATCACCATCCCCTTTTCCTTACAACTTTCAATCACAAACAATATTATACAGACAAATCCATCTCATAAAACAAATACATCAGCACCTCATTTCACTACTCTTCAAAACAAACATAACACGCACACCAGCACAACAAAATCTCTGAAGTTCAACACCTCATATTACTTTCCATCACAAACTACAAACATACACCCACCTTTCAGACTACACAAATGAACAAACACCAATGCCAAGCTTTCTCTCTTCTACCACACCTAACACATATATATCAACATAGCAACTCTCATTTACCCACCTCTCATCCATTGTACAATTTACAACCTTACTACATGACCCACATGCTGCACCACCCCCCTTAGCTCATACACCTTCCGCCCTAAACAAACGCAAACAAATTAAGTGACATGCCACACCTCACAACTTTGCTTCTCCATGCACAACAAGGTTACACTACAAAAATGAAACAGCGCACCAACTCACTCTCAAACACTGTCTCCACCACCTAGATATTTATTTATTTATTTATTTATTTTTTAAACTTATATGGCGCAACAGCTACCCAAAAAGGGTTTCCCGGCGCCCAAGACATAGCATCATGCGTGGAAAAAAAATATAGCAGTGGTTGTTCAAGGCTTACTGATCGAACAACCAGGTCTTTATCTCTTTACGGAAACTGGACAGACTTCCCTCCTTTCGTATGTGAAGTGGTAGTAAGTTCCAGATAGTGGGACCCAGATGGGCAAAGGATCTTCCTCCTATTCTGGAGAGCTTAAATCTGGGTACACAGAACTTTTCAGCTGATTGAGACCGCAGGTTTCTTGTTGGGATATAGGGATGTGCTAGTGTCTGTAGATATTTAGGAGCGGTACCTGATTTGATTTTAAACATGTAGTTTAAGGCCTTAAATCTGATACGATTTTCCACCTTCAACCAGTGTAGTTCACGTAGATAGGGGGACACACTGGTGCATTTTGGTATATGGCAAAGAAGTCGGGCGGCCGTATTTTGTACCAGCTGTAATCTTTTTATAACTGCCTTGTTTGCCCCCAAATACAAGATGTTCCCATAGTCAAGCCAAGATGTAATTAAGGCATTGACTACTGTTTTTTGCATGGGGACAGGCAGCATCCACAGAATCTTCTTGAGCCATCTTATGATAGTGAAGCAGAGACCCACTACTCTGCTTGCCTGTTGTTTCATGGACAGTGTGTTGTCCAGAATTACTCCCAGGTTTCTTACATAAGGCACAGGTGTTGGAAGATCACCCATCTGTGTAGGCCAATGTGATGTATTCCAGAGCTCTGGTTTTTTGCCCAGAAGGAGTATCTCCGTCTTGTCTCCGTTTAATTTCAACTGGTTAGTTGTCATCCAGTTGAAGATGTTCAGGAGACCATCTTTAAGGGAGGACGAAGGTGAAGATTGAGGTTCAGACAATGAAAAGACAATTTGTGAGTCGTCTGCATACATCATCAAGGTGAGTCCTGCTTTTTCCACTAGATCTGCTAAAGGCCTAAGGTATAGATTGAAAAAGAGTGGACTGAGGATGGAGCCCTGTGGTACTCCATGAGGGAAGTTGAACTGTCCAGAACTTGCAGCGGCAGATGCAATTTGGTATGTTCGCTGGCTCAGGAAGGATCTGATCCATTGTAGGGCAATTCCGCAGATTCCATTTTTTTGAAGCGTGGTGAGTAGCCTTTTGTGTGACACAGTGTCAAAGGCTGCTCTTAAGTCGAGTAAAATAAGCGCAACCGTATGACCGTCATCGAGGAGTTTCTTGATGGTTTCAGAGACTCCCAACAGGGCAGTCTCAGTAGAGAAGCCCGCTCGGAATCCTGACTGGGAAGGGTGAAGAAGGGCATTTTCGTTCGCAAAAAGGGAGAGGGCTGAGTGTACATGTCTTTCCAGGCATTTGGAAAAAGCTGGTAAGAGTGATATGGGCCTATAATTGGCTGGTTGTTCCGGATCTGCTGTGGGTTTTTTCAATAGTGGGGTCACTATGGCATGTTTCCATAGGGTAGGAACTGTGGCCAACTCGAGGGAAGATTTTAGGGTGTCTGCAATAATTTCAAGAGCGGGCGTGTCCAATAGTATTATTATATTGATAGGCATGGGATCCTGTGGAGAGCCAGATCTAATCGACTTCATGAGGGAGATAAGAGTATTAATTGTAATAGGTGGCCATTTTTGTAAGGTTTGATTTATAGTTGGAGTGTACTCCCATTTATCAGTCGCAGCAATGTCATGATACACACATCCATCAAAATGCCTTCTTAGCCTGCTGGATGAGGAACACGATACAGAACAGCTACATAATTGCTATCCTCATACTGCTAATTCCAAAACTAAGGACACCCCTGCTACAAGCCCACAAAATACTGCTCACTCTTCATATTATCGCCAAAGCATGTTCCCTGATGCAAAACCTCACATACAATTCATAACTCAACCATGGTTGGGAGAGGATTTGGCTCCAATCCTGCATGAAGCCATTCCTCTAGCGATCAAACTATCACCCAAAATCATATAAGCAAAAAAGGACTGTGGAACAAACTCAATTTGGAACACTTAGAAGCCCAACTAACATCCAGACACAATAAATTCTGTTCTAAAACTATATGAGTGGATAAAAGAAGATTTTGATATTTTAATTCCACTAAAAACAACACACCAGAACAAAGGAAAGCAAGCACCTTGGAGAAATACAGAGAAAAAGGAGGTAAAATGACAAATTAGAAAGCTGCAACGTGCCTGGCTCAAATCAAACACAAATCAAGACAAACTTCGCCTACCAAAAATGCATAGATTTTACAAGTCAGCTCTGAAAAAAAACTAAGAAAAGGTACTATTCAGACAGAATTCAAAATGCTAAATGTGCAAATAAAGAATTCTATACAATTCTCAATTAATTTTGCAAACCAAATTGCCTAGAAGGAGCTCATCCCATTATTCAGGATTTCACAAACTGGCAAATCATTAAACGGCCAAAGCAGACACATTGGACTCATATTTAAAACAAAGACAAAGCACCAGCACTGACCCAATCCAAGAATACTCTAACAAAGCCTCTCCGCTCCTTTCAACACATTTCACACGATGAATTTATGGACCTGGTCAAAGCAAGCAGGCCTGCCGGCAACCCTTCTGACCTGTGTCCACTTCAAACCTGCAAGGCAATTCTTCTAACAACCTGTGCTGCCACACCGGTAAGATGAATCATCAATAATTCCTTCACTACCAGAACATTTCCAGACAGACTCAAAAAGTCATACATATGCCCATTACTGAAGAAAACAAACTTGGACCCACTGAACTCTGACAACTACAGACCGATTACAAATTGACCTTTCCTGGGCAAACTGATAGAAATAAAAGCTTTCTCCCGGATGTCAGAATTAATTAAAGATAAGACCATACTTTCAGTCTTCCAAACAGTATTCCGTTCAGGGAGAGGCACAGAATCTGCGCTTGTTGCCATCCGGGATCACCTGTAGCACACAGATGACTACAACGGGGTTGCTGCGCTACTTATCTTGGACCTCTCAGCTGCCTTTGACACGGTTGACCATGACACTCTGATACTAAGACTCTATAAAGCCGGCATAGAGGGGACTGCTCTAGACTGGATCACATCTTACCTTCACAACAGAACTAATGTCATCCATAACCCCCTTTCTTGTCCAAACCGTACTTCAGGAAAGCAGGGGTCCCTCAAGGTTCTATCATCTTGCCCATGCTTTTCAACAACGACGTGAAGTCCTTACCAGCACCGGTCAATCAATTTCACCCCATGTGCTATTACTATGCAGATGACATGAAAATACTCCTTCAACTGGAATGCCCCAAAGACATTTGAAAGTTGCCTATTTGCAGCTTTCTCAGAGCCGTGGATCAATGGATGACATTGAGCGATCTCAAATTGAATGCTTCCAAAATGGAAATACTAACGTATGGCGATTGGAAAAATTATGATCCGCTCTCCGCCTCACCTGATGATCTTGGAACATCACCTAAAGTATTAAAAGAAGTAAGAAACCTCGGAATGACCATGGACTCCAAGCTACCAATTAATGCCCAAGTGGATAAACTAGCAAGGTCAAGCTTTGTAACTATAAAAACTCTGTGAAGAATCTTTCCCCATTTGGGATGTCCTCACAAGGTCCAGGCTATCATCTCATGTCCTGTACAAACTTGATTACGCTAATAGCCTCTACCACCGATCACCTTTAATGACTATGAAAAGACTACAACAAATTCAGAACTCAACTGCCAGACTAATCGTACATATTAAGATGCACGACCACATCTCCCCTGCCTTTGAAGACCTGCATTGGTTACCTGTTGCTAGAAGATCCACGTTCAAGCTGCTTTGTATCACACACAAAGTGATACATGGAATGGTACCACTTTTCATCAGGAAAAAAATCACCAAACACATTTAACAAAGGAACCTCCGCTCTAGAATAGCACCTCACCTCAAAATAACAATGTACAAGAAAAAAAACATGGGTAGCACACCCTTCTTGGTTCAAGCACCCAAAGTATGGAATTCTTTACCCCAAAACATAATATCCACGGATAACCACCTTATTTTCAGAAAACTACTCAATAATTAGCTTTCCCCACATAACCACCAAACACAAACATAAAAAGACAGCATGTACCTCTGTATATAAGCAGTAATTTGCACTATAAATATGTACCTATATTTGTGTATTGCTTTGTATAAAGATGTATAATAATTATGTTTTTAAAAATATAGATATTCATTAGTTCTGCTTAACAAATGTAAATATTACTAATAGTTAAATTATTCTATGTTTTTAACATGTATATAAGTGATTGCATAAGTGAGTAAATCTTTTATCATAACTATTTATCTACAGTTGCCTCACTATTAAATAAAAAAAAATATTTAAAGTACCACAACACTTGAAAGCCGGAGTTTATTAAATGCATCTTTAATCTATATATACTACCTTCCTTATGCATGAGTGATGTAATATGTGATGTCATCAACAGTGCATTGCGGGTGCGCGAGTTATAGTTAACTATAACGGGTGAATTTCAATGGTTTTGTATGAGTGAAATGTCCAGCTAACTATAACATGTGTGAAACCTATGGTTTTTTCAGTGAATTTCAAAGGTTTTTTTAAATGCTAATTTTTAACTATAACGTGTGTGAAACCTATGTTTTTTTCATTGAATTTCTAAGGTTTTTTAAATGCAAATTTTTAACTATAACGTGTGTGAAACCTATGTTTTTTTCAGTGAATATATATATATATATATATATATATATATATATATATATATATATATATATATATATATATATTCTCTCCCACCGATCTCCGGTATAATTGGAAATGCTGTCATCGGGCGGTCCGAGCAGGGACACCGAAAGTCCAAAAACGTACTTTCCACAATCTCCTTCATTCCAAAAAAGATTACTCGGACACCTTCCTTCTGCAAATAAGTATAGATTTATTTTGGCAACAAACAACGCGTTTCGGCAGTTAGGCCTTGATCACGCTTGTGAATCTCCATACACACAATCAAATTTAAATCCATGTTATGTTATGTTATGTTATGTTAATCTGAACTTTTTAAGCGCACGGGCACCCAAGGGTTTCATGGCGCTGGCAGTAAGGAAAATTGATAACAGTTAACCTATCCAGAAGCTTGATTGAATAGCCAGGTCTTCAAGGCTCTCCGAAACTCCATAAGGTTAGTACATCTCCTGATCGTGAGCGGAAAAGTGTTCCAAACCTTTGGGGCAAGAAAAGCAAAACGGCACCCTCCCTGACGCTTCCGTTTGAAAGAGGGTAGGGTGAGGAGGGACAGGTGGGCTGAACGAAGGTTGCGGGTAGGCTCATGCTTGACAATTAGGTTGTTGATAAACATGGGGCTTTTCCCGTGAAGGGCCTTAAAAGCCAGACATCCTACTTTAAATATTACCCGTTGGGCTATGGGTAACCAGTGGAGGGCAACCAACAGTGGTCTCGCCGATCTCCCATTACGATGTTTGAAAATAAGTCTGGCCGCTTGGTTTTGAACAATTTGTAAGCGTTTAGACAAAAACAGGGGGAGTCCTAAGTAGATGGAATTAGAGAAGTCTAATCGAGACAAGACCAGGGCGAGTACCACTTGTATGATCGCAGAGTGGGTGAGCAGATGAGCAATTTTTCTAATTTTGCGAATTGATGGAAGCTGGAAGAGATCACAGCTTCCACCTGGCCTTTGAGTGAAAGATCAGAGTTGATGGTGATCCCGAGGCTTTTCACCGAAAGAGAGGGAGAGGGAGGAGACCCCATTGTTGACGGCCAGTAGTGGGGGCCCCAGCTGGTCGCACTTTTGCCCGGGAGTACTAACTCTGTCTTCCCTGGGTTAAGTTTTAGATGGTTCAACTCCATCCACCGCTGGATGTGCAACAAGGTGGCCTGGAATTCCGAGACAGAGTCAGTGGAGTCCAATGAGAATATTAGCTGCAGGTCGTCAGCGTAGTTATAAATAGTAACCTTCCTGTTTCTTAAAGAGTGTAAAAGGGGTTTGAGATATAAATTAAACAGGAGGGGGGACAGTGATGTACCTTGCGGGACACCACAGGTAGTAATCAATTTGGGCGCGGTAAAGTTCCCAAGTCTAACTGCCTGAGTATGGTTGCTCAGGAAAGATTTCACCCAACTGAGAGCCGAGCCCCGCAGACCAGCCTGTTCGACACGGTGCAATAGGATGGTGTGATCCACAGTGTTGAACGCCGCCGACAAGTCCCGGAGCACCAAGGCCTGATGTATACCCCTGTCGGCGTTAGACCTCATAGTGTCCAGGACTGCGAGAATCACTGCTTCAGTCGAGTGCGCCGGGTGGAAACCGGCTTGGTTGGGCTCCAGATACTCCGATGTTTTGATGAAATTGGAGATACAGCTTGCCACATGGGCTTCCAGGATCTTTGCTCCGAATGGAAGGAGGGATATGGGCCGGTAGTTAGAAAGATTGCCCAGTTCGGCCCCGGTTTTTTAATTAGCGGGACCAGCGTCGCATTTTTAAAAGTAGTGGGGACCATTCCCTGTGCTAGTGATTCATTCAGGAGGGGGAGTATGCCTAGTGGAAGTGCCGAGAAAACGTCCTTTAGGACGTAGGGTGGGCAACAATCATTAGGTGATCCATAGGTTTAAAAATAAACAAAGGACTATTTCGAAGGTGCCGTGCTAATGAAAGTAAACATATCGGCCATTTTGGAGTGTGGTTAAATACCCAAACCAATGTATAGTAACATGCAATCAGTTCAAAAATAGATAGATTTCTACAAACACGGTGCAATTACATAATGTCATGATTAAAAACATGATAATTACATTGATGGTCCGTCTATCCACAAATGCACCATATTTAGCATATCATGTTTCACAGAGATATGGGAAGGTTCTGCCCAAGTGGGCTTATCACCATTTATCTATCACTGGATGCCCCAAACAGATTGCACCCACTATTACATCAGTCATCTAGCCCAAGTGGGTGAAGGAAGGCACGATGTTAAACACAAGACACATTTCTCGCATTGCCTTCCCCAATAGAACCTTCATGTAAATGAGCAATCCTGTGGCCACAACATCCTAAACAAAGCGAGGCACCTAAAAAATAGAAGTTTAAAATTACTAAAAATGGCAGCTGCGATTCTGTACTTCATATCAACTCAATTATACATTCATAGTTAATGTAAATGTACTGCTAATTCTTCCGTGATATTTAATCCATTGGGCACAATACTCTCAAAATCAATGATTTATGTCGATTCCAATTTACGTAGGGATAGTTCTTGATTGCCCCCCCTGAACCCAAGGTCCACACTATCAATCACAACCATCCGTACTCCCGTCTCATCCTGGTAGTGATGTGACTGAAAATGGCGAGCTATAGGATACAATCTGTTATTGTTCCTTATAGCTCGAAGATGCTCCACGACTCTTTTTTTGGCTTGATGTTTGGTACTCCCCACATACCATTTGTTGCATGGACAGATTAAAATATATACGCAGTGTGTGGTATTGCAGGATAGATGTTTCTTGATCACAAATTCCTTTCCTGTGCTGGGTACCACCAATCTGTCACAGTTAGAACTTCCTCTACATGCTTAACATGTATTACAACATTTATAGCCTGGTTGCATGCCTAGTTGACTCTGTTTCTCCTGTGTCACATGATTGTGGCTTAATTCGTCTTTCAATGATTTGCTTTTCCGAAAGGTGATCTGGGGATTGCTCCCCAAATCAGATTTCAGGTGTTCGTCAGTAAGAAGGACATGCCAATGTTTTTTAAAAATCTCACGGATTTTATTGGCCTGTCCAGAATAAGTTGTGATGAATCTTACTGTCTCAGTACTGTCACTATCCCTTACTGGATATAGCAGATCATTCCTATCGGTTTCCTCAACCCTCTTACAAGCCTCAGAAATTATTTTCGTGCTATAGCCACGTTCCTTGAATCTTTTACACATCGTGGATTTTTCTAGTTCAAAGGTCCCTGTTGTGCTGCAATTTCTCCTGGCACATAGTAATTCCCCATAGGGGATACTATGTACCAAATTGCGGGGGTGTGAACTGTTTGCCCTAAGGATACTATTCCCTCCAGTATCTTTACGGTGCAATTTTGAATACTGACAGAACATGATTAAAATGACGTCTCCCGCAGGTCTTATAAAATCTATTTAGAGCTTCGGCCTGGGAGGCGGCCTTGCCAACACACCTTTTGATGTGCTCTGAGTCACGCCCATTTTTTGAGAAAACCTTCCCCAGATACAGATACGTATTGACCAATTCAAGAACTTCGTGCCCCAACAGCCACTTATACCCTTTCTTTATTGGAAAACCTTTCTTGCGAAAGACAAAAATTTTGCTTTTAGCGATATTGATTTTCAGACAATGGTCCTCCGCATATTTAGTTAAAACATCCAGAAGACGCTGCAAACCAATGGGAGTTAAATCAAAAATTGCAACGTCATCTGCATATAGTAGGGAGCCAATGGACATTGTACCAATTTTAGGGGCATCCCCCTTCACTGAATTTAATTTCTCGTGGAGGTCAAAAATATAAAGAGAAAACAAAAGGGGGGCCAACAGGCAACCCTGCTTGAGACCGTTATGTGTATTAATCCTGCAGGAAAGCCCCTGCGAGCCACCCATCGTCACTTGACATCAAGTGTCTGTGCGTAATTCAATTATAAGGCCCAGAAGATGGTATGGCATACCAAGATGAGAGAGCTTTCTCCACAGCGTCTGACGATCCACTTTGTCAAGCGCTGTGGAGAAATCAATAAAAGCTGTATAGACTGACATATTTTTTGAGAAAACATATTTCTCCACAATGGTCTGGACGACCGCGATGTTATCCAGCGTTCCGTGGTTCTTTCGAAAACCAGCCTGTTCTGGCGGTAGGATGTTCTGGTCATGGGCCCATTGCTGCACATGCTGAAGTATGCTTTTTGCGAATAATTTGCCCGCAGCGTCTAGCAGCGTGATCTGTCTAAAACTAGTAGGTGACCTTTTTGAGCCCTTTTTATACAGCGGGACTATAATGCTCCCCTTCCTAGATGAGGGAATACTAATCGATTGAAAGCAGTAGTTGAATAGTGGCACCAAGAGGGCTCCCCATGCAGCTGGATCCTTTTTAATTAGCATAATTGGTACACCATCCGGTCCTTGTGCACCGGAGGTTCTAGCGTTCTTTATATAACCCATCACTTCAGCCCTTGATGGGGGACCATACTCAACACAGACAGCCTCCTCTATTACAGGCATCTGAAAAGGGACTGAGCTGTTAGATTTATATAGTAATGAAATGTAGTCCACCCACTCCCTTTCTGGGATCGGAATGGGGAGTGCCCTCTGTCTAGAATCACAATACTCTGCGATCAGGTGCCAATACTTTTTTGTATCTTTAGCTTTCGCTGCTTCTCTCAACCCTATCCATTTTGCATCCATCTCATCTCTCTTTACTCTTAATTTATACCGGCCTCTGACTCGCTTTAAGCGACTAATTTCCCGTTGCACACATATAGAAAATTGTTTATATTGCTTCCGAACTAAGTTGTTAATTTCGTAATTTAAAGCAAGGCACTACTGAAATACTTCTAGGTACAACAGCTAATCGTACTGATACCACACTTCCTACCGGATTTTGAGGGTATTCTCCAGAAAGAGGAGCAACAATTGGGTCCTTTAGGAGCCAACAATTATTGTCTAGGGCTCTCCTACTAGCGTAATGGAAAGCCATCTGTGAATGTAAGGGAAAGGGCACGACAGATGACTTTATCTCGAAGTCACATCCATTAACCCTCCTTAAATATCCACCATCTCATCTGTTATTTTGATATGTCTTGGATTTTCCATAAAAGGAGCCATTCTCTCATTCTGAAAAAGGTTGTATTGTTTGAAACCTTTTTTTCCTGAAAAACGATACTGAAGGCCAGGGTCCATTTGATACCAGGCTGACGGTGCAAAAAAATTAATTCGTTTTTAGGCCTTCAATCACATTGCTAAGCATGGTTACTTGGCAGCAGTGGTGGCCAGTGCAGGTAAGCACAGTGAGGCAGGGTGGGGGCGGGGGTGCAGTTTTCAGTGACAAACAACAAAATAACGAAAATAAATAAATAAAACCACTTACCTTGACCTCTCAGCATCGCAGAGTCGGCGATGCCAGGAGCACAAGGTAAGTGGTTTTAATTCTTTTATTTTCCCTATTCACCATTTGTTACTTTTACACCCCACCCCGCCCCACTGTGCACCGCGCTTACCCGCACCGGCCGCCACTGATTGGCAGTAGATTGACAGGGAAGTTAGAGTGCATTAGATCCTCAGTAACAGTGATGGTTTCCTCACGCTGGGGGCATTTGCATGGGGGAGAGAGCCAGTGAGGAAAAAAGTAAAATGCTACTTTTGGGCCTCATACAATAAAAACGGTCATACAATGTTGGTATTAGGGTAAAATAAGGCTCTTCATATAAAACAAGACTTATATTGTTGCTGTCGTTTAAGAAGGATAGACTTCCTAGTGTAGACTCCAATGAGTAATCATTGAGGGATAAGATCTGGTAAAATCAGAAGTCTCTCCTGGAATGTTAATAGTTCTTGTAATCTGAGCCAGATTAATAAATGCATTACTTAAGTGATCAAAGCCAAGAGCACTGCTCTTGCGAAAAACACATGTAAGCGCAATTTGAATTTTGCTTGACTAACAGAGAAAGAGAAATAAGTATACAAGAGCAATTTCATTTTACTCCCTAAAACGTGGTCATCATTTCTGTAGAGATTTTTCTTTTATTAAAGGAAAAGACAAATTATTCAAAGACGCACGCCGAGCTTGTGCACACATACAAGGCAGCCATCTGTGTACGCTTTTGCTATCACAAAGAAAAATCATAACCAGATGGTCACCATGATTTGTGAGCGTGTGCAACAGGACTCGAAGGGGAAAAATGAATTTTAAAATATCCAAGAGGTCAGACAGCGAGACCGTTTGGTTTTGTCAATAATTGTTGGTGAGTGTGCCTTTGTTTTTTCAACACCAGACTTTGACCCAAGCAAGAGAGAAGGGCAGGGACATGTCTGAGAAGAAGTGCCTTGGAGAAAGGTAGGAAACATGGATAAAGGGAGAAATCAGGGAATGAAAAACCTGCAATAAATAGGAAGGAGTTTACACTACAGAGGGAAAGGGGCAGAGCTTAATTTGTGCTGGTGATTTCCAGTGCTCAGCAACAGCAGTTAATTGTCAGCACCTCAACTAGTGACAGCCCACCACATGGTGGCACTGTCTTTTTAAATTGTGAGATGAACACAACAACCGTATTTATTAAGTCGACATACATTGAAAATGAATAATGCTAGTCTTTAGTGCCATTATTATAGCTTTGTGTGGCCCAAATTAGTCTGAATTATCACAATTGTAGGAGTGCAATGGTTAGGTGTTATGTTGGAACTAGGTTATGGATGGTGCAGGCTGCAGTGGCCTTCTGGGAAGGGCCCTGGCACTTAATTTCTTTTATAAATTAAGCACTGGAAAGGGGAATGACGACCGGGCCGCCTTGGTATTTGTCAATCTCGTGAATCAGCAGCATTCACAGTTGGCGCCAAAGACACGCTTTGGGCAAATGCGCTTTTTTTGTGAAAATTATACACTGGGTCGAAAGTGATCTGAAGAGAATTCAGGACATGACTGAGGAAAGAAAAGCGTGCGGGAGAACGTGGCAAGCAGGGGGGTGCTCACAAAAGATGAGCGCCGCGTCTGAGATCTGTGGCTGTCAGCCCGTATAATGGGCTTCCATTTAGACACTGCTTGAGAGCAGGAGAAATAGCAGGTGCACAAACACATCATGGTGCATGTCTTTCAAAGAATATCACAACACATGTCAAACCATGGCTCACCTACCTGTAGGATAGTCAGCAGACTTTCATCCGATCCCGCTATGACATATTTTGAGAATAGTTGAAAGGAGTTGATGGTGTATTATTTGTAAGGGACAGGAGAAAATGTAAAGCGATTCCTAGATAGCTCTGTGAGGGAGAAGGAAGGCAGTTGTAGGCAAGCACTGTGAAAAATAAAAGAAGATAAGTAACGGATCCAAGCAGAGAAAATAGGTAGCCGGAGATTAGAAAGGGAATATGAGACATAAAGTGCACCATCTAATAAAAAAACATATGCCCAGATTTACATAGACTTTGCATCTGGTTAGTCTTACTCTAATAACACGACTCAGCGCAAAGAGTTGGTTTTGACAATCACACATAAATCAAGATTTTTGTTGGATTGTAATGCAAAGTAATGCAATAACGCTGCCTTGCTTTACTTTCATTCAAGGAGGCGTTCCATGGGTGGTACATGACTGTTCCCATGCAATCATCAATGTTTTTTTTATGCAAATCCCAAACTACAAAGAACTGTAGATAGGAGTTTGAGCCAAAATCCGTCTCTTCTCTGAGCAGGTGTAAAGAGGAGAAATATTTGCATTTCTCCTTGTGTTTTTTCCTGTTCGCGTGCGTGCTGCATTCTACAGCACACACATAAAGAGGTAAATGTCTTCCTGCACAAAGCCTATGGTGACCATAATGCAGACACCCCTGATATATGATGCAATGGAGTCAGCAACGTCACACTGCAGGCAAAGGTTTGCCAGCGCAGAAAGCAAGTATAACAGCACCACATCTTAGTATCTTAGTAGATATAGTGTACTGCTCTTTCCCAATCATGCAATACAGCCCAGAAAGTGTAATTGCTGCTATTTGTTGTGTGATTTCTTTGTAAATATGGCCCATCATGTATAACTGTGAGGAAGAGTGTAGGTATGTGCAGAGCAGGGTAGATGGAAAGGAAACAGAAGCCTCACACTAACACCATTTCACCAAATAATGTGTTGATTGATATTGCATTTAGAATGCACCAACTAACGCCCGAGGCTTCCTGGTGCAGTGTTCCTCTATATTACTATGCACAATCTTTTAGTAGTGCTATGCTCAAAGACTTCTGAATTCGTCCACCCAGTCTTGGGAGTTATGCCCCCCAGGTATATGCGTTGCAGCATGTGTTTTCCGCCTTTCAAATATCCCGCACCAACTTGGAGCCCAGGCTTCCATGCATCAGCTTGTGTTTCTCGTGGTTAGGAATGCCAAAACACGTTCCACAACACAGAGCTGGTCAGAAAATTCCTAAAATCTTTAACAGTGCCCGAATTACTCAAACATTGAGCACAGTTGTACATATGATTATTGTACATAAGCCCTGAAGAAGGTCTTAAGGATAAAGAACATAACACTTTGGCTGGCTTGGCTATCTTTCGATATGAGAACTAAAGAAGGTAACAAAACAACGAAGTCTCTTACTCCTTTCTCTATTACATCAATGTCATAGAGGACGAATTCATGTTGAAGTGGATTCCAATAGTAAATACGACGAGGTAATACTGTTTTTGTAATTTAGTAATACCAATTTTCTTTAAAGTACAAAACGTGTTTTAAAAGCACAAAAAAACATTTTCTCACTAATAAGCACAATGTTACTACCGCTCAACCTTCTATAACCAAGTGTCAGAGAGCGAGAAAGAGGTTGTCGGCATGCATGCGCAGTCTCATACAGTAGTCATTCGGTGGTGACTGTTTTTGATCCAAAAGATAGAAGATTTTGGGGCATATTACCAACAACTAGCGATAATTTTTGTCTCTAACTTGTTTAGAGACAAAAATTATCGCCGCACATCGGCGATTTTTATCGCAGATAAACCTTGCTATTAGCAAGGTTTATCGCAAATGCGATAAAAAACGGCCGCAATGCATGAATATCGCTGAAAAGTCAGCGATATTCATGCATTATCGAGCAAATGCTCTTAGCCATGTTATCCACCTCCCATTGGATAACATGGTGAAGAACTGCTCAGGGCAGGTGTTAGCTTTTGGAGATATTCGCGCTTAGCGCGAATATCTCCAAAAGTTGGTAATAGGATATAGCGATGTTAGCGACTGTTTCCAGTTGCTAACATCTTGGCACGCCCACTTTGCATGTCATTAGTGATAAATATCACTGACATGCAAAGCGGGGCCCAAGATGGTCGCTATCTCCTATTAGCTGTCACTAACTGGTGTTAGCGACAGCTTGGTAATAGGGAGATAATTTTATCTCCGCTTTCTTGGCTTTTAAAGCCAAAAAAGCGGAGATAAACCCCTTGATAATATACCCCTTTATTTTGGAAGGTGAGCCTGGGGTTATCACTAAGCGGTGGGCACATTTATATAATTATGCCAGCTTCCCCGGAGTAATTTGGGGAATTTCATGCTTCAGAAAGGAGTTCAAAGATTCCTGAATATGCAGATGCACCTTCCCAACAAGCATAGACTATCACGCTAGAAGGCTATCTATTTCACTGTTGTCACCCGAGTGGCAGTGGGGAAATACAACTTTAGCATTTCGGCTGTGCATCTTCTGTTTTTCTGGAAGTTCTATTCTGGAACTTTCCAGATAGGGAAGAAGAGAGTGGCTCTGCACCAGCGGGAAGGTTTATGCAGAAGGAAAAAGCCACCCTTTTTAGGTCGAGCCTAGTGGCAGCGCGCATGCGCTGCTCAATCTGCAATGCATGCTGTATTAGGGTATGCACTTGCAGCCCCGCCCACTCTCTGCCCATATTTGTCATTGGTTTGTTGTCTATGTCTTTCATAAAGGCTGGCTTCCGATTCATTATGAGGCTGGTTAGTCTCTCCTAGCACCGCTTTGTCTCCATTTGTTACCGCCCATATGGACTGGACCTTTTACTTGGCTTCTTATACTGTCGGCTTTATCTAGTGGGTGAGCACTATTTTGATATTGGAAACTGATGGGGACAATGACAGCTGCTTTTTTTGTATATACATGCTGAGCGCAGCGCCCACTTTAGGGACGCCGCGCTCAGGTAAAACATTTTTTTTAAGCTTTGATGTTGAGCGCTGTGCCCTTTTCAGGGACACAAAGCTCGATTTATTTATTGATTCATTTATTTTTGATTTAATACTGAGTGCGACGCCCGCTTCGGAGACACCGCGCTCGGTTAATTATTATTTTTTTTTTAACTTTAATACTGAGCGCGGCGCCCGCTTCAGGAACACCACGCTCGGTTGCATTATTTTTTGGGGGGCACTTTAGTAATGAGCGCGGCACTTGCTTTAGGGACAATGCGCTCTTTCTTTTTTTGTTTTTACTTTAACATCGCTCTGCAATGCAATAGGTGTGGCTTTTGTGAAGGTTTGAGCTGTGGGTATTGTAAATGATAATGCTTTTTAATATTTATAAAAGGCATTGTCATTTGCAGTGCCAATGGTTTCAAGACTTGTGATTGTGAGACCTATTGCATTGTAAATGCTTGTTTTAAATAAAGAAATGAATACATTTGTCTAATGCATGCTTAGTGAAGTTGGTAAACTTTATAAAAATCGTGATGTTGTTTGACATCAGGTTTTGCAACTTTTCAGAACTCTATTTTTTTTTTACATTTTATTTTGTTTTGTTTACTTACATTTTATATAGCACTAGCTAGACCCGGAGGTATTAGAGCACTTTACATGAGGAGAGTTACATAGGTTACAAATTACACATTGTAAAGAAGGTACAACAGTTACAGTTACATCCGTTTGTTCTTGGCGTGTAGAGGGGTAAGGGGATATTGTAAAAGGGTGAGGGGGGAGATTAAGAGGAGTATAGGCATAAGGATAGACAACGCAGGTAAGTGGAGAGGAATTCAGGGGAGAGAGGAAAGGAAAAAGGGAGGTAGCCAAATAATGATGGAGGGAAGCAGAGTTGGAAGGGGTAGGGGACACAGCTTGGAGACGGGGAAGTGACTGTGTCTGGCATCCGGCTGGGTGGGAGACGGTTCCCCGTGGGACAGGGATCCTTCTCAGTCCTCAGTTACGTGTGATTCCCATTGTCACAGTGGACTCTCTCAGCGGGGTTGTTGAGACTCCAGGGCATAGATGCTGGATCCCTCCCCAACAAGGGGAGAGGAGTGCTTTGGTCCCGGGCACACTCTGAAGAATGAAGGAGGGAAGAGGAGGGGGAAGGAGTCAAGCTGCCAACATCGGCCAACGTTGCTCGGACACCGAGGTGAGTATATTAGAAAAGGTTTATTTAGTGCTGGCTTGACCCAGGGGGTATCAGTCGTTGAATGAATGTTGCTGTTAAAAATGACACCCAGTTGGCAACCTTCTCTTGATATACCTTGAACAGTAGTTGGCTATTCTAGTCTTTTGTCTGTTCTTATTTGCAGTTTTAGAAATATTTGTTTCGATTGAATGAGGGTCCATGTATTTCCTTGAATAGTGACTGTGGTAAATGTAAATGTAAATGTAGTTGAGCTTATATAGCGCACAGCTACCCGCAGTGGGTTTCCCGGCGCTTGCTTAGGGAACCCTTCCTGATATTCCCCTGTGAGATAGCAGGGTATCCACAAGGTGAAAGTCAGGCATCCCGCCGCGAGGGGCCGTTGTGGAGATTAAGCAAGCTGTTGCCCAGAGTCGCAGAGTGTGAACCCGTGAGTCGAGGAGGCACCGGGGCGAGAATTGTCGAGTCCGTGGAATTTTTAGCCCAAGACCCGCCGAGGCGGGGAATTGAACCCTGGTCCAGGACCGATCTCAGCTTCCGGGTCTGCCGCCTCTAACACCTGAGCCACACTTCTCTGGTATGTATGATATACTTTCTATAGGAACATGTGGGGGGATATTTACTAGGACGGCGATAAATAAACGCAAAGCGCACTTAGCGCTTGTTTATTTTTATGTTTATTTATTTTGCTCACAGGCAAGTCGCTCCCCACACTGCTGCACGGCTCTACCTGCATTGTTTTTGCCTAATCTTGTATTTATCTCCTGTGCCTAACTTGCTTTCTTGCCCAGACTTGTTTTTATTCCCCTGTGCCTGTACTTGCTTTCTTGCCCAGACTTGTTTTTATTCCCCTGTGCCTGTACTTGCTTTCTTGCCCAGACTTGTTTCTATTCCCCTGTGCCTGTACTTGCTTTCTTGCCCAGACTTGTTTTTATTCCCCTGCGCCTGTACTTGCTTTCTTGCCCAGACTTGTTTTTCTTCCCCTGTGCCTAACTTGCTTTCTTGCCCAGACTTGTTTTTATTCCTCTGTGCCTGTACTTGTTTTCTTGCCTAAACTTGTTTTTCCTTCCTGTGCCCAGTTCTCCCGCGCCCCCCGCCTGTTTTTCCTGCTGCTGCGTCCCTGCGTCCCCGCCCACCTGCAATCCCATTCGCTGCCCCGCTCCCACCTCCCAGCTGCTTCTCCCTCCCACATCCCCTCATATGGAAGCCGCCACACGGCCGCGCTGCGGGAGCGCTCAGCGGGCGCACCACTAGTGCACCACTGGCGCACCTAAGGCAAGCCCGTCTGTGCCCGTCCCTGCCTGGACCGTGCCCAGTGGCTGGACCCCTGGACACCACGAACGCCACGATGCCTGACACCGCTACGATGCCAGAACACTCCACGCACTCATCACTGGTCGATCACACACCTGCTTCCTGGCCTCCCCGAATCGCACCCACGGAGCTTTCACCTGCCGGAACTGCAGCTTCACAAGCTTCCGCCGCACCATGCTGCCGACCAGGAAAGAACCCAACCACCTCAGATGCATCCTTCTCAACACCCGCTCCACCTGAAAACATGCCGTTGAACTCTGGGACCTACTCGACTCAACCTCCCCAGACGCCGCCTTCCTGACGGAGACCTGGCTGAGCCCCACCTCGGCACCCGACATAGCCATAGCCATCCCAGAAGGCTACAAGATCACCCGCAAGGACCGCACCAACAGAGCGGGAGGAGGAATCGCCATCATCCACAGGAACACTCTCAGAGTCTCGACCAACACCTACGACACCCTCAGCACCGCCGAACACCTGCACTTCCAGATCCACACTGACCCCAACACCACCCTCAGAGGAACCCTCATCTACAGACCGCCCGGACCCCGACCACAGTTCAGCGACTCCATCGCCGACTTCGTCAGCACACACGCCCTCGCCTCCATGGACTACATCCTCCTCCGGGACCTGAACTTCCATCTCGAGAACAATGACGATACCAACTCCAACACCCTGATCGACAACCTAGCCAACCTCGGACTCAGACAACTCGTCACAACACCCACCCACTCCGCCGGTCACACGCTTGACCCCATCTTCTCCGCAAGCCCCCACGTCTCCTTCAACCATACCACCGAACTCCACTGGACCGACCACCGCTGCATCCACTTCACCTTCAAGAAACCCACCACGCACCACCGCACACAACAGATGCCTCACCACTGCTGGAGCAAAGTCACCAAAGACCAGCTAACCACCACCCTTGCCCAGAGCCCACCCGCCGATCATACCAACCCCGACACCGCCGCCCGCAAACTCAGACAGTGGATCAACAACAATCATACCAACAAGAAAGCCAGCTGGTTCACTGAAGACCTCCGGGCCTCCGAACAAACTTGATGATTGCTGGAGAAGATCTGGCTCCTTGAACGAACACCGGACAGCCACGCCGCCCACAAGAATGCCACCTGCAGACACCATCACCTCATCAGATCCGCCAAAAGGGCCTCCTTCAAAGACCGCCTAGACAACAACGCGCACAACAGCAAAGAGCTCTTTAACATCGTAAAGGAACTCTCCAATCCCAGCTCCAACACCAACGACGTCCCACCCTCGCAAGACCTGTGCGACTCGCTGGCCACCTTCTTCCACCGCAAGATCACAGACATCCACGACAGTTTCAACACCACGACTGCCCGACAACCACTGAGAACTCCGCCCCCACGACCACCATCCGCACCAACCGCCTGCTCTACTGGACCAACATCAACGACGATGAGACCATCAAGATCATGAACACCATCCACTCCGGATCTCCGTCAGATCCATGCCCACACCACATCTTCAACAAAGCCAGCACATCCATCGCACCCCATCTCCGGAAAGTTATCAACACCTCCTTTGAGACAGCAACCTTCCCGGACAGCTGGAAGCACGCCGAGATCAACGCCTTACTCAAGAAACCAAAGGCGGACCCCAAGGACCTCAAGAACTTCCGTCCCATCTCCCTACTCCCGTATCCGGCAAAGGCCATCGAGAAGACCATCAGCGAACAACTGACCCGCTACCTCGAGGAGAACAACATCCTGGACCCTTCCCAGTCCGGGTTCCGCAGCAACCACAGCACAAAGACTGCCCTCATCGCCGCCACCGATTACATCAAGTCCCTGCTGGACAACGGAGAAACGGCGGCCCTCATCCTCCTGGACCTGTCAGCTGCCTTCAAAATGGTCTGTCACCACACACTACGAACACGCCTCCACAACGCTGGGATCCAAGAGAAGGCCCTGGACTGGACCACCTCCTTCCTCTCCAGCAGAACACAGAGCGTCCACCTTCCCCCCTTCTGCTCCGAAGCCACCGAGATCATCTGTGGCATACCCCAGGGCTCATCCCTCAGCCCGACACTGTTTAACATCTACATGGCACCGCTCACCCACGTCGCCTGTCGGCACGACCTCAACATCCTCTCCTACGCTGATGACACCCAGCTGATACTCTCCCTCACCAAGGACCCCCACGCCACCAAAACCAACCTTCACGAAGGAATGAAGGCCGTTGCTGAATGGATGAGGAACAGCCGACTGAAGCTGAACTTGGACAAGACGGAGGTCCTCATCCTCGAATCCAACCCTTCCACCTGGGACAACTGGTGGCCGACCGCACTGGGAACCGCTCCAACACCCACCGACCACACACGCAACCTAGGGGTCAGCCTCGACTCCACCCTCTCCATGACTAAACAGGTCAACGCCATCTCCTCCTCCTGCTTCAACACCCTCTGCATGCTCCGTAGGATCTACAAGTGGATCCCCACTGAAATGAGAAAAAAAGTCACCCAGGCCCTTGTCAGCAGCAGTTTGGACTATGGAAACGCCCTCTATGCAGGAGCCTCGGCCAAACTCCTGAGATGGCTCCAACGCATCCAGAACGCCTCTGCACGCCTGATCCTCGACATCCCTCACCGCAGCCACATCACACCCAACCTGAGAGACCTGCACTGGCTCGCGGTCAACAAGAGGATAACCTTCAAGCTCCTCACCCACGCACACAAGGCACTCCACAACACCGGACCAACGTACCTCAACAGACGACTCAGCTTCTACACCCCCACCCGCCAGCTCCGCTTCGCCGACCTCACCCTCGCTTCAGTCCCCCGCTTCCGAAGAGCGACCTCAGGTGGCAGATCATTCTCCCACCTCGCCGCCAAGACCTGGAACACCCTCCCCATCCACCTACGGCAGACCCAAGACCTGCTGACCTTCAGAAAACTCCTCAAAACCTGGCTTTTCGAGCAGTAGCAGCATTCCCCACCCCAGCGCCTTGAGACCCTCACGGGTGAGTAGTGCGCTTTAGAAATTATATGATTGATTGATTGATTTATCGCCGTCCATCGCTGGAATTTATCACCCTGGTAATGCGATATTAACAACACGTTACTCCAGGGCGATAATATTCCAGGGAAATGGCCAACATCGCTGGAAAACCAGCGATGTAGCACCCAAAAAGGAGATAGCCTTGGTGATACGACCCTGTGGTTGTATCACCATATTCCACCACCCATGTTAGCTATTTCTTAGTCAGGAATGTAACAGATGTTAAATTCCTGCGTTAAGGCATAGTTAACGGGATTTAAAATATCGCTATCCCTCATTGATGATATTACGAAGCTGGGGTTCCCATGGTGTTTTGTCAGGCACGCCTCCTTTGTATCTCATTAGAGATGCAAAGCGAGACGTAAACAAAACGGGAGCTGAATCACGGAAACACGCGCTAGCGTGTCCTTGAAAATAATGCGATATAATTATCGCCGCTTTTTGCCCGAAAACTGACACTAAAGCGCCAATAATTATATCTTCAGCCCTTGGTGATATGCCCCTATGTTTCTTAGCGCCAAGGACTTTCCTAGAGTTGTCCTAAGCTTTTCATTGGTGGAGCGAGCATTAACAGAATAAACATTTTTCCTGCTCTCTCACCCAATTTTATTTTCACTGAGCACTTTTCTTCACCTGCACTGCAAATCGGTCACTCTCCTTTTTCTCACCGAGGGGTGGCTTGTGACACTCTAAACCATATTGGTCACCACTAGGTTTATAAGAGGTGATTACATCTTACCTCCCATCTGAAACCAGTGGTGTACCTTTTATATGGTTAACAGGAATCCCAAATGATGAAGGGCGGTTCCGAGTGGTGACTGATGGGTATCTTGTTAAAGGATCACAGGGTACCTATCTATGCTTCTCTTTGTTCTATGTAGGGGTTAGCACTGACTTCTTTAGTTTAATGTACCACATTTAGACCTTCTGTTTAGACCCATAGACACTTTTGTGTTTTAAACGTTACTTAGGGAATGTGTCTTTGCACGGTCTTTAAACTCCCTTAGGCCCCCCCCCTTACCTTAGTGTTTTTTCCTAAGCTTTTCAGTACCTGAAGGTCCTCGGAACACCATTTGAAACAATGTTGGCAATTTAAATTTTTGCTTGGTCAAGTGATAAACTTGCTACGTGCAGTAGCTCTTGTTTAGTCTATGGTGGTACGGATATCAGATAGTAAGCAGTTTTCTAGTGGGTAATGCTAGGGATTGTAAGCACTCGCAGAAAATCAAATTCCTAATGCAGAAGCTTAGGTTTTCAAAGTCATCTTAAACCTTGGGTGTAGGCTAATCCACTAAAGTGCCAGGACTAAGAGATCTGTGGGAAATGTGGAATCTTCTTTTGAGCTGGTAGACAATTGCACAAGGGAAACCAGATGCAAAATCAGCTGCATCTGAAGAGCTGATGTGCAAATAGTTTGTAGTATAGCCCTTTGGTCTCAAGATGAGTTCTGAGGATTCTTCCACTCATCATCAAACCTGACAATATTTTTACTGCCATTTTTGCTACCATTAACTCCACCTCTCACTCCACTCTACCTTACCCCTCAGCAGAAGCTTGCTAAGCACCATGAGGGGAGCAAAAGGAGGAACTTCACCGTTTCTGAGATGGTTGTTTGTCAAAATATCAAACACAAAAATAATGTGCTACAAAAATATTGCAGTCAGGATATCAACTAACAAACTATCATTTTGGTAAGCAAATATGGATAAGTATTGATTTTCTATTCTTAAGTCTACATCTACGTACCTTGAGTATATATACATGTAGCCCTGATCGATGCGGAAGCCAAATACTACGCATCTCTGGTGCTAGCAGATCTAGCCCAATGGTCGGATATGAACAGCAAAATCCTGTTAAACCAAATAGGGTTCCGTCGCGGAACAGGCACCATGGCAAACGCAATGGCGTTATGCTTGATTGGTGAAAAAAGCCTACAAAACCACCAGGAACTTTACACCTGCTTCGTTGACTTTAAGGCGGCTTTCGACCGTGTCAACAGGAACTTACTATGGGCCAAATTGAAGCAGCAGGGCTTGCCAGACTCAATTCTAAAGCCGATTATCGACCTGTATAGTGACACCTGGATGCAGGTAAAGATCGACAATGGACAGAGGTTAACCCGGAAGATCAATACCTTTGATGGATTAAAGCAAGGCTGTGTCCTGGCCCCTTGCCTTTTTAATTTATTCATGGCGGATCTAACAGTAAGCCTTGATCAGATTAACGCTCATCCACCGCGGCTAGGTAATCTCTGTATAACACACCTATCCTACGCCGACGATGTGGTCCTACTAAGCCAGACAAGAATAGGCCTGCAACGCCTACTATAGGAATTGACCTGCTATACCAAACAGAATTTGCTAGCAATAAACAGTACTAAAACTAAGACTATGGTCATAACCAGACGCCACAAAGTGCAACCAACCTTCACTATAGACAATGTCAAACTGGAAGCGGTTGAAAGTTATAAGTATCTCGGGATACTACTGGACAAGCGTCTTAACTTTGCTACGCATCTAAACAGCATGGAAAAGAGGAGCATGGTCCTATTGCACGCTTTCAGTAGCTTGGCGACCGAACTTAGAGGCCCCCTGGTCTCCCCCCTCCTAACAATAATGAAAGCCAAGCTACTTCCAACAATAGCTTATGGGAGCGTATTACATCATGGCAAGAGTGCGAAACTCTTGGACAAACTTCAAATGAAAACCTACAAGCGCGTATTTGTGTTACCTACAAATGCATCACCCGCACAAGTCAGACTTGAATTCGGTTTGCAATCTCAAGTCCTGCTGAAAAAGTACGAGACCATAAAATTCTGGTACGATGTGTGGATGAACCAAGAAATTGCGCTGTACCGTGCCATGTGGGAAATAATCAGTTAAAGTCCCAACTCGCATTATGCCAAGTACCTCAAATCATCACTAGAATCAACCAACCTGGCCGCACTTTGGGAATCCAAGCTTCCGGTGCTTTCCTTTAAACAGTTGATAAAAAAGGCTGCCAACAGGCATTCGTTGCTCAATGATTAAATAACTTTTAGTCATCGGTCCCACGCCTGGATGACAATTCAATCTTATAAAAAATTAGCACCAGCAGCCTACCTAGACCTTGCTTTCTCGCCATTCATCAAACGGAAATACCTCAATTTAAGGCTGGGTAGCCTACCAACAAATGCTGAGTCACCAAAATGGAAGCCCCAAGAACGTGACGGATGCTGCTTATGTGGTGCAGGAAGACAAGACTTTATCCATCTGATCTGTATTTGCCCGGCCCTGATTCAGGAACGTCGGAGTTGGTTAAAGACCAAGTTTAAGGAATATGGAACACGTACTTGCCGGTCTGCAATCATGCTAATCCTGTGCTCAGTAGATCCGCAACTCATTTGCAGGGCAGTCAAATTCATTGAAAATTTCGATAAAAAACAAAAAACACTGGTAAACTCTTGAACACTGAACACTTTTACCTTCTTAACCTGAAAGGCGTTCTCCTTTTATAACATTTTTTATTCACTCAGCAGTGTAAATTTTCGTGTGTTTTAATATTGCCATATTCACATTTTGTAATGGTTTTTACTAACTATACAATAAACATTGTTATAATTTATTTATAATTTATATACATTGTACAAGTACAATAATTGGAGATAAGTGTAATAATATACAGGGGCTAGCATGAAGAATAGGCACACATCTGGTGGAGACCTTTGAAGAAAGTGTGACAACAAAGGCTGTCTCAAGACCTCTATGAGGCTGGTATGTCCTATAATTAAATACCAACTTGGAAACACCTGTGCAGTTTGTATTGAGATGTATGTGTGACACAAAGAGCCTCATTACTATGCCCGTCCGTCATCATTTCGGGCAGGAATCATCCAACAATGAGTTGGCAGTTCCGTTTGCCCTGTTACGATACGACCACCATGCCGGCAGACGTAAATTGCATTTTTCCAGTGCAGCTTGTACTGCGGACCAGGTAAAAGGCCACAGCACAAGCCCCACTAGAAAAATGCATTTTGTGCACATCCATGCACCCTGTGCCAGGCACCATGTGGTGCCAGGCACATGGTGCATGGATATGTGGGAGGCACTATATGTGCCCCCCAGGCCACTCAACAGTGGCCCACAGGGGACCAGAACACTGCTTGGGGCCCCCAAAATCACTTTCTTTCTGCCTATCCATGGCGGTGGGACTGCCATGAACATGCAGTCGGAGAGGGACATCCTAATCCCTACTGCTGTGCCTGAGCAGGCTCCGCCCCATTGCAGGGTTTAGGAATCCAACCACTATCCCGACAGGATCTTTGATCCTTTTGGAAGTGGCAGTCCTACTCCTGACCTCTGCGATCTGACCAGCTATATTGTAACGCAGCGGTCAGACCAATGACCTAGATGTTGTGTGAACCCTCACCGACGGCCTGCCAATAGTGGTCACCCAACTTCATAATGAGGGCCAATGTGTCTGAATGCATGTTTGATAAAAAGTGGACTTATTAATGAGTCACAAATGATGCACCTCAACAGAACAATTCATTGATCTCCTCTTGGTCCCGATCAAACCCGGTTGACTCTAGGGGCTTAAAAGCCCAGCTGAAACAGGTAGGTCCCTTTGAGAGTTGCGGGAGAACTAAACACTTCATTGATGCCTCACATTGTTTTTAAGTTTCTAAAAGGTTCCCCAGAAAACAATTGTGTCTATAGGCCTTCTGTTTAGGCAGTTTTAATTCCTGAAGATCGTCCAGAGAACCAGATATCAAGAGGCCCTTCTGTGGGTACTACTGGTCACAGCATACCTTTACTTCCTTTTTTTTTGACTAAGACACATTTTCACACATGCCTTCTTGATCCAGTGATCTTTCTCAGAACATTCCTCAACAGGCAAAACCTTTCCCATCTGGTTCAACCATACAGTTTGCCCCAAATTTGCCACATACTTCTTTTCAGTGCATTGAAAGGGTCAACTCCATAAGCAGTGACTATATTAGAAGTGTTATGATACACCCACAACATAGCTTAAAAGGCATCCTCCACATTGACACTCTCAATATCTGCTACTCTGTGGTACTCATTAACAACTTTGTTTGCTTTCTCTAGCTGACCATTTCCTTGTAGGTGCTATGGACTACACCTCTTGTGAATGATATCTACACACTCTAAGAATTACTTCTTGCCCAGTGTGAATTGCTCAGGAACTTAGATGGTATACCTTTACAGGCAAAAACATCAGTTAAAATGTAATCACGTATTAATAATGGGCTCATGCACAAACCTCAAGGCCAACCACATGGACAAACTGTCCACATAAACAATAGCAAAAGTTGATTAGCATGTGATATATTGAAAGGGCAGAGAAAATCTATGCTCACTCTCTCCCACATTTTTCATGGGCTTCCATCTTCCCTCCTGGGGGAGTGCCTTCTTGTTTTTGCATCCAGATCACACATTCGCTAATCCCCCTACACACACCTCAATCCAGTGCTGACCACCAATGGACCGTACTTCACAAAGTGACCTGGGCGTGGAACAGGTGTGTGTGCCCTCTTTGTGTAACTCCAGAGCACTTTGGTATTAAAGAAGGGGCAGTAGATGCTTGTGCGGCCCCTTCTCTAATACTGATAAGTCTGGGGCACATGTAGTAACCGCATTATCTCAAGGGCATTCCCTCATTTGCATGTTGTGTTGCCTCATGCAAATGAAGGAATCTCTTTTCCTCTATGCCAGTGCCATATTATGGATGCGGGCACAAGGGCAAAAGGTGGTGCAATCTCAGGGTGCCCCCTGATGGCAGCTCTCTGAAGGGGGCAAAAGGGGTCCCATGGACCTCCAGCCACCTCTTGCAGGTAGATGCAGTCACTCACTGCAGTCACCTGAAAGGGGATCTCACTCCCTCCTTGAAAGTACAGGTCGGTTACCGCCTTCACTGTGAAACATGGAACAGCTTTTCAACAGCTTCTTTGTATTTCACTGCAATGTGCTGCCACCAGGGCAGCGCTTATTCACAGCTACATTGGTGACAATGCATTAAGCATAATAGGGTGCATTTCTCCTGTTTGCATATGGCACACATTTTGAAAGGTGCGCCATGCCACAAACAGGAGAAGTGTGCCCTGTACATAGTATTTCTAAGGTAAAAGTGCCTTCAAGGGTTTAGTTTCATAACAATAAATTAAAAAGGATTTCAGTACTTATTTGATTGACAAGCCCTCACATATGGCTCACATAGGAATAATCCAGAACTAATTTTTATTTACTTTCCTGGACCAGAGTCAATCAGTTGTAAACAATTTAGACAAGGGTGAACTTTTTACAAAAATCTAAACCAATTATATGTACAAAATGAGGGTACTAAACAATATCACAGAACATAATGGTCGAGGTAAAATGAAATTTACACAATTCTAAACCTCTGACTCATATATATTAAACTTTATACATTTCTGTGGTCGGCAGAGACAGCGGGTCATGGAAGGAGCATTGTAGTAAATTACTTTTGGATCACTACGCTAAATCACCACTTTGAGAGTGTGGAAAACATCTTTCCTGTGTCAATTGACGTGGAAGTTTTAATTCTCTGGTTCAAATTTTTTTATGGGTGACCAGTATTAAGGGTCTGTTTTACCTCAACCATTATGTTCTGTGATATTGGTTAGTACCCTCATTTTGTATATTAAATAGGTTTATATGTTTGTAAAAAGTTCATCTGTGTCTAAATTGTTTACTACTGATCGACTCTGGTCCAAGTAAGTAAACAAAAACATTGTTCTGGATTATTCCTATGTTAGCCATTTGTGAGGGCTTGTCAATCAAATAAGTACTGACATTGTTTTTGTTTAATTGTTATGAAACTAAACCCTTGAAGGCACTTTTACCTTAGAATTGCTATATTTCCCAAGCATCCAAGGGTATATTCGGTTCCCACTTTTTTGCTCTGTACATAGAATGGCCCCAGTATTTTTCTCTCAACCTATTGTTGAGCATCATCTCAAGACATCCTTTATGATCAATAACTAACTAGGTATTATTGATGTTACCAGTTTAAATTAGTTTGTCACCTGTAAACAACAGCACTGCCTCAAATGACAACTCAATCTGCACCTTACTGTGAGATTGAAACTCTGTGGAAAGATTCCTTTTTTGTGGCGTCTCTTCCTAGCACATACAATAACTTTTTTAAAAACAAGATCCTTAGTAAGTGCCGTCCTCAATGATCTTCACTGACACATTTGTTTTTAACCCAAGACACATTCACTGCAAGACAATCAAAATTCTGTTGCTCACCCAACACCCCACCCAAAGCATCACGTACTTGTGGAAGGTGATAAGGACAGTGCACCTTCTTGTTCTTTTCTACGGGTATTACACATCAAAATCATACTCCTGAAATGACACACAAATAAACAAATATAGTAGTGGCCTGTGGATTGGACATCTGTCCAATTTATGACTGGAACAACAGGATTATGGTCTGTGTGCGAAACAAACCTGGTGCCCACACATATGCTTAGAACCGCTCAACCGCCCACATGCCTGCCAACATTTTATGCTCAATCACTGAATGTAATAGTACTTGTGACCTGAGGCTGAAAAATACAAATGCAATGGTGTAGTCAAACTCACATCGCCTCTGGGACAACACAGCACTAATCACACACTGCTCATATCCACAGTGATACGTTGAGTTATTTCAGGCATATACACGCTGAACGAGGGAGCAATAGACAACTCTCTCTTAAGCTCACAAAATGTGGATTCTTTTTTCTACTCACTCTTAAATTTGGTGTTTGTTTACTAAGTATTAAGGCGATTCTGTTCACAATATTCACAGGAAAATTCACATAAAACTAACATAGTCCGTAAAATGCCTGACATTGTTTGCGAACCTGAGGAACTTACACCTATTCAATAGCCTTCAAAAGACTAGGTCATGGTGCATTATTTTTACCAGAGACCACATATATAAACAGAGAAATACATACTGATAATATTGCGAATGATAAATATATATATATATTGGCCATGATGAAGACTGGCCATGATAAAGACCGTCAGGTCGAAACACGTAGCCTATTAAATCTTACTTGAAAACACATCCAGAAGTGCGAGCTTTCTGTGTTATTTACTGTGTGACACAGTTGTTGTTGGATATGTGTATATATAAATGAATACACACACACATATCTATATATATATATAAACATTTATATATGTGTATATATTTATAGATATGTGTGTATTTAATTTTTTCCCAACAAAAATGGTCATACTATCCTAGTGCACACTCACTTACAGCTGGTGCCAGCATCGTAGTCGACAAATTCATGTATTTAATTTATCCTAAGATAACAGAGCACTCAGGGAATCGGAATGTGAATCCTTTAATCATTCATAATGTAAGAGAACACAGATAAAGCCAGCACGATTCAACCTGGCAATCTTGGCCACAGCTATTGAGTCCTTTCTGAATGTCACCTTTTTATACTTGCCCAACCCTGCCTATTAAGATGCATGTTGGGAAGTAAAGTTCACCTTTTTAAAAAATAGAAAACTGAATTCATTATGTGACACCTTCATAAGTAAATGAAAAAGGAAAACATATGCATGTATTCAGTGTGTGCCATAATTATGGTTACTTCTTAATTATTTTTTTTGAAGAGGTGAAGAAACTTGATTGTATAGTTAATTAAAACCATTACAAAAATACAGATATGACAATATACTAAAAACACACTGATGTGAGAATAATAAAATTAAAATTGGTAGTAAAAACAAGTGTCTTTCTGGGGTAAAAAGTAACATTTTCCATGTTCAAGATTTTGCCTATGATCTTTGTTTTTTCTCAAAATGTTCGACAAATTTGATTGATCTACAAATGAATTGGGGGTCTGTGGTGCATAATGTTTTTATAATCGCAGACCTACAGGTACGTGTTCCAAACTGCTTGAACTTGGCTTTCAACCACTTCCGACGTTCCTCTATGAGAGCCGGGCAGATGCAAATTAGGTGGATAAAGTCTTGCCTTGCTGCACCGCATAGCCCGCACCCTTCACTTTCTTGGGGCTTCCACTTAGGACGCTCGGCGTTGGTTGGCAAACTACCCAGCCTTATATTAAGATATTTATGTTTGATATAAGGCGAGAAGGTCAGGTCCAGGTAGTGCGCCGGCACTAGTTTTTTGTATGATTGGATAGTCATCCAGGCATGTGACCTGAGACTGAAAGCTATTTTGTCATCCAACAATGAGTGTTTGATGGCTGCCTTCCTGACCACCTGTTTGAATAAAGGTACTTGGAGCTTAGTTTCCCAGAGTTCAATCAGGTTTGTTGTTTCCAATGAAATTCTGAGGTACTTAGCGTAATTTGAGTTTGGACATTTGATGATGGTTACCCACATAGCACGATAGATCATGATCTCTTGGTGCATCCAGACATTATACCAGAATTTTATGGTCTCATACTTCCTCAGTAGCACTTGAGATTTCAGGCCCAGTTCCAGTCTTACCTGGGCCGGGGATGCTTCACTTGGTAGCGCAAAAATGCGCTTTTATATTCTCATTTGCACCTTATCCAAAAGTTGTGCACTCTTGCCGTGGTGCAATATGCTCCTGTAAGCTATTGTGGGAATAAGTTTGGCTTTCATTATTGTTAACAGTGGTGAGACCAAAGGACCCTTGAGTTCAGTAGCTAAGCTCGCGAAAGCGTGCGTTAGGGCCATGCCCTTCTTTTCCATGCTGGTGAACTGTGCCTGGAAGTTAAGACGCCTATCTAGCAGTATCCCGAGATACTTGTAACTTCCCACCGCTTCAAGTTTGACATTGTCTATGGTAAATGTTTGTGGCGGTTTATGGCGTCGGGTTATGACCATGGTTTTTGTTTTCGCACAGTTTATTTCTATCATATTCTGTTTTGTGTAGCGGGTCAGCTCCTGTAGTAGCCGATGCAGGCCTATTCGAGTCTGGCTTAATAGGACCACATCATCGGCGTAAGATAGGTGGGTTACACGAAGCGTGCCCAGCCAAGGAGGACGGGCATTGACCAAATCGAGCCTTGATGTTAAATCAAATCGGCCATGAATAAATTGAAGAGGTGGGGAGCCAGCACACAACCTTGCTTCACCCCATCAAAGGTGTGTATCTTCCTGGTTAGCCTTTGCCCATTGTTGATTTTTACCTGCATCCAGGTGTTGCTATACAGGTCGATGATCGGCATTAGGATTGACTCCGGCAGGCCCTGCTTTTTCAGTTTGGGCCATAGCAAATTCCTATTGACACGGTCGAATGCCGCTTTAAAGTCGACAAAACAGGTATACAGTTCCCGATCGTTAAGTAGACTGCTTTCGCCAATCATGCACAGCGCCATTGCATTAGCCATTGTGCCAGTTCCGCGACGGAACCCGGTCTGATTTAACGGAACCTTGCTGTTCATATCAGACCACTGTACCAGATCGGCAAGCACCAGGGATGCATAGTATTTTGCCTCTGCATCAATCAGGGCAATTAAGCGGTAATTTGATGGGTTTTTCCGATCTCCGCCTTTGTAAATGGGGTTGATGATGGCACCCCTCCAACTTTCAGGCACCCGACCAGAGTTGCTAATGGACTGGAATAGATGATTAAATTTGCGCGCCCAGAATTCAGGGTTCTCTTTGTATATCGCCTGCGGAATGCCATTTGGCCCCGGTGCGCTCTCTTGCTTGCCTTTCTTTATTATAGAACATATTTGTTGATCGTCAATTGACAAGATTGATTGGTCCAGGCCCTCCTTGCCCTTAAATGTGGCTCTGGGACTGGAAAAGGATTTGCTTTCCTTTACCCTAGTCATTGTAATTTCAGGTGTTGTTGTAGTCATCATGGCCTGGTGCTCCAATGGTTTTACCGCGAATGTATCCACTATATGTTGGACCCAAAGGTTTTCCGGTACGCATGTCATGCTTGTGGGTTGTACTGCTCTGTTGATTGCATTGATTTGCATCCAGAACGCTCTGGAATCTGATTTTTTAATGTTATGCATCAATTTGGCCCAAAAGTCATTGTATTTGTTCTTTTTTTCCCTCCATACTAACTTTTTGTATTCTTTCCTAATCAACCGAACTTCTTGCCAGGTGCTTTGCTTTGTCCTTGAACCTTGTACCCGTCTTGTGAGCTTTTGAAGACGGGTCTTCATAACTAGGGTGGTTGTTGAAAATTTGGTTTTGGTCGTGGGACTGCTATGCCTCCTGGGCTTGCTGCTTGATTTTGGCAATCTTTCTAGAAAGTTGGTCCAAGTTTCAGAACAAAGATCATTCTCTGCCATGACCATTTGTAATAGGTTCTTGGCATCCAGCGCTATTTGGGATAGTGTTACGCTTGTCCACTTAAGCCGCTTCAGGTTGAAGGTTGATAATTGACCTGGTATTTTTGGAGCAATTGTATACCTGGGGGAGCTTAGTTTCATTTCAATGTGTTGCATGGAGTGATCACTGTCTTAATTATATTGAAAGGCATGTACCCTTCCTGACTTTGCTGCTCCTGCTCTGCTCCTCTGCCCCCTGACCACCGCTGTCCATGTGTGGGCCCCTATCCCTTCCCTTGTGCCTTCCATGGTCTGTTGGCGTGCCTCTGCCCCTTCCTTCCAGCCTTCCTTGGTCCTTTGTGCTGCAATGGCCCCTCCTGCCTGCCCTGTATGGTCAAATTGCTGCTAGTTCCTCCTTTTGCCCTGCCCTCTGTTGTACACGTACATGGCCCTGTCCTTCCCAAATGCTTTCCATGGTCCACTGTGCTCAACTGCCCTCCCATATGCCCTGTGTGATGCACTGTGCTGCAGCAATATCTGGCAACTGCCCCAAAAGGTCTGTTTGGTGCCCAAGTCAGCTCCCTCCTGCCTTTTATTGTCAGAGCCCATGTCCCTATGCCATTCCTCCTACCCTCCATGGTTCATTGCGCCATACATGCCAACATTTTAAAGTCGGTAAGACAGTGATTTTGAAAAAAAAAATATCAGGGAAATTGATTTTTCTCATTGACTTACATTGAAAAAGAGGAGATGTTAGGCAGGAGACAGTTTGAAAAAAAATTGGGAGTCTCTTACCTGAATCGGGTGGTCTGTTGGCATGTATGGTTGTACTGCCACCCCTGCCACCATTTCTCCTGATGTCCATGGGCAGTTGTCCTGCCACTGCCACTCCCAGCTACCCATTACGGTCAACTTGCTTCTTCTGCCACCTCCCCTCTGCCCTGAATTGTCTGAGTTCATGCCCATGTTCTCTGCCTCCCCACAGTGTCCTAATTAACAACTAGTTTGCTAATATTTTATATTTATTATAGGAGTGTGGCACATCTGAAGTCATATTCAGGGAATCAAAACTATAAAACTTAAAGCATTTCCTTTAGAAATGTTAAAAACGAGGAAGTCTTTTTTCCCATGGACATTATGGTTAAAGCTTTAAAACAAAAAAAACATTAGGACACATATCCTGAGTTTTCAAATAACAACAAAACACTTTTAAATTATTTGCTATCTTTCTGTTTTTTTATCCAGTTAATCATTGGATTATTTGTTGCACCTAGGGGAAAGGATGTGCAGTTACGGCAGAAGCTGCCAACTTTGAAACTGAGGGATCAGGTTCAAGTTTAGTCGATGGCTCAACATCCAGTGATTCTGGGCAAATCACTTAATCTCCCCGTGCCTAAAACCAAAATGAATGAGCCCTTGTGTAATGTAACTGATGCCCATGTAGAGCATTATAATACCTTTGGGTCCTGTCTGCGCTGTATAAAAATGCAAATAACATTTTAAAGTTTAGTGTTTTGCACACATCTGTCATTGAGCTATACCTGGGCTACCTTTGAGTAGTATTTGGGCTACATTTGTGCACTTTTGTCTCTGGTGGCCATCTTGGGAGACGTTTTTGTTATGAAGCTCATTAATTTCTGCATTTACTACAGTGTCCTCAGTAGAAAATTATTTTAGTTTTCCACAGGATTCCATCAAGATAGTGTTCAAATGTGCCACACTTTTGTCATGAATTCAGAATTTTAACCCTCTCATTGCTACTCATTCTGATTCAGAACACTGTGGTTAAGCTGCAGTTGATTACCAGGGAGTTTACTGGCATTGAAAGTGCATGTTTCAGTCTGCCTGTCAGAATGTTTTAATGAAATGTATGAGGAAGATGTTTGAGAGCTCATTTAAAGTTGTCCTAAGTTTGCTTTCTGCATCACTAACCATAATTGCCATGACATAATTATCCTTGTTCCTATCTAAACTAAATGTTTTACGTTTTACCAGTTTGATTCAATCAAGATGGCTTCAGGACTCCTAATATTTTTTCATGAGTAAGACTGTTAGAGGCTTGTGTGCCATTTTCAAACCCCAAATTTGTCACATTATATCACACAATAAAAGTTGAGTTTACTCCTTGATACAAACGTTGATGAACGTGGATGAAATTTGTAGAATCCTCAAGGCATCTCAGGTCAACAGCTTGAAAGCTGCTTCAGCATAGCAAAAGATAAACAACAAACTCTGTTGTATCCACAGAACCAAGGGTCTTAATGGCTTAAGTTGTATTTTAATATAGTACTTAGTGTAAACTTGGTTGGTTCTGGATCAATAATCATTTAAAGGTAATACACCAAAGTTTAAATCAACTTGTCATAATGAGAACTTAAACTAACAAGACAAAATGAGCTGCACCATGACATGCCCATATTGAGCTTTGGAACAGGTGGCACATTTACAGTTACGAAAGATGAGAGAAAGGTAATTCAAGCATGCAAGTTTCACAATACAACATCCTGTGCTTTATAATCAAATTCAATGGGAGATACTTTCTGAATGCAGGTCCTTCCATATGACATAGTTCTGACAGTCTCATATTTTATTCTCATTGATATTGGATTTCAGACATCCATAATCCAAATTAGAAAGATGTTGTATATGTGTACTTCTCTCAACATGGCTATCTGTGGTCATTAGGCCTTCATTTGTGTTCCCACCTCCTCAGCCTCCCAGAACACCTGTGAGTGTTCTAACTTGTTGTAGAGTGTTCCACTCTTGTCAGTTGATGATCTGGTCAGCTGGCGAGGTGTGAGCTCAGCTGTGCTCTTGAATAAACCTACTTGTAACTCAAATGAAAGTATCCTGAGCTCACTTACAACAAATGACAATGACATTTTCTCCATAATGTCCTCTAGGTTCTGCTGTGATGTGTGCAGATTTTCCTAGTAACCACTAGGCAACCTCCCACAAATATACTATAAGTTTTGCTATTATTAACCTGGCATTATGGCATACAACCCCGAAATCTGTTTCTGATATCTGGTACCTACCTCTATGATACATCCTTTCTCATGGGAGCAGCTGAAATGGCCATAGTCTGCTCTTTTCCTCTAACCCTTGTAATGAAATAATTGTTATCCCTCCTTTTTCATTCTTGCTGTACTAAATAACATAACCACGGGAGAAAGCTTTAAAGGGGCTACATTAAACTTTCCTGTGAAAAAACGTTTGCAAAAAACAGAGCAGAGCTCATAGAGGTTCTCTTCCCACATATACCAAAGCTGTTCTCCCCCGACAGGCTTGTTGTACTGTAGGAGAGATAGTCACTAGTTGACCGTAACACCTAAGAGGTATGAAATATATCTAGACTTGTTTATCCATTTCATGATTGGATGTTGTTTACATCAGCTATCAATAAGATAATAATTAGTCACTTGATTCAATTCTGAATCACTATCTCTGACTTGTGTAATTGATGATTATGCTGTATGAGTATACAATGCATGTATCATGAGTGAGAAATTGAGGAGGTTTCAGAGTGCTGGGCAGAGAGTAGAAAGGATAGGAATGAGGTCTAAGTAACGGTGGACTCCTCAAAGGGTATTGAGGTTACACTTTTGTTGTTTGAGTGGTGCGTGCACTTGAAGCTTGTTATTGAATTCGCAATATCACCTTAAGGAAATCTAATGAAAGACCTTTGGAGGCAGTGAGGGACTGGGTGGTGCTAGTAATGTGGAACACAGGCAATATGTGTCCAAAACATTAAGGGCAGTGCCATTCAAAATGTTAAATATAACACAAACTAATGTCACACATAAGCACAGCTGAATTAGGTAATGTAATAAAAAAAACATAAGATAAATATCTGGCAGCTCTGCATTTAGAAGACTTGACAGTCACATACAGAATAGACAATCAGGAGGAGGCAAGGCAAGATGAGGATCTGTCAATGATCGCAGTGCACACGCAACTGAGCTCCCGACCAGTCATGCATCGAGAGCGCTGATCGCACTACCTGAATGACTGAGTGAACCCGAACCGCGTTTGGTGGCCATCTGACTAGCAATACCTGGCTGAACACGGCTGGCCCGGATGGATCTACATACCCCCGCAGCTAATACGATTTCCGCACTCTACTCTATTATTGGATGGGTAGTATTGAGAATTGCTTTAAGAACCCCACCTGCATTTTTCTTGAAGCCCAACTGCTGTACTTACCCTCCAAGGCCTGCGGAGATCACCAAGGTGGATCCAAGAGACAATTCGGGCATGGCTCCCAAAATCGCCACTGCCCCACTCTCTGCTGCTGCTAGGGCGAGAGCTGCGAGACAAGCCCAACGCGATGCGGCTGACCGGCGAGGGCTCGATGGATCGATGTTCTCGACGGAGAAAGCAGGAAAAGATAGACCGCTGAACAAACCGGAGCGGGTAGAGAAAGCTGCTGTGGCGTCCGCCGCACTGGGTTCACCTAAGCTTGGAGCTTCGACCCAGAAGAACGACCCTAAGAGGGACACCGCATGCCCGACGGTAATGGATCTGATGCGTAGAGGCTCCGGACTGCTTCCGGGGCAAGAAAGGAAGCGTCACGTGGAGCCTGTGGACCAAGCAAATTCCACCGCGATGCCGGACAGCATTGCGGGAGAAACTGGTCCGACACTGACAGAGGAACCTATCGGCATGATAGTGGGGGCCGCAGCAAGCAGCCTTAGGGACAAATCACCAGAGCCCAACCCAACAGCCCCGGAGGTGAGCACTAACAATACCTTGTGTATAAATTCTAATACCGCTTCGGGTGCTGACATTGCCGTCATCTCCGCAGCGATCACTGTGACCGGTGCACCCCCGCTGGAGGCGGGGGTGCCAGAATAACTAATCAGAGTACGCTGCAGAGTTTGGATAAATCTGACGTTAGCAATCCTCATAACCCCACTATTATAAACGCGGATTGCACGCTCAAAACCTTTAACATTGCCAATATCGTAGATATCTACCAGGAAGAAAACGCTTGTGGTATACGTGTCGATATGGAGAAGGAAGCCAGTGATTTCTTCTCATTTTCTGACGAGGCAGAATTAGAAACAGGATGGGCTGATAACTCTACTTCATTTTTAACTGATGAGTCAGGAAGCATGAGTGATGGCGGTTTGGAGCCTCTAACAGTTAAACCAAAATTAAAGATCTCTAACAAACGGGGGAAGAAAACTCATGGTGCAGGCCTTGCCTGGGATTATACACCCACTGATCAACTAACCCATCCTGCCCCACTATCAGGTCTCACCCAGCAGTCAACCCAGTCAACCCCTACAGCCCCATCACCTGCATCCCTTGACATGGTGCTGCAAGCAATAGCAGCACATAGTGAAGAAACCTCACAAGACGGGCAAAGAGCGAAGCCGCCCTACGTAAGGTTCAAGTGGGAGTTCGGAAATTAACTAAACCCTGTAGTACCCTTGGAGACCGTCTGACGGAGATGGAATTCAGGATGCTCTCGAATGAGTCTGAAATTACCACAAATCAAGAGCGGGTTGAGGCTCATGAGTCTGAATTGGCGGATGTTAGATGGAAACTAGAGGATTTTGAAAACCGCCAGCGCAGAAACAATCTTCGCATTTTGGGGGTCCCTGAGGCTGCTGAGGGGGAAGACACCTGTACCTTCATGATCAATCTTTTCCGCGACTCCCTGCCTGAACTCTCTAGCTGGAACTGGGATGTTGAAATCCAACGGGCCCATCGCATGCCATTCACTCTAAAAACCCCAGCGAAACCTGGAGCCTACCCCAGGGCTATTCTTGTCTTCTTTGGCAACTTTTTGCTTCGGCAGGCAATCTTTGAAAAAACCAGACCTGAAGCCAAGCGTACCTCCAACGGAATTTCATACTTCTCACGCCAAGACTTTTGCCACACAACAGTGAAAAGAAGATGGTGTTTACGCCAGTTCATAAAACCCTTTCAGGACAAAAAGGCACTGGTCTATCTCAACAACCCAGCACGGCTCAAGGGTATCTATGCGGGGCAGACAAAGTTCTTTGTTTCTGAAATTACAGCAAAGGAATACCTAGATGGTTTAAAGTAATATAACACCCTGGAAACATTGCTTTAATCAAGATCATCAAGATATATACATACCTTAAGTGTCTCTGAACCACTTATAGAAAATTGTTGAAAATAATTATTATAAGATATACATGTTAATTGATAGTGAATTTAACGACTCTATAACAACATGATTGTAGTATTGATACAATGTCGGGGTAGGGGGATTCTCGATCTGTGATTTCTCCCTTTTTCTTTTTTTGTTTTTGCACAGATTTGGCCGGGTAGGCAGGTAGAGCGGTTGCTCTTACATATTTTTTCTTATTAACTGAACCAATATGCTCTCTTCTATTTTTCTTATTTGTTTATTATCACGTTTCAGTCGGGATCTGATAGCATGTTGCACCGCCATCACTTCCAGACTCCAATGGAGTCTTTTTGCCTTATGTTGGGAGCAAGGGGGGAGAGCGGGGGAGGGAATAGAATAGAATAGAATAGAGTAAGAATAGAAACTATATCTAGTCGAAACAATATTACATCCTTAGCAGCATGGACAACAGTAGTGAGCACAGTATCTCAACATAATAAAATTTACTTACACATTGTCATTAAGATTGGAATCAAATACACACTATCATGGGGAGGATAACCATATGTAGTTGGAACATTGCTGGGCTACACGACCGAGACAAGCGTGGGCGGAGGAGCGAGATAATTAAACAAAACTCTTTCATTATAATATGTCTTCAAGAAACCCACCTGCCCTGGGAGAAGAAAAACATATTAAAAATTCAGGGGTACAATGTTTTAACAACCACCACTCAAACATCAAATACCCGTGGATTAGCCATACTTGCTAAATAGCTGCGGACCAACAGGGCAGATGGGTTATTATTGAGATCGCCCTAGGACTTATCCTTTGCTCAGTTTATGGCTCAAACTTGGATGATCCCTCGATTTTTGAGACCCTAGAACTAGAGCTAGCCTCCTGGTCAGGACCAGTTATATTTTGTGGAGATTTTAATATCCCACTTGGCCCCACATTTAATGCCATAAACAAACATCAATATATTGGTCGGAAACCTAAAGTATTCAATGCAATTAGCTCACTTAGAGAAAGCTACAATCTAGTTGATATTCGGTCTCTTAAAAATCAAAGGGATCCAGGCCATACATATTTCTCACATCCCCACAATAAATACGTCAGGATCGATTATATATTTACAACACGTGACATTTCTAGTCAAGCGACAATTGTTAAACACCCTAAACATGTTTCTGATCACAATGCCCTTGCTCTTACAGTCGAACTAACTAGTCCTGGCAGAAAACGCTCCACCTGGACATTTGATAGGAAACTTTTGGTCAACAGGGACTATATCGATTATATTAGAAACTGGGCCCAGGACTTCTTTGATATTAATCGCTATAGCGCCCCTAGAAATGTTGTATGGGACTGTTTTAAGGCTGCCCTTAGGGGGGAAACTCTCAGCTATGTCGCCAGAGTTAAAAAAACAACACACCACTGAATATAACCAAAAGATTGGGGAGCTCGCTAGGCTAGAAGCAGAGCACACAGCATTAATAGCACAAAGGGCTGATGGAAAAGATACAATGCGCCGAATACTAATACTTGAAACCGATCTGAATAAGGGGCTGACCCAAAAATCTGCAGAAACCTTTAGAGCCTACCAAAGAAACTTGTACAAAAACGGAGAGTGAGCAGGTAAACAACTGGCCTTACACAATAGACAGAAGATCTCCTATAATACAATTCCATCTATTAAATTAAACAACATTGTATATACACAAACGGAGGATATAGTGGAGGTGTTTCAACACTATTATCAGAAACTCTACCAGAACGATATCTCTGCCAATCGGGATGAAACAAAAAAGTTTTTTAATGATTTTGTAACCGCCACAGACAGGAGCCTAGATTCCACCACTAAATATGACCTAGAGAAAGAAATTAACCCGACAGAGCTTCAACTGGCTCTCGCTGAATTATCCTCTGGCAAAGCTGCAGGCCCAGATAAAATTCCGCTCGAACTGTATAAAATTCTAGGTGAAGTTATATTGCCTCTTCTATTAGATCTATTTCTTGGGATTCAGTGGAGTGGTATCTCACCCGAATCTTGGAAAGACACAAGCATTATTATTTTTCACAAGAAAGGCAAACCCACCGACTCTCCATCGTCATACCGCCCAATTTCACTTATTTATTCCGACTCAAAGCTTTATGCGAAAATCATGGCTAACCGGCTCGGGAGGGTTGTTGAGCATCTGGTTAGCCCGTGGCAACACAGCTTAATTCCCGGGAAAGGCACCACTGATCACACCCGCAGAGCCATCTCTTTATTTGACATCACGACCGTGACGGGTGGCCAGATGTCAATGATCCTCCTAGACGCCGAGAAGGCATTTGACCGGGTGTCATGGGAGTTTATGTGGGCTATCCTAGAACATTATAACTTTGGGCCTAGCTTCATTAAGTCAATAAAAGCAATGTATAAAGATCCAAAGGCCAAACTACAAATTATGGGGTGCGAATCAGGTACCATCAATATATCAAGGGGAACCAGACAGGGCTGCCTGGGCTCCCCAATCTTGTTTGCTCTCTACATTAATCCCTTGTTATTAAAGTTTTTAGATAATGCAAGGATCAAACCAGTTGTGGCAGGAATATATGAAACCAAGGTATTAGCATATGATGACGATGTCGCAATTTTAACACCAGACCCAGTAGAAGCGATGATAGAGATTGAGGCAATCAAACAGTTATTTGGATCCCACTCCGGATATTCCCTAAATAAAGGGAAAACTGTGATTTTATGTACTGACAACACAGACGGTATAGATTCTAGTAGAACCAAAAAAGCCACATATTTAGGGGTGTGTATAAGCTGTGATGTTCAAAATATCTCCAAAATTAACTATGAACCCCTAATTAACACAATCAAACAAGATTTAACTAACTAGAGTGAATAGCCTTCACCTGTCAATCATAGGGAGGGGTAATTATGTTAAAATGAATGTCCTACCAAAGGTACTTTATTTATTCCGTGCCATCCCCTTGTTAATTGAAGATAACCTTATCAAAGCTCTTGACTCTCAGATCTCCAAATTTATTTGGCAATATGGCAAAATTAGGAGATCTCTGAAATACTTATCCCTACCACAGAGCAGAGGCGGTCTAGCGATTCCAGATATGCTACTATACTTCTAGGCGGCCTTTCTTCAACAACTTGCACCACTGATCAATTCTGCCCCATCCGCCCATAATGCGGAGGAACTAGATATACCTTACATTTTTGAACTAGCGCTTGGTAAGAAGGCCAAAGGGCTCCTCCTGAGACAACTAGAATCTAGCTACTTTGAGAAGGTTAAATTTAAAACTATATTTAGTGCATGGAAAGTCTGGTCGAAAGCTGCAAAACATATGCAAATACCTAAATTTAACCGCCATACTCCTCTTTGGCATTCATCATTGCTCCCTCAGCATGTTAATGATTTGATCTCAACCAAATGGGAAAGGTTGGGTATAATCACACTTTGGGATTTTCTAGGCAACAACATGCATGCAACCTTCCCTAACCTTCAAAATAGGTTCAATATCTCCGAGTCTGACTATTTCAAATTTTTTCAAATAAATACTATTGTAAGCTCTAAAATATCCAGTATTAAATGGGACAGGGTACCGCTTATTGAAATTATTAATAAATCCTCCACTACAATTGGTACAATCTATACATCCCTTCTTGAAAAATTACAAGATGATATAGAGTGCACCGAAATACTATGGACCGGTAAACTAGATAACCCAGACGTTGCCATTGATATGATTCTGACATTGACACCAAGTTTGCTGCTTTCTTCTAACTTAAAAGCACAATTATATAAAACTATTTACAATCTGTATTACACACCCGCAAAATTACATGCATGGGGGAAGAGACTAAATGATGAGAGCCCTAGATGTAACACAGGCCCGGCCACGCTATTGCATATGTTCTACGAGTTCGATAAGCTTCTATTATTTAAGAAAATGATCTGGGAATTCTGGGAGGAGGTCTTTGGGCGTGAACTGCCAGACTCCCCTACAATCTATATGCTGGGATATGACAATACGCTAGAACTAAACCCAGATGAGGAAGCCATTCTCTTTATTGGAACAGCAGTATACAGAATTATACTTGCCGCACGGTGGAAAGACCCCGATCCTCCTAACTTTCAAATGTATCTAACCCGCTCTTTGGGTGTATATAACCATGAGAAAGCAATCTATGCCACCAGGGGCAGGAAATCTAAACGACGGGGCGATAAGATCTGGTCTCCCATTACATCTTGAAGTACTGCACTAATGCCAAATTGAGAGCTTAAGAGTTTTTGCTTTATTTTGTATCATTGCAGATATCACGTACATAATTGCTCTGTCTTGTTCTTTTTGCTCTTTTCTTCCTACACTTTCAACTCCCTAGTTCCAATCTATTATTATATTCTGTGCTCTCTTTTCCTATGGTATATTATTATTATGTTTTTGTTGTATATCTCTTTTTTTACGGTATAATCTCTTTTTTTCCTTTTTTGTCTGTGTTTTGCATTTCTGTATTAACTGGAGTTGTTCAATAAATAAAAAAAATAAAAAAAACAGAATAGACAATTAGAGACAAACAAAATTATGAGCTCTCAAAATCACAGAGACAGGCACAGATAGGAATAGATATAGGCAATAGGTCCTGTGAATGTTAAAGAATAGATCTGATCACGTATTAACACATGTGAATGCATGAGCAGATACACGCAGGAATAGATATCATTTCATACAAGTAGGCAGAAGTAGAAACAATCATAGTGAGAGAGCTGTGAGCAAACAGATAGACATGTTGCAACAAGCATACGGGGTGTGTGAAATCTGCCTTTTTCGAGTGGTCACCCTGGATTCTTCACCTTTTGCTAGTTCCTCTATTTTATTTTTGCTGGCTTTAGAATTCTTTGCAGTTTACACCTGCTAACCAGTAGTAAAGTGCCTGCACTGCCCTTTAAACAGGGGCAAATTGACACATTCATAATTGGTATATTTAACTTACCGTAAGTCCCTGGTATGTGGTACAAGGTGTACCCAGGGCCTGGAGGTTAAATGATGCTATTGGATTGCAGCAGCTATTGTGCCATCCACTACGGTGGCAATGCAAATATGACGTGAGGCCTGCTGATGTGACCTGACTGTAACTGTGCAAAACATGCATTACAAGCTGTCAAAATAAACCATTTGACAGTTAAAAGCCTCCATTTTAAAATGAGTAACTCAATGAAAGCCTTGTAGACCATAATGTTGGATGCATGGTAGCTATAAGTGGGACATGTAGAACTTTTATATTTCCATGCCTTTACAGTGACAAGGACCAAAAAAACATTTTCACCATGGTAGGTCTTGCTGTGTTACGCAGAAAACCCAAGTGCAGATTAAAATACTAATGTTATATCTCAGGAAGTAGATCAGCTAGAAAAATGATTAAACAACTATGTAATTAGTTATTAAAACTCCAATTCAATGGTATCCAATGCTGATGTTGGATTTTGAACAGAGATTAAGGGAAAACAACCTTTAGAAAGTTACCTTTTACCTGTGTGAGGTTCCTGGAAGATAATTTGCTGTTGTTTTTCAGGTTGTCCTGGACAGTAATTAGCCTTGAATAGGTGTGAAAAAGGTGTGAAATGCCTCTCAGGTGCAAACAATAGGCTTACCTGAATGGGCAGAGATGACTTCTATGAACTCAACAGAATAAGCAGGGTGGGGTCTGTGGGCACCCGTTTGGTACTACAGTGTCAAATCCTGCTTGAGTGTCAGATCCTGCTTGACAGGTCAGCTGGGTTCACATATAATACTTTTAAAGGCAGACAATAAGATGCCAAAACAGTTCTTGTGTGTCCACCGTCTGGTTGCAGAAGGAGCCTGCTTTGTCCCACTAGACTTCTGTTTCTGGGTTTGCATATAATCAAGGCCACTGGAATTACGATGTAGGAGACGTTCAAATTATACAGCAGGGTGGATTATGATATGTGGCAAGAAAAGGCAAATTATGCAGTGTAATACAGCACATAGTGTGATTAGATTACTCGGTTATTTTGTCACATTTTCACTTGTTAGCACTGTTTGGGCATTGGTTGCAAGTCAAGAGTTCCAGTTTAACACCCAAATATAGCAATAAGCAACAGAGAGGTGACCAGACCCCTTTGCAAAGCGTCTTCCACTGCTCAGATTCTAAAAACACATTGCTTTGTTTTAAGTAACTTTTGAACAGTTTGAGCTAGAAACAAAAGTTTTTTTGTTGAAATCTACAGGTTATGCAGCAGGTGATAGATTATGGGGCCAATGAGGCAAATCTATAATTGTGCACCATAACACCATAGCTGCACCATCAAATTATGGCCCTGCATATAATTCTTGTGGAGCACTTGAAAGGGTGAAGGCAGGATATCAAGACAATTCTCGGTATAGTTGTGTGTTATAGTCCAAATTGCTGGTGACAAGGGATGAGTGACAATTTTTCTAGTGTTTCTTGAAAGCCATTTGAAGATCTTCTGAAGAATCTTCAGGGTGTGGAATCAGTTGCAGTGATGGCATTGACTTGTGCAGTCATGTTCAGTTTGCTGTCCATGATTATTCTGACTTCCATGGCATGGGTTTTGGAGGTGGGAGTAGGTCTGAGTTTGGTCAGCCACCAGTTGGAGACCAATGGTGAGGTGGCCTTGCCGAAGATCCCTACTTCAGTCATGTTGGTATTGAGCTGAGACAGTTGGCTTTCATCTCGTTAGCAACTCTAGTCATGCAGATGTTAAACTTGTTTCATGTGTTGGGGTTCTTTTCTGAGATGGAGAGTATGAGTTGCATGTCATCAGCATAGGAGAGGATATTGATGTTATGTGCACGGATGAAGTTGGGCAGAGTGATCATGTATATGTTGAAGAGGGTGGGGCTGAGTGATGAACCTCGAGGTACTCTGCAGATATGATTGCATACTTCTAAGGAGTAATGTACTAGACTGAGAGCTTGCTTTCTATCCATTAGGAAGGAGCAAATCCACTGAAGAGTAGGTGCCTGAATGCCAATTTCATGCAGGCGCCTGATGAAGATGAGTGTGAGACATTGTCAAATGCTGAAGAGAGGTCCAGGAGAACGAGTGCTGCTGTATCTCCTCTGTCAAGGATTATACAGATGTTGTCTGTGGCAGCAATGAAGCACACTCCTTTCTGTTTGCTTTTCCAGCTGCGGCGGGTATTCACTGTCTGGTTACGAGAGAACTCTGGCTTTATCTTACAATACTTCTATTTATGGTTCTGTTGTGGGAACAGTACCTTCTTCAAACTGGATTTCAGTGTTGGATGTAGAAGAACACTAAGATAACCATAATATACTCTACACGAGCCCTCATAGCCCAAGTTGAGTGTGGCTGAAGACTTTCACCATCTTCAAAATGCTGAAAGTAGATTGTGGTGGATCTGCGAACATTTAACACATCACACCATGCCCATCTCCTCCCTGTTGATTGTAAATGCATGCGTAAGTGTGCAAGCAACATGATTCCAGTTTGAGTACATAATTTCTTTAAATTTATGTGAAATGCAATTAATCCTAATCTTCCGAGAAGTATGCGCATGCAAAGTGGTTTGTGTAGCCCCTAGGTTCCTGTGTCACCAATCACCTACCTATCCAGTGCACCTAATTGTATGGTGGTTGGCATCAACTTGTATCAAACAGGACCCTTAGCCAGCCTGAGTGTTGAGTGTTGAGTGACAGTACCAGATTTATGTGTATGATGGCACCCCAGTCAAACACAATGCTTTAACCTGTAAAATATTCACATGTGCCTTCACCTGGTCTTTCATGGTCCAGGAACTAACAGTGTACCTTTTTTTGGTGTGCATGTCCCATGCTTATGGTCATTATTAAAACAAAAACCCTCCTCCATACAGAGAATTTCCACTAGGTCCATGTTACTATGAACCATGTAAATTATTTAGAAGGGAATACTATTGTGCCGGCTGGGGCAAGATGGCGGTTTGATCTAAACCGCTAGCAGCAGCAGCGTACCCGAGCTCCAGAAACCCGTTGGATCACCATGATTTCTACCGCGATTTCGGCGGTTTTTTCATTTATGGAATAATCTCTTACTACGGAAGAATTTCCTCACTCTCCTCGGCACAAGCTACTGCTCCGTTAAGTTTTAATGCAAAAAAAAAAAAACGTACCTAAGTTTCAGCAAACGGATCGGCTGCTGACAAATAATTCAAAAGTACTATGCTAAACAAGCCCCTGAAGGACTCTTCAATCTGCGTGTTTTGCGTGGCAGTGACACAGCAGAGCTCTTTTGTTACCTGCCTTAAACACGCCTGTTTCAAATCCCTCGGCATCGCTCTACCTTCAAACACGCTCTGGGCTCACCTCGTCTCCTGCACGCTAGCTCGCCCAGTGAATGCTCAGGAAACCTTTCTCATCTGTTGTTTGCCTGCTCCAGCCCAGCCAGAATCGGCAACGCGTGGAGAGACATTGCAAGACTCGTTCTTTACTAACTTTGATCAGAAAAGATCCGATATGCCCCCAAAGACGGCCTCAGCGGCCTCCTCGGCTGCTGCTCGAGCAAGGCTCGCTAAGGCAGCACGAACAGTCAGGGAAGAATCGGAACGGATTCGAAAGGAAGGAGCTGGTTCTGAATGTGCTTCTGCTTCAGCTGGGCGGCGCAAGGGCAAAACAAAGAAGCCTTTACCTTCGGAGGGATCCCCGAGACACGAGGCTCTTGTTGCCAGAAGGAAACTGACCCCCCTAACCCAGCCTTCTCCAGGGGGATTAGTTATTGAACTACTGAGGCGCAAACAAGGTTCTCTTAACATGAATCTATCAATTACACCTACCGGGAATGAGCCCTTGAATGATAATTAGCCTTTTCAACAGGTAACAGCAGCTCAGCTCTCCACCTCACCATCTCAACCTCCTCTACCGATTACACAAACTGTGAGTACTGGCTCTGTTCCTTTAACTGTGATGAGTGTGACTAATACCGCTAGGAACGAACTGGGGGGTTCCTCTAACTCTCTAAGATTGGAGCCGAACGAGCAAAATGAACAAGACGTTGTGGAGCTCTGTATGTCTTTTTCAGGTGAAAGTGCCAATATCTTGGGGGGAGAGCTTCTAGATGAGCCAGTCACTCAAGATAAGGGCCAAGTCTCGACACATTCAGAGGATATAAACGTCTCTATGCCAGTCCTTACATCAACGAATTCTAACACGAGCACTGTACTAATTAATCCCAGCTCGCTAAAAATAGCTCTAGAGCCCTCTCTACCCCCTGCTATCCCTGATCTTGAGACACCAGCCACCGTAGTGCAAGATTTACGTAGAACCACAGACGGGGATAAAGAACCTTCTGAATTCTACTCATTTTCTGATGAAGCAGGGGCTGAGATTAAAACGGATGGTTCACTAGAACTCGACTCTGAATCAGATACTGAGCTCTCTTCTGATTTAGAGGAGGGACAGGAATCAGAATACATTTGTAGCTCTTCTGAAGGCACCAATGAAGATCACTCTCAAACTAAACCTAATACTGTCCTCACAAAACCAGGTGCTAACTCCAGACCGCTACTTAGATGCACAGAGGGTCACCGTCCTCCACCGAAGCTGTCTCTCTCCCCTGCTCATGACTCTCATCATCCTGAGTCCCACGAGCTCTCTTCGACGGCAGCAGTGGAGGCTATTTTGAAAGCAATTGCAGCCCATAGAGAAGAGACTACCCTTGAAAGCAAAAAATCTAGAGCTGCACTACGTAAGGTCCAGGGGGTTGTCAGAAAGCTTACTAAGACCTGTACTGCATTTGGAGAGAGAGTAACCGAGATTGAATCGAGAGTACTCTCTAACGAGAACGAGGTGATGGCTAACACTGAAAAAATCAAATTACAAGATGCTGAACTATCAGACATGAAATGGAAGCTCGAGGATTTCGAGAATCGACAACGCCGCAGCAATTTACGCATTTTGGGAGTTCCCGAAAAAATTGAGGGCGAGAACATCCGGTCATTTGTAGTGCAGTTGTTTAGAGACACAATGCCTGAACTTAAGGACTGGAACTTAGACCTGGAGATACAACGTGCACATCGAGTTCCTTTTAAAATACCCTCTAAACCTGGTGCCTACCCGCGTGCCATCTTAGTTTATTTTGGGAATTTTTTGTTGCGGCAGATTATTGCAGAGAAAGCTAGACCGGATCGCAAATTGAAGTTTAAAGATTGTTCTTTTTTTACTAGGCCTGATTTCTGTAATGCTACTGCAGAGCGAAGATGGCGTTTACGCTCATTGATCAAGCCTTTTCAGGATAAAGGAGCCCAAGCCTATCTGAACAATCCTGCCAAATTAAAAATTATACATGCTGGGCAGACTGTCTTTTTTTACCTCAGAGATTAAGGCCAAAGCTTACCTAGATGGGATACAGTAATAGATTAGAGCATTGCAACCTTAAGACCTCCATCTCGTTTGAGTTGTTAGTTTTCAATGTTATACTAGGCTTGTTCCCTGTCTATGTGATCCTGTTTTGATTCTACATAGTATGTTAACATTTAGTCGTAGCTCAGGTATCGCTCTGCTCCTCATCACCCAGACTCTGGTTGAGTCTGAATGCCTCTTGTTTTGGGGGGGGGGGGTCGTGGGGGGGGGGGTTGGGTAGGGAGGGTAGGGTAGGGGGGGGGTTCTGAGGGGAGGTGCATTAAAAACAAAAAAAATTAACCAGGCCAGATAAAAGGATGCACAGTTTCTATGAACTATTATAAAATAAATTCTAAACAGAAGAAGATGCCGAGAGATAGTTTCTATAATCAAATATGCATAGGTATTACACTTCATCAAACACACAGTTTTGACAATGGGTAAGCTTACGGTCCAAACATTGAATGTAGGGGGGCTACTGACTACCAGTAAACGTTCTCTTTTGGCTGAACTTGTCCGATTAAACCCTGTTGATGTCCTATGTCTTCAGGAGACGCATATACCCTGGGTTAAAAGATCTTTGCTGAGATTAAGAGGCTACAATGTTTTAACAACTTCATCACAAACTTCAAATATAAGGGGTGTAGCGATTCTGGCAAAATCTCATCTTGGGATAGCAGTTCGGCATATGTCAGATTCCCATGGTAGGTGGGCGGTGGCTAAACTGGCCTCGGGAATTTCAATTTGCACTATCTATGGTTCTAATCAAGACGACCCAGCTGTTCTTGACTTTCTAGAGACAGAGCTCCCAACTTGGCAAGGCCCACTTATCATCTGTGGGGATCTCAACATATCTCTTAAAGTACAACATGATGTAACTCCTTTTCAGCAGAGTTACACAGGTCGTAAACCCAAGGTTTTTAAGGCACTTGCCAGACTGACCAGTAGTTTAGGGTTAGTTCAAGTTCAAGTTCAAAAGACCTTTATTCGAATTTCTTTAAAATTCATAAAAGTACCGAACATAACAACCACAAACCATGATAATATATATACATGCAAATGATAAATATAACATATGACATTAAATTCCATACAGTGACAATACAATATATTTCAAATCATTGTACTACATTTCCATTATGACACAAATAAAACTGATTACTATATTCAGGGATTTTCCATCGTTTTGCGTGCTCGTATGGCCGATCTTAAGAAGGAACTGGTGCGGAAAATTAATTCATCACTGTCCAGAGCAATCAACATACTATATGAATCTTTAAGTGTCAGTGGTCTGGATTTTTTAAAATACGGAGTTAAAAACCATTTAATAAATTTGAGATAAAATTTGCAGAAAAATAAAAAGTGCAAATCATCCTGTATACTCACACCATCACAGGGACATAAAGTGGAATCAGCACTGTGACAATACCCCAATGGAAAAGACAACATAAATTTTACAATGCCTGTCCTTAAACGAAACAGTAATGATCGCTCCCAGCTGGTCATGGGCAGGGAGAGATAGGGCGGCAGGGTGTGACTACACAATCCATTTCCTATATATTTCATAACACTTGATTTTTGTGATTCGCTTCTTAGCCTTTCACTATTGTAAAGTGCATATAGTGCATTTTTGACCTCAACTTTATCCTTAGATTCTATTATCGTGGGATCGGTGAACAAAGTGCCTCTGTCAACTTCATTAAGTGATTTAAAAACTTCAGAGAACCATGGGATCCTCATTCCGTGATCACAACTTAAACAATCCTTTATAATGCTTTGTGTAAGAGCAGCAGCATCATTCCTCCAGATTCTAATCCAGAAAAGTGCTGGTCTTGCTCTAATAAAATCACTTATGTGTGGAAGATTTAATGCACTGTGAAAGATAAAATTGGGTGAGGAGATCGGTACGCCCAACACTTTTCTGCAAAAGCGATTTTCTTCCCTTTGAATACAGAGGCTGTTTCCCGATCCCCAAACCTCTGCTCCATACGTGGCAACAGGTGAGCACTGTAGTTTAAAAATCTTTAAAATAGCCTTAGTGGCACCTATTTTCTTTGGGCGGGGGAGACTCAGAACAGAATTGTTGGCTTTCGAGAACTTGCTCGTGGCGTGGGCCAAATGCCCACTCCACGAGCCGTTCGCAGTGAAAACCAACCCTAAATATGGGAATTTAGGAACAGATTCCAAATTATCTGTACCTAACTGTATGGTATTGAGTTTCCTTTTGCCTGGGCCACAAGACATGATAAAAGATTTTTTTAAATTTACCTTCAAGTCCAGATCCTCCATAAAATTAACAAAACTATGTACAAGCAGACGGAGAGCGTTAGGAGTGCGGGCCATAAGCACCGCATCGTCTGCGTATAAAAGCACTGGAAGTGGTTTCCCTAAAATGACTGGGACATCTGTAGTGACTTTTTTCAGGCAGGTGGATAAACCATTAATATAGATGATAAACAACAGGGGTGCTAAAACGCACCCCTGTCTCACCCCCCTCCCTATGTCAATTGCTCCTGATACCTCTCCACCCATCCCAATACGTACCCGTGCTTTCAGGTCAGTATGGAGATAGGCTAAAAAACTTACAAGAGTATTATCGAGGCCATTGATTGAGAGGATGGACCAGAGCTTCGATCTATTCACAAGATCGAAAGCGGATGAAATATCCATAAACGCGAGATAGGTGGGGGAGGAGCGGGCAACACTATATTTGTCAATTATCAATTTTAAATTTAGGCATTGCTCCACTGTTCCTACCCGACTACGGAACCCCATCTGACAAGGGACTAAAAAGTCAGTGTCAGTTGCCCATTCGTCGTAAACCCAAGGTTTTTATGGCACTTGCCAGACTGACCAGTAGTTTAGGGTTAGTTGACTTTTGGTATCATTCTAATAAAGATGACCCTGGATATACTTATTTCTCGCACCCCCATCAAAAACACGTCAGGATTGATTATTTCTTCGTATCACATGAATTTCTAGCACACTCTTCAATTAGCAAATATCCAAAAATTATTTCGGATCACAATTCCCTCATTTTCTTAACAAATATACCCGACCCCACCAGCCAACGCAGATCTTGGACATTTGACCGCAAACTGCTGGCTAATTCCCAATATATCTCTCATATAAAACTTTGGACTACGCAATTCTTTGAGGCTAATCGATTTAGCGCATCGAGGAATGCAGTATGGGATAGCTTTAAAGCCTCCCTTAGAGGTGAAACCATTAGCTTTCAGAATTATGACAGAAAGCAGATACTTAAAGATTTTAATTTAAAGATGCAAGCTTTAGAGATTGCTGAGCAACAACATATCGTACAAATATCAAGAGGTTTGGATGCCAAACAGGAGATGTATCAGGTTATCGCCTTAAAAACAGATCTTAACTACAATCTTAGTCAGAACGCGGCCCAAACGTATAGAGTGCACAGAAAGGACGTTTATGAGAGTGGAGAAAAAGTCGGTCGACAATTAGCACTTCGCACTCGGCAGAAGATCACTTCTAAAAATATTACTTCTATTCAGGACAGCGGACAGGTTTATACCCAAACTGATGACATTGCCAAACAATTCCAATTATATTACCAGAAACTATATGCTGAAGATGCCAGGTATACTGAAAGCGACTCCTCTACTTATCTACATAATTTACTTAATTTTCCAAATGCTGGAAAACGTCTTGATGATGTTTCTCGTAGAGACCTAGAAAAAGAAATCACAATAGAGGAGGTGCTCACAGCCCTATCACTTATGGCTTCCGGCAAGGCTGCAGGCCCCGATAAAATTCCTATGGACTTATATAAAATCCTGTCTCACAAGCTAGGGCCGCTTCTCCATGATCTATTTTTAGGCATTCAATTCAACGGGATACCTCCCGAATCTTGGAACGAAGCTAATATTGTCGTATTTCCAAAGAAAGGAAAACCTCCGGAACTAGTTACCTCTTACCGTCCAATTTCATTAATTAATTCGGACTCTAAATTATACGCTAAGGTGATGGCAGTCAGGTTGAGCAGGGTCATTGAACATTTGGTCTCCCCGTGGCAACATGGTTTCATCCCAGGGAAAGGTACCACCAACCATATTAATAAAGTTATTACTTTGTTTGATTCCATGTCTGCTACGGGCGGCCGGATGTCAATGATCCTGTTAGATGCCGAAAAGGCCTTTGACCGCGTTTCTTGGTCTTTTTTATGGGCGGTTATGTCTCACCTTAATTTTGGCCCCAAATTTATTAAATCAATTAAAAGCATGTATTACTCCCCTAAAGCTAAGATTCAACTACCCGGATCAGTTTCTGGTCAGATTAGTATATCTAGGGGCACTAGACAGGGGTGTCCTTGCTCCCCTATATTATTTGCATTATATATCAATCCTTTAATTTTAAAATGTTTAGAGTCTCGGTTAATTAAACCCGTGGTCTGTGGCCAATACCAAACAAAAGTATTGGCTTACGCAGACGATATAGCTATTGTCACTCCTGATCCTTCTGAGGCTATTATCACCATTGAAAACCTTACCACCGAATATGGTAAATTCTCGGGGTATTCCCTTAATAAGGGGAAAACTTTAATTATTTGCACAAACAACATAGTCTGCAATGACCCCAGGGTGACGAATAACGCCACATATCTGGAAGTTAGGATCAGTCCAGACGTTAAAACTATTGTTAAAACTAATTTCGACCCTCTCCTAGATAGAATTAAAAAGGATCTTGATCGCGTGAACAGCCTACATCTTACTATTATAGGGAGAGCTAACTTCTTAAAAATGAATGTCTTACCAAGATTTCTTTATTTCTTTAGGGCTATCCCCTTAGCCATTGATGATAAGATTTTGAAAACAATAAACTCACTTATGTCAAAGTTCATCTGGCAAAACGGCAAGATCAGGAGGTCTCATAAATTATTGTCCTTACCATTAGATAGAGGAGGTTTAGCTATCCCTAACACAATTCTGTATCATTGGTCTGCCTTTATGCAGATCTTTACCCCTCTGATTAAAACTAAAAGCGATTGTGGCCACAGCGTCATTGACTCCATTCCCTCTATTTATGAGCTACTTTTGGGGAGTAATGCTGATGGCTTGTTTCTTCGCTACACATATACCTCCTATTATAGACAATTTCGACAACTTACAACTATCACTAATGCATTTAAAGTTTGGAAGAGAATCCTCAAACATATGCAAATTAGTAAGCTCACCAGATATACACCTTTGTGGCATTCCTCTATCACCTCTAACATTGGGTTAGATGCTACAGCCAGAAAATTGAAACTCATTGGTATCTTAACGGTTCACGATTTCTTGATTAATGGGACTGAAACTTCCTTTTCTGACTTAAAAGTGAAATATAATCTGCCCAACGGAGATTTTCTTAAGTATTCTCAATTATTTACTAAACTTAAATCTAACGTTGCAACTTTAGATCTCTCCAATATTCAATTATTTGATCTGTTGAATAGACCTAATACAAGAATCGGCACCCTTTATGATACCCTTATGTGCGAAATTCGTGATGATCTAGAGAAAACAGAATTAAACTGGGTGGTGAAACTTGAAAACCCTGATGTTGATTTGTATAAATGTATAGAATTATCTAATCGCCTGCTCATGTCCAGCAATCTTAAAGCCCAGCTATATAAAACTGTGTTTAGTTTGTATTATACCCCACTTAAATTATTTACCTGGGGGAAAAGAGAAAATGACCTTTGTCCTAGATGCGCAATAGGTCCGGCGGATAATATTCACATGTTTAGTAGCTGTGGTAAGCTTGATTTAGTAAAAAGTATGATTGCAGATTATTGGTCGGTCATATTCGGGCATAGACTACCCGAATCTGACTGCTTATATTTAATGGGTTTTGATGGGTCCTTAACATTTACCAGAAACGAAAAAAGACTCGTTTTTATTGGTACGGCTATACTAGAATAATTATCTCAGCTTGTTGGAAAGATTCTGCCCCCCCTACTTTCCAAATGTGGCTAGCTCGCTTCCTAGCGGTTTGTAACTACGCGATTTATGCTACTAGAGGATTCAAAGCTAGGAAATTAGGCGAGGCTATTTGAGATCCTATATTGCTATGGTGGGAAGGCACAAATCCTACCATGAGAGTTAGTTAAAAATGTTTCTTTCTCTTTTGCTGCTAACCTTTTATTCATGCCTCATTGTACTGATACCATTTCTTCCTGCCTCTGTACCTTTCTATGTAGGTGGAAATACACCTATAGATTTGTTTTTCTTTTATTTCTTTGCTTTATTCTTTCTATTATTCTTCTTCTGGTTCCTTCTCTCTCTTTTTATTATGTAACTATGTGCATCCAATGTACTGTCTTGGTTCAAATAAAAAAAAAAAAAAAAAAAAAAAAGGGAATAATATTGTGCCACAGTGATCTTGCAGACTGGGGTACTTTTCCTTCTATCCCTCAAGCATCAGTCACGATAAGGATGCACCTCATTATGATGATTCTTCCTAAACATCCAGCTGACCACCCCTACTCTCCCACATTAGTTCCTTTATGGGGTCTCTAGCACCACACCTACATTTAAGGACAGAGATAAGGCAGGAACAGGATAAGGTCTTATGAGGTTGTATAAAGGATTCAGACTTGTTCACACTCCATTGCCACATGCTGGCACACTAATGAGTGGGACAAACTAAAATCTCAGACTGAGAGCTGTTTTGTCTTATTCTCATTGCTGCTAAGTGATTGCTTCATGGTAGAGACCAGAGAAGGACATAACTATATATATGTCTCGGTTGTCACAGGTGTTGTTTAAGTATACTTTGCAGGTACTGAATAAATTCTTTTAAATTGTATATATATGTAATGTGTGAGCACTGTACATACAGATGTGTCTTTGTCTGTATGTTTCTTTTTGTACATGCAGGAATAAGCACATACAGACAATTGGTTTTAATATTATTGCTTTTTCTAGATGAGGTCGCCTTTTTAAATCCAATCCTATGTTGTATATATTGGTCTTTGCCTATGTATGTCTTGTATGATTATAGTGTGTAATTAGTGTATTTTTTTATGGTCATTTCAGCACTGACGAAGTTTCGTCGAGGAATGAAACGCGTTGGCTGTGTGATTTGTTTGGTATAATTACCGAAATAAAGAAGATTACTATTTGGACTAAGAAGATCGTTTTTTGTTACATTCCAAAGAGTGCGCCTACCGCCTTTTTTTGTTAAAAGTGTTGGACCGGAATTGTACCCTGGGACGACGGGCACGGGAAGTGTGCAGCACCAGAGCAATATTGATTACACTTGTGTCTTGGTTGTGCTAGACCCTGGTCAGGTCGTCTTGATCTTTTTTCTTATAAGAGACCAGAGAAGGTGCCTGAAGCAAGATTGCACCAATGGCTTTCTCATTCGCCAGAATGATAACCCTAAAGTGGGGCATATTGGTCACCACTGACTTACAGATTCTGACATTATTGATGGATCTAGGTGTCAGACAGCTCCTTCTTGTCTTTAGTACAAGGCCTGAAATGGCCCAGGGGAATCTTCCCACCAGTGATCGAGGACCGGACTAGTGCAGGCCCTAGGGATCGCTTACGACCCATCTGACATTCCATTGAGGGCAGTGCTTAATGTTTAAAATGAAGAAGAGGCAGTGCCCAATGCGCTGCTCAGAAGCAAGGCCAGTGCTATTAAATGCGAGTGTGATGAATACAAAGGCTCTGTGACCTTGAATCCACCCTAGGCCTCTTTAATCCACTGCTAGACACTCCCTAACCCTTTTTCTCTCTCCGGGAAGTTCCAGTTATCTCCCTACGCGATGGCTTTTAAGTCTGTCTCTTCCTCCTTCTATTCAGTTTGTGAGCTTTTTCCTCTCTTGCTCTTAGGAAATGTCCGATGAGGAACAGTAGGTGCTGGTTCCCAAAAATTAGTGCTGGTGGGCTCCATCTTCAACCACTGGGTCAAATAAGGTCTGATTGAGGGCATGTTTCGTGCCGACTCCCCCGTCCAAATAGGCAGTAGTGATGGAACTCACACAGATTTAACTGGACACACTAACCTCCTCCCTTGCAGGTACTCCTCCAGTTAGACAACAGCACCAACCATTAGGATCAACCCAGACTCCCAGCTAAATTACAGAAACACCAAACTGTCAGGAAATCCACACCCTATGAGTCCTGCCTTACCATAACGCTCCTATCCACGGTCAATGGAAAAGGTCCCTACACAGAGAAAACCGAAGATAAAAATAACAAGCATTTGCAATGCAATAGGTCTCGCATTCACACGAGTTTGAGCTTGTAAATGACAATGCCTTTTATTTATGTTTTGGGTTTTAAAACATAAATAAAATGCATTGTCATTTACAATACTAATAGCTTATACTCTTGCAAATGCGAGACCTATTGCATTGCAATAAAGGGCCTTCTCGACGCTTGTTAGATTGTAAATATCAGAGGAAGATACCGGGCTGCAACATCTTCAAAGTAGTGATAAATAGTGCAGTGAAGAAGATTTGTAATTGTTGTAAGTTACACAGACACAAAGTGTGAAGTGAGAGTTGCATATGATCTGAGCTATAAACACTAACAAAGAGCTCCAACACTTTTCACACTGTGATTACACTGTCACGGCTCAGGAGGAAGAGGAAGGGATATTTCCTGCCCTCTCCATGATTTGTGTGTGCAGTGTGGCATTGCATAATGTCGTTGCTATCTTTGGCCTAATAAACACTCCAGCTGTAGTAGGGCCCTGGCTTCACCTCCTGGTGCTGGGCGGGCTGTGCTTTATGGCACGAATTGAGGGAAGAAAGAAAGGTCTCAGCTTCAGCTCCGGCCTCCTAAAGTGCCCCTGCTATTACCAGTGAGCAAGAGGCACTGAGGTGGTAGTATTGGTGGTGATGGCATTGGTATTGGTGGGGGTATTGGTGGTGGTGGTGTTTGTGGTGATGGTGGTAATGGAATTGGTGGTGGTGGTACTTGTAGTGGTAGTGATACTGTGATGGTGGTACTGTACTTGTAGTACTGGTGCTACTGGTACTGGTGGTAGTGGTACTGGAGGTACTGGAACTGGTGGTACTGTGGTACTGGTGGTGGTGGTTTTGGCGGTGGAGGGAGTGGTGGTGGTCGTGATGGTATTGGTGGTGATAAGGGCGGTATTGGTGGTGGTACTGGTGGTATTGGTAGTGGTACTGATAGTGGTGCTATTGGTGGTACTGGTACTTGTGATGGTACTGGTAGTATTGTTGGTGGTAGTGGTGGTACTGGTGGCACTGAAACTGGTACTGGTGGTGGTACTGGTGGTGGTAGTTATGGAGCAAGGATTCGCACGTAACGCGACTCTTGTATTCAGTCCCCGCGACATAACGTTAATAAACTAACCAACATGTTTGTATTACTAATATCGCATTACACGACATCCGAGGGAAGCTTGCATATGTGCTTTTACTAGTTATAATCCGTTTGCATTAAATAGGCTGCTGCTACGCTGGATTTTCTACTGCGCATGCGTCTGTCATACTCACGTGACATGATGTACTCTTTGCTTTGGAGGGAAACTTTCGCTTCTGCGCATTAGAATTAAAATGGCTAATCTGTTTTAAAGCATGCATGAAGCTTGCACTGCTGCTTTTGCTAAGCTGTTCGTTCTGCTTAACCTTAACGCAATAGTTAAATATAAAGTAATGGGAATAGAGTAGAGATAAGTGGTATACAGTGCATTCTTTTATTCTGTGTTCTTAAACTGTTTGTTTTCTATTCTTACATGTAAATCAATTTTGGGCCTGACGCCTGTCGCTGAACTCCATATTGAAACCTTTGAGCCTGCGCACCAGAGTATAAAATCCATCGAGTTATGGCATTGAATGAGTGCCAGGGACAGTCTTGACCAAGATGCGCCTGGAACCTCACCTCTTGAACTCTAAAAAGGAAACAGAATTCTAATATGAACTAAAATGTAGCAAATAATAGAACATTCATTGTTGGGTGGAATAAAGATGTCATGTGAGAATAAAATTGATGGGTGGGAACGAAAATGTAAATGTGAGATGCAGAAAGTTTCAATTTGGTATGGTGGGATGACCTCTCCTCATGCCTTGTCCTATCAAAATTGGGGATCCTTACACTTGCATCAATGGGGGGTGGTACACTGACCTGGAAAATAGTATAACTAGGGTAGGCTTAGCTGGTTAATATGTCCGACTTGTCCGAATAGCTGACCTGTCACTGACCCAACGCACTCAATAGGTGACCAAGAGCAGTGGGCAGCGGAGCACTCTGTCAGAAGATTCGATTACCCAGTCGGGGTTCTGGGAGCTGAAGTGCTGGTGAAGCACTTTGTCGGGGAAATCGATAACCCAATCGGGGTTCTCGCTGTTAGCTGCAGAGAGGGAGTAGCACAGGCGTTGCAACTTAACTGCGGGTGCCAGTCTTAACCTTTGGTGATCCTGTCCTGATCAAATTTGTCTCTACCTGTCCTGATTCTGATCCGTACCTGCTAACCTACTGGCGACTGCAACTTTTGGGGTTCTGTCCTTCAAACTGACCTGTGGCCAAGGTTAGTTCTTCACACCATTCTAGGTAAATATAAAATCCATGTGGGTTCGTCATTGATTTGTTCGCTCTCTTACCCTTCCTATTCGCTACATGTTTAATTGCTGCATATTTGCATATCATGTTCCTTCTTTATATCCTTCCTACTGTTAAAGTTTGACATGTTCCCTTTTTACCCTCCCTTTTGTTAAAAGCCTAAAAGTTTGATTGTATTTCATGTTCTTTTTCTTTACCCTCCCTTTTGCTAAATGATTGAAATTAGTTTAATACATCTTTTGCATAGTTACATTTTGATTCTGATCTTTATATTTGAAAGTCTTTTGGTGTTTAATCTTTGGATCATGACCATTTAAGAAAACTAAGATAAAGAATTAAAACTTTCCCGAGTCTGTGGTTATTATATGAGTGCAATATAACTGGCTATTTTAAATGTAACTCCCTGATTCAGTAGGTTTACAGGTACCGGCAACAAGAGTTGGTGAGTTAATGGTACAGGACCTAGTAGGGAAAAAAATCTGGTAGTAGAGCGAAGGTTACCTGATTAAGTTATATGTTTATTGTATATGGGCCAAGGTGAGTATGGCAAAGATATAGTCGGGGTGACCTGCGCTCTCTATCAGTATATTCTTTTGGTAGCAGCAGTATGGTTAGGGTTTAGTAAAATAGGTAGTTAGTTGGTTAAGGAAAAATATTTTTGCATATTTGAAATGTATTATTGATTGTATTGATTTTATGCATTAACCAACATTGTTTGTACCTGTTATATGTTTTGTCTGGAATCCCCGGGGGCAGAATAGCGGGTGGTAAATGGAAGCCACACTGCAGTGAGGTCACTTACCTGTAGGAAATAAGTGCATGGTTAGGTAAAACCGGAAGCACTATTTAGGGATTTTCTGTATGAATGTATGAATAAATTATAGCAAAGAGTTCGCTAGCAAAACTTTTGGTGTGATATTACCTAGAAAGGGTCACACGGAAGGAGTAGCAGGTTTGTCTGAGCTTGATTGATAGCAAAGGAGTTCGCTGGTGAAACTTTGGCCTTTGTACATCCTATTAAGGTATAAGTCTAAAGGAGTAACAGGTTCTCCAATGCTTGTGTGAAGGGTAGATGGAAGGGATCTACTCATAGTATATGAAGAGTAAGCGGAAGGGATTTACTCGTAGTAAATATATCTTTCCTTTGATTTAGTCACTCAGGTACAGTGGCAAATGTTTTTACGTTGTTAAATAATAAAAATTTGCAGGTGAAAGGAATTACGTTTTCAGTTGAGGAGCTGCGCTGACGTCACTCACAGCTGCGCTGGTATTGGTTGAAACAGAGGGTGTGTAGCTGATGTAATAATTGTAAAGGAGGGGTGAGTACAGGAGCGTGAGAACTAGTCCCGCAAGAGAAGCCGCCCAACTATTGGTTGGATTTATTTGAATTAAAAATTTTGATTGGTCACTGGAAAATAAAAGACGAGCTGGTATTGGAAGTATTTTGTAAACAATTTAGTGTTATCATAAAGGTTAAAATTTCAAAAATTATATGTGGCATTTAGATCCAGGAATTATAGCAAATCGACCTGATAGAAGATACTTAGGTTTTGCTAGAGAACAGATGATAAGGGGCAGACCTTATATCATGTACGGAGGTGAAAGGAAAATGTAATTTGTTAAGAGAGTTAAACATTTCTTTAAGAAAGCTAAACCGATTAAAACCAGAGAAGGAATTATTATTCCACCACCGAATACGCCCGCATCATACATGATGTTTGACCGAGGCTACCACATTTGTGTATGGTTAGAACATTAGCTGGAATACACTAAAGATGATGGAGTTTTGGCATTTCCCAAATATGGTACTTTTAATGGCAGAGTTTTGTTTAATTTGAGGACACGCATGAATGACTTAAATCCCAGACCTACACTTACGCAGTATTATTATTATTATTATTATTATTATTAAATGAAATTTGTAGAGCGTGCTGACACCATGGATTTCCTGGCGCTATAGAACAGAGGTGAGATGCAGGCTGGGAGTTTACAGCATTTAGCAGGGTGGGGGGAAGAGGAAGGTTTTAAGCTGCTTCCTAAAATGAAGGAGGGAGCTGCTAGATTTAATGGTCAGGGGAAGGGGATTCCAGAACTTCAGGGCCAGGAGGGCAAACCTTCGTCCACCGAATTTATTGGTTCTGGTTTTGGGCACGGCAAGCTTGTGAAGATGGGCAGAACGTAAATTGCGATTTGGGCAATAGGATGGATGAGTGAGGTTAGGAAGGCGGGGCTGCTGCCGTGAAGAGTTTTGAACGTGAGGCAGCCCAGCTTGAAGGCCACTCTCTGCTCTATAGGCAGCCAGTGCAGTTTGTGCAACAATGGTTTGGCCGAATGCCATTTGGGGGATTTATAAATGAGGCGGGCTGCTTGGTTCTGGAGTACCTGTAGGCGGTAAAGAAGTGATTTGGGGAGACCGTGATAGAGGGAGTTGGAAAAGTCCAAGCGGGAAAGCACTAGGGAGATGATCACTTGGATCAGAGCAGCTGGGGGGAGTAAGTGGCTGATTTTGCGAATCTTGAGGAGTTGGAAAGAACAGGATGAGATCACAGAACCAACTTGAGACCGGAGGGAGAGTTCGGCGTCGATGGTCACGCCGAGGCTCTTTACAGTGTTCGCGGGGGTCGGTGGGGTGCCTAGTTCCGTGGGCCAGAAGTGGGCCCCCCAGAAAGTAGGGCTGGAGCCCGGAAGAAGGAGCTCGGTTTTCCCAGGGTTCAATTTCAGATGGTTGGAATTCATCCACTCCTGTATGTGGAGCATAGCGGAATGGAAATTGGCTACCGCGGTCTGGGAGTTGAGAGGGAAGATGATCTGCAGATCATCAGCATAGTTATATACTGTGATATCCCAGTTACGGAGTGAGTGAAGTAGGGGCCGGAGGTAAAGGTTAAACAATAAAGGTGACAGGGAGGAGTCCTGGGGGACTCCACATGTCGTGAGGGTTTTGGGCGCTGTGTAGGGGCCTAGCGGGACGGCTTGTGATCTTCCCGACAAGAACGATTGTATCCAGCTCAAGGCAAGGCCCTGAATACCAGCCTGTTCGACACGGTGAAGCAGGATGTTGTGGTCCACCGTGTCGAACGCAGCTGATAGATCCAGGAGTATTAAGGCCTGGGGGGTCCCTGCGTCGGCGTTCCTCCTCAGTGTGTCAAGGACAGCCAGGATGACAGCCTCGGTTGAGAAGGTAGGCCGGAAGCCCGCCTGGTTGGGTTCCAGGTAGCGAGAGGTCTTGATAAAATTAAAGAGGCATTGAGTGGCATGCGCCTCGATTATTTTGGAGAAGTAGGGTAGGAGCGAAATGGGGCGGAAGTTGGACAGTTCTGCTGGGTCTGCGCCAGGTTTCTTCAGTAGCGGGACTAGGATGGCCTCTTTGAAAGTGCTAGGGACAGTGCCTGTGCTGAGCGAGCCGTTCAACAGAGGTAAGATACATTCGGGTAGGGAGTGACAGATACTCCGTAGGATCGGGGAGGGCAGACGTCGTTCGAGGAGCCCGATTTTACCCGGGACGCGAGATGGGCCAAGGAAGCAGAGTTGAGGGCAGGGAAGTCAGAACAGACAGATGAATTGTTGCGGGGAGTATCGGGAGAGGGAGTCCGGGGAGAGGTGGTGATCGAAGCCTTGATTTTATTAATTTTCTCGACAAAGAAGAGATTGAGAGCGTCGCAGGTTCCTTGGGTTGGGTTTTGACCTGGGAGAGTTCTGTCATCGGAAGTAAGTTCGTTCATGATTCGAAACACTTCTTTAGATTTGTTGTCCGAAGAGGAGAGTCGGTTAGAGAAGTGAGATGATTTAGCTGAGGAGATTGCGATTTTGTAGTCTCTCCGGGCTAAGGTGAATTGCAGTCTATCTGCTTCAGAATAGTTGCGTCTCCATGTCCTTTCCAGCTGGGGTACTTTCAGTTTGAGTTTTTTTAGGTCATCCGTAAACCATCTGTGGGAGTTGTGGTGTCTGGTCGGGGGAATTTGGTAAGGGGGCAAATTGGTCACTGGCTGACTTCAGCCAGATGCCGATGTCACTGTCCAGCTTGTCGATGTTAGTGTTGGTAGGCGGATTGAGGTTGGGCCGAGTATCGGAGAGGGTCGCAAGAAAACCTTGGGAGTCGTAGGAGCTCCATTTGCGGGAGAGGCCGCCTGCCATCCGTGGGATGGAAATTCTGCCGCTGACAGTGAGGATGGTATCAATTAAGAGGTGGTCTGACCAGGTGCAGGGGGAAACGGATGGGGGGGAGAAGGTTAGATTTTGAGACCATATCTGGTCCAAGATGTGGCCCTTAATATGAGTTGCCGAGGTGATCTGTTGAGTCAGGTTGAGGCTGGTGAGGGCCTCAAAGATCTCGAAGGCATGGGGCCCAGCGTTGACGTTGTTGAACTAGTAGTTGAGATCGCCGAAGAGGGCGAATCTGGGGTTGGAGGTGAGTAGGTTAATCAACTGGTCGGTCAGGGTAGCCGCGAAGGAGGGCATAGATTGGGGGGGTCGGTAGAGGAGAAGGAGTGTTAAGGCACCTAGATCCGTTTTTAGACTGAGGATAAGGTTATCGACTCCCGGGAGGGAGAGGGAGGAAGTGGAGACGAAATTGAGGTGTTCAGATATTATGGCGGCTACCCCGCCTCCAGGGCGGTTGCCTTGCCGGTCGGCACGGAGGATGTAGTAGTCTGAGGGGAGGGTGCCAGAATATCAGGGAGAGAGTCCGAGGTCAGCCAGGTTTCGGTGAGTAGGAGCACGTCCGGTTTCTCAGTGGATAGGAGGATAAAAATGTCGGCGTGATGCTTTACCAGGGAGCGGGTGTTCAGATATAGAACCCGGATAGTGGTGTCGTTTGCAGCCGGTTTGACTGAGGGCGTGCTCCGACTGGTGGGCCGCCAGTTGGACGAGATAATGCCGGTGGTAGTGATGCGTCTGATGGTGGCAGGAGAGGGTGTAAGGTCGGTGAGTTGTAGGTCCCTGAGGGCGTCAGCCGAATATGAGAGAGAATGGCCGGCGTGACTGGCCCCTGGGCCCGGTCTGGCGCGGACGGCACACAGGCGGCGCGCCCGCTGCCCGCGTCCGCTGCGCGTCCAGGGAAGGCACATTGTTAATTAGGAGGGCAGGGGCGTGGCCTCAGGGCAGTGGGCGTGGCCTAGGGCTGATGGAGGAGAATGGCGGCGGAAATGTCAGTGCCGTGGCAGCGTTTAGATCGGCTGCGCGGCGAATAAAGGAGTGAAATTAGGGCAGGGGTGTGCCCAGGAGGAAGTGCAGAGCAGGTAAAACAATATTTTTTTAATCAAACAAAGTTAAAATCCTGCGCCTCAGGAGTATGCGACCTCTTACTGCGAGCAAATGCGAAAGCGCGCCTTATATAGCAGGTTTTCGGCAAGGGGCGTGGCCTCAGGGCCGTGGGCGTGGCCTAGGGCTGATGGAGGAGAATGGCGGCGGAAATGTTAGTGCCGTGGCAGCGTTTAGATCGGCTGCGCGGCGAATAAAGGAGTGAAATTAGGGCAGGCGTGTGCCCAGGAGGAAGTGCAGAGCAGGTAAAACAATATTTTTTTAATCAAACAAAGTTAAAATACAGCGATCTCCCGGCTGCGCCTCAGGAGTATGCGACCTCTTACTGCGAGCAAATGCGAAAGCGCGCCTTATATAGCAGGTTTTCGACAGGGGCGTGGCCTCAGGGCCGTGGGCGTGGCCTAGGGCTGATGGAGGAGAATGGCGGCGGAAATGTTAGTGCCGTGGCAGCGTTTAGATCGGCTGCGCAGCGAATAAAGGAGTGAAATTAGGGCAGGGGTGTGCCCAGGAGGAAGTGCAGAGCAGGTAAAACAATATTTTTTTTTAATCAAACAAAGTTAAAATACAGCGATCTCCCGGCTGCGCCTCAGGAGTATGCGACCTCTTACTGCGAGCAAATGCGAAAGCGCGCCTTATATAGCAGGTTTTCGGCAGGGGGCGTGGCCTCAGGGCCGTGGGCGTGGCCTAGGGCTGATGGAGGAGAATGGCGGCGGAAATGTTAGTGCCGTGGCAGCGGTTAGATCGGCTGGGTGGCGAATAAAGGAGTGAAATTAGGGCAGGGGTGTGCCCAGGAGGAAGTGCAGAGCAGGTAAAACAATATGAGGCACTAGAAGACTGGAAGATTGAAGCTTTTGAACGAGACAGACCCAGAAGTGACAAAGGGTTGAGTAAGTTCTACCCTAAGTTTTCACGAGAAACTAGAGATAAACAAATGAAGCAATGGAGACAATCTATGATGGTAGAAGGGTTGTATCCTGTATTTACACAAGAAAAACCGTCAGGAAGTAAAAGCACAGACAAAGCAGGAAATCTAATGATTAGTGATAATTCAGAAGATGATTATTTGGAGGATTTGTTAATGAAAATTCCACCACCGTATAATGAGGAGCCAAGCACGAGTAATCCTAGTGCTCCGTTTCTGAAACCTCCTCTGATTCCGCAAGTGGTACATGAGACTTCGTTAGAAAAAGTACTGCAAGACAGGGAAAGAGAAGAATTAAATAAACAAAGAAGTGAGTTGACTCAGAAAATCTCCCAATTAAATACAAGTCCTGAAGCCCTGGCAATTCCGGTAACTATTGGCCCAGTTGTTCCTTTGTATGGAGATAGGCAAGCTAGTCCCAAAACTCCCGTTATGACTACACCTGTAGTACAGCCAAGAAAAGAACCATTAATAGTTGATGATCAAGCAAGTGAATGTGAATTAGTGATTTCCCTGATGGATTTACCAATAAGAGAACCAGTGAGTGACTCGGTTAGGAAAACCACTCCTACAACTTCTAGAGAAGTACAGATTGAGACATCTTCAGGTATAAGAAGTGCCACAGTAGTAACTGCAGAGGAAATAAAGAGATGGTCACGAGAAATAGAAAAACCTGTCACAGCCAAGAGTATTAGACATATATAAACTAAGAGTCGCATTAGAAGAATTGATGGCTGGGAATGTGGGATTGGACAGATTAAATACACTCAGTGAAGAAGTATGTAAAAGCATTACTAGAAACACCAGTGGTGCACGAAAAACTAACAGGCTGCTAATATGGGAATTGACATTGGCAAGTCTAAAGTGTTACAGAAACCATATTGAGCTGAATTTTCTGACAAAGATTTTGAAAATATGAATGTGTCAGGAAGAAAGGTACAAATTAGGGAGCTTTCGACCTTATTGAAAAAATGGGGTGATATAGAAAAATGGAGAACCAGATGGGCATAGAAAAAAGAAGAGGCTCGATCAAAAGTTGCATCTGAATATGTTTTAAAAGAAACAGAAAAAGTAGAAAGGTTGTGTCCTATGAGAGAAGTACCAGGTGGAGGTTATGAACATGTCCCATGGTCCCGACAGGTTATTTAGTCATTTACAAATGATTTCCCAAAACTTCGAGAAAAACCTGTAGAATGGTATAGACAAGTTGAGAGATTTGTAAAGGTTTCAAAATGTCTCTTGAAAGATTTTTAATGGATTATTTGACATTGTTGTACCTGTAGATCTGTGGACAGAATGCAAAATAGCTATTGATTGGCCTAGTGATGAGTACCCAGGAGACCCAAAGACAGGGGCACCGTCTGATGAAGTGATGAAGAAATACAGCCAGGTAATACTCTACCTCAAAGGAAAGGTGCCTTCTAAGGAGACTGATTGGACTAGAATAGATAGAACCACTCAGAATAAAGATGAATCTGTGAATGCATATTATGAACGTTTGTTGCAGGTTTTTAAACAGTACAGTGGTTTGGACAATATACATATAAAGGATATGATGCATTTCATCCATCGGTTTGTGTTAGGATTAAGGCCAGAAATCTCGCAATGGATAAAGGACACCTACTGACGTTGCCTGAAAGGGGAGGAAGAGGAGTGAGTACTTGGCACCTCCTTGCCGGTAGATCAGTCAGGTCCATAGATTGAAGGAAAGGTTGAAGGAAATTACGTCACCTTTTTATTGGACACTGGTGCTACCCGTTCTACTGTGAGAACAGCAGACATTCCAAACCTACCCCTCTCGGGAGAAGAGATCCAAGTAGTGGGCGTTTCTAATAAACAAATTAGTAACTCCAGTTACAGAACCAATGGAAGTTAGAATAGGGAATTTTAAAGAAATGCATAGATTTGTTGCATGTGATTCAAGTCCAGTAAATTTGTTAGGCCGAGACTTGTTGTGCAAAATGAATTGGACTATCTTTTGCTCACCAAGTGGTGTTGAAATTCAAACCCCCGACGAAGATGGAGTTTATAAATTAATGTTAGCAAAACAGGAAACGGAAAATATAAAGTTAACTATAGAAGACTTACCAGAAGAATTACGACAGACTGTAGATCCTAAAGTGTGGGATTTTACTGGAAAAGATGTTGGATTAATGGCATATGTTGATGCAATAAAAGTGATAGTGAAGGAAGGTGCAGTTTACCCAAATACTCGACAGTACAAAATGAGCCGTGAATTAAAAGCAGGTGTTGCAGCCAAAATAAAACGTTTGATTGAAACAGGCATTTTACAAGAAATAATGAGCAGTCCATGTAATTCGCCCATAATTGGAATAAAGAAACCGAGTGGCAAGTACAGGGTCGTACAAGACCTCCGTAAGATTAATAAAATTGTTGTCCCATGTTGTCCAGTTGTGCCAAATCCTGCAGTGATTCTGTATCAGATACCGTGGGAGGCTGGATGGTTCACCGTAATCGATTTGTGTCATGCATTTTTCTCGATTGCATTGCATCCAGATAGCAAATTTCTTTTTTCTTTTGAATTCGACAGTCATGTGTACATCTGGAATCACGTTCCTCAGGGGTACACAGAAAGTCCATCGATTTTTAATCAGATTCTGAAAAAGTGCGTTTAGTCTTTAGTGCTGCCAGGACAGTCAGTCCTAGTTCAGTATATAGACAACCTATTGGTGGCTTCTAAAACTCGAAATGACTGTGTTATTGATACCATTGCCTTACTGAACCATCTAGGTAAAGGGGGGCATAGAGTGTCACCTGAAAAATTACAGTTTTGAACCACATCAGTGAAATATTTGGGGCACCAGATAGAAGAAGGTGTCAGAAGGGTTACCTCGGAAAGAATCACGATAATCAGAAACATGAATTTACCGCAAACCCAGAAAGAGATCGGAATGTTTCTTGGAGTAGTAGGTTACTGCAGGCAATGGATTGTGAGATTTGCAGTCCTAGCAAAGCCATTGATACAAATGACAAAGAAAAGAGCAAAAGACCCAGTAGAATGGGATGATGAAAGCATGACTGCTTTTCTGAAATTACGAGAATATTTGTGTACAGCTCCAGCATTAGGGATGCCTGACTATTTGAAAGATTTTGCATTATTCTGTGACACACAAGATAATTGTGCACTTAAAGTTTTGACCCAAACTCATGGTCTGATGAGACGTCCTGTGGCATATATTTCTTCCACTCTAGACCCAGAAGCATCTGAATTACCAGGTTGTCTAAAAGCAGCAGCCGCAACTTGCATGAGTCTTGAGCAAAGCGAGTCAATCATTATGGGACATCCTGTAACAGTGTATGTTCCACATGCAGTTGTAATATTACTGAACAGAACAAAAACTCAATACTTGACTCCCAGTCGGCTGACTAAGTACGAGCATATTCTTGTAGGTGCAGGAAATGTAACCATTGCCAGGTGTAATATTTTGAACCCAGCAACATTGCTACCTAATTCACATTTTGCAGAGGTGAAGGAAGAAGTCGAACATGAGTGTATCGACTTGACTGAATACAGTACAAAACCACGCCCTGACATAAGAGAAGAGCCACTAATTGATTCTGAATATGAGCTATTTGTAGATGGCTCATTCATGAGACATGAGGAAGGAGGTTTAAGTGCTGCCTATGCAGTGTGCACGTTGGAGGGTCCAATTGAAGCATCCTACTTACCTGGAGTCAAGTCTGCACAAGCAGCCGAATTGATTGCATTGACAAAATCTTGCAAATTTGGGAAAAATTGGAAAGTAACCATATACACTGATAGCCAGTATGGTTACGGGGTTGTGCATGACTATTGCCAATTATGGATGCAAAGGGAGTTTCTGACTTCTTCAGGTACTCCAATCAGAAATGGTCATTATGTAAAAGATTTACTCTAAGCAATTCAATTGCCAAAAGAAGTGGCTGTGGTCAAGTGTGCTGTTCACAAATCTGGAAATGACAAAGTGGCAGCTGGTAACAGATATGCAGACCAGTTAGCCCAACATTGTGCCAAATTTAAAATGGCTGTAAACAAGAAAATTGAAATAGGTGAAAACAGCTGCCAACTTATTTGCATGAAGGTGTGAGAAGGTGGGAAGAAGTGAGACTTGCAAAATGAAGCAGAACCAAAGTAAAGGGAAGAATTGAGAAAGGTAGGTTGTCAGAGAAGGGTTGACGATGGTGTCATTGTTTACCTTGATGGCAGACCTGTGTTACCAGACTGTATGCTTGCTCCTATGGCTAGGATGTTCCACTGATATTCCCACTTGGGAAGAGATGCTATGATAAGATTGTTCAGACTGAGTTGGTTCAATGTGAAATTCAGGAACATTGCAGAAGCACTTTGCCAAAGATGTTTAATTTGTCAACAGATGAATCCTGGAAAGAAAACTGTAGTGTTACCAAGAAAGATTGGGAAGGCAGAGAGTCCCTTCATACGATTACAAATTGATCTCATTAGGTTACCTCCTTGTCGAGGACTAAAATACATTCTTGTCATTGTCTGCCTGTTTTCAAAATGGGTGGAAGCTTACCCCACACGTAGGAATGATAGCATTACTGTAGCCAAACTCCTTACTCAGAGAACTCATCCCGAGGTTCGGTTTTCCAGTAACAATTGAATCAGACTGAGGCTGCCACTTTAACAATGAAATAATTGGCCTAATCTATGAAGCATTCAATGTAAAACAAAAACTACACTGTGCATATCGCCCAGAGGATTCTGGAGTGGTAGAACAACTGAATGGCACGATCAAGTCAAGATTGGGAAAGATGTATGAATCTACCCGTCTAGAGTGGCCAGATGACTTACCTCTTGTTCTGATGGGACTCAGGAGTATTCCAGACCGGAACACAGGCTTGAGTCCTCATGAAATACTAATGGGAAGAGCAATGAGGCAAGCATGGGTGCCAGGACACAAGTTGATAAATATATCTGATGATTTGGTACTGGAGTACTGCAAAGAACTGTCAGACCAAGTGCGTTCTATCTCTCACCAGGTTGGGGAAGACGCTGTCGCTAGACAAGCCACTCCAGCACATGACCTGAACCCAGGTGATTGGGTAGTGCTAAAGAAACACACTCGAAAATCTTGCCTTGCACCGAGGTGGGAAAAACCACGTCAAGTGATTTTAGTTACTACCACAGCTGTAAAGTGCGAAGGAGTTCCACACTGGATCCATGCCAGTCATACAAAAAGAGTGACTGAACCTGATGAAACTGAAGCTGAAGGTTGTACAGCTGAGGGGTCTCAAGATATCGATCCTGAAGTAGCGGACGAGGAACAACCGAGCACCAGTCAAGATGATTGGATTCCAGTAGTTGAGATACCTGCAGAATACGTGAAAACCAGGAGTCAAACTTATCGAGACAGTCAGAGTGTAAGTGAGGACGAGAGAGGAAAAGAAGAAGGTACTCAGATCATAGAAATACAAGTCAAAAGTGATTCTGAGGAGGACCAGATAGGAATAGATCAGAATACTCAGGTAACTGACACCCCACCGAGAACTCCAGAGTCTGAGGAGGGACAGACAGGTACTAGGGCGAAAGCTCAGGCGGAAGAAAATCAAGAGTTCAAAGAGCCCGAGCAGGACCAGATAGGTGTAGAAAAAGGTGTTCAGGAAGAAGAAGGTGAATCAAAACAAAGTCAAAGTCAAATTCAGAAAACACCTGAACAAGGCCAGATTAGTAACCAGGCGGAAGAGACAGAAATAAGACCTGGTCCTAGTCAGATAGAAAGGAATACAGAAGACAACATTGAAATAGATGTGCCACAACTGAATGAAAACGAAAGAGCATTGGAAGAAGGCCAGAGCACAGTGCCAGCTAAAAGACTCAGAAAATGAGACAAATGGCCTAGGTTTGTAAAAAGGCTGAAACTCCGTCTAAAGACCATAAATGAAGAACCTGAACAAGTTAATGAAATAACAAGTCAAACTGAACAGTCTGAAATACAAACAAGAAGGAGAAGTCCATGACTGAAAAGGCTGAATAATAAATTCAGAGGCCCTGAATGGACTTACATTGTTCTTGAAGATTTTGAAAATCTAGAAATAAGTGATGAAAGTGATGACGCATTGATTGCTGATCAGACAGACGGAGAAGTGAGACCCACTTGAAATGTTCAGAGTAAAAAAGACTGTGTGGAAGTTGCAAAGAGGGGTTAAATCTCCTTAGTCAGAAATGGCTGATCGTACTGTTAATGGAAGACCGAAAAGAAATTGCTTGAAAACATGCTGTAGAATATGCACATGTAGTATAGCGATAGTACTCATAGTATGGTTAGGACTGACGATAGCTATTCCTTACATAATGAGTAGAGACATGAAGAATTATACTAATAAGCCACAAACGATAGATACACCTAGAAGGATAGATACACAAGAAAAGGCACTTAGCATTAAACAAAAGAAGTTAGATTTAGAAGCATCAGATGAAGAAGGACTACATTATACCGGGATTAGCAACAGAACTCACTTGTATTTGCAAACTTATTAGTACACTATGTAGAAGCAATGGAAATAGAAGATTGGTATGTTTGTATGAAATTACCTACTTCAGTAGCCGAAGGTGTTACTTACCACCATTCACCACTAACATATGGTATTTCATGTAGTATTTTAGCTAGTCTATTCTATAAGAGAGGACCTTTGCAGTATTACTATTCTAATTCAGATGTGATATTTTCTGAACTTCCTATACGTAGTAACCTGAATCCTGTACATACTAAGAGTGATGTAACACGTTATATGGGTGAATATTTTCTAACTATAGGTACAATAGATATAGCTGAAGCACACAAGAATACTATAACATGCTTATTATGTGAAAAGAGGACATATTTTTGAATATGGTTGAGAAAAGGAGAGAGAGTTTCCAAAGAAAAGCAAATGACAAGAATCATAACATTCCTAAATGGGCTGAGAATATAGTGTTCACCCCAAATGGCAAGACTCATGCTGCTATGTTGCTGGATTTCAAAAAGAAGGGGAAGCTCTGTCTCCATAGGGAAAGAACTAGTTATTATAACAATATGTTCATTGGTTCCAGTGAATGTGAACACGATTATAAGGTAATCGGGGGTTGAGGTTTGAAAGATGGAACTGAACCTGTGTTTCCTGGAATTTATTTTATATGTGGAAACAAGGCTTATTACAAATTGCCAGATCATTGGTATGGGAGCTGTTATTTTGGAATAGTCTTCCCAAAGATATATCATGTAAATAAAATCACTGGAAACAATGAAGAAATTAATGGAATAATACGTAGTAAAAGAGATAGTTTTGGAGAAATAGTAGGTGATATATTTAGTGCATTGATACCTACAGTGGGAGTGGCTCTGAATACACAAAGAATTTGCAAATTGTCAACAGTAGTGGATCCGCTATCAACTGACACTGCTGGAGGGTTCTTGATGATCAATACCGAATTGGTTACGATCAGATCAATGGTTTTACAAAATCGACTTGCTCTTGATACAATATTAGCAAAAGAGGGCGGAGTCTGTAATATGTTAAAAGCGCAACATTGTTGCACTTACATACCTGACAAAAGTGTTGAAATTAAAGGGTATGTAAGAAATATTACACATTTGGAAAAAGAACTGAAACCAATGGAGGTTGATAGTGCATGGAAAAGACTGACTGATGGTCTCTCTTCAATAGGTAGTTGGATTTCTAACGTAGGGAAAAGTTTTGTAGGTAGAATACTGATGCCAATTGTGGGAATAGGCCTACTGATTGTAGGGATAATAATATGTTGCAAATGTCGTAAACACGGAAAGAGATATACAGTAAATGAAAGAGGGAAGAAAAGAAACTGCAATGAAATAGAACTTGAAGAATTAAATGGCAAAATTTATAAGAAGATGAAAACTTTTCATTTAAAGAATGATAAAAATCCTACAAGAAAGATTTAAGCAATTGAGTTGGGTGAATTGTGAAAGTTGGCATCTGTTTTATTAATTGGTGATGATATAAAATATCATCAAAGAGGGGATTGATGGAGCAAGGATTCGCACGTAATGCAACTTGCTTGTATTCAGTCCTCTCGACATAACGTTAATAAACTAACCAACATATTTGTATTACTAATATCGCATTACACGACATCCGAGGGAAGCTTGCATATGTGCTTTTACTAACTATAATCTGCTTGCATTAAAATGGCTGCTGCTACGTGGGATGTTCTACTGCGCATGCGTCTGTCATATTCACGTGACATGACATACTCTTTGCTTTGAAGGGAAACTTTTGCTTCTGTGCATTAGAATTAAAATGGCTGATCTATGTTACAGCATGCATGAAGCTTGCACTGCTGCTTATGCTAAGCTGTTCGTACTGCTTAACCTTAACACAATAGTTAAATATAAAGTAATGGGAATAGAGTAGAGATAAGTGGTATACAGTGCATTCTTTTATTCTGTGTTCTTAAAATGTTTATTTTCTATTCTTACATGTAAATAAATTTTGGGCCTGACGCCTGTCGCTGAATTCCATATTGAAACTTTTGAGCCTGCACACCAGAGTCTAAAATCCATCGAGTCATGGCATTGAATGAGTGCCAGGGACAGTCTTGACCACGATGCGCCTGGGAACCTCACCTTCTGAACTCTAAGAAGGAAACAAAATTCTAATATGGACTAAAATGTAACAAATAATAGAACATTAATTATTGGATTGGTGGTGGTGGTGGTGGTACTGGTGGTTGGATTGGTGGTGGGACTGGTGGCAGTGGTACTGGTGGCGATACTGGTGGTACTGGTGGTGGTACTAGTGGTGGTGAAGGTACTGGTGGTACTAGTGTTGGTGGCACTGGTGGTGGTGGTACAGATGATGGTGGTATTGGTGGTGGTACAGGTGGTACTGGTGGTGGTGGTACTGGTGGTGGTATTGGTGGGGGTGGTGATACTGGTGATACTGGATTTGGTGGTGGTGGTACTGGTGGTAGTGGCACTGGTGGTGGTACTTGTACTGGTGGTAGTGGTACTGCTGGTGGTGGTAGTGGTGGTGGTAGTGATGGTGGTGGTGGTACTGGTGGTGATAGTTTGGTGGTAGTACTAGTGGTGGTGGTTCTTGTGGTGGTGGTGGGACTGGTGGTGGTACTGGTAAGGGTGGTAGTACAGGTAGTACAGGTGGTGGTGGTAAGGGTGGTGATGGTGGTAGTGGTGGTGGTGGCGGTACTGGTGGTGGTAGTACTGGTGGTGGTGGTGGTACTGGTGGTGGAGGTACTGGTGGTGGTGGTGGTAGTGGTGGTGGTGGTACTGGTGGTGGTAATGGTAGTGGTGGTGTTATTGGTACTGGTGGTATTGGTATTGCCAGTGTGGTACTGGTAGTGGTGGTGGTACTGGTAGTGGTGTTGGTGGTGGTACTGGTAGTGGTGGTACTGGTACTGGTGGTACTGGTACTCAAGGTTCTGGTGGTGTGGTGGTACTGGTGGTGGTGGTGGTACTGGTAGTGGTGGTGGTCGTGGTACTGGTGGTGGGGGTACTGGTGGTACTGTTACTGGTGGTGGTGGATGTAGTGGTACTGGTGGTGGTACTGGTGGTTGTGGTACTGGTGGTGTTACTGGTGGTGGTACTGGTGGTGGCGATGGTGGTACTGGTGGTGTTGATGGTGGTACTGGTGGTGGCGGTAGTGGTGGTGGTGGTGGTGGTACTGGTGGTGGTTATACGGGTGGTGGTTGTACTGGTGGTAGAGGTACTGGTGGTAGAGGTACTGGTGGTGGTACTGGTGGTGGTGGTGGTACTGGTGGTGGTAGTGGTAGTGATACTGGTGGTACTTGTGGTGGTGGTACTGGTGGTGGTATTGGTGGTGGTGGTGGTACTGGTACTGGTATTGGTGCTACTGTTGGTGGTGGTACTGATGGTACTGGTGATGGTGATAGTTGTGGTAGTGGTACTGGTGGTGGTGGTGATACTGGTGGTGGTGGTACTGGTGGTGGTGGTGGTGGTACTGATGCTACTGATGGTACTGGTGGTGGTGGTACTGGTGGTGATGGCACTGGTGGTGGTGGTAGTACAGGTAGTACAGGTGGTGGTGGTACTGGTGGTGATGGTGGTAGTGGTGGTGGTGGTGGTACTGGTGGTGGTATTACTGGTGGTGGTGGTGGTACTGGTGGTGGAGGTACTGGTGGTGGTGGTAGTGGTGGTGGTGGTACTGGTGGTGGTGGTGGTAATGGTAGTGGTGGTGTTATTGGTACTGGTGGTATTGGTATTGCTAGTGTGGTACAGGTAGCGGTGGTGGTACTGGTAGTTGTGGTGGTGGTAATGGTAGTGGTGGTACTGGTGGTGGTGGAACTGATGGTACTGTGGTAGTGGTGGTGGTGGTGGCAGGGGTGGTACTATTGGTGGTGGTAAAAAAAGAGAGTCCCTGTAAAGGGTAGCAGACAAGGATAGCTGTGGCTAGAACTCAGGGGGAATGATTTTGACCTATAACTGCTGACTTAGCAAACATAAGTATCAAACACAAGGGTATGCAGTGCACTGTGACTGAATCAAATGATGAAGAAAAAATTTATAAAAATATGAAGAATTTATTCATGAGTACCTCCCACTCGGGTTACAATCTATTGCAAAGTTAAAACTTTCTTACAATACCATTCCGGATAGTACCACATATAAAAAATAAACAATTAAAACAAGATATACAATAAAAAGGGTCTTAACAAAAGGTCGACGCGGCGTTTCGGTGTCACTTTATCTCGGCACCTTCATCAGGACATTTAAGACTTTTGGACTTTGTATCTAAGAATAAATAACAGTATTTTAGTGTACTCACAATTATGCCTCTGAATACAATCATTTGAACGTGTTCTTGCAGCCCCCAGATTGCACACTCTAATGGTCACTCCCCTGGTTCCCAGAGACTTTATAACTATTTTGCCTCAGGTCAACTTGTTTATGGTCAATACTTTGGTATACATAGACTAAGTATCTCCCAGACAATATCGTATTCAAAATGCAATTCTGGTCAATATACCTGAAAATTACGGTTGAGGCAGCTTTTCAATTGCTGTCCGTTTAGCGTACTTTCTATAGTGATGCTTTCGAATATCTATGAATCAGACGTTCTACTGCGCACCAGTCAACTAAAAAAAACATAAATCATTACGTCTTTAGTCTATGTTTTCTCTATACACATCACGGTAATTCAATGCACACCCAGCCTCTGGCGCTAGTTACCTTTGATTATGGAGTTCGTTTTTATACATTTAGCACGGAGAAACCACCGTATATGGGGTCAATGTCCATCGATTCAACAGGTTGTGGATGATCTGAGTATACATAAAACAGGAATCATCTTTAGTCTAAAACGGGACTTGTTACCAATGCCACTTCTTGACTTTACCGCTCTCATTCTGCTGTTGCAATTGCTACTCGGTTACTCACCGGCTTATTCGTGAGTGTTCTTAATAAAATCGGTGTACCCTGAAGATAGGACCGAGTTCTCCTGTTGATTCTGGTTAAGGCTCAATTTTCCATGTATAGGAGGTCTGTGCAATGGAATAAAAGGACGTTCATTATGAAGCTCCTGATTTCCATTATATTCAACTTTATCACTACTTGCCTCCTTCTTTTGGTTTAATTAAAACTATACTTAGAGATCCTATGCAAGTCCCATTGCCTCACAATGTTACCAGAGTTACTGATAACTGCTTGGTTTACCAGGGTTTTAGCAAGGTTGCCCGTTTACTCAAGAGCCCACTCTCACTCTTAAGCCTCCCGACCGAGCCCTACGTTTTTCATACCTTAAATCCTCAGTTCGGCCTCCCTGTTCCTCCGTGCTTCGTCCTTCCTTTCCATTCGAAGTGGAATGAATGGAGAACGGGGTCGCGTTTTTATGCTGCCACTACCAACATTGACCCGGAAGTTTAAACTTTTGCCGAACGTCGTCCCTGGTTATGATAATAGTAGATAAAGTGCCTATTTTATATCGCGTCTGTCCTTCGTAAAACTTTTATTACGATCCATATCGGCTATTCGGCATCATTACTGATTTTAATATTATTGGTGTGGCCGAGTGACCCCGGAACCCGGAAGTAAATCATACTGCCTTTCTTACGTAGTTACCATTCTTCCATGGATTAATAACGGAATAATGCATAACACGGGTCTAATAGTTGGCAATCGCTAATATTAAGGAATTCCGTAAATTAGCATAATGCAGTATGTACTCTTCTTTATAATTTATTCACGTCTATATTTACGTGGCGGCCATCTTGGATTGGGACGCTCTCGGCCTCAGTTGTTTTGACCATTACTACCTATTGTATATCGACAGTTTCTAGATGCATGTTCGTTTTACATATGTTAAAAACGGAACCTGTTTACCAACAACAAGTATATACTCGAATAGTCGAGAGTGTGGCATTAATTACTATTACACACAACATTCCTGTCATATCGTGCAAACTGGCTTCAGTCTATGTACATTTAGATTTCTGGTGGTTCAAATAGATACCTCTAGATCATAATAACTAGCCATTTGATCTAATATGTATTTATGGTTACCTTCACATTCCATTTATAAAAAACAATGTGTATAATGGTACAGTTTCTATAATACAGTAATCAGATTAAGACCGGCAGTTAACCCTCAGATAATTGACATCATTTGTAAATAAAACACTCAACATCAGGATAATACACATGATTCACAGTCTATTGGTCATATTACCGTTCTTATAGTTGTCCTCACATTTGTCTCATAAATCTAATTGGAACAGTATAGTTTTAAGGCTCGACTCTCAGTGTCACTATACTAGCCTAAGGGAAATTCATCTAAGGGTAGTGAATAGGAGAATTCACAGGAATAATCGTTCCCACTCTTCCCTGTTATTAAGCCCAGTTCTGAAGGTATTAAAAAGGGGACATATAGAACTGCTCCCTCTTCTTTCTTTTTGCAGTGTCATTGCCTCCTCTGATGCTGTGGGTGATGCATTCCACCCCACCCCATTTCAAATCCTCTATTTTGTGATCAAACGTGATCCAATGCTCTACTAGGGGGGCTGTCATTTTTTTAGTTCTGATGGCGGATTTGTGCTCTGTAATCCTAGTTTTAATTTCGCGTCCTGTCTCGCCTATATACGCTTTATTGCAAGGGCATTTAATTATATAAATCAAATTTTTTGTTCTGCAATTGATAAAACTTTTGATCTTATGCTGAACTCCATTATGGGTGATTATATTGCCCTTAAGTTGCGAAGCACAATTACAGCACATATTACACGCGAAATTCCCTGTAGGTAGAGGATTATTGTCTATGGTTCCATGGGTGATTTGTTTATTTTCTTTGAAGGTATGAACAAGACAGTTTCTTATTGTCTTGTTTCTGCGGAAGCTGAACATTGGTTTTGGTATACTGACATACTGTCTGTCGTTCAGTAGTGACCAGTTACGGTTAATTATATTTTTGATTTGATTACTCACTGTACTAAAATTAGTTACAAAAATTAATTTATCCTTCGTGTTATCCTTGTTCTGGTTATCTTTATCAAATAATGCTTGTCTGTCGTAATATTTGGCACGCTTGTATGCCTTTCTGATCAGGCTTTTGGGATAACCCCGGTTTCTTAGTTTACTAGACAGGGCATCTGCGTGTTTATTAAAATCGTGTAGGTTGGAGCAATTGCGTCTTATTCTTAGATATTGGCCAAAGGGTATGTTATCTTTTTGGCTCCTCGGGTGATTGCTTTTATAGTGTAGGAGCATATTCCTATCGGTAGGCTTGGTATAAAGGTCTACGCCTAGGATCGCATTTTCAACTCGAATTTTAATGTCTAGGAACTCTATCGATGTCTTATTATAATTTTTTGTAAATCTGAGATTTCTATCGCCACAGTTAAGCCATAAAATAAAATCATTTAAGGTTTCTAGATTTCCTGTACAAATAAAGAAAATATCGTCGATATACCTCGACCAGTGTGATATATTTTCACTAAATGGCGCTAATTCGTTAAAAACGTGCTTGTCTTCAAAAGCCGCTACGTATAAGCAGGCCAAACTTGGGGCACAGGTGGCCCCCATGCTGGTCCCTTTTATTTGTTTAAAAAATTCTTTTTTAAAAAGAAAAATATTGTTTTTCAAAATTATTTTTGCACAGTCACAAATGAAAGTAGCATGGGTGGTCAAATCCTCGTGTCCAATTTGTAAGAGGCCCTCTAACATTCTGATAGTGTCGTCCTGCGGAATGTTAGTGTAGAGGGCCTCTATATCGAGGGTCACTAACCATTGGTTGTTCTGATCATAAGGAAGGCCCTCGATTTTTTCAATCATGCTAGTGGTGTCTTTAATGTATGCTTGTTGGGATACCACTAATGGTTGTAGAAATTTATCTATATATTTACTGAGTGGCTCTGTTATAGAATCGATACTTGACACGATTGGGCGCATGGGGGGGTCAGCTAAGTTCTTGTGAACTTTAGGCAGCCCGTACAGAGCTGGGATTATTGGTGACTCATTTTTTAAAAATTTATACTCGTCTGGACAAATTATATTGTCTTCTCTGGCATGATCTAATAGATTATTTACTGTAAGGATCAGATCATTCCACTCATGTCTGCTGGAACGACAATAATGTTCGGTATTATTTAAAAGAAGCATCATCCTATTCTCATAGTCATCAGTTTGCATAAGCACAATACTCCCGCCCTTATCTCCTGGCTTAATGGTAGTGGTGGTGGTGGTGGTGGTACTGGTGGTGGTGGTGGTAATGGTAGTGGTGGTGTTATTGGTACTGGTGGTATTGGTATTGCTAGTGTGGTACAGGTAGCGGTGGTGGTACTGGTAGTTGTGGTGGTGGTAATGGTAGTGGTGGTACTGGTGGTGGTGGAACTGATGGTACTGTGGTAGTGGTGGTGGTGGTGGCAGGGGTGGTACTATTGGTGGTGGTACTGGTGGTGGTACTGGTATTGGTACTGATGGTGGTACTGGTGGTGGTGCTACTGGTTTCAGTGGTGGTACTGGGATCGTGATGGTACTGATGGTGTTGATGGTGGTGGTACTGGTGGTACTGGTGGAGGTGTTTGGTGGTACTGGTGCTTGTGGTGGTACTGGTGGTGATACTGGCGGTGATACTGGTGGTGGTTGTATGGGTGGTGGTGGTGGTACTGGTGGTAGTGGCACTGGTGGTGGTTCTGGTGATGGTACTAGTAGTGATGGTACAGGTGGTGGTAGTGGTGGTGGTAGTGGTAGTGATACTGGGGGTATTAGTGGTACTGGTTGTGATGGTACTGGTGGTGGTGGTGGTACTGGTACTGGTGGTGGTGTTACTGGCTGTGGTGGTACTGGTGATGGTGGTACTTTTAGTGGCACTGGTGGTGGTGGTTCTGGTACTGGTGGTGGTGGTGGTACTGGTGCTTCTTGTGGTACTGGTACTGGTGGTAGTGGTTATACAGGTGGTGATGGCACTGGTGGTGGTGGTGGTAGTGGCACTGGTTATACTGGTGGTGGTGGTACTGGCGGTGGTGGTGGTAGTGGTGGTGGTGGTGGGACTGGTGGTGATGGTGGTAATGGTGGTGGTGGTATTGGTGGTGGTGGCACTGGTAGTAATGGTGTTGGTAATGGTAGTGGCAGTGGTATTGTTATTGGTAGTGGTGGTATTGGTAGTGGTGGTGGTGGTACTGTTAGTGGTGGTGGTACCGGTGGTGGTATTGGTGGTGGTGGTGGTGGTTGTACTGGTACTGGTGGTGGTGCTACTGTTGGTGGTGGTACTGATGGTACTGGTGATGGTGGTACTTGTGGTAGTGGTACTGGTGGTGGTGGTGATACTGGTGGTGGTGGTACTGGTGCTACTGATGGTACTGGTGGTGGTGGCAGTGGTGGTACTGGTGGTTCTGGTACTGGTGGTGATGGCACTGGTGGTGGTGGTAGTACTGGTAGTACTGGTGGTGGTGTTGGTACTGGTGGTGGTGGTGGTACTGGTACTGGTGGTGGTGTTACTGGCTGTGGTGGTACTGGTGGTACTGGTGATGGTGGTACTTTTAGTGGCACTGGTGGTGGTGGTTCTGGTACTGGTGGTGGTGGTGGTACTGGTGCTTCTTGTGGTACTGGTACTGGTGGTAGTGGTTATACAGGTGGTGATGGCACTGGTGGTGGTGGTGGTAGTGGCACTGGTTATACTGGTGGTGGTGGTGGTGGTACTGGCGGTGGTGGTGGTAGTGGTGGTGGTGGTGGGACTGGTGGTGATGGTGGTAATGGTGGTGGTGGTATTGGTGGTGGTGGCACTGGTAGTAATGGTGTTGGTAATGGTAGTGGCAGTGGTATTGTTATTGGTAGTGGTGGTATTGGTAGTGGTGGTGGTGGTACTGTTAGTGGTGGTGGTACCGGTGGTGGTATTGGTGGTGGTGGTGGTGGTTGTACTGGTACTGGTGGTGGTGCTACTGTTGGTGGTGGTACTGATGGTACTGGTGATGGTGGTACTTGTGGTAGTGGTACTGGTGGTGGTGGTGATACTGGTGGTGGTGGTACTGGTGCTACTGATGGTACTGGTGGTGGTGGCAGTGGTGGTACTGGTGGTTCTGGTACTGGTGGTGATGGCACTGGTGGTGGTGGTAGTACTGGTAGTACTGGTGGTGGTGTTGGTACTGGTGGTGGTACTGGTGGTGGAGGTACTGGTGGTAGTAGTGGTGGTACTGGTGGTGGTGTTGGTAATGGTTGTGGTGTTGGTGGTGGTATTGGTACTGGTGGTATTGGTATGGCTAGTGTGGTACTGGTAGTGTTGGTGGTACTGGTAGTGATGGTGGTGGTGGTAATGGTAGTGGCGATGGTGGTACTGTTGGTGGTACTGGTGGTGGTGGTACTGATTGTACTGGTGGTAGTGGTGGTGGTGGCAGTGGTGGTACTATTTGGTGGTGGTACTGGTACTGGTGGAAGTACTGGTATTGGTACTGATGGTGGTATTGGTGGTGGTGGTACTGATGGTGTTGATGGTGGTACTGGTGGTGGTGGTACTGGTGGTGGTACCGGGAGTACTGGTGGTGGACTGGTGGTACGGGTGGTGGTGGTGGTACTGGTGGTTGTGGTGGTACTCCTGGTGATACTGGTGTGGTGTGGTAGTACTGGCTGGTGTTTGTACGGGTGGTGGTGGTGGTACTGGTGGTGGTTCTGGTGGTGGCACTGGTAGTGATGGTACAGGTGGTGGTACTGGTGGTGGCAGTGGTGGTGGTAGTGGTAGTGATACTGGTGGTATTGGTAGTACTGGTTGTGATGGTACTGGTGGTGGTACTGGTACTGGTGGTGGTGTTACTGGTGGTGGTGGTACTGGTGATGGTGGTACTTGTAGTGGTACTGGTGGTGGTGGTGATACTGGTAGTAGTAGTACTGGTGGTGGTACTGGTGGTGATGGTGGTACTGGTGCTTCTTGTGGTACTGGTACTGCTGGTAGTGGTGGTACTGGTGGTGCTGGCACTGGAGGTGATGGCACTGGTGGTGGTGGTGGTGGTACTGGTCATACTGGTGGTGGTAGTACTAGTAGTGGTGGTGGTAATGGTGGTGGTGGTGTGAATGGTGGTGGTCGTGGTACTGGTGGTGGTACTGGTAGTGGTGGTGGTGGCACTGGTAGTAATGGTGGCGGTAATGGTAGTGGTGGTGGTATTGGTAGTGGTGGTATTGGCATTAGTAGTGGTGGTGGTGGTACTGTTAGTGGTGGTGGTACTGGTGGTAGTGGTGGTGGTGGTGGTGGTACTGGTATTGGTGGTACAGGAGGTGTTGAACTGATGGTACTGATAGTAGTGGAGGTAGTGGTAGTATTGGTAGTAGTGATGGTACTGGTAGTGCTGGAGGTATTGGTATTGGTAGTGGTGGTGGTAGTGTTGAAGATAACAACAAGGAGGGGTTGCTGGACTGTTCCTATACGTGACTAAGGGAAAGGTTATCTGGCGTGACCAAAGGTGTAAGTGTAACACCCTAGGGCATCCATTTTGTTGGATGGATTTGCCTCACACACCCAGAAGGGTGTCATGCTTCATCATCGGCGGTTGCTCCTCGTCGGGGAGGCGGTGCAATCCCCGACGGGCTCACCTCAAAGAGGGGCTCTTTGGCGGAGATCTTTTTCCAACAGCCTTATGGTGAGGTGTGGGTGTGTGGGCAGGGTGGTATGTGATAGTGAATAAGGATATTAAAATGAAGCTAAGGGTACCGGAATGAACTTTATTCTGGGGGTCCCCTGGCTGCAAATAAAAACAGGGTGCTAGCCGTACTCGAGCTCGGCGGAGAAGGGTAGGTCATGCAGCTAAGGCACAAGAGACTGGAGTGTTGACCCATGGACACATCCTTGATGCCTTATCCCGCCGACCCCTCTGGTGGCTGGTAGTTCTTGACTGTTAGGCATAGGACAACCCCCACAGAGGTAATACACACAACAACCCACACATGACACCAGCATGTTGTAATTCACCTTTTTATAGGTCCTGATGAATCGCGGGTAACTATTGCCCACTGCGAGAAACATGTCGACCGCCTGCACCACTAGCCCCACCTAGGTTCACCTGACCTTACTCGTTGACTCCTAGTGAGCTAGCACCCTGTTTTTATTTGCAGCCAGGGGACCCCCAGAATAAAGTTCATTCCGGTACCCTTAGCTTCATTTTAATATCCTTATTCACTATCACATACCACCCTGCCCACACACCCACACCTCACCATAAGGCTGTTGGAAAAAGATCTCCGCCAAAGAGCCCCTCTTTGAGGTGAGCCCGTCGGGGATTGCACCGCCTCCCCGACGAGGAGCAACCGCCGATGATGAAGCATGACACCCTTCTGGGTGTGTGAGGCAAATCCATCCAACAAAATGGATGCCCTAGGGTGTTACACTTACACCTTTGGTCACGCCAGATAACCTTTCCCTTAGTCACGTATAGGAACAGTCCAGCAACCCCTCCTTGTTGTAATCATTGAAACGGGCACGCGCTACGACTGGACCTTCCATTCACCTGAATGGTAAATTGTGTCCGTTGATCTAGGGATCACTTCTTCTTCCTCCCTCTTTTTGAAAAAAGTGTTGAAGATAAAACAGGCTTTTGAAAACAACCTGTCAGTTGGCTTGTAACACAGATGTGCTGTTGTCAGCTTCAGCCCATTAGCACACAATAGTTACATATGATCTGCGCTATAAACGCTAACACAGAGCAAAACACCTTTCGCACTGTGATTACACTGTCACGGCTCAGGAGGAAGAGGGGGGGGCTATTTCCATCCCTCTCCATGATTTCAGTGTGCAGTGTGGCATTGCATAATGTTATTTCTATCTTTGGCCTAATAAACACACATTGAGGTAAGGAAGGGATGGTCTAAGCTGCAGCTCCAGCCTCACACAGTTGCCCTGCTATTACTAGTGAGCGAGAGGTGCTTAGGTGGTGGTATTTGTGGTGCTATTGGTGGTGGTGCTATTGGTGGTGATGGTGGTAATGGAATTGGTGGTGGTGGTACTGGTAGTGGTAGTAGTACTGGTGGTGGTAGTACTGGTACTAGTGGTACTGGTACTGGTGGTACTGGTGCTACTGGTGCTACTGGTACTGGTGGTAGTGGTACTTGTGCTACTGGTACTGGTAGTACTGGTGGTGGTGGCATTGATGGTGGTAGTGATTGTATTGGTGGTGGTACTGGTAGTACCTGTTGGTGGTGGTGGTACTGGTGGTGGTAGTGGTGGTGGTGGTACTGGTGGTGGTGGTACTGATACTGGTGGTGGTACTGGTAGTGGTGGTTGTGGTGGTACTGGTGGTCATACTGGTGGTGGCGGTGTTACTGGTGGTGGTGATGGTATTGGTACTGGTGGAGGTGGTACTGGCGGCAGTGGTACTGGTGGTGGTGGTACTGGTACTGATGGTACTGGTACAAGTGGTGGTGGTACTGGTAGTGGTGGTGGTACTGGTGGTGGTAGTGGTACTGCTGGTGGTGGCACTGGTAGTGATGCTGGTAGTGGTGGTGGTACTGGTAGTGGTGGTAGTAGTGGTCCTAGTGGGCATCCTGGTGGTGGTTGTGTTACCAGTGGTGGTGGTACTGGAACTGGTGGTGGTGGGACTTGTGCTGGTACTGGTGGTGGTGGTGGCGGTACTAGTGGTGGTGGTGGTACTGGTGGTGGTGGTATAGTTGGTGGTGGTACTGGTGGTGTTGGTACTGTTGGTGTTACTGGTGGTGGTGGTACTGGTGGTACTGGTAGTGGTGGTGGTACTTGTGGTGGTACTGGTGGCGGTGGTTCTGGTGGCGGTATGGATGGTGGTAGTACTGGTGTTACTGGTACTGGTGGTGCTACTGGTGGTGGTAAAGGTGGTGATGGTGGTTGTACTGGTGGTGGTGGGTTGGTGCTCGTGGTGGTACTGGTGGTGGTGGTACTGGTGGTGGTATTGGTGGTACTGGTGGTGGTATTGGTGGTACTGGTGGTGGTGATGATGTTGGTACTGGTAGTGGTGGTGGTGGTGGTACTGGTTGTACTGGTGGTGGTGGTGGTATTAGAGGTACTGGTGGTGATGGTACTGGTGGTGGTGGTACTGCTGGTAGTGGTATGGTGATGGTACTGGTGCTGGTAGTACTGGTGGTAGTGGTATTGGTGGTGGTACTGGTAGTACTGGTGGTAATGGTACTGGTGGTGGTGGTGGTGGTACTGGTGCTGGTACTGGTGGTGGTGGTTGTGGTACTAGTGGTTGTGGTGGTACTGGTGGTGTTAAAGTTTGCAGGAATTGCTGTTAGCATGAGCTAAAGCCATGTTGTTCTGTGGCAGCCATCTTAGTTAGCCATGTGCTCGCCATGTGCTTTCTCCCTCTTCCAGAACTTTGCACGTGCTCAGAAAGACATGTAGCTGCTAGAATGCACCTGCTCCTAGTGTAAAACTGTCAAGCTATTCTTACTGATGTAAGCAGTTTAGTCTCTCCTTCCACTCTGTTGACTAAGCAATTCTTATGCATCCCTATATGTATCTGTGTGCACACTTGTACTGCCTTTTTTTTTAATCTTAATGCTAACTCAGCAATAAACTGGCCATAAAAGGCCCCTGTTCTCTGTACTCCTTAGACTGTCTCATACAGCACCCTGAGAGTATTGTATGACACAGTCTGCCTTATGTGAGGTTAATAAATACTTCTTTTGATATTGCAGCTTCCATGCCAATCTCTTCTTTGTTGGTTTAAGGACCAGGTGTATCAGTGAACCCCTAAACAGGTTTTTATTTCTACAAAATGACGCCCGGAGGTGGGCCTCATCGGTGAAGTGGTGGTCATACTGGTGGTGGTGGTGTTACGGGTGGTGGTGGTGGTACTGGTGGTGGTGGTACTGGCAGTAGTGGTACTGGTGGTGGTGGTACTGGTAGTAGTACTGGTACTGGTGGTACTGGTACCAGTGGTGGTGGTACTGGTGGTGGTGGTACTGGTAGTGGTGGTGGTACTACTGGTGGTGGTACTGCTGGTGGTGGTACTGGTAGTGGTGGTGGTACTGGTAGTGGTGGTCCTGTTGGTCATACTGGTGGTGGTGGTGTTACTGGTGGAGGTGGTGGTACTGATACTGGTGGTGGTGGGACTGGTGGTGGTACTGGTGGCGGTGGTAATGGTGTTGGGGCAGTACTGGTGGTAGTGGTGATACTGGTGGTGGTGGTAGTGGTGATGGTACTGGTGGTGGTGGTACTGTTGGTGGTACTGGTGGTGGTACTGGTGCTGGTGGTACTGGTGGTGGTAATGGTGGTGGTAATCATGGTGGTACTAGTGGTGCTGGTGGTACTGCTGGTGGTACTGGAGGTGGTTGTACTGGTGGCAGGTGAACTGGTGGCGGGGGTACTGGTGGTGGTATGGATGGTAGTGGTACTGGTGTTACTGGTTCTGGTGGTGGTGGTACTGGTGGTGCTACTGGTGGTGGTAATGGTGGTGATGATGGTGGTACTGGTGGGGGTGGGTTGGTACTGGTGGTGGTACTGGTGGTGGTATTGGTGGTACTGGTGGTGGTGGTGGTGGTGGTACTAGTAGTGGTGGGTGGTGGTACTGGTTATAATGGTGGTTGTGGTGGTGGTACTGGTAGTGGTGGTGGTACTGGTTGTACTGGTGGTGCTGGTACTGGTGGTGGTGGTACTGGTGGTGGAGGTATTGGTGGTCGTGGTAGTTGTGGTGGTGGTACTGGTGGTGGGACAGGCAGTGGTACTGGTGGTGGTACTGGTACTGGTGGTACTAGTAGTGGTGGTACTGGTGTCGCATGCATTCTGCTCCTACACAGAACTGTGCGCAGAGACCCAGGACCTCAGTGAATTGTGGTGTACCACAAACTCACCTCAGTGCCCAGAAACCCTTACCAGCTAGCATCAGGGTCACATTAGCTCTTCGTCCTATAGCAAAGGAACCAATGAGTAGACAACCCAGAACATGCGACTTAGGTTATACTCAGGAATGATGGGAAGCAAGAACACTCTTTCGTTATACCCTCATACCAGTCCACAACAGAAGTAAAAAAGAGACACGGGAAAGGTTAAAATATTTATTTTAATGATGTGCTCTAAGATGCAGTATCTTTGCTAACATAAGCAGACATATGATTAGAAATAATATGATCAGCATTGTTATAATTCCATAAAACACAAAAGGAGAAATCATACTACAATGATGGTGAAAAAAGGTCTTATAGCGCCTAGTATATCACCCTCCCTACTTAGGAACTATGTTTTATGAAATATAGAAGGTCTCTTAGGCTTGTTTGGGGGCCCCATACCTCCAAGATCAGCAGGTGTGAATCACATCAGGATCTTCAAAAGCTCTCTGTCTCTCTGGAAAAACGGGCTTCTTCCAAGTGCCTGAAATCATGCTCACAGAGCATTATTAAAGGCGCCAGAATCACATTGGCTGCAGCTGCATGTATGTTATGGCTAAAACGTGAGCCGATCAGCCTGAACAACAGCTACCTTGTTATGATAACCTTGGAGGCTTTAGAACTCAGTGTGCAGACTAGAGTCACGATGTAAGTCTAAGGATGCTGAAAACAAGCCATTCTCATGTGAAGCATTTCATGAAGGCTAACTTACAACAACAGTTATATGCAGTGTCGTGTGTAAAAGCAGCAAAAAGGTAAAATGGCGTTTAAACTTCTAATAAGCCTATGCTACCATAGCAATGTGAGTAACAAGGCCAAGCCCTCACTACTCCCTCCCTTGATCGGAGAATGCACAATAGCGGGGGCAATTTTTAGAACGCAGAGTTCAAGTTCAAATGAGACAGAACCAACTTCAAAATTTCGCCAAAGTGGATAATTGAGAGTAAAATCCGAATTAGTATCCATAAAAATTGTAAAACCCAATAGACATGTATAGTATCAGAAAACATGTAACCTGAAAAAGTGTTAGAAAAAAAAATGAAGGGAAAAAAAATTAATCAGTCCATTACGTGTCTATGAAGCATAGAAATTTGAAACTTCAATCCAACAGCGTATAGGCACAGTAAGTTGCAACCGCCTCCAATAGTAAGTCGTTATCGTCAGTGAACATTTCAGCCACCCAATTCAGTAAAGGAAAAGAACACACATGTTCTTCAACAGCCGGAGCCTCTAGTACCATCAGAGGACAATTCGGGTGTTCTTCGAGATAACTACGTTCCAGAAAGTTATGGGCTGTAGTCCATATAATCCAATGGCCGAGGACCCCATGAGCCGCTGCGCCGGCCATAATCCTGTCTCCAGAACAGTCTAGTTCATGAGCAACTAAGGGACTCATTAGTAGATCATAATCCGAGTTAGGAGACACCGTGTTGCAGAGACACAAATCAGGGGCCCATTCAAATCTGCAATCCAGGCAGTGCAAAACTGGCTGCATGCATGTAAAGTACGAAAACCGGAAAGATAACCCTACGCCACACTCAGAGTCGCCTGAGGTAGCGATCCATAGTATTCAAGCATCCGGTTACAAAGTTGGAGCAGCCGGGGCAGACCGTCGTGGGGCACAGAATGTGCAACCATTTTGGAGTAAGCAAATTAACAGCAGTACATCGCCAGTCAAGCCGAGAATTAACGGGAAACCACCAAAGAGGCTGGAAAAAATAGAATCAAAAAGTGCCAGTATCACACCTAATATAGTTTGGAATGAAGTCACAACGCCAGAACTTACTACTTTAAAAAAGTGTGCCAAGCCCGTGGACAAGGAGGCATTAAAGATAGTGTGAATCAACGCCCCAAAATACAGGGAGAGATCTGTGTTGAGTAAGGCATGTACCTCAGTACGAGTATTTGCCTCATGAATGACAAATGTTTCACACGCAGATATAAGGGCGACTTCTTTTTGTGACAAAAGAGCCCTTATTTGACTTATCTTATTGAACTCTGCTTTCAAGGTCGAAAAGGAAGACCAGATGGATATATTGAGCTTCCCATGAGGAGGAGGAAACAGGACATTCTTACAGCAGACAACACGTTGGGAAACAGTTACTATGTACGGAAACCCTGCCAGCATACCACAGCAATCTTCATCACTTAAAAGTAAATATCTACCATTTTCTAATAACGTGAAAGTAGGTGTAATAGCCGGGGCAGGTGTACCTTTTAAGATACAGGCCAAATTTGGGGCGTCTGAATTACAGGAACCGTGCAATTGTAAATTCCTACAGACCAATGAGTGATCGGGGCTGGAAGTGCAATCTTAACCTTTGAAGTAAACTTCTTTACCCTCCCTCAGACACCTATAGGAGAAAGGAAGAGACCAAACCTCATGGAGATACGCGCTTCCCAATGGTACATACCTGCCTATGGCATCGTGTTTCATGCATGATTCAAATTTAAACAGTGGGAAAGGTAGCGTTATTAACCCATGAATAAGCCAAACTGCAGAATGTGTCTCGGCCATAGAAAATGGTGAGAGTTCTAACTTTTCAATACGCAAAAGTGAAAATGCAGCATCTTTCATTGACATATATTGTTGTTTAACAGTCAGATTAAATGGTAAAAACAGTGAAGAAGTGTTCATATTGTCTCAAGGCACCTTCCCAGCCTTCAATGTGTGTAAAGTCCATGCAAACTGTATAATAGAACACAATTTATTTTGACCATGGTACAAAACTGAGACTTCATCCTGCACAATTTCAACAACAGAAGAAACAATATTATCTAATGTGTAAATTCGGGAAGAAAGTATGTAATGCTATTATCTACAACTGCAAGCACTTTTTCTAAATTAGCTTGATCAATAGCACGTAACCTAGAAGCAGCTTCAATTTGGGACAGCTTCAAAACTTCGTTGTAAACTGCATAAACCCATCTTTTGGACTTGCCTGTTGCTGGACCTTTTAGAAAGTCATTCAAGTCAACGGCGTCAGTCAATTTAGACAAATGAAGTTTAACTGACCCTAAGGTGGAGTGTTTGAGCCAGGACTGACATAGCTTACCAACAGAATAGGTAGTGACAGAATGGTCAGTCTCAAAACGGGGGTCCACACTAACTTGTGTATAGCCAGGGGCCAAACCCAGAAAACGATGCTGGCATGAATCTGCACTTTTTTGCCATAATAACCAGCCTTTGGGATCCAAACTGGAAATGTTAAAGGACGAATTTTGTAACAGAGTCTGTAAATCACTAAGGGACATACGGGTGTGATTATTCCAATTACAGTATTCTCCCAAATCGGGAATAGAAGGAGCGTTTAATTTTTTAGAGGTAGCCAATCCAAAGCAGGTGGTTTGTGAAATTGTCGAATTCAGAAACAACATATGGTTCGGGATGAGACATTCACGATGCTAAGCCTCAGTGCCTTGCACTGCCAATTTTCTGAATCCCAAACAGATTCAAGATTAAAAGTATCTTTCGACAGCTCATAGCCCCCTACTGCCAATTGGTCGATGGAGGACTTTGAATACAATTGCTTTGTGTGGGTGAGTCTAACCTTGGAAGAGGACTTCTCAGTCATCTTAAAATAAAATGCATCAGGATTTGATTGATTAAAATCAGTAAAGTATGAAAAATGTTTCAAAATAGTCTTGGAGCTGCCTTCAACGGGAGCGGGACAATGTTCCCATTGTGTGTAGTTAACCACATTTCTAAATGTGTTTGCCTTATGCAGAAAGTGATTGCCATAATGTTGGTAACAAAACAAATCAGCATAATTTGCAGAATCTATGTACAAATCTTGGGCACCAAAGGCAGCATGCTATTTAAACACGAAGTACATTAGGGACAATAATAACCTCTGTGAGTCCATGGATTTGAAATTTAACAGCATCCCATACAATACAGGCCAAGCAGTGATATTCACGAAAGTCTGGTCCCTCTTCATTCTGTGTGATGAGTGGGGTGCCAAAGTTCCATCAATTAATCTAATTGTAGTTCTTTCTTTAACATAGTGTCCATTCACAAGACGGAAAAAATACACCACAAATCCAATGGACATGAATAAAAAAATTGAAAAAAGCACCTGCCAAATGTAAGTCCATGGGGGAATTAAAAAAATGTTTTTTAAACCAAACAACAAATCTTGAAAACTTAGAGGGGGACTTTGATGTGGTAGAGTTAGTGTCAAATGAAAAATGTGACTGATTAGCCACACAGGTCTCTAAATCAGACATAGATAAGTCTGTGGCATAAGTGCACCCAGTATCATCAAGAGGATCACCAGCCAGTGGATTCAATAAAGGATTCGTAACTGTATTCATCTCAATGGCAACATCAGGTCTGGTGGTAGGTGCCAGAGCTAAAACGGAGTTTCTCAGCATCGCTGGACAAGAGACCGCAGGTGTCATGCTAAGAAGAATCGGCCACTCTGTGTAGTTTGACATTGTCAATAGAGATGTACCTGTTTTCCTTTCGACCGGGAAGTGGAGGTAAAATGACTGTTCTTGTACCCTGCACACCAAGCACAGGAACTGGAGCACGATATGAGGGGCCAAACTCCTTCTTGTTCTCAATCTTCTTCCGGACCAGTTCACCAACTGGGGATAGCCAGCAAACTACCAGAATCTGCAACGCAGCATCAGATGTGGAGGGCAATTGTTCCTTTGCAAGACTGTCTCTGGTCTTTTGTTGGTTCTGTAAAATATTAGAATGTTCATCTACATCAAAGGAAGTGGCAGACGCCGCTTGGTCTAGACCCTCAAGGTCTGGAACAAACATTTTGATGCTAAAAGAGCATTTCATATGGGGTCCGCCCACCCAGAGACCTTCTCGGGAGATTATTAAGTCACAGTTCATCCGCTCCACAACACTATTGCCTAACTTACAACAACAGTTACATGCAGTGTTGTGTGCAAAAGCAGCAAAAAGGTAAAATGGCATTTAAACTTCTAATAAGCCTATGCTAGCATAGCAATGTGAGTAACAAGGCCCAGCCCTCACTACCCTGGTGGTGGTGGTACTGCTGGTGGTGGTACTGGTGCTGGTCGTACTGGTGGTAATGGTACTGGTGGTGGTGGTGGTACAGGTGCTGGTACTGGTGGTGGTGGTGCTGGTGGTTGTGGTGGTACTGGTGGTGGTGTTTAAGTTTGCAGGAATTGCTGTTAGCATGAGCTAAAGCCATGTTGTTCTGTGGCAGCCATCTTGGTCACCCATGTGCTCGCCATGTGCTTTCTCCCTCTTCCAGAGCCTTGCACATGCTCAGAAAGACCTGTAACTGCCAGAATGCACCTGTTCCTAGTGTAGAACTGTGATGCTATTCTTACTGATGTAAGCAGTTTAGTCTATCCTCCCACTCTGTTGACTAAGCAATTCTTATGCATCCCTATATGTATCTGTGTGCACACTTATACTGCCTCTTTTTGAGTCTTCATGCTAACTCAGCAATAAACTGGCCACAAAAGGCTCCTGTTCTCTGTACTCCCTAGATTGTCTCATACAGTGGCCTGAGGGTACTGTATGATGCAGTCTCCCTCATGTGAGGTTAATAAATACTTCTTTTGATATTGCAGCTTCTGTGCCAATCTCTTCTTTGTTGGTTTAAGGACCAGGTGTATCAGTGAACCCCTAAAAAGGTTTTTATTTCTACAGTGGTACTGGTGGTGGTGGTGGTACTGGTGGTGGTACTTCTGGTGGATACTGGTGGTGGTGATACTGGTGGTGGTACTGGTGGTAGTACTGGTGGAGGTGGTACTAGTGCTGGTACTGGTAGTGGTGATAGCACTGGTGGTGGTTATACTGGTGGTGGTACTGGTGGTGGTGGTACTGGCGGTGGTAGTGGTACTGGTGGGTAGGTGGTGGCACTGGTGGTTATATTGGTGGTACTGGTGGTGGTACTGGTGGTGATGGTGGTGGTGGTGATACTGGTGGTACTGGTGGTGGTACTGTTGGTACTGGGACTGGTGGTACATGTTGCGGTACTGGTGGTGGTGGTACTGGTGGTGGTGGTGGTACTGGTGGTGGGACTGGGAGTACTGGTGGTGGTACTGGTGGTGGTGGTACTGGTGGTGGTGGTACTGGTGGTGGTAATACGGGTGGTGGTGTTACTGGTGGTAGTGGTACTGGTGGTGGTTCTGGTGATGGTACTGGTGGTGGTGGTGGTACTGGTGGTGGTGGTACTGGTACTGGTGTTGGTGGTGGTTGTGTTAGTACTGATGGTGGTAGTGGTACTGGTGGTGCTGTTGGTACTGGTGGTGCTGTTGGTACTGGTGGTGGTGGTACTGCTGGTATTGATGGTGGTACTGGTGGTGGTGGTACTGGTTGTGGTGGTACTGGTGGTAGTGGTACTGGTGGTGGTGGTAGTGGTGGTACTGGTGGTGGTGGTACTGGTGGTACTGGAGGTGGTGGCACTGGTGGTGGCACTGATGGTGGTACTTGTCGTACTGGTGGTGGTGGTGGTAGTACTGGTGGTGGTGGTACTGGTCGTGGTGGTACTGTTTGTGGTGGTGGTGGTGGTAGTGGTGGTGGTGGTAATGATAGTGGTGGTACTGGTAGTGGTGGTGGTGGTAATGATAGTGGTGGTGGTGGTACTGATAGTGGTGGTGGTGGTACATGTGGTGGTGGTACTGGTAGTGGTGGTATTGGTGGTTGTGGTACTGGTGGTGGTGGTACTGGTGGTAGTTGTGGAGGTATTGGTGGTGGTATTGGTAGTGGTGGAGGTATTGGTGGTGGGGGTGTTGATAATAAAACAGGCTTTTGAAAACAACCTGTCAGGTGGCTTTAGTACAGATGATGTAACACAGATATGCTGTTGTCAGCTTCAGCCCATTAGCACACAATTAGGTGCTACCTAGAATTCACATGATTTAATTGCTAATCCTTTCTGATTGCATTTTACTTGGGGGGGGGTGGTTGAAAAAGACACAAGATAATGCAGAGTTAAAGTGATTGGAAGCAGGCAGCAGTGTTATGGCGTGGCTGTGCTGCTTAAAAATACACAAGCATTTGCAATAGGTCTCGCATTTACCCAAGTTTATGCTATGTTTGATTTATGTTTTTAAAACAAAATCAAAAATAAAAGGCATTGTTATTTGCAATGTCAATAGCTCAGTCGCGTGATTGCGAGACCTATTGCATTGCAAATGCTTGTTAGATTAGTGAGTAGAAACGCTCCCTTTCGGTCCACGTGGCAAATTAATTAAATAAACAAGCGTGGCGACAAAATTACTATGCTGCAAATAAAAAAAAATTGTGCTTGCCGACTTATGAAGGAGACCGTGTAACGCCACACGTAAAAGATCATTCCTCATGGAAGGTAAGACAGGGCGGTAACAAGGAGGGACTAACATGCCTTGTTATCAATCGGAAGCCAGTATTTACCAAGGACAATGACACCAGCCAATCAAAAATATGGGCAGAGAAGGCGACGCTTCCACAACATACTCGACTACTGCATGCCTCACAGAGCGAGCAGCGCATGTGCGCTGCCGCTAGCTCGACCTAAAAACAGGAGACACATTCCAATCCCGGATAAACTGCACAAATTGTGAAAAAGAGTTCCTTTGCACCTTAAATCTTAATGTAAAGTGTTAATGACAGAGGCATTGCACTGAAAAAATGCAGCATATTATCTTCAATGTGCACAAAGAAACATCAAACATTATGTTATTTTAGTCCCAGGGAGAGACTGGGACCGAGAGAAAACAGAATTACAGAAAACGAAGTTGCCATCAAGTGGGAACATGCAATACTGTGATAAAGTAACAGTTGCTAGGCAACTGAGACCAGCAGTAAAAGGAAAACTCAGGGCTGAGGCTTCCGTCATGGAAGTGTCAGGTGATCAGCTCTTCGCATAGGAAAGACCAAAGAACGTCAAGGGAAGCAATCCGAGACCCTGGTTCAAAAAATGAAATATCAGAGCGCAAATCATTTCAGGTGCAACTAGGCTTAAAAAGATAGTCTTGCATCCACCCTGTCACTGATGCCACACGAGCTCCAGAAAGCTTGCCTTTGAAGCATTGCAAAGTAAAAGGCGTTCTCTTGTGGTAAATTTGAAAGACTATTAAGAGCAAGCTATTTACTAGTAGACAAGAAGAAATTCGATATAGAGTCACTTTTACCTCCTCATCTCCCTGCTTATCCCATATCTTACATTCACGATGAAGCCCTGCCTCCTTTACTTAGCACCCATTTCCCAAGTCTTTTTTTTAATCTTAAATATTTCCCACTCTCCCTTGTCATAAAATATATTTTTGCCTGCAGCCCTTTCTTTTTTTCTGGTACTCAACTTCAGTGACCACCTCGTGCCCTGATAACATTGGAGCCCTTTTAAGTGAGTGGGTACGTTCCTCTGTGCATTTTAGAATTTGCATATTTATAGGCTGTTCTCTCAAGAGGTGTAAGTGGTAGCATTGTGCAGGTCTGTTATCGTTGAGGACTGCACTCTTCCTGTGAGCTCTTGCATTTTATTGCACCTGCAGGTCGACAATTCTTTCCACGCTTGACAATAGCATGTGAAGACAATTTGGAAGTGGCCTCATACCGTTTCACTCCTTCAAAGTGGCATGTGGGACCTTGGTCTGCACAGGCACGCGAAACGGATGTGGATGGCAATCATGGTATGTATGGACGATGAAAAGCGCCTCACACCGAAACAAGAGTCAGAACTACCTGGGCGTGCGTAGGCAGATGTGCACTGGAAATAATTTCCCATGCTAGGGAAAACAAACACTATTGATATAGGTAATTAGACCCCGCTTATTGCTGCAAGTCTTGGTGGCGAATGCTAGGTCAAATCGGTAGTTTTTGAGTAAGATCGTTCCAATGTATAAATGGTTAATGCAGCCTCTTGTGTTAATGTATTATTTTTAAGTGACAGCAAAATGGATTAAATGACACCATGGAGATGTGGCAACTTGAAAAGCCACTTAAAAAAAAAAATACTTAATACTTGTTCTTTTTAGCAAATGCAATAATTAATATTTTAAACTGGCAGTCTAATTTCTGAAGTACTGAAACGTCTGCAAGGCCCTGGATGTAATAGCAGTAGATGTAGCTGCAGTATTAATTCCATATGTATTTTGCTTTAACCCTTTCCGTGCTGATGACGGAACCGCTCCGTCATCAGCCGCGGTGGTGCTGTGCTGATGACGGAGCGGTTCCGTCATGGCCCGCCCGACGCGCCTGCGCGGCGCGTTCTATTAAGCGGGCGGGGCCATGACGGAACCGCTCCGTCATGAGCACAGCTCAACCGCGGCTGGTGACGGAGCGGTTCCGTCACCAGCATGGGCGCCGCGCTGCCCTCCGCCCCCTTAGCGCTGCAGCGGAATAGCCGCCGCAGCGATGAGGTTAAAAAAGGCTTGTATCGGTTTCTACAATTACATTTTTATTTCTCTTTATCTTTTTGCAGTCAGCCTTTAACACTTTGGGGCTTATTACGATGTAGTGCGGACGACGCCGTTGCGGATTGGAACTGCCGAACATAAGTTGAAGGTTCCGACCGCAGAATTTGAATGTGACTGCCCTGTGGGCAGTTGGATACATCCATTTTACAATGGCAGCTTGCGCTTGTGTGGTGGGCGGAAAAGGCCAGCAGCACAAGCTGCCATTGTAAAATGGATGTTTTTAAATATCCATGGACCATGTGGCAGGTACCACACAGTGCAGTGATGTTTAAGGGGCAACATAGGTGCCCTTCAGGCCCCATAGGGGAGGGCCTGGAGGGGCCTGCTAGTGGCACCCAAAGTCACTTTCTGACAGCCTTGTTGGGAAGGCCGACATGAAAAGGCTGTCGGAAAGTGCCATCATAATCCCGACGGCAGAGCTGAGGCTGGCTCCACCATCAATTTGGCATTATGTTGGCTTCCGACGCTCTGACGGGCTCCTTGAGCCGGTCGGAAGTGCAGCAGAATCCCCCTGCAGGCTTCCCTCCAACTGTCATCATCATAATTCTGCGGTCGACATGAAACCAACGATGTTGGGCAGAAAGCCTCCAACAGCTGGTCAGAGACTTTCCGCCCAACATCGTAATCGGGCCCTTTATTCTTATTCCTATGTAAAGCTCCCTGGTGGGACTGTGCTTTTTGCACTGTGCAAATATTCACATTTAAATAAAATTAGCAACAAATTAAAAACACACAAGAACAATTTGTGGAATTATATGAAACCCTGAAGGGGCTGAAAGTTCGCAACATCAGTGCAATGCCTCAGGGCACTGGGCAATTAATTGGAGGGTTTGGAGGGGCGCGTCAGGGGTTACAACGTGGATCTTACATTTGTGTCCAACACTTTTCAAATCCACCAGCTACCACAGAGAGGTGGACAGGGTGAATACTGGTCCAGGGTATCAAGAGAGCACTGTAATAAATAAAATAAATAATAAAGACATTTATTGAGCGCTATGGCTACGACATCCCGGCGTGTCCCCGCGCTAAAAAAAGAGAGGAGAAACTCGCCAGGGGAGAGTATAGTGCAAGGCCCAAGACACGAGGGCGGACTTACAAGGAGAACATATGGGTTTTCAATTGACGGCGGAATTTGGTTTCAGATGATTCCAGGCGGAGGCTGGTGGGAAGTTTGTTCCAGCCTATCGCCGCTGTCACTCTAAAGGATCTGCCTCCCATTTTTTCTCTCCTATAGCGGTGGGTCACCAGCGTGCCCATTCCTCCCGACCTGAGCGGTCTACGTGGCTCATACCAGGTAGCCAGATCCGCCAGATAACTGGGAGCTTTGTGCCAAAGAATCCGATGACAGATTAAGAGGGTTTTGTACATTATTCTCTTTTTTACTGGGAGCCAGTGGAGGGCCTCCAGGGCTGCTCTGGAATTGGCTCTTCTTGGGAGTCTAAGCACTAGGCGAGCTGCAGCATTTTGCAATATCTGTAGTCGACCTATGCTTTTACTAGAGGCTCCCAGGAAGAGGACATTCCCATAGTTGAGGCATGACGTAATCAGTGCCTGGGTCATGGTGCGCCGAGCCTTCAGAGGAAGTAGGTCAAGGGTTTTATTGAGAGTCTTTAGGACTCCAAAGCACTTGCCCACTAATCTATTGATATGTACCTCATAAGAGAGTGTGGGGTCCACCCATATCCCTAAGTTCTTAGCTTCAGAACAGGGTGTGGGCATAGAGCCTAGACAACTTGGCCACCAGTCACATGTCCAGAGCTGTTGATCACCACCAACCACCAAGACTTCTGTCTTGGAGCCGTTCAGTTTAAGACAGTGACTATCCATCCAGGTGGCCAAAGCTTGCATGCAGGCACGGAAGTTATTGGCTCCAGCTGCGGGTGTTTGGGTGAGGGTGAGTAGGAGCTGCGTATCGTCGGCGTAGGAAACAATCTCTATGCCGAACGATTGAACTACCTCAGCCAGGGGGGCCATATATAAATTAAAAAGAGTAGGGCTTAGAGCTGAGCCTTGTGGCCCCCCCTGTTCCAATACCATCTCCTCAGACTGAAACGAGCCCCGCTGGACCTGAAAGCTTCTGCCCGGCAGAAACGATTTTAGCCAGCCGAGGGCTCTATTAGTCACACCTTCTCTGTTCAGACACTGTAGCAAGGTGATATGTGCTACAGTGTCGAACGCTGCACTAAGGTCAAGCATGATCAGTGCCATGGTTAGGCCTGCGTCACCCCCTTGATGTAAGGTTTCGGTGGCTCGTAATAAGGCTGTCTCAGTAGAGAAGCCCCTTCTAAACCCCGATTGGGAGGGGTGCAGGAGATTGGTCTTCTCCGCATATGCCATCAATTGCATATTTGCAATTTTCTCTGCAATTTTTGCAGTATAGGGTAGTAAAGAGATGGGTCGTAGGTTCTCCAGGACATCATGGCTTACAGTAGGTTTTTTCCTAATAGGTAGTACAATGGCCTTTTTCCAGTTTATCGGGAGGGTCTGGGAGTCAAAGGAAGTTACAAGGACGTGGCGGATGTAGGGTTCTAAAGCCACTATATTTGCACCCAGGACCCTCGGGGGGGGCAGGATCACGTGGAGAACCCGATTTTATACTGGTGCAGATGGCTTCAAGTTCTTTACTGGGCAGTACGGTAAAACACTCTAATCTCAATTTAGAATTTGGTAATGCCACTTCCTTCAGTTCTACGAAGGTTTCACCCTCAGCAGGACATCTAGAGAAGGAGCTGTAGATTTTTTTAACCTTGTTGGCAAAATGTTCTGCCACCTTATTGCATTCCAGGACGGAATCAGTCTCTGGAACATTGGAATTTGAGACGGCTGAGATTTCTTTATAAATTTTAAAAAGTTCTCTAGACGAACAGTCCGCCTCCCTAATTCTGTGTCCATAAAATAAGGCTTTAGCAGCTCTAACCTGTTTCTGGTAGCTTCTCTGGGCTGTTCTATACTGAAGTTTGCTGTTTTCATTCCTATCCCTGCGCCATAGTCTCTCCAGCTTTTTACATTCTGATCTAATAGACTGCAGATCTGTCGTGTACCAAAGGGCCGATCTCCTAACTCTATTCCCCTGTTTGGCTTTCGATAAAGGGGCTACCCTGTTCAAGGCATCAAGGATCCGGGTTTCTAAGTTAAGATTAGCATCTATTTAATAGGCTTCATTTCTCAACGTATTAGCTCAGGGATTCCCCGTCTTGCTTTGTCCTTTTGGAAAATGTGAATGGGAGACTGCTACATTATCCTCGTTTAAATACTGTCTCGCAGATTATCATTGGTTCTTACAGACCACATGGCCCGCATGCACTACTTGTGCTGATCTGCCACTCATAACCTGGAAACTAAAAAAATTGCGAATTCTGAAAAATCGCAATTTTGCACATCAATTTTATCACCAAGCCAATGCAGGTGGTAACCAGGTGCAAGTTATATAAACAGGCCCACAATGCAACAGGGACTTCCACAATGGCAGCGCTATATGTGATAGCAAGGAGGCTGATAATCCGGGCAGCAGCACAAAGGAGGAGGCGACAGGAACGGAGCATCAGAGTGTGCATCACTGTGTTCCAGCAAACTGAGAAGGAGATCCATGAGAAGTACAGGCTGGACTCAAATAGCATTTTAGACCTGAGAGAGGAGCTGAAACCCCATCTGGAACACCCAACAAGCAGGACCCAAACCATTCCTACCCATGTGCAGGTCCTGTGCTCAACGGCACCTACTGACCTCAGGGAGTTTCCAAGGGGTGATAGCAGTGGCATGTGGATTCTCCCAGAGTGGCCTGTCGTGCTTCTTCCATGCATTCCTAGATACAATGGTACAGAGGCTACAACATCACATACAATTCCCCAGCACACAACAGGCATTACAGCAAACAAAACTGGACTTTTACCAGATTGCACGATTCCCCCACATAATTGACTGCATAGATGGGACCCATGTGGCCCTCACATCCCCATCAACCAATGAAAATGTATTCAGAAACCATAAATCATACCATTCCCTGACCATACAGATCATCTGCAATGCCAAAAATATCATCAATGACATTGTAGCTAAATACCCAGGCAGTACTCACAACTCTTTCATCTTTAAATGCATGTCAAACATCCCAACATACAGTACATCTTTGCGGTGTGGGACATTACCTCAGCTCTCATTTCCATTCCTGCAGGTGACAGTGCATATGCAGTGAGGGATTTCATCCTGACACCGTACCTAAATCCAGCCAATGCATGGGACAGGAGATACAACTGTGCACAGAAATCTACGCGCTGTTTAATTGAGCGAACATTTGGGATCCTGATCCGCTGCCTGCGTAAAAGTGGAGGAGCACTCCAATACAGCCCTGAGACCTGCAGCAAGATTGTGGCTACCTGTGCAATGCTCCACAACATTGCTATGAAAAAAGGCATCCCAATAGAACTGACTGATACTGATACTTCTGACGATGAGGGCCCAGGTCCCCCTTGAAGACCAGCAGTTGGAGTTGGGGCAGCTGCCAGACGGCAGAGATGGGCTGAGATCACACAGAACTACTTCTACGTGAGTAATAATGACATGATGCAAAAGATATTTTGTAGCAGATCTGTGTTTATTCAAACCCTTAACTGCAGGATAATATTTCATCACCCAGTATGACCGACTCAATGAGTGTTGCTGTACGTAGCACATGTTAGTTCCACAGTGCAGGTATTCATGCAAGTCTGGAGTCCTGTAGGAATGGGTTGCCTCACCCATTTGCATGACTCAGTGTTGCCAGTTCATCTCCTCCTGGAACGGACAGCTGCTGCCCGTTCTGGGTGCAGACTGCCCTCCCTTGAGTCCACAGGTGTTGCACCCTGTCTCCCACTGCGCCTTCTTGGATCGGGCACTGGTGGGGTGATGCTACTCCTGCTGGATACCTCTTCACTCTCTCCTGAGCCCAGGAGTGTTGTGCCTCCTGTGTTTGCTGTTTTCAGTTGTTCCACAGCAGTGGTGATCTGCACCAGGCCTTTCGCCACATCCTGGCAGCAGTGGGACATCTCCACTTGCATGCTGACGGTGCGAAGTGTCAGCGGGCTAGTGGCAGGGCACAGGCGGTTCACCGCTGCCGCCTTGGTGTAGCTGTTCAGATGGCTGTCGGAACATCAATCAATCAATCAAAGCATTTATATAGCGCACTACTCACCCGGAGGGTCTCAAGGCGCTTTGGCTCACCCTGCGCCTGGTGTTGAGTCAGTTGCAGTTGATGTTCCACCCACATTCTTATTGGCCTCCGCCAGCCTGGCTGCCACCTTCTTGTTGGCCCTTTGGCGCATGTCATACCATCTCTTTCTTAGCTCCTCGACCGTGAGCTGGGTCACCCCGACAGCATTGACCTTCTCCTGCATATCCAGCCAGATCTTCCCCTTTCTGGACTCAGGTACACGGAGTGCCTTTTTGCCAAATAGGAGTTCATGGCTGTACACCATCTCCTTAATCAGCACCTCCTGCTCCCTCTCGCTAAACTTGTGCTTTCTCTTTCTCCCTGCAACCTCCTTGTCCTTCTGTTTGTCTTGTGACTCTATTGTAGCTGTTTGGTAATGCTGTGCTCACTTCTCTGCCTCTCCTCACAGCCTCTGACTCTACCTCAGGCAATCAGGTGTAGCATGTCACTCCCACTTTCTGGTTGTGATGTGTTATGAAGACACTTCCAGGTAGGTTGTCAAGATTTTATTCAGCTTTAGAAGAAGAGCAACCAGCTCCTGCTGCCAGCCTGCCGTTTCTCCAGATGCAACTGTACAACAGAATGCTACCGTGGAGATGGAACAATGCTGGCACATGCGCCCGATTTCAAAAGATTACAACACATTCCCTTTACAGAGGAAACAAAAAAAGAAGAAACAAAAGAAAAAAACAAAGAGAAATCTTGTAAGCAATTCATAAAACAGATTATACAACTTTTACAAAACATTGTAATTTTATGTGTAACTTCACCAAGAAAGAAAGATTGATGAAAGAATTAAAACATTTCATTATCCTCATACCTTTTTGTGAGACAATGAGATCTAGGAGGATGAGGTGGAGAGCCACAATTGGAAAGTGCATCAGAAGTAGGTGAAACATCTGGGCATGATGGAAACATAGATTTATCACCTTGGAACTTCACCAATCGAGACATACTCCACTTACCACCATTATGTACAGTGACCACATTTTTATTTACCGCAGTAATAACAAATGCCCCCAGGCAAAAGTGACCCCTTTCCTGTGCCAGTGTGGTCTCTTGATAAGCACCCATTCTCCAACTTCCCATGCTACATTCTTGGTAGATTTTTTTCCATCGAATATTTGTTTATATGAGTTTTGATACAACTTAATCTTATCACTCACCTATTCCTCACTCAAAACAGGACCCTCAATAGGAGGTAACCAACTTGGGTTTAGTTTCGATAAAGCAACCCTGCCATGCAATATCTGAAATGGGGACTTTTGCAAAACACAGTTAACTGTAGTGCGATGAGCCCACCATGTGTCTCTCAAAATCCCTTTAAGAGGAAGTCTCGACACAACGGCCCTCTGCACACATGCCTCGACTACTCTGTTCATGCGTTCAGCCAGTCTATTGGCTTGAGGCGAATACAGAGCAGTTCTTTGATGCACTATGCTATAATCATTCAAAAATTAATGCATTTCTTGTGAAACAAACTGGAGGCCATGGTCTGTGACAATGTACTTGGGAATTCCTTCAATAGCAAATTCATCTTTGAGAAAATCAATAACTACTCTTGTACTTACTGAACTTACACACCTGGTGGAGACCCACTTGGACAAATAATCCACCAAAAGAATTACAAATCTGTCTCCTGGGCCCAAAAGCTCAAAAGGACCCATCAGATCTAAACCCAGCTTGACCCATGGTTCTTTAGGAACTTCCACAGGAGAAAGTGGGGAATTGTTCATGACTCGAGACTTGTCACAAGAGCTACACTCATAACACTACTTAACCACTTTCTCAACTTGTCCATCTATCCTTGGCCACCAATACCTTTCTCCCAGGCGAGACTTAGTAAGGCTTCTTCCCAGATGTCCTTCATGGGCCAAATTAATGAGCTTAGATCTAAGACCTTCAGGTGGAATCACTCTTTCTCTACGCATGAGTTGTCCATGAGAAAGAGTGAGTTCACATCTGAGTGCACAAAAAGGAAGTAAATCAGAGTCCATTCTTTTATTGTCAGGCCAACCTTCAATAACAAAGCGTGTTAATGTAGGAAACAAAGGATCCATTAACCTGGAACTCTCCCATTCACTTTCTGGAATAGCAGATTCCTTAATCCAACTAACACTGACAGTATCATTATCAAGAGTATTCTCCGAGTGCTCAACAGGCAATCTTGACAGACAATCTGCCACTTTGTTAGCCGTACCAGGGATATACTCGACAGAAAAGGTATACTCTTCAAGACCATCACTCCAACGCTTTAGTCTAGGAGTGAGTCTTTCACTTTCCATGCAGGAGAACACTTGCACTGAGGGCCGATGATCAGATCTTAATAAAAAGGGAATACCCCACAGATAAAATGTAAAGAGTTTGATACCCCACACTAAGGCTAGAGCCTCCTTTTCAATGCAAGAATACTGTTGTTCAGGTTGTTTCAAAGCCCTGGAGGCAAATGCAACAACTTTCTCTTCTCCACACTTAACTTGAGAAAGCACTGCCCCAAGACCACTCAAACTGGCATCAGTTGTAAGGAACGTTTTCTTCTTAGAATCAAAATGACCCAAGGTTGGCATTTTCCCAATAGGTTGATTGATGATAGAGAAAGCAGAAGCACATTCAGTGGACCAAGCTGTAGTGATTGAGCCATTTAAATGGAAATGGCTCGATTATCACCGTTGCCCACTACCATCTCAGTATATTCTGCTCTAATATAATGCTATGTAGGCATGCATAATACGAACTAGCTGTAAAGTAAAACTCGATAATGTTCTTTCTGTGTCTGACTGTATCTTGCTTAAAGGCAGAGCTTACCTATTGGCTTTGGCATACTCTAATGCCATCTTGCATACTAATTTGGGCTCTTTACGGGAATAGTGGCCTATGCTTAAGCGACTCCATTTTCTAAGCTGTCGCCATCTTCTAAGCTTTTTTGGGTGAGGAGTCATATTTTACTTCTCACTTTTTTTTCGCACTTTGTATGCTGGTAGGAACCGGTTCTTGTCGGAGGAATTTGCCCGCTCTGCCCCGGAGTCATAGCAAACTCCTAGCTAGCTGATGCTGTGACCTTGGCGCGGAGTGGTACGGAATCTGATGGGAACAGGGGGCAAGGCTTGCTAGATGCTTTGACCAACTTTTCCACTTGTACTAAAGGGGGAGTTCGGGTCTCGACCACTGGTAGTACATCACGTTGCAGACATGCAGCGGTGACAGTGGAGCAGAGACTCTTGATTTGCCTGGAATAACGGGCTCCCCTCTGGCGAAGTGGAAGCGGGATGTGTAGAAACTTGGTGAGGTGTTCCACTAACTCTTATTTCCAAACTGTTCTTATCTGACTATCGTCTCCTATTTTCAGGTTATATACTGATTTACATATAAGTTCTGTATATGTACATCCTAATTGCGTTAGCAATTGCTTAGGGATTGATGTGAAGAAGGCCTATCGTGACATAGTAGTAATTTCTTTCTTTTGTCCTTCTATTATTATGTAATAAAGAAACCCCAGAATACATATCATTATTTGCTTGTATTCCTTGGGGTGGGAGGTCGGGCCTTTCCGACCCAAATGCTGTAGCATCGGAAGGTTGGTAAGTTTCCCTTCCTGCAGGTAATTGTTGGAGGGAATTTTCTGCTCTCATCCAGGGAACCCAAAACTGATAAGTAATCCACCCCGAGGCATTGTTAGGAGAAGTGCGGGTTGTTTTAGCTCCACCAGGGTGGGCTTTGTTTCGCATTGTTTCGCATTGTTGTTACCGGTGCACAGACATAATATCGACTCCAAAATATCGTTTGGACAGAATATCGAGTTTTAAATATCGTTTGGAGAAAATATCGACAGGACAGAATATCGACAGCCAAAATATCGTTTTTAAGGTAAGTGAAGTAATATCGACTGTAAATAATATAGAAAGTGAAAATATCCAAGTATATATTCTAGATAGTAAAAAATATCGTTTTTTAAATAATATGTAATTATTTATAGTGTTTTTATGTTATAATATGTGTGAAAAGTGTCATTTTATGTTATAATTATTTTTAATTAATGATTTTTTTTAAATTATTGTGTAATTTTATTCTGTAGCGGGTTGTGGGTTTATAGGGGAATAGGGTGGGAAGTAATTTATTTATAATTAATTAAATATGTAAATGTATTAATTGGTAGTAATAATTAATTAATTGGTAATTAAATAATATATGTTAATTATTTAAAATGTAATTGGTAATTAATTTATTTTAATTTATTAATTGCTAATTATGTAAATTAAAATAATGTATTTCCTGTAGCGGGTTGTGGGTTTATAGGGGAATAGGGTGGGAAGTAATTTAATTATAATTAATTAAATATGTATATTTATTAATTGGTAGTAATAATTAATTAATTGGTAATTAAATAATATATGTTAATTATTTAACATTTAATTGGTAATTAATTTAATTTAATTTATTAATTGCTAATTATGTAAATTAAAATAATGTATTTCCTGTAGCGGGTTGTGGGTTTATAGGGGAATAGGGTGGGAAGTAATTTAATTATTATTTATTAAATATGTAAATGTATTAATTGGTAGTAATATTTAATTATTTGGTAATTAAATAATATTTGTTAATTAATTAAAATGTAATTGGTAATTAATTTAATTTAATTGATTAATTGCTAATTATGTTAAATTAAAGGGGTATTTTTAGGGTTCAGGGTCAGTTTTTAGTTTTTGGGTAAAGGGGTATTTTTAGGGTTCAGGGTCAGTTTTGGGTTTTTGGGTAAAGGGGTATTTTTAGGGTTCAGGGTCAGTTTTTAGTTTTTGGGTAAAGGGGTATTTTTAGGGTTCAGGGTCAGTTTTTAGTTTTTGGGTAAAGGGGTATTTTTAGGGTTCAGGGTCAGTTTTGGGTTTTTGGGTAAAGGTTTTTTTTAGGGTTCAGGGTCAGTTTTGGGTTTTTGGGGTACAGGGGTACAGTGTAAAAATAAAGTAAAATTAAATTTACATTAATTTAATTTAATGAAATTAAATTAAATTATATTTAAATAATTTTAAATAATTTAAATTAAAAAAAATATTATATACTTACCAATACTTACGTTGTAATGGTAGTGCGTTGTAAAAGTTGCGTTGTAACGTCATATATCCACTGTTGCACTCTTTGCAGTGGGAATAGTAATTTTTACTCTTTTGTATTTGTACATTAATAATATTGGCTATTATTTAATTAAATTTTGTTACTATATATATATATATGTTTTAAGAAATATGATTAAAAAAATATTATTTTTTTACTTTCATTAATTATTTAATTATTAAAAGTTATTTTAAGTATTGTTAATTATATTTTAGTAATTAATTTTTTATATTAATGTAATTAAACATTGTTTTTATTAAAGTCGATATTTTTTACAAGTATATTTTTGTAAACGATATTTTGTACTCGATATTTTTGTACTTACCTGTTTGTACATACAAACTCGATATTTTGGTTGTAGATATTTTTTCCTCGATATTTTGGGTAGTCGATATTTTGGCAGTCTATATTATTTCAGTGATCCGTTGTTACCCTGTGGCCCTTGGTATTGTGTTGTGTTTTCATACCCTGGGGTACGTTGTTACCTTGTGGCCCTTGGTTTCTTGCGTTATTTTACAGAGTGATGTTGTTTTCCCGGGTTGTTGTCATTGTCGTCACTGGTATTGTTTCTTGCGTTGTTGTCGCCAGTTGGCGTTGTTATTCGCAAGCTCCTCGGCAATAACCATATATCTTTCGTTAGTTGTTAGTATTATTCCTTTCTTAGGTAAGTATTGTGAAGTGTTGTATCCTTTTGGGTCCTGAGAGGGGATAAGGTAAGTATGCCCTGGTGATTGGCAGAATTATCAGGTCCTTACACAAGCAAAATGTCCACCCTGATAGGTTCAACAATGGAGGCAAAACCTTGGATGAATTTTGAATAAAATTCTGCGAGACCTAGAAAAGGCCTTACTTGCTCTTTCTCTGTTGGAGCAGGAGCATCAACAATACTTTTTGCCAAGTTCAATATTGGTTGAATGCCCTCCCCTGATATCACATGTCCCAAAGTCCCGGGACTTTTGAATATGGATCGGACTTGGTGATACGGGATGTAGGACTCGACCCAGCGAAAATCATTTTCGAATCGAATTAAAAAGAAAAAAAGAAAACAAATTGCTGGATGATAAAGTACCAGAGTGTAAAATCGAGCCTCTTGAAAACAAGATTTCCTCGCTGTGGCTGAAATCCTTTGAAGCAAGAAAATAGGAATCACATATAAATACAAGCCTACAAAATCCCAGGCTCTCAATAGGATTTACCATCAAATCAAGAGATTCTTCAGTCCCACCAAAACATCCCCTTGTAGCTGCCAAAGGATACCCTGTGTCCACACAATAAGGAAGTGAGCTTTTTTCTGTTGAGGTCCTGAGGAAGGTGGTACAAACCCACCGAAACGCGCGTCGACCTGGCGTGATAGTTCACACAACAATCTGTGATACCTTAGCCACAGAAGAAAGAGAGTGTATTGGATGAGGAGTGATGTATGTGTTAATGTATGTATGGATAATGTGTGAGTATGTTTAGATGTGTGCTCTGTAGGGTGTCCTTTGTTTTTTGAATTCGTATGTATAATTTGAAAAGTATATATATGATGACCAAATTTTTACTATTTATTGAAAAGAAGGAAAAGGAATGTAATGAACTCAAAAAAAAGGTAGAAAAGAAATTTTGATATAAATGAAAAAAACTAATAAATCAGTATAAATACAACTAAAAGTGTTATTGCCATGTTTTGAAGGATTTGTTTTTGAAAAGAATGCAAACTAGGTGACAAGATGCAAAGTATTTAGGCCATGAGGGAATTTTCTTCTGTTATATTGTTGTTTTCCTCTCTTTTCCCTGGTCAAAAGTATTCAAGAGGGGGTCCCCTGTATATGTCAATATACTCAGCATCAACTGCACCATCATTTCGTACATTCAGCATGGTAGTTTTAGTTGAAACACTTGTTTCAACATTCTCATGCGTGACATCCACTATGTGTACTCTTCCTTCGGACTTACATACTCTTGCATAATGGCCTTTGATTCCACATTTAAGACATGTGGTATTTCTAGCACAGCATTGAGGATAGTTGGAAGAATGATTGTTACTACCACATCTGTAACATTTCATTTTTGAGAAGTCTGAGTAGGTCTTTGGCTTAGAACCCTGGACAACTTTGGAACTGTTATTCACAAAGTCATGAGGAAGACTAAGACATACTTCTTTTTGGGTCACTTCATGAATGCTACAAGGCGTTGGAGTATCATCCGAAATGGTTTTTTGAGCTTTCATTTCTTTGACCCAACCAGAGGTGTTCTCCATACCTTCAACAACAGTTACAGCTTCTTTGTGCATAGATTTTTGAAAAGAAGTTTTTCTTGCACTCTAGAGTTGTTAGTGCACCTAACTAGCTCGTCACGTATTAATGAGTCAGTTAAGTCACCAAATTCGCAAGTGCGTGCAAGATTTTTAAGCGATGCTTCATAGTTGCCAACTTTTTTGTTGTGTTCTTGGACTCTCATGAAAAATGTATGTCTTTCTAAAATAACATTGATACAAGGTCCAAAATATTTCTAACATCTTCATGGAAATGTCGAATACATCAGAAGGTTCACCACTACCTTCGCCAATGGGAATTACGTCAATGCTTTCATAAATATTGTGTCCTTCTATCCCTAGATTGTGGAGTAAGATTGCTTGATTTCTGTCAGCAGAACATTTCTCACCACCAATCGCAACTAGATAAGAATCAAATAACAATTTCCATCGTTTCCAGGGTAGGAGAGGTTCACCTTTTTCACAGAGAAAAGGAGGTCATGGTGATAGAGGATGTTCAGTTGACTTGTACAATGAAAGGAAGGATTCCACAAAGTCAAATAAGGTATGCAAGAAAGTCAAAAGAGAGTATGTGCATTGAGAGTTAGGAAAAACTGATAACCTGTGAAGGCATTAAGAGCAATTCATAATACTTTGCAATTCCAGATGGTTCAAGTTTTGAGAATAAAAAGAACTGTTCAATAGCAGTAGCGCAGGTAAAGGCAGCTTTTATTTAATACATGTTGAAATTGTACCTGATAATGTTCCTTCATGCAGCGCATGAAACTCTGTGTCACATTCAAGCGCCAATGAGTCTCCGTGTGGGGTTGCCTAGGTGACTGTGAAAACAAAATGGCTGCAGACACGCATGTAGTTTGAATGTGTGTAATGTGCGCGTGATGACGTGCGTGTAATGAGATGCATGTGATGATGCGAATAGGCACGTCAAGGAAGTCTCGAGCTACTCACCACCAGACAACACAGTATAAACCTCTAAAAATGTCCAAAATCGGGAAACAAGATCGGAAAAAAACGGGAATAGCCGGAGGGAGTCCGTCGAAGATGGCAGAACAACACTGCTTCACTGGTTTCACGATAGCTTCTAATGAGGTGAAGACATCCGTGGGTTCTCCGATAATGAGGAGAGCTGGTGGCAACTTGTCCCCCGCAGGTTTCCCTCGTCGCCAGTGTTATGAAGACACTTCCAGGTAAGTTGTCAAGCCTTTATTTAGCTTTAGAAGAAGCCATCATCTCGTGCTGCCAGCCTGCCGTTTCTCCAGATGCAACTGTACAACAGAATGCTACCATGGAGGTGGAACAATGCTGGCACATGCACCCAATTTCAAAAGATTACAACATGATGTCATCAAGCTGCCCCTGAATTTCAGATTCCCTGAATTTGCGATTTCCTATTTGTGAATTTCACAAATAAAGAATCGCAAAAATAGAATTTGCAGTATATTCTGAAATGTTTTAGAAATCGTAAAATGTTTGCGACTTTTTATTTACATTGCGATTTGCGATTCTCAAAATGCGACTCGCTAAAAGTCGCATTTTGGGAATTGCAAATCGTTTTTTTGATACAATGCCCCTATTTCATTTATTTTTAATTAAACCTATAATTAATGGAAATAATTGTAATGATTTTTTTGAGGATTAAAATAAAATAACTTACCATCTTAAAGAGGTATTTTTTGTGTGCAGTAATAATCATTAAAAGTGATGTATAGAATTAAAGTAAAAGAAACATGATTATTTTTTAATTATATTTATTTTTATATTTCGAAATTCAAAAAAGGATATGAAAATATTTTTCAAATGAATAATAAATATTTACTATTTTATATATATTTGTTACAAGTAATTTATATTTGTAACTATTTTAAATCATTAAATGTAATCTAGCTATTTCCTATTGAGTTTTATTATAAGTCCCTACCTCCATTATTTTCTATGGGCGTGTGCTGCACTACCAGTGGTTGACCATGTGCAGTGCTGAACTTACTACTGTTTATTTTTAGCAGTAACATACACTAAGGGTTTGAGAATACCAAAAAGCAGTAAGCTTACTTAAAATTGTAAACTTACTCAGAAGTGTAAGTTATCTTTGTGAATCAGGCCCAATATATTTAAGAGTGAAAGGCCATGTTGTATATTCAGTACAGCTAACCGGGGCACAGCTTCTTTATTGCATTTAACACGAGGTAACCCAGATTAGATCTTCGTCCTTAGTTAACTCTAAGAACTCCTTCATTGTTTAAAAGCTGGCATTAACCCCCCCAGGGACAATTAAAAGAGAGGTAGGTGTAACAACATGGTTCTCCCAACTCATCACCTAAGTATCTTTTAAGTGTAGGGTGTAAGATTCTCTATTGGTTCCATTTAAAATAAGTCATCTACTATAAACGTTGTCCCATAGGAAAACATGGTTGTATCTGTTGTAGGTCCCTTGAATGCACATGGATAGATTTTTTGCAGCAATTCAGGTTCACATTTACCAATCTCGCCTCCTTTACCTTCCGACTTCTCACGTCATCGCGCGTGCATTGTAAGTCTTCCCTGGTCCTTTAAAAATGCCGGGAACAACGTTGAACTTTGCTTACGCCAGCTCACTGCCAGGCATACCTGCCGCCGCCACGAGAAAGACTTTCGGGGTAAGTTGGCTTCGGAAGTGGGGGTCTTGCTGCTTTGCTTTTATGTTTGATACTTTGATTGACGCTTGAAGTAGTGTTGTGGTCTTGTGGGTTTAACATAGCAATACTGGCACTGCCTCCGTGCAGCATAATGCACAGGCGGAGGTTGTATGTTTTCATTGCTGAGGTAAACTCTTCGTATGTTTTTTTTTTGTTTATAACATTGGGACATGGTGGCTTCGTTATTGAAGCACGTATGCGAATCGTGGTATTGCATAAATACGCAAGAGTCGGTAAATGGGACCCATGCTGTGACTCTGTATGGCTGCGTCGCGGGTCTCGTATAGTTCTCACAGGACAGGTGGGTCTTTGTATTTACCGTTTAAAAGCATACTGTGTGACGGTGCATCCTACTTTGAAAGGAATATATACTCTTTCATGTGTGCTAACCAAATATTGGTAATGTTTTTTCATTAATTCGATTCTAATGGGGCAGCCTTGTTCATTTTAATATTTTCAAGACTCTGGATTATTGGATTCTCCCCTTTTTGAAACAGAACACTTACTTGTGTTCTTTTATATCAGCGCATCCATTTAAAGTGGGGCATTTAATATTATCTTTTATAGTTAAATCCTGCATGACCCCTGCTGCTGTGTAATCTTGGCTGCTACTATTTACTTTGTGATATACTGTTTTAGATTACCTGGGCCGGAGTCTACCATTCCTTCACCTTTACTGTAGGACCGCTTATTACCAGATACCATTTGGGAATTTTATACATTTGTATCCTTTCACATTTAATATTTTGTGAGATTTCTTGCTCTGTTGTATTTTGTTTAAATGGACTATCAGTGTGGTTTTCATCTCTCTATACTGAGAAGTCCTGGTTGGACGTCATTCTGATATTTAGTCTTTTGTCTTTGATCCCATTCTTATATTGTTCACTCTAGATTTCCAGCATTTCTAGTTATGTTCTTTCAAATACACTAACATTTTTTTGACATTTCCCTTCTGAATAAGTCATTTCTAAATTCTTTTGCTTTTTTTCTACTTTCTCTTTTGTGTTTATGGATTCGTGCAATTTTATAAAAATCTATATCAAGTAAGGTTCATTGGTTTTATTTCACCGTTTTTGTAGTATTGGTGTTATTGTGTTAGTATTTATCCATGTTGCAAATTTATATATGTTATGTATTTATATATGTTGTGTATTTCATGTCAGTTTGCATTTCAGTGTGATGTTTGTAGTAACATCAGTGTACTCTTTATTTATATGTCATTGAGAATAATTTGAGTATGCTGTATGTTCAAAGGGAGGCCGTGAAATAAATAAAACTAGGCATTGTTGTCGGACTGCACGGCCTGTGGGTCGGCAAGATGGCGGTCTGTCCGTAGACCGCGATAGCAGCACAACGTCTGAGCTCCGTACTTTAGGGAAATAAGAGAAGGAGAGCCACAGCCTTCGCTGTTTCATTCAATTCTATGCTCCTGCAAGCTGGTCTGGGAAAAAGGGGAAAAAGGCAAAAACGCTATGCCGCGGAACCTCGAGTGCTCACTGTTTCGGTGTCAGTCTCAGCTGCAGCTAGTATCGCAGGTTCAACGCTGCAGGGCGGGGCCCACCATCGACTCCGGACATCGCTGCAGAAGCACCTACAGTCCTCGGCAATCACAGATCTTACGGACCAAGGCTACATTGTTACTTGTGATTGTTTCCTCGATTGTTCCTTTGATTGCTCAACGGCGGGACTCCGCGCAACTGCTTCTCTGACCCAGACGCCCACTTGTGAGGGTGATACGGAGGCGCCGGAATTCAAATCGGGTCTTTCTAAAAGCATGCCGGCGAAGACCGCTGCCTCTGCTGCCGCTACCAGAGCGCGTGTTGCAAAAGCCGCTGGAATACTCCGCAAAGAGGCTGAACATCAACAACACGATCAACTCGAGGAATTGCTTGATGATGTCGAAGGAGCTCACGAATTATCTAACTCTGGCAAATCTAAGACGAGGAAACAACAATGTATCGCTGATCAAAATGCAAGACAGGACCTACATGCCGCCCGAAGGAAATTAAACTCAACCGGGGGCACTGTTTTGGATTTATTTTTAAAAAAAGGTTTGCAGAGTGGGCCCCAGAAAAATTTGATAAAAGAGACTACCAACGATATATTGCATAATTCACCTAATATAGAAAACAATGATACTATGAATCCTACTATGGTAGTAGAGCCTGAACTGGAGCAATCTTCAAAGAATACACCGACCCCTGTAACTGGAGATACCCTCGCTTCCATTTTCGCTATTACTGCTTCAGGACAGCCCCCTCCAAAGGACACCATAACTGTAAGTAACATTGAAGCAACAGCTCATACTCCCCTCCCTATTACACCTGATGCTCCGAGTGATACCGCTCAGGTTCAAGAGCAGGAAGGACGATGTATGTCATTTTCAGGGGCTGGGGAAAATGTATTGGGGTTACAAACCGATCTAACTCAATCCGTTCAGCTACTCCCCCTTGGGCTCCATACAACACCATTACCACTACCAACTATATCAATTGAGCCATTGAATGCACCCCCTTCTCAACAACTTGCTCACAGTTCTGAAATGTTGGTTGGGAATCGGATATTAGATCAAATAGCGTCAGAGGAGAGCTCCTTAAAGATTCATTTGTTAGAAGAGAAAGACAAAGACAAAGAGCCAAGTGAGTTTTACCCTTTTTCCGATGAGAATGGTATTAATGTTCAGGATGAGTGGTCGGATGAAGCTGACTCTTTGGAGGGCTCAATAGATACAGAATCTGAACTAGAACCCGTGCTCAGTTCTTATGATGATAGCTCTGATGAGCAAGACCCAAAGGTTAATACGATTAGAGCCAAATCTAAACCTACAACTAGGATCATACAAAAGGGTCAAATTGAAAATCATATGGTCCCTAACTTACTGCCACACTCAGCTGGGATTCCAACTAACTCAACTTCGGAGATATCTCAATCAGCAGTAGAGACTATTCTGCAGGCCATTGCGGCTCATAGGGAAGAGACAGCATTGGACAGTAAGAGATCCCGGGCTGCACTCCGCAAAATGCAAGGAGTTGTCAGGAAACTCTCTAAGTCCTGCAATTTGATAGGGGAAAGATTCACTGAGATGGAAGCCAGGGTTGTGACAAATGAGAGAGAAACCACATTGAACGCTGAGCGAGTCAAACTTCAGGAAGCAGAACTGGTAGATATTAAATGGAAATTGGAGGAATTTGAAAATCGGCAACGCCGTAATAATCTCCGCATTCTGGGTGTCCCGGAGAACTGGAGGGGGCTGATACCCGAGCCTTTGTAGTTAAATTACTCAGGGAGTCCATTCCCGACCTTAAAGACTGGAACTTGGAGGCCGAAATTCAACGTGCCCACCGGATGCCCTTTAATATGCCTTAGAAACCCGGGATATATCCCAGAGCTAATCTAGTATATTTTGGGAACTTTTTGGTACGGCAGACAGTGGCGGATAAGGCTAGACCTGACCATAAGGTGCTCTATAATGACTTTTCCTATTTTTCAAGACCAGACTTTTGCCACGTTACTGTGGAGAGGCGTTGGCGGCTTCGGTCTTTGATTAAGCCATTCCAAGAAAAAGGCGCACAAGCCTACTTGAATAACCCAGCGAAGCTAAAAATTGTACATGGCGGCCTCACAAAATTTTTTCAGTCGGAAATCAAAGCGAAGGCTTACCTAGATGAAATCTCTTAGAATTTGAGAACATTAATGGTATTCGCCTATCTCTAACTATGTTGTAATTTGGTTTATCATGCTATGAAAGGAACCATTGTCACAACTTAGCTTAATGGTTTAACGCACTTCAGTCAATGTCTCAATGCTTTAATTATTGCTAAAAATAATTTGGGTACTACTATGGGTTCCTCCTAATTCTAACTTTCATCTTCTGGCTTTCTCTCTATTTTTCACTATTTAAGCATTCTAAAAAGGCGGTAGCTTAGATATTGTGCTGTGACTGCATCACCCAGACTCTGGTTGAGTCTGATTGCCTACTAAACGTGGGGGGGGCTCTAGTGGGGGCTTGAGGGAAGGGTGGGGGGCTGTTAGGGATGGGCACGGGGGGTATTAAGGGGGGTGAAAACACAAAATGGAAAAAAGAACCAGGATTATCAGCTAAAAACATACTCAAGGGGAAGCTAAATGAAATAGAAAACGAGCTAGATATAGGTCTTAAATTAAAGCTTTGTCTGCCTAAAATGATCTTACTACTCTTTCCTATAAATAATGGGTAGATTAAGTGTTCAAACTTGAAATGTTGGAGGACTGTTAACAGGGGATAAAAGAAGACGTTTGGCTGAGTTGTTGAAATGAAATCCTGTAGATATACTCTGTCTTCAAGAAACCCATGTACCATGGACCAAGAAATCATGGTTAAATTTGAAAGGGTATAATCTACTGTTAGCCTCTACACAATCTTCAAATATAAGGGGGGTGGCAGTGTTAGCCAAAACAAATCTTGGGTTAGGGCTACGTTATCTTTCAGACCCTCATGGTAGGTGGGCTATTGTTAAACTTGCTTGTGGAGTAACTATCTGTACCATATATGGGTCAAACCAGAATGATAGTACAATCTTTGAGACATTAGAAGCCGAACTGGCCACTTGGCAGGGCCCACTAGTTTTGTGTGGCGATTTTAATATTTCATTAATACCACCACTGTCCAATACCACCTCCAAATCAAAATATATTGGTCGTAAACCCAGAGTGTATAAGGCTGTTAGGAGGCTCATAGCTAATTATGGACTAATTGATGTTTGGCTACATAACAACACTTATGATTTAGGATTTACTTATTTTTCGCATCCCCATCAAAAACAAGTTCGAATTGACTACATGTTTGTTACTGGAGATCTTGCATCACAAGCAACTATTAACAAACTCCCAAGAATAATATCAGATCACAACGCCTTGATCCTTGGAATCACAGCCAACCCACAACTCACTCAACAGCGGCCCTGGTCGTTTGATAGGAAACTCTTGTCCAATAATGAATTTATTTCCTTCAGTAAAACTTGGACCGAAGAGTTTTTTTAATATAAATCGGTTTAGTGCTTCTAGAAATGTAGTATGGGACACATATAAATCCGCTTTAAGAGGAGAGATATCTAGCTTTCAATATGCAGCCAGACCAAAATAAGAAATCATCATGAAGCAAAATTATCAGAGCTGGCTAAAGCTGAGCTAGAGCACACTTCCTTAATTGTACAGGGCAGGGATGCTAGCAATCAATGGCTTCAGGTAGCGGTCTTAAAAGCTGAGCTCAATACTAATCTCAGTCAGAAAGCCGCTCAAACTTATAAGCTTATAGAAGGAAAGCATATGAAAGCGGTGAAAAAGTGGGTAAGCAGCTCGCACTTCGAACCCATCAAAAAAATGTATCAAATAATATTTCAACAATTGTAGACGGCGGGCAGACTTATGTGCAAGCTGCTGATATTATCCTTCAATTTCAACGATATTATCAAAAACTATATTCTGAAGAAGTTATCACTTCTGAAGAAGATATTGATAATTTTCTGGCGGGCTTCCTTAACAATCCGACAGCCACTAGTCTATTAGATGATATGGCAAAAGAAGAACTTGAAGCCGAGATCACACTGGCTGAAGTAGAGTCTGCTCTATCGCTGTTAACACCGGGTAAAGCAGCGGGCCCAGACAAACTGCCGATTGAAATTTATAAAATTCTTAGCCAACAATTAAGTCCCCTGTTATTGGATTTATTTTTGGGGGTTCAATACAATGGCATCCCCCATGCTCTTGGGATGAAGCTAGCATTATAGTATTTCCTAAAAAGGGAAAATCACCTGAGCAATTAAATCCTATCGCCCAATATCTTTGATCAATTCGGACTCCAAATTATATGCAAAAGTGATGGCTCTCAGACTCAGCAGGATCATCGGGCATCTGGTCTCTCCGTGGCAGCATGGCTTCGTTCCGGATAAAGGGACCACAAATCGTACCCGTCGGGCTATTGCCCTTTTTGATGCCATGTCTGTCACGGGGGGCCGGATGTCAATGATCCTGCTCGACGCTGAGAAAGCCTTTGATCGTGTCTCATGGAACTTTTTGTGGGTAGCCATGGCACGTCTTAATTTCGGCCCTAAATTTCTGAAATCCATAAAATCTATGTATCAACATCCCAAAGCAAAACTCTTAATGCTAGGTTCAGAGTCTGGCTATATTAATATCGCAAGAGGTACAAGACAGGGGTGTCCTTGCTCGCCCTTTCTCTTCGCTCTTTACATTAACCCCCTAATTCTTAAACTTTTGGAATCTAACGATATTAAGCCAGTTCTCTGTAACCAATTTGAAACAAAAGTTCTAGCTTACGCTGATGACATCGCGGTGTTAACACCCCACCCGACCGAGGCGATTCATGAAATTGAACGATTGGCCTTAGAATTTGGTATTTACTCGGGTTATTCTCTCAATAGAGGAAAGACCATTATTTTATGCACTGATAACACTCTCTGTCCAGATCAAACAAGAGCCAAAACAGCTACTTATCTTGGAGTGATTATTAGTACTAATACCAAGACCCTAGTCAAAAATAATTTTGATCCACTCATAGATAAGATTAAGACGGATTTGGATAGAGTAAATGGTTTGTACCTCTCCATTATTGGCAGGGTGAACTATCTGAAAATGAATATACTGCCGAGATGTCTATATCTTTTTCGAACAATTCCTGTATTTGTTGACTCTAAAATACTTATGTTGATTAATAAACTTATGTCTAAATTCGTGTGGCAACACGGGAAAATTAGACGTTCACTTTCCTATTTATCCATGCCATTAGATAGGGGCGGGCTTACGGCACCAAACATTATGCTTTATCATTGGGCAGCTTTTCTAAAACAATTAAATCCAATGGTATTAGATCCATCCTTTGCCACTGGAACAGCTACTACCTCAATCCCCTCAATATATGAGCTTGTAATTGGCCAAGATGCCATCGGCCTGTTACTAAGAAAGACTGAAGCTAGTCACTATAAGAAAAACAAGGGTGAAATTTTAAAAAGTGCCTGGATAATCTGGAATAAAGTACTAAAACATATGCAGATAGGTAAAATCACCCGGTAAACACCTTTGCTTCAATCCACCATTACACTTGGTCTTGATTTCGACTATACTGCAAAGAAATGGCAAAGGTTGGGCATTAAAACAGTTAATGATGTTTGGTTAAATGGGTCACACACTGTTTTTCATGATGTAAAAACAAAATTTGGTCTTTCTGAAGGGGATTTTCTTTAATTTGCTCAACTACACACCAAACTAAAAGCAAAAAGTGACTCAATCAATCTCTCCAGGATTGACTTAATTGAAGCATTTGCCACTCAAAAAACTAAGATAGGAACATTCTATGACATACTTTTAACTAATACAAAAGACGATATTGAGCAAATAGAAACTAAATGGGCGGTGAAATTCAACAACCCAGATGTTGATATAGATAGAATCCTCGAGATGAGTAATAATTTGTTCATGGCTGGTAATCTAAAGGCTCAGCTGTTTAAAACAATATTCGATCTTTACTTCACCCCGGCCAAACTCTTCGCGTGGGGTAAAAGCGAGACCGATCGATGCCCACGATGCTCACAGGGTCCCGCTACTTTAATTCACATGTTTAGCAATTGCTCTCAACTTCTTGTCATAAAAAGTATGATTGCCTCATTCTGGGAGAATTTTTTTTTTCACAAACTCCCAGAGTCTGACACCCTATTTGTTTTGGGCTTCGATGAGTCTTTAAAATTATCTAAATCCGAACAAAGATTACTATTCATTGGTACAGCTGTACTGAGATTAATATTGTCTGCCCGCTGGAAGGAAGACTCACCTCCTAGTTTTCAAATGTGGCTAGCGCGCTTTCTTGCGGTTTATAGTTATGAATCGGCAATATTTGCCACTAGAGGAGCTAAAGCTAAGCTTCGAGGTGAACCGCTATGGCGTCCAGTCTCTACTTGGAAAAATGGACTAACCTCTAGTGGAATTGGTTGAGACTACTCAAACTTTATGATTGAACTTATTGTTGTAATTTTTTCTCCACAGTTATACATTGTATTTATAAGATATCTTATTCATTTTGGTATTAACTTGCTTTTAAGTGTCTTTCACCATTTGTTCTCCTTCTATATATTATATACTTTACTTAATGTGTCAAATTTGAATTGGATTGTCTTATGCTGATACTGGTTCTTTAATAAAAAAAATAAGAGAATAATTTGAGTATAATGTTCAGATTTTATGTGTTCTTTGATAAACCTATGTTTTTATCTTTGAAATTTGCACATCCATGTAATGTGTTGTTTGTTTGTACAAATAATTGTGATATGTCCTTTTGTAGTCTGGCTATTTATGTGCTGTCTCATGTTGATTTCAGCCCTGATGAAGTTCCTTTAAAAGGAACGAAATGCGTTGGCTGTTGTCCTGTAATCTGTCTTACAAAAAAAGAATAAAAGATACTGACAAGACTATTCCTGACAGAGCGTGACTTCACTATTGGTGCTCCCTCCATTTTCTTCAATCTGTGATGTCTGGATTCCAGTGAGACCCAATTGTGGCGGGTCTCTGAGTTTGTTTGCACAGGACCTTTACTTAGTTGATATTGGGATTGAGGTGCTGAACCCGTGGTCAGCCGCATGTAGGAGTAATTTATGCAAGATTGTTAACCCTCCAAAGGCTTATATATATGAAGCTTTGCTTATAGGCTAGGCTGGGTCTATACACTGTCTCCTGAGAAAGGCAGATATGATGTTTTGCGATGTACTCAGACCAGACAGGGTCAATTCATTTATGTGCGAGGCAAGAAAGGTTTCAAGGTGATATATATAATATTTCGGGAAGACAGGTTTAGTATTCTAACTCCCTACCTACATGGTTTCCCTCATTCATCTTAATAACTAGAGTGTGTGCTCCTCAGAGCATCATCATTTTGGAAATTGTTTACATCATGTTGTTGTGGACCTATTGACAGTTGGTCAACTAATCAATATATAGGTTATCTATGGAATTTTTAACCAAACGCTCTGGATCAGGAAGCTGATCCTCAGTTCTTGAGGGCTGCTGGTCCATTTGAAGGCCATCTCTTGCCCAGCGCATATAGGTGGTAAGTATCTGCCTGGGAATAAAGCATATGAAACTGATATTTGACCACATGCTGACTGAAGTATGAATGGGCATCATGGGAAGATGCCTGCTTACTTTTGACGTTATTTCCACTCAGTAAAAGCTGAATCTCAAAAAAGAAGCATAACAATTTAAAGGAATTAGAGTTTGGTGACAAGTACCTATTGACTGTGCTAAGCACAGCATCTGCAAGGTTCCCTATTGGTTATTTGTGATTGAATAAAATTATTGTTGTGATGTTTCCAGCTATATATTTTGTCTGCCTTTGGATCATATTTACAAGAATTGCTGCTAACTAGTGTTAGCGTTAGTTATCAGCTATTTTCGTAGCGCTGCCTATCGCCAAAAACGATCGCCCTGTTACTGACATATGTACAATACATCGCTGCAGGGCGATAGTATCAGCTACTCGTGATGAAAACTGAAGCTAACACTAGCATCAAGGTGATAACATTTTTGCCACTAGCGAGAGAAAAATGACGAAAGTCCAATTTGAGGCAACAAAAACTTACGTTACTCCGCCCAACGTCACTTTTCTGCCTCTAGAGGCACAAATAGCCTATAAGTCCACCACCAATGATAATCAGAAGATAAAAACAATGGGATGCAGAATGGAGCAGCCAGGGCCAAGTTCTGTACAGCTAAACAACTGCCACCCCCCCACCCCCAACAGCCAACAGCCAGGATTACCAGTCAGAGACCCAGGGGAAGAGGAAATGCAGATTCAGGGCTCCATTTATGTAATGAGGTGCATCGCTGGGGAAAACCAGTAATGCATCAATTTACATAGCGCTTTCCTTGCGACACCATGGCAGCCGAAGCCTGGAAGCGTGGACAGTCGCCAGGGCCCAGCGGCCTCACTGGGCCTGTGTCTGCGACCCAGCGTAGGAGCCAGAGGTGCTGTGGAGTTGCTGTGGCCTGACAGGGGAGGCGGGCCGCGTTGGGACCGAGCCCTTGGGCCGTGTTGGTAGACATTGAGGCATCAGCGATTCCCCTTACCTGGTGGTGAAGTGTGCCAGGTCGCATGGAGACACGTTGCTGACCTGTGTGAATAGGCTGCTTGGTGACAATTGGAGCTGTGATCGGTAGATGGGACGTCTGCATAGCATAACACGTGCCACCACTATACCGGGGTGCATGGAGGAGATTGCCAAGGGTAGGCCATGCCTCTCTGTACCACAGGCCGGAGGATGAGGCGCTGCCTGGACACTGTGGAGGGTGAGGTCCCTGAGCTGTGTGGTGGGGGTGCTGCATCTTCACACCTAAAGGGACCCTGTTGCCTCACCTGCATCAGGAGGTTCCCCAGTGGACTGGGCTGTACCCAGGCTTGCGAAATCCCACCAGGCTGAGGCTCCTGATGGCTGAGTCACAAATTCAGAGAGAGTGCAGTGGATGAGCACCGGTGTTGATGTCCAGGTGAGAAGAAGGTGGGACGGGGAGAGGAGGAGGCCTGGGGATCGTGTTAGACCCAGGACTAGCACCAGTGGGTGCGCACACTGTGCCCTGAGCAATCTCTGTGCTGTGCAGGAGGCACTTTGCCGAGGACACCAACAAGACTGGTGGGGGACTCCACCTACTAGCTCCAGTTGCTGAGATCTGCCATTGTTGGCAGCGGAGGCCAGGGGCACAGCGCTGTTTCGGGCCCAGGCCCTTAGTTATGCAGCTTGATCTGGCTTTACACACTAGGGGATTCGGGAACACGGAATCTTGTTGCCACTGTTAGATCAGAAGAGGCAACCAGGTGGTGCTGCCTTTCGTCGCCCCCTGGTAGTACGGGGGACTATACCTTAGTTGCTCTGCTCTTCCCACAGTGCAGCGCCGTGAGGTAGCTGCTGCTGCTGTCCTAATCTGCTGCTGCTGGTTCCTCTGACATAGAGGTGAGGTGTTCGAAGCCCTCCTCTCTTCTGTGGCTCATCGTTGGTGATCCAGTAATAGAGCGTCACTGCTCTGCTGCTTGACTGCCCTCCTGTCCCTCTTTTCTGCTCTTCTCCGTTGCTTTCTACCATTGGCTTAGTTTTTTTCTTTTCTTTGTTTGGATTTTTCTTTCCTGAGCTTTTTTCAGTCCATTTTATCTGTCCTCTCCCTCGTTCGTTGACGCTGCGATCCGCTGCAGCTCCGCCCCTCCAGTGTCTTTTACAGTATTTCCCGTCTTTCAGTTTTCCAGCCCCTTCACAGCTCAATGGCGGCGCTGGGCATGCCACTGGTGCACCAAATGCGTACCAAAGGCAAGCTTGTCTGCGTTGTCTGTGCATGGACAGTGCCCAGTGCCAGTGACCTTGCCTCCTGGACACTCCACTGCTATGATGCCAGTACCCTCCTCCCCCTCAACCCTGGATGACACACCGCCTGCCATCTAGCATCACCGAAGAATACCCTTGTACCCTTTGCCTGCCAAAACTCCAAACACATCTTCTGCCACATTAACACACCAGCATCTCTCGCCGACCAACAGCGCACCCGACCGGCTCAACTGCATCCTCCTCAATGTGTGGCCCCCTCCACAAACATATTTTTGGAAAAAGGGGGGACCCCTACAAATACAATATGCTTGCTAATTGCAGGGAGAAAAGTATTTAATAAAGAACCAATAGCAAGCTTTCAATTAGGTATGGAGTTAAAAACATTCTAGGCCTCATAACGTGAAGTGTAACCACACAGAAAACCCTTAATAACAACTGACTAAAACAATAACTGATTTTTTATTTATAAAAATATATATTTATTTAGTTATTAAAGGTATTTTTTGGATGAGTTGTTTATAAATATATATTCTTAATCAATTGCATAACTATGCATATTCACCAAAATCATACACAGATATAATATATATATATATATAAAAGAAAGAGATCATTTCAATTGAAGCATTCAATAATTGTATCTTTCTGGACAAAATTGATGAAGGCTAGCAGTCTCATTAATGATGGTGTTGACGATGGCAGGAGCACTCTCCGGGATCTGATTCAAGAACTTATATGACCTTATACTGCTGGATTAGAGATTTTTAGTCCTTTTTAAGAATTTTGGTTTTACAATTTGTAGAATACGGATTTCTGAACATGGAAGGAATGCACTCCATCTATTAGACCCATACTGCATGGGACCGCATACAGGTTTTACCTGCAATGTGGTGACGATAATACCAAAAGAATAGCTGATGCCCTGATGAAGTCGTCGGGTGATTTATCCCCGAGACGAAACACGTGTCGGCTGCTTGGCTACATTTGATGATATCAACTATGCAGGATCATCATTTGAGAAACATTACTTCAAATTTCTGCACAAGAAAATAAAGAGATTATTACTGTGAACTATCAAACACTCGAATGTTTATTTGGACTGAAGAAATTGATATGATTGAATCTGATTACTAGTGTCTGGTTGCTCGGGGGCAAAACATTGTTAATAGTTTATCTTCTGTGTCTTATCACAGAATATTTTTTCTGGCACGTGGGTGTCCGTTGCCTTCCTTGTTCCCTGGAGCATTGATCTTTGAAATTTTGTTATTCCACTATTTAGTATTGGTTTGTGCAAGGTATAACCCAGCCTCGCTTCGTAGTTTTTCTGAGTGAAATTTCTTGTTATCGCCCCTTCCTAGTGTCTGTGATTATTTTTTTTCCTGCTTGCTAGCCCCAATATTTTGCTGATTGAACCTTGTTACTAGGGGAAATCTTTCTCACTGTAGCGATTAATTGACTCAATTATTTGAGAGCAACTTTCACCACTATTTTCCCTGGGTGAGTTTTTACTAATCACAGTTAATTGTTGGGTTTGTTGTGGGAATGTCTTTATAGTGCTACTATTATTCAGTTGTGCTGTGGGAAGATTATGAACTGTCTCTAAAATATTCTCCTAAGTGTTTACCCTATCTATAAGCATATTGAGTACCACATTTAAACTGCTGAAACGAATAAGGCAACCATAGTTAATGCAATTCTGTGGTTTACTCAACAGAGTAGCAGGGCTATTATATTGGTTAGGGGGTAAAAGGGCAATTGTTGTGGCTTTATTACGTCTTTTGGACAATGTTTCTGCTGACTTTTGACTGAGCACTTTGATGCCCCAGCAACACTCCCTCTGCCTGAATCTCTCCCTGGGTATCTATCAATTGTTAAAGATGATTAGACTCATTTGTGCATGGTACACTAACAACTAACCATGGACCCTTGGAAAGTGGTGCACGTATCAGGCATAGATAGTCCTTCTTGATTACAGATGGTATCTCTTTTTTTCAGTGTAATCATACTTTGTCCCCCAAAATGAACAGTCCATATTTGATAGTGTCAAAAAATAAAATATATCACAAATAATATCAATTAACATTGGCAAAAGTCATACATAGGGAACACATGGAGCAGATAGTGATACAAAGGACAAGATATTGACTCACCTACCCAGCACACTAAGTCCAAGGCCAAGTGTCCTGGCCCACAGACCACTTGCCAACTTACAGCTGTTCTTGTTTGAAACATTTTTCAGATAGAGAAGAGAGCCAAAATCATTGCCAATCAGTAAAAAGAGGTGGCACAGCCTGCTCTAGCCTCTCTATGAAAGCCCATCCTCGATCCAGACCTCACTTGCAGGTGTCCATGTGTGGCACACCCAGCAGGTAGCAACATCTCTTAAAACAGAGCTGATACGCAACATAGGGCTTAAGAGATTACTGTCAGAGTGTGGTCAGTTGGCTCTGTGCAATCGGGGACTACTGTACCTGGATCCACCTGGCACTTATCCCTGTGCCCCAGGACACAGAAAGCTTAATTCAGCTCCATTTTCTCCTCATACGTCCTAACGGGAGTGGTGTAATTAAATGTGCCAAAGGACAATATACAGATCAAGGCTGGTAAAGAGTCAGAGGTCCCCTTTATCAAAGATGTTTAGAATTTAGCTTTCTAGGTTCAGTTGTTGCCCTGCTCTCTCGGGAGGCATTTGAGGGGCTCCTCTATTTTTTCACCTTCTCGATGAAGGCAGAAAAGTCTCACTGACTTTTTTTGAGATCTTGGAAACTGATTCTGAGTAGAGCAGAGTATGTTGTTTCACCAAGTCAAATAAGTTGTTAGGGCTTTGAATGTTGGTCAGTTTGGCTTCCAAGCTATGTTGTTTTGCATTTGTGTATTTCAGTTTAGAGCTGCACCAGTATATTCTGAGAGATGTTTTGATGCTAAGCTAATTCTGTGGGTCTAATATTTTTGTTCTTCTTGTTAGTTCTTTGGAGTATCATGACCATGGTCTTTTGTCTTCTTGACTTTTAAGTATTGTTGGGGCTAACATATTAATGATCACCTTTATTGTCTCCTTGTACCTTGGTGTAAGCCAATTAAAAATCTGAGCTTGTCTGAAAGATTGAAAGTTGCAGGCTACTTCCCTATATACTGTGAAAGCATCTAATTTTTTAAGTCTCTCAACAATTAAATGGGTCTTTTAATATGACTGATATTTACCACAGGAATGAGGAGCACTGGTGCTAGTGATGCTGTCTCAAACATTCCTTTTTTTGCAATCCTTTTTTTCCAAAGAAGATGACAATATAAGAGAAACATCAGTTTATGTTTGGGATCCCAAAGTGTAAATTGGAATCCTCAGGACATTATAGTTATCTGAGGTGATCATGCTTTTGCTGAGGAATGCAAAGAGCTGTTCCACCAAGCTATATTGTTTTCAAGGGGGGACATGGTGTTTGTAGAGTATTTGTTTCTATATCGATCAATAGACTTTGAAAAGTTGACAATTGTTCATTTTTTACACTCCAACATCATATAGAGTTTCTATGGGTGACTGCTTCCCACCACCCATGTCCCACATGCTATCTAGTTAGATAATTGAATCTTCTGGTGTGATCACTACCCATCTTGCACCCAATCGTTACTCATTTGGCATACAGTATGCAGGAACACACTAAAATGAATAATAACAGTAACTCCCAACAAAAATTGCAGCACATAAAGGCATTTTACCTAACACCGTTCCAGTCAGGACTTCTCAATTAGTCTATGCAAGAACTTCACAAATGACAAAATAATATTAAATTATGCACACCAACTAACATTATACCTAACATCTAGCACTTGGCAGGGTGTTGCAGCATCCTACAGCCCACACTGGTAGCAGCAATTACTAGTAAAATATTTTGGCTCAATAGACACACCACATGCACTGTTAAACAGAACTCTATAGTGCGTGCCAAGTAAACAGCAGATACATGTAATAAGGAAAAACACATTAGGGAAAATTAAAGCAGAATAAATGCCTGGATCTGACTTATTGCTCATGGAAACCTGCAAACGAACTGTTTGCCCAGTTGTCCCTGCATACACTTACATGCCCTAAATTGAGCTGAACAAAACAAATCACTGAACTCGTCATGTTAGATTGTCAGTACCTGCCACACAGACCTCGGTCAGACTTTCTACAGTGTCAATGCGGCAATAAGTGAGAAGATTAAGTCACTTTTATTTATTTAGTGTGAGTTTTGTATAGCTCTATGTGTTTCCTTTCAGCTACCTCTCCCCACTGACAGCATACAGATCAGCAAAGAGACAATGGAGGTTAGTGCCCAGTAGGAAAGGTGGAAACCAGATTTGATGATCTTCATTCCAGTTTTTGATTTTTGAGTTCAGATACCAAGAAAGACTGAATTGCTCTGTCTTTAAGAGTTTCCTAAATCATAAATGACTGGGTTCAGATCTCAACAAGTTGTTGAAGGCATTCCACAATCAAGGTTGTTGTACTCTCCGGGGTCTGGCTTTGTGTCTCGTCTTTTTGAATGAGTATTGACGGATCCGATTGTCAGAGGCCAATTGGCTGTTTCTAGCGTGGGTGTAGTGTAAGTGGGTGTAATTTCTGTAGTTATTTTATGACTTTGCCATTGTGAGCCTTATCAATAGTGCAGACAATCATGGGTTTGATCCTGGCTTTCAGCATAAGCCAGTAAAGAACTTGCAGGTGTGCAGAAATGTATCAGGAGAGTCAGGAATAGATTATGATGCAATATTCCTGGTGTGCAGTAACAAGTCTCTTGTCATCTTTACCTGTCCTGGTGATCGATTTGGAGAAGTGGAGTGACTTAGGGAATTAAGCAAAACTGGAGATTCATAACTTTAACCGCCGCATTGACTTGCAAGGTGAGTTAAAGTTCAGAGTCAAGGTGTATGTCCAGGTTCCTGGCTTTTCAGTAGTTAAGAGTTGGATCCTTGACCTTTGAGCCATTCAAAAGATGTAGGGGACCATTTCTCCCACTACTAGGATCTCAAGTTTGTCTCCAATCATGCAGAGGAAACTCTTTCATCCTCTATAGAGTACATGGGCCAAGGACAAGGTGATGTTGGTGGCTTTATGTGGTTGGATGACAAGCTGGAAGTGAATCTGGATGTTATGTTTACTCATCAATTTGGAAGTTCACACACTGTTGGTCATGTAGCTTAGCCAGAGAATGAACATGGATATTTACCAGTTGGAATGATGTATGAAGTCCTGCGGCTATGACGGCTTCCAGTTGTCTGGGCTCACACTACTTCCACGACTACTATCTGCTCACCCTTTGTAGCCTCAGTTTGTTGGTAGAAGTCTTTTTCTGCAGCACATGTTAACTTTCCTTAAGCATCAGGGAACCATTTCAGTTGGTCCTCTCACAAGACATGCTCAGTTGATCGGTGGAAATAATCAGCAGTAGAAAATAGTCCAGTATAACACATTAATGTCCCTCAGAACCCTGCATTCCACCCTAAACTGAAGCCTGCTCATGAAGCCAGAGTTGCATTGTCTTTTTCACCTCCCAGGCTCACTGTTAGAAATGGGATTTCTGGTAGGCTAGGGCAAGGGCCGAAGCCAGGCAAAAATCTCCACTCTAGTCAGGACAAGGGAGTTACACTCCTAAAATAACCCCTGCTCACCCCCTTGATAGCTTGGCGTGAGCAGTCAGGCTTATCTTAGAGGCAGTGTGTAAAGCATTTGCACATAACCCACAGTAATACAGTGTACGCACTGCAAAAGGACACCACACCAGTTTAGAAAAATATCCAATATTTTTTATATCATTTAAACAAGACCAAAAACGACATACATCCACAATACTATATATAAAAAAAAGTCTGTAGTTATCAAAATAAGTTTAAAACAAAGTTCCGCGATGTTGGTAGCTCCGTCCGGGGTTACCACAGCATCGTGAACAACAAATCCAACAGTTCTGGCAGGTCACGGGGTCGCGGGCCAGCTACGGTGTCGGGAAGACCCGCAAAGAGTACCAGCGAGAAATGCAGGGTGATGGGGCCCTTGAAGTCACTCGCGTTGCAGGTCGAGCTCCTCTCTGATGGAATCAGTAGCGCTGGCATCGACAGGCATCGGGTGCTGTGGTGCGAAGTGCAGCTGTGCAGAGTGCGGTGCCCCCAGGTCGGGGTGCGAGCAGCAGCTCGGTGGTGGCATCAGATGGCGGTGAGACCAGGTCGCGGTACAACATGAAAGAGGTGTTCATCACTGTGCTGGCAGGTCACGGTGCATGCAGCGGCAGCGTCGTGGCTGAGGCGCTGTCGTCGCCTGACGAGCGGGAGTCGATGGTGCCGGTGTCGGTGGATCAAGGCTGTGGTGCAGGATGAGGGCGGTGCTTCGTGTAACTTACGCGCGGGCCTTCGAACCATGTGCAAGCAGCGGCGTTGATTTTGGCATGGAGCTGCGGCATTGTGGAGGCCAAGGCGTCCTTGTGAAGCATGGCGGTGCGGTGCCCAAAGGTCGCGGTGCGAGCAGCAGCTCACTGGTGGCATCAACAGGCGACATCAGTGAGACCAAGGTTGTGGTGCGGCATTGCGGCGGTGCTCTCTGCAGTGCCAAGGCTTCGGCATGAAGCGAGGCGGTACACAGTGCGGTGCCCACAGGTCGCGGTGCAAGCAGCAGCTCGGTGGCGGCATCAAATGGCATCAAATGGCGTCATCGGTGAGACCAAGGTTGCAGTGAGGCATTGTGGCGGTGCCAGCCACGGCCCATGGTGGGTGTTCGGTGGGGCAGGGAGGCGGTGTGGGGGAGGGGCAGGGTGGAGGGTGGTAAACAACGGAATATGGATAAATACAGGTAAGTAAACAATTTAATAAATAAAATAATTTTCGTAGCGCACCCTGCATTGCAAAATGCGATGCAGCGCGCGCTACGAAATTCGCAAACAGGGGGCAAGCTCTACCTTAAGCCCTTGAAGAGACTCACAAATTAGGTTGCAGAAAGTCCAGTCCAGGCCTTTCACTTCCAAAGACAGAAGCAGCCACTGCAGGCCAGCCCAGCAAAGCACACAGCAAAGTGGTAGTTCCTCCTCACAGCTTTTTCAGCTTTTCTTCTTGGCAGTCTTCTTGATCCAGATGAGTTCTAAAGTTCAGGGGTCTGGGCCCCAGTATTTGTACACAAAAATCCTTTGATCTTTCAGGCAGAGGGTGTCTGTGCCCGGCCAGAACGAGTTCGGCCTTCTCTTGTGTGATTTCCTGGCAGGAGGTGGAGACGGCATTGTCAGAGGCAGACCAGGCCCTTTGAGGTGCAAGGAAACCTCCACCACCTTCCCCCATCGCAGCCCAATTCTATTCAGCCCTTTCCTGACCTACCTAGACTATCTGGAGCCCCTCTGACTCCCAACCTTCTGTCACCCAGAACCCAGACAGGCAATCCACATTCCAGCAGAGGCACACAGGATGACTGAGCAAGAAAATGCCTACTTTCTAAAAGTGGTATTTTCAAACACAGAATGTAAAAATCATCTTCACTAAAAGATGCATCTTTAGATTCTGAGTTCAGGCTCACTATACTTCATTTTCCTACCTAATTCCCTAGGCCAGTTACGTTTATAAGATATTCTACACAAACCTCCCATTCTCTCCTTTGGGGAACCGGTAGCCGTGCAATAGTGAAAATCGAAATTGGCTGTAATTCACTATCAGGACATGCTACAAACACCCAGGCATGTCCCACCTTTCACATACACTGTACCCTGCCCACAGTGGTTCCTTGGGCCTATCTTAGGGGTGCCTGACATGTTAGAAAAGGGAAGGTTAGGGACTGGCAAGTGTGTGCACTAGCCAAGTCGACATGGCAGTTACAAACTGCGCACAGACTCTGCAATAGCAGGTCTGAGGTAGCTTTTCAGGGCTACTCACATGGGTGGCACAATCAGTGCTGCAGGCCCACGAGTAGCATTTGATTCACAGGCCCTGGCACACTCCGTGCACTTTACTAGGGACTAACAAGTAAATCAAATATCCAGTCATGGAAACACCAATTCATAACACAATTTACACAGAGAGCGCCTGCACTTTACCACTGATCAGCAGTGCGAAACGTGCTCAGAAACGTTACACCAGCAAAAACAGAGTCAAACCCCGGAGGTCAGAAAGCAAAAACTTAGGGGAAACATGCCAAAAGATGTCAAGTCTAACACTCACCTAATAAAAGAAATCACCTAGGGCTGTATGTACAAGCTGCAGGTCACATGATACTGCAACAGAACCCATTGACACATCTAGATACATGTAGCAGCCACTAAATAACAATGCACAACACCAGGCCCCAGTGCAGCACTTCACAATTCTTCAAATCCCTCATGGCCACTACTCCAGCTGAAGGTCAACAACACAAATTGCTGATGTTTTAATAGTTCCAGGGGTCCACAGCATGCTAAAAGAAGCACACACACTAAATGAACAGCACATACAAGACATATATGGCATTGGCTAACTCTATCCCAAGGATTACAGGCTAATAAAAACCTAACAGTGTTATGCTACAGTATATGAGTAAGTAGCTCTCACTGCACCCTGAACACTGTGACTGAAGAGGGTCATACAATCTCTTTTAAGCCCTGATCCACTTCACAAGCAGAACTACTTCCAGAGAAATGTTGATGCCCCAGGCAGATTTGGGATCAGGGTAGATACATCTCCCCATTATGCTGCACATCGGGTGCCTTGGTGAGTCTCAGTCATTCTGAATATCCTTTCCTAGCTCTGAGGATCAGAACCATATACAGTGGATTTTCTTTTTGACTTCTGTTTCTTTTTCCCATTACAATTACAAATAAGAGAATGTTAAAAACCTTTGCAAAGCATTAATTTAATTGAGACCCTTTCGAACCAGAAAAACATTTGTACAGTGCACCAATATTTCTATGATTTGAATTTCTGGATGAATGTCTGAAAGACCCTTTAATGGTTCAGTCTCACTGAGGTTATTCTTAGAGTGTTGGCCATCTATCTTGGAGTAAATGGAGCGGGAAAGGGATAGGTAATGGAAGAGGAGGTGGTTCAACTCCTTTGGAAATATCTTCGACAAAGGTAATTCCGCAGTGTGGCAAACTGTCCATTGACACATCTCTTGCCAATAGCTGATAGCATCATGAAAAGTCCACATTCGTCTGACAGCGGGAATATTGTGGGTACAGTGATTTTCTCTAGCTCAGTTGAATAAAGAGAGTCTTGGCCTGCTAAAATGTAGCAGTTAAGCAGGCCATCTTCATTTTCACCCTCTCGGCCACTAGCATCCAGTTCAAGGTTCACCAGCTCTAATGTTTTCTTTCCTCTCTTGACACCGCATTCTGCAAGTCTTGTAGGTATTTAAGCACTTGTAGAAGTAAAGTCAACTACAACTTTTCTATGGGGAAAGGGACATGAATTCCTTTAACCGCTCCACCTGACAATGTTATTAATTGTGAGACTGATTCTGGAGTCACATTTTGGATCTTGTGCTACCTGGACTCATAGGTTCATTATTTTAGCCTTTTCAATAAAATCTTTCCTGAGGAAATCTGTTTTAGGGTAAGTATTGAAAACTCCTGACCACCTGCTTTACACCTTGTATGCATGCACCTTCAATGCATACATTCTAAGATAAATGTGAGGCCTGGCAATAAAGAATTCATATTTCTCTATGAACTTATCAGAGGTCCTCCTGGCACTAACTAATTGTTTTACATATCACGGTAGAAAAGTGGGACATGTTTGGAAAGAAAATAGTACTAAATGTTCCTCTGCTCCTGCTGTGGAATATTTGCCCAAAGTTATTCTCAATTACTTAAACTGGTGTAACTACATAATTTCGGTAATTTCACGTATGTAATAAGGTCCAAGAGGAATGGACAAGAGGGACAGGAACATAGATGGATCTACCACTGCAAAAGCCTGCCTAATCTGTTTGCTGTCCCTCACCTCTCATGCACTCTAACATTTGTGCTTTATACAGATATCTGTATGAGCTCCAAGTCATCTGCCACAGTCACCATTTCAGTCATACCCGCAGTGGCATAACACAGGCCCCCCAGCCTCTATGGTGTGGGGGGGGCAAACTCCAGGGGGCCCTCTCAGCACAGTACTCTAGCCATAGAGCTCCTGAATGAGTCCGGAGGAGGCCCCTCCACGTACCTTGCAGGGGGCCCTCAAGTTTCGTTACACCAGTGTGTACCCATTCAGGTAAGTAATTGGAAATATATAGAGAAGAAAAAGAAGGATAGAAATGATGGTAAAGGAGGTAAAGCAAGAAAATAACAAACTAGGGGAGAATGGAAAAGCAATTAACAGCAGATAAGTAGAGAGAGCCATCAAAGGAAACGAGAGGGTCAGAGCTAAGAAAAGGAACATGTAAAGAGAGCAAAGGTAAGTCCATGTAGAGAAAGAAAACAGCAGAAAACACAGACGGCTAGAATGAAAGGAGACAAAGAATACAGAGCACAGAAAACAGACCACACACGTGAAACAGACAATAATAGAGCAACAAAAAAAAAATGAACACAGAAACGTGACCATGAATGAGGGAGAGATGAAAGCAACTTATAGAGAAATCAACCAGAAGCATAGCCGGCCTCTGTATGTCACAGGACGAAAACTAAGTGACAAATCTCAGGAGAACAATGGACCTTTATGAAGTCTGCTGGTAGCTGATTTTAATCCATTTGAGATAGTATATTGGGTTATAATACTGGCTGCAATGATCTGTGGAGTCTGTAGGTCAGAGGTTTAAATCCCAATCAGAAAACTAAGCTTACATGCACCTAAAGCAGAGATCTATGTTTATCCCTCAAGCACGGAATCGAATTCTATTAAGAAAGCTTAGTGGCCTAATACACCTACTGCAAAGATTTTCGGACTAAAGATCCTTTCAGAAGAGAGTCAAATTTGTCAATGTGCTCCCTGCTGAAGGGATCAATGTGTAACCTGTATGGGACTAGTTTCAATAACAGCAAGATGGATTTTTTTAGCAATACACTGACGCTCTCATATGGAGATTCAGGTGATTTAAAAGAAGAAACTTAACAGGCTAACATATTGACTTTTCAGCATCATATAATCAGTGTTTCAATCTTTGGCAGTCCTCAGCCCAACTCCTACTTGAAGACCTGTAAAAACCACTTTCAGTCATACAAACGATGTATTTTGCCTTTAATCTGCTAACGTACTGGAAAGAGCACAGTCTTTCTTGCAGGTAGAGCTCTGGCATTTTGCTGTTTCTTATAGGGCATAAGTACTGCAGGTGCAGTAAAGACTAGCCGGCTGTGTTGCATATTAAGACCTGTACGCAGTCCCGGATGGTGCACAAAGCAGGAAACAAGTCTGTGGAGGCTGGGGATTTTTTCAATAGCTTCCTTGGTATAGTCATTTGCATGCTAGGGCATTGCACACACTTGTCTAGTCAATGTGTAGTATCGGAACCTTTTCATACTGCAATGATTTGCCTGTATTTGTTTTATTTACTTTACATGAGTGGGCCATTTGAACACTGGCCTGTGTCAGTATAGATTGGGGGATTGCAGAAACAGGTCATAGCATGGTGATATACTTACTAAAACGTAATAGACAGTGGCCTATGAAAGATGTTTTACATACTTAAGCATTAAGAATAATGGCCTACTGAAGGTAGTTTGAGTAAGTGTGCCTAATCCCAAGATAATAGTTCTTACATGAATACCGTCACAATAGAATCTTTAGTAATTCTAACAGTATCTAATGTGCACTGCTTTTACATAAAACTAGGCCAGATATATGTCTATGTAAATAAAAAATATATCTTGTGGTTAGCTTGTTGTTTACCCCATTTGATACCGTCACAATAGAGACATGTAGTCCATATTTGTAAGCTGTCTTACATCTATATCAAACACACAAAACGTTACAATAGTCAAGGGACCAGATTGGTTGTGTTAAGACTTCAAAGGCCTTAAGGGGATAATATGATGAGACATTGGACAGAAAAGTCTCACCCACACTTTTGTGGCATGCCTCATCATAAGTTATCCAGTCCAGCCTGTAAGATAGTTTTATGACTGCAGTAGTACTGTAAGGGCGACCTTGACCTCAGAAAGGGGGAGTTCTTAATAACTGATGCAGGTTAAGAATGGAAGTCTGACTTCTGTTAAAATGACATCTGGGTAAGCAAGAAGGAATTTCTTTTATTCAGAAGATACAAAGGGGAGGGTTAAACTAAAAATGAGTTGAACACTGAGAGATTAGGTCTCTGTCATCCACTATGTATTAGAGTGCCAACATGCTTCAATGTCCTTACATAGTCTTCTTCATAAGGGCTGTTCGATTCCCTATTATCAGTGTTCTGTCTATGTCCATCCACAGAGGTAAGAATACGTTTTACCTTCTGTTAAATTGTGGGTATATATTTTTTCCACCCAAATTCAGAAGGTACTGACACATTGGTCTCAGCAGCAGGGGACACCTTCTGTAGTCATATAGTTGCCATGAAGAATGGCCAACGTGCAACCTAATAAACCGTCTGAGAGCCATTCTAGTTAACCAGTGCTTACATGCCCACTTATGGTGCTGTGTATACCTATCATGTTTTACATACTAGAGGTCGGTCATTAGTTTTCCTTCAAAGCTGCCTGTAATATATGTTGCTTTGCAGTCAATCTATTTGATACATTACACTGCAAAATACAACATTTGAGTCAATTTGTGCAACCTGTTCATAAGGTGGTTATACTCTATTGATTGGAAAACATTGGGTCATCCTGCCATGACTGCTTGTCCAATTCAGGGCTGGTAGTACAACTTTTTCCAGAACTAGTTTGTATTCCCCATTACACATTACCCTTGCAGGAGGAATAAGCCCAACACACAACTCACAAAAGTAAAGCAATATTTGTTAAACCATCAACTCAAGGTTGAATGGCCAACAAAGGTAGGGTGACTATTAGGAAAAAACAATCTCACTAACTCTGCTTTTTCAACAAGGTTCTGAAAGATATTATCTCTAATCCCTGTATTTTATCACCACATGCCAAACTTCAGTGAACTTCAGAAATAACCAGTAAGCAAACCAAAACATTTGCCATTGTAAGCAAGTGCAACATTCCAAGTGTAGGAGCAACAGCTGGCTAAGTAAAATCAGTGATATTGCAATGTCATGCTCAGTAAGGTCATGATTTTCAAAAGCTGTTCAATTTATGTCTCCCTACTGTTCGAAGCAGGTTGTATGTTTCCTGTGTACTCCTAAACACAAATTGATCCCTGAACACAGAGGACAGAAACATTACTTTTTTTTATCAATAATGAAATCAAAGCAAGTGACCAGGGCCGTTTCTATGTGTTTTGCCGCCCTAGGCGAGATTGAAAAATGCCGCCCCCTCCCTTTAACTACCATCACTCTCTCCCCCTGCCATCCAGTCTACACTAAAAATATCCACCCCAACAGATCACTCCACTTCTCTCGCCCTACAACCATGCTAGCTCTGGACCACAACTTTACCCACATTTTCAGACTGAATATATCATAAGTATGGCTCCCACTTTTTAGTGATTGTTACATATAAATACTGTCAGAAAACAATATAATTTCCTGTCTGTATTTGTTTTTAAGTATGGAAAAATACAGAAAATAGGTTTTCTTCACCCTAGCATCAGTCATGCGTGCCAGGTCAATGGCTATGCAAACTGACATTTAGAGAAGTTAAAAAAAAAGAAAAAAGATTTCCTAATGAAGTTTAAATAACTGCAGCAATACAGCTGTCTATGCTGCTCCACAATGGGAATGATTACAGGTGACTGTATTGCACTCTAAGGGCCCGATGTAGGTAAAAGTCATTTACCGATTTTAAAATACCGATTCATACCGAATCGGTATTCTGAAATCGGTAAATGATATGTAGAGAAAAAAAAATCGTAAAAATACCGATTCGGTAACAATCGGTATCGTGTTTCTACACTTACCGATTCGGTTATACTCGAATCGGTATTTCCCGATTCGGTATGTCCCGAATCGGTATTTCCCGAATCGGTAGATACCCAATCGGTAGATACCGAATCGGTAATGGCAATACAACCGTATGGGCCAAAGGCCCATAGGAAAGCATTGTCAAAACCGATTCGGTATTTCCCGAATCGATATTTCCCGAATCGGTATTTCCCGAATCGGTAAATACCGAATCGGTAAATACCGAATCGGTAAATACCGATTCGGCAAACACGTGATCGGCAAACAAGGAAGTGAAACTAATGAAAGCAGCCAATGAGGTGGAAGCATCCTCCCCCACCCTAGCAGGGAGTGGCTACCCATGCAGGTGCAACTCAGCAGAACTTTCCTGGAAAGGAAGCCAGAGCTGAACAGGGAGAGTGAGCAGCAGAGAGAGTTTTGGGAGTACTGTGTACACAGTCAAAATGGCAAGCAGCTCTGAGAGCCAGAAGGCTGACAGGAAGAGAAAGGTCAAGTTCAGCAGCTTGGAGCTGAAAGTATTGGTGGAGGAGGTGGTGATGGTACACAGGCAGCTGTATGGGAGGCTGTCCCTCTCAGTCCCAGAGTCAACGAAGAGGAACCTGTGGAGTGCCATCAGCGAGAGGGTGAATGCAGTTGGTGTGACCCCCAGGTCCATGGATGACCTCAAGAAGAGGTTCTATGACATCAGGAGCCTCACCAAGAGGAAACTGGCGGAGATCAGCAAGCAGGCAGGACTGACCGGTGGCGGCAGGAACCCCGCGCCCCCCCTCACTGAACTGGAGGAACTGGTATCGACAACTATCGAGAGGGAGAGTGTGGTCGGAGTTGGGGACCTGGACAGCTCAGCCAGAGCCAAAGCTAAAGGTAAGAAGCATGCACAGCATGACACACCCTACCAGACACCTCCCCATTGGCCCCCATGTACAGCCAAACCGCAGTCCAGTATTGCTAGCAATATAAATGTGCAATGCATGATGGGAAATGTAGCCAGCTAATGTAGGAACATTTTACAGTGCACATGACACTGCAATGCACCTTAAGAAATAAGTAGTAATGAACTTGACATGTGCAATGCATTTATTGTAGTGACAGGAAGACATTTCCACTCAGTTGACAAATGCTACTTTATTCCTAGGGCCACCATCAGGTAGTGGAGCAGCAGCTGCACAAACCTCAGCACCAGCAACAGCAGACAGTGCGGTGGCAGGGCCAAGCAGCATGGCTGAGTCGCAGGAGGTGGAGGACAGCAGCGAGACTGCAATTGAGGATGACTCAGGACATTCCCTCTTGTTTCCCCACTCCCCCCAATTGTCGCAATTGTCGCAATCCCCAACACTCCAGTTCTCCCCAGATGACACACCCACACAGTACCAGCCAGCACCTGCCACAGCTACAGCCAGGAGGATTAATGTGGCCCCATTGTCCATCATGGAGGGAGATGCGGGTCAGGCACCAGATCCCACACCTGTCACACCTGTGGCACAGCAGCCCATACAGCAGACCAGCACCGAACGCCGCCGTCCACGCACTTCCAGCAGTGGCAGTGCTATTCCATCACGGGAGGGCAGCGTCTTCCAAGGGCTAGAGGGGAGCATGGTCCGGATACAGCGGATGCAGGCCAAATCCATCCTTGCTTGTCACCGCCAATTGCGACAGCACAACCTGCAGATGGGGGAGTTGACAAAGGGGATTGTTGACTTAGTTGCAACCAACCGGGAAATAGCCACAGGTATGGGCAGAATGACAACTGCCATGACACAGCTGTGTGCAAAGTTGGACCAACATGAGCACATACGGCGCAGGGATGCCTGAGTACAGAACCGGGCAATTAACAGGCTTGCGGCATCAACAGCCCTGCTATGCCGCCGAGGGGCAAATATGGAGGAGTGCCTCACTAATAACACTGCTGAGATGACCAGGGGCATGGCCCGCATCACCAGTGCCATGGAGGCACTAATTATTTCTAACACTGTTGTGAATCCTGCCCTGGACGTGGCAGAGGCTGGGGACAGCAGCAGCCGCAGCAGTCCTGCCAGCGCAGTGTCCGAGCCGCGCCGGAGCAACAGGCGCTCGGCAGAGGCAGCCGGACATGCAGGAGGGGGGAGGCGCATCCCAGTGGGTCTGCAAAGCGCAGCAAGAAATGAGACTGCCAGTGTGGGTGAGGCAACCCGGCCCATTTCCTGACCACATATTGTGTTTTTTTTCTCCATTTATTGCACATCAGTGCTGTGACGTTATACCGAAAATTAAAAATGGCATTTCTTCACATTCACAACGTGTCTGTGCATCTGTACTCACTCAGAAATATTTGTCTGTTATCTCCTCACGTCTGTACCTCCCATCACTTGGTGTAGACACTCCAGCAGGTTGTGTTAGTGGCACAGCTATGTCATCGTCAGGGTCCTCGTAGTCAGACAACTCTACCTCTGTGCCCTTCTTGACCGCAAGGTTGTGCAACATTGCACATACAGCAATCATCTTGCAGCAGGTGATGGGGGTATATTGTCTTGCACCTCCGCTCTTGTGCAGGCATCTGAACCTGCTTTTTCAGATGCCGAAGGTCCGTTCTACTACATTCCTTGTGCTTTTGTGCACACGGTTATACCTCCTTTGGCTGGGTGTTGAGGGGTTGAGGTAGGGGGTGAGAATGAATGAGCGGAGGGCATATGCACTGTCGCCTAGAAGAAAAAGGGGTAACATTACTCACATGCATACATGTACTTCACACTGCTATTTAGGTTATAGGGGTCTGACACTGTGTCTTACCTAGGAGGTATCCTTCACCGAATTCCCCTGCCGTCAGCCGTGCATAAATTCCGCTATTTTGAAAGATGTAGGAGTCATGGGTACTCCCTGGAAATTTTGCTACCACGTCAGTGATTACACACTTGGCATTACAAATCACCTGCACATTTATGGTGTGCGTTGACTTCCGATTACGGTATATGTATTCCGTGTCAGCAGGGGGACAAATCGGAATGTGTGTGCCAGCTATGCAGCCAATGATGTGGGGGAATCTTGCCATCTGGTAAATGTCTGCTTTTGTCTGTACCAGTTCTGCATGGGTTGCAGGGAAGGAAATGTATTGGTCCATCCTTTGTATCATGGCGTCTAGGAACTTGTGGAAGAACCGGGACAGGCAGCTCTGGCTCACCCCTCCTACCGCAGCTACTGCACTTTGATAGCTGCCAGACGCAAGCAGGTGTAGGCTGCATAGCACCTGCACGTGCACTGGGATTGCGTGTGCCCTTGGGGTGGGGTGCTGCAACAGGGGTTTCAGGTCCCTAATGAGCTCTAAGATGGTCTCTGGGTCCAGCCTGTACCTCTGTAGGATCTCTGCTTCTGTCTGCATGAACAGGGTGATACGCTCTCTATACACCTGCCATTCCCTTTCTCCATCCTGCTGTAGCCGTAGCCGTCTTGCTATGACATAAAAAGCTGCCATGGTGCAAGCAGAAATGCATTTTGGGTCCTTTTTTATAGGTTGCACCTGGTTACCACCTGATTCCAATCTATGGTAAATACCGAATCTTAAATACCGAATTTGACGCTAAATCGGTATTTCAGAGCTTTCCTACATCTCAATCTTCAGTTTTGCACACAGAATCGTTTTTATACCGATTCGGTAATTTTACCGAATCGATAAATTTACCGATTCGGTATTTTTTTTCCGATTCTGTGTTTTCCGATACGGTATTCTACCAAATCGGTGAATTTTCCGATTCCATATTTTTTACCGATTCGGTTTGTTACCGAATCGGTATATTTGCCGATTCGGGGTAATTTCCGATTCGGTATTCTAACGAATCGGTAACTTTACCGATTTGGTATATTCAACGATTCGGCCGGTTTTGGGACTGCTACATCCCGAGGGCTCGATACCGGTCGGTAACGGCCGAAAATACCGATTTTCGGCCGTTACCGACCGACCTACATCGGGCCCTAAATGCCTAAAACTCGCTGGTCATCCAACACAAGTAAACATTTGTCTGTTAAATTAATGTGGAAATATACCCATTGTAGCATCTTTTTTTACACTAAGTACAAAATGACTATGGGCAAATACAGATAAAATGGCCCAAAAAATAAAGTGGATCATCACAAATGAAAATTTCAAAAAATAAATACCATAAAAACAGGACCTCTAATTATTAAAAAAAATCCATGAAGTGGTCTTGATTTGTTTAAGCTACCACCTTACTGAAAACCATAAAGCTGCAGGTGTGCCTCTCACACTTCATCCATCACACACTTCTAAGCGCTGCAGCTCATACCACGGGAACAGCACCTTGGCAGAAATCATGCACCATATGGAAACACTTCCCACCCAGAATCAAAACAAAGACAAAACACTTACCGACCACACACCCTACCCTAGCGTGCCGCCCATGTAGGCAAGCGCCTCAGCACCCCACATGGGGAGGGATGGGCTAGTAAGCAAGCGCTAAATAAATGCTGGCCTGAAATACAGTAACTATTTCTCTGCACATTACACATTCTGACCACTCACCAGACACTCCCCCCTCGGACCTTGCCATTTCCGTTGATTCACCTTGGACGTTTTGGCAGAGAGGATGCAGGCCACCGCAAGGAGCAGCACCCAGTCGGAGGTCACCAGGGCACCGCGAGCCGGGCTCCTTGACCTGGGCATCCTGTCAATGGCGGGGCAGGCCGTTTTGGGGTTTTGTTCCTGTGGCAGGAACAGGTAAGTATGTTGGCTGCTCACCCTGCGTTCATGGGCAGGTAGTGCCCAGCCGGCAAACCTTTCCTGGAGTTATTTTGCAGGACTAAGGGCGATTTACTGGCGCAGTTTTCACTAGAAGGTTTAGTAGGTGGACAGTGGGCGCATGGCTGGCACAGGTTTCCCTGAAGTTGGTCTCATTGTTAGACAGTGGGTATCCAGCAGGACATGTTCACAGGGAGTTACTCTTGGTAGACAGCCAATGCCTCTTGGCACAAGCTTCCTGCGAGTATCTCTTGCTTCTAGAGAATGGGTACCTGGTTAGCACTGATTCACAAAGCGTATTTCTTGTTGCTGCTAGTGCCTTGCGTGCCCTTGTAGGTGCAGCCAAGGAGGCCAGTCTGTGTGGCAAGACAGCAAGCAAGAGCTTTCCTATCTTCCGACTGCATGAGGAAGAACAGGAGCATTGCACCATGGCAATCCCTGCGTTGCATATGGGGGTCACCCATGGGCTCGCTCGCATGAGGGGACTCTCAAAGCTTCTGCCACTGCTGGCTGCGGCCTACTCATTGTTGCTGCTGGTGGCGTTAGTGGGGGTGAGGAGTGCCCTCTGTGCTCACAGGTCAGAGCACCTCCCTCCCCTCACCTAAATCACCTATTCAGGTTTGGATTTGAGCTGAGGGGTTCTAGGAGGTGATAACGAGATGGAACGAGTGCTGACAAGATTATGTATGCAGAACCTGAAGAAAATTGACTGCGCAGGCGCCCTTGCGACAAAATGAAAGATTTAAAAAGTACGTTTAAAAATTGTGCTCCTATACAATTAGGCGCCCTTGGTTGGTGCCCAGCTCGCCCACACTAAAGGCTGGCCCTGGCAGTACTGCTGCGGGTCATCTTCCTGCCTTTGTGTCACCGCACATTGTGTCGATTGTTTCCCGTGCCATGTTGTTGTTGTGTTAAAGTGCGAGCCATCGATTTGTCTGACAGGGCGAGGCTAGTGGCACTAGGGCAGCCTCTATAGTGAGACCCAAAGACATGGATTGAGACATGCAGTCAATATTAATTTCTATAATGAATCGTATTCAGTGACAGGTCAACAGCGCTCAGCAGAAATTAATAATGCTCTCTTTCTTCCTGTGTTATTTCATGCACACTAGTGAAAAACACTTACAGGCCGACCAAGCTCATTTGCATGCAACTCAAACAATGCGTCTTCCATCAGCGGCTTTTGTTATGCACTTACCAGAGTGCTGTACCATTCATTATGAGACGTGAACTCCAGGTGAAGCGGGGCACACGCCGCCTCTTCCAGTGAACTGCATGTTAGCGTGACAGGGGAGTACTCTCAAGCACTTGCTGGGAGACGATTGTCTGTCCTGCAATCTGCTGTGTGACGCTGGAGCCCGTGGCACTGAACGTGATGTGACATGACCTTATGTCAAATTGTAGAAGGCGATACCCAATGGGCTTTTGAGGTTGGAGGCCATTCAAGCCTTCCCAAACCTATGTCTTTTTGCCGCCCTCCCCATTTGCCGCCCTAGGCAGTCGCCTAGTCCTGCCTAATGGTAGAATCGGCGATCATCTAAAAAGAGTAGCAAAAACATACATTTGCAGCATGCTCCAAACACCATGCCAGTCAGTCATCAGTCAAAAGTCCTTTATGCGACACCCAAGAGTCATAAAAGCATATAATATTTAAAATAAATATTCCATTAAAATACATTATAATAAGATCATCCCGCATTACAATTACAGTGTTCACATTAAAAAACCTTTAAAAGCTATGTAATATAAAGTGCAACTGTGCTAGAATAGTAAACCAAGTCTGTAAGTAATATCAAAAATAAAAATGCAAGGTTTCAGTTAAGAAAACATATTTGAACCAGCTAGTAAAAAAGGATTGCTTTTGCAACGATAGTCTAGTCCTTTGTCTAATGGCCCCAACTAAAAGCTTGTGACTCCAAAATAAACCATAGGTGAGGCTAGCATTTGTAGATAAAGCAGGGATGGCCTCAGTTGGGCAAACTGACAATCTCTAAGTAAAGGAAGAATGTGCTGCCTGCGCAAAGAATCATAATATGCACAGAAGAACATTAGGTGCAAGAAATCCTGTTCCGAGAAGTTATCAAAGGGGCAAGGTTTTAGTGATTCCGGTTTTGAGTATCCTCTCGGAAATGCCAGCAGCCAGGGAACCATATTTAATGAAATCTTGTCAAAACAAAACAATGTTATGGTTTGTTGACATACAATAAATATGGTTGCAGCTGCGGATCCTAAATTCAATGTAACAGACCTTCTCGCTGAGGGTTTAGTTAACTCAACCTCCTCCCTGAGGCATTTCTGCCTGTCCACAAACTGCCACCATGTCACTAAAGGTTTCAGCCACAGAACAGGAGATGTTTACTGAGAGAAACAACATATTTGAAACAATACACATAACATAAATAACTATAACACCATTAACAATGCGACAAGTGAAAATACACAGCCCAATGAATCACAAAGAATTACAAAAAATCACACAAGCACAATCAAAATAAGATGACCAGTGCTTCAGTTTTACAGAGAAACGTGTTCGGTACAGACAATTTTCAATTTTGAAGGCTGTAACCTATCCACACCAGCTAGTCATATGTAACGATCGCAACAGGCAGATTGCCCTGTTTGCACACTGTATGATTCTGTGATATCAGTAAGGATTTCGACTAGCTGAATAGGGTTAACCCCTGATTTCTTTGAGGGTTCTTCCTTAGGACCGGGAGTAGGTTGGGAACTGCAATATACATAATCAGGGGTTCTGAAACGCGTTGACCCTATTCAGCTGTATTGTTTCAAATATGTTGTTTCTCTCGGTCTTGACATGATCCAAAAATGAATGTTTATCTCAAAATTTGACTAACTCATGAAGGTGTAATAAATACACGAAACCACTCCAGTTTAGGTGGTTTTTGTACCAATGTCCTCAATCTGAAAGCAGACCCATACACTTTGCTGTTTATAACTATTGAAGAGGCTCAGTGTGGGTGTAGTTTAGGGCCCAACCCCCCTTTTTTATAAAAAAGTTTTGAGCAGACAACAGTCCGTGTGGGTATTCCCCAAAATACCAATTATAAGGGATAGTGACTTAGGTTTAAGAGTTCGCCACAGGATTACTCCAAACACTGGTCATGTCCGAGAACGACACCCTCTCGTATTCTGAAGATCATATTCAGAGATTAATTTCAGCACAATCCCTTTTCCCTACAGTAAACCATAGCACAACTGCGAAAACACAGAACGAGTCAGAAAAGCTCATAAGACTTCAGAAAAAACTGATTATAACCGAACTACATGGGTATTTCCTCTAAATAAATCTTAAAGCAGGGACCATCCTGTGGTGGCTCCAGATAAAGAATGTTCCGGTTATTTTTACTGAAGACCCAGAATACAAGAAGGGATTTAGTTGTATCAGCACCAAATGTAGTAGAGACTTAATGGTACCCTCTATTGAAACAGCCCAAAGGCTCTGCCACACACAAGCGAACGAAGTAGAGCAACTCATACAATCCATTAAAGACAAACATACAGTTTCTGAGGCCAAGACCCTCTTACAGAAAATAGAGAATGTGATTGCCACATTCAAAGACAATACTATAAACTCCTGGGTGACTTGCAATCCTTATTTTGTACCGAAGGGAGTACTTTATCCCTCATTCCATGTCCCACCATAACAACAACGTAATAACAAAATGTAATTGGACACTAGGGGCCCAATGTAGGTCGCCAATTACCGGTCGGTAACGGCCGATTTTGGCCGTTACCGACCGGTATTTGGGTTTTGCTATGTAGCGGGCTGAAAATTAAAGATTCGGTATATTTACCGATTCGGTAAAATTACGATTCGGTAAATTACTGAATCGTTAAATATACCGATTCTGTAATTCCAAATGTAGGTGGCACAGTTTACAGTGCCACAGGCCCTTAGAAATTCATTATTTACCATGTAATAATGTTGCATGGTAAATTACGAATTTCTGTGTACATGCACATCTGTGCATGTACACCTGTGCAATGTGGCACACATACATGCCCTGAGGGCATTTATGTGTGTCACATTGCACACAAGGCAAAAACTGGGGTGCTACAGGGTGTCAAAGTGTCACCCTGTCCCCCTTGGCAATTCGGTATTTTTACCGATTCTGTAATTACAGTGCTTCAAGGCCCATAGGAATCAATGGCAAATACCGATTCTGTAATTACAGAATCGGTAAATACCGAATCATACCGATTCGGTTTTTTTTACCGAATGAATACCTACATCAGATTTACCGACTCATGAATACCGAATCGGTAAAATTCGGTATTTATGAAGCGGTAAATCTGATTTACCTACATCTAGCCCTAGGTAAGTACATTCTTTGGAAAATTTGTGCATTTAAGCTTTTTGCAGTTGGTTAACAAAATTTAAAGGAAATATATATGATGAATTAAAATTATCACCTAGACCATGGACTGCTTTGCACAAACAGTGTGGACTTCAGTTGAGACTAGATTACAAGAACATTTGTCAAAGCTAATGGACCTAGCATTAATGTGCGGCACTGTGCAGTCAAACAGGTACACCACCCACCCTGCACCTACATATGCACAGGGCTCTTCATGCACTTACACATGGACTGTGTTCACCCTGCAGTAAGATAGGCAATCTACTATCACACACAAAAAACCCTGCACTCACAGAGGCAGGTTGAGCACTGTGTACACACAGTTATACTCTGCAGGTACAATACACTCCCTGCACTCAAACGGCACAACCTCAACAGTCACTCAAGGAGGCACACACTACATCCTTCACTGAAAAAGGCACAGCCTTCACTCTGCACTCAAACAGATACACTGGTCACCAGGCTCTCATACAAGTGCACTGCTCAACACACACCCACAGAGGCATAACTCACACCCTACACTAAAACAAACAAACACCCTCCACTTGCAGTTGCTAAACCGCAGCACTCACAGTGTACTCACAAAGGTACACCCCTCACTCTAGACTCAAAATACACAGCATTCATTGCCTACATATACAGGAACACCTCTCATGGAGCACTCCTACAGACACATCTCTCACCCTACACTCACACACAGAGATGTTTTAAGGCATGGGCAATGTGGGCAATTAACCAGGGTCCTTGCCTTCCAAGGGTTCCCCTTTTTCTCCAATTAACTTCTCTCTATTTTACTACACTTTGTAAATCTCTCCCCTCTCTGCATACTGTTACCTCTAACACTGTCTCTCAAAACCAATATCATCTTATGGATTTGCGGGGTCCTGGGTAAGACATATTTCAATAGTTTATGTATGAGGTTCAAATTTAACATATAATTTAGTATTGTATAGTGTACTCGGGGCTTGAAATAGGCAATACAATGTAATTTTGTTCTGTACAAGGGCCCCCAAAATTGTATTTGCTCTGGCCCCCAAAATCCTTATAATGAATTTGCTTACACAGGCAACTGGCCCACCTTCACTGACCCAGCTCCACAGCTTAGCCTACACCCAAGCAAAGCACAATGCTGACTCGCACTGGCCAATGTTCCCCCTGCACTCATTACACAACAACTAAACATAGATTGAAGTGCAGTGTAGTGATAACAATTTGCCCATCCAATCCAAACAAAAAGACGTAGTTTTGCACAAGTATGATAGCAATTGCAATTTTAAAATTTTAGATAATGAATGTTGCAAATAAGAGTTATTACACTTGGTATTAACAGTCGCTGGATGCTAAAACCCTAGGATCAAGTGCAGATGCCGAGACTGCATTTTTTAGAAGTGTGTGTGGAAGCACAGTAGTCAAAGCAATCCTAGGCAGTCACCAAGTAGCCTGACAGACAATGAGAGAAAACATATTACAAATGAAAGATTAAGTTAATTTTTGAAACCTTTAGGGACTAGCTAGACATATTCTAATGAAAATTGAGGTATGAAAAGGCACATATGGTACAAAGTAAAAACAGGGCCTAGATCACAAAACAGTTTTTGACTTTTGCTATTTCTGTCCTTGGTGGTAAGTTAAGGTAGTGCTTGGTTCAAACATTTTTTCCACTGTATTATGGAAGAAGGTTTTTGGAGCTATTATTATGTGAAGAACATGTATGTATACTTTTGTTGTTTGAAATTTTGTTGTGTTTGTTGTGTGTTCTGTTTTTTGTGGTGCTATGTTTTCATGTCTCAATATTGCAATCAGATGTTATTGTGTTGTACTGTGGTTGGTGCGTTCTGTTTTAACTGGTTGTGCCCAACTATTTTGTAATAGATTTTATGTTGGTTTGTTTATATTATTGTGTGATATGTTTTACTGTAGACATATATCTACTAAATATATATGACTGTTCAGAGAATAGGAGAGCACAGAACAAGGGTCTTACTTAAGATAGGATTAGATTCCACCTTCTCCCTCCAAAGTGGCTTCATCCTTAGGCTTGTCCTCTCACGACTGTATGTTTTGCACTGCTCAGGAGGCTTCTCAATAGCTCTCAATCGATCTTTTCCAGGACAATATTAGGCCACCCCTAATTATTGGTGTCAAGGGACTGATGGTGGTATCAAGAATCTAGTAAAATGTGTCTTCTATAGGGCCGTTTTTAGGGCTCGGCCTCCGCCCACGAAGGGGGTGGAGCTTCGAGCTCCTAATGCTAAAGAAGAAAGAAAGGATCTCTAGGGCTCTGAACAGACACATTCCTTAGTGTATTTTGTCATCTGCCTAGTGATTCGTCTTCGCTGTGCTGTGTATGTCGTAGCGTTGACGTGATAGGATGTAAGTAATTTACGCGTGCCCGATGTGGCATATTGTGTGCGAGAACGAGCACGGCAGAGTGATTAATCTTAATTACGAGCTGTCAGAGTGCCCGTGTAATGCAATCCAGATGGTGCGAGCGCGTACACCATTGCATGCAACAGAACAGTGACACGGTAATCTTGCCCTTTATCTTTGGCCCCCCCACCCCCCCCACTTCCTCCTTTTCAAATTCCTTTCGAGCTGAGCAGAGCCTGCGACTACGGACTGCGAGCCTGAGCTGCTCCTCCCGGCCCCAGCCCCTCCTCTCCTGTGAACTCTGCAGTCTGCAGATTGCACCGGCGGCCGTCCCCAGCAGCTTTAAAGGTGAGTGTTGTGTCCTCATGTAACGTAACTGGTGCTCTGTAAAGCGCTCTGATACCCGATTCGGGTCAAGTTTGCGCTATATAAAACTCGGAAAAAAAAAACCGGACCTCAGTGATTTCTTGTTTATATTGAAATACACAGTGTTCAGCGCTGGGTTTTCTCAGATGCACTGGGATCCTTTCCAGCCGTTTGCTCTTTCATTTCTCGGGCCTCCTCCCGCCTCACACATCGGTCCTTTGTGACCTCTGACCTAAGAAGCCCTCCAAAGATAGATGTGTGGAGATCGTCTCCTTCCAGAGCCTGATTTACCTCTGCTGCTAATTAACTGGAGAGCAATGGCCCTCAGCCATCCATTGAGAGATAAGCTTTGGCCGGTGAAAGGGATAATCTTGCACGTCCTCTTATTAAAGACTGCCCAGCTTATGTCCAATTTATTACGCACGAAATACCTTCCAGCACCGGGAGGTAGGCACTGCGCAGGCCACCGAGGCCACGGTGAGAGGCATAACCCGCCCCCTATTTCGACTGACAGTTGTGATGGCAAGTTCAGGTCTCTCAATTGCACCCTGAAGAGTAGGCCCTCCAGCTGGACACCACGAGGACCAGGAGGCACCGATCCTGTAGGGCTGCCCTGCCTATCATTCGTCTAAGGTCGATAACATGACGCTCGTTGAGATGGGTAACAAGAAACTCCATTGCACAGCGCCAAGATAAATAATGTAATACTTGGGGCAGCCTCCGACATGGCCGGAAGGCGGAAGGGTTGCTAGCGGCCTCCGTAGTAAAAAAGCACAAGACAAATTCAAGACTAGGCAGCCTTGGTGTTGGGCTTGCGGATATTTAAATGCAACAGCCCCTAGTTTCTCAGTAGCGCTTTGGGTACTCTCTTGCAAATGAAACTCTCGGTGGAGTTAAACAAGAGGGAGACATGCTACTGTTGAAAGAATAATAAGCTTTTCAGTTCAAGAACTTACATTAAAGGATACGAAGTTCCCTTTCTTTGAGAACGGGATAAAGCATAGGGCCCGCGATTGAATTTAGACCTAAAAAATGGAGGGCATTCAATTAACTGTGGCCTTGTTTATCTAAGTGGCGCTTTATACCGATAGCCGGGTTTCAAGCACTTTATAAGGGAGTAATCCTTTCTCTCGTTACTCAGCCCCGGTGCTAATTACAGAGAGGCTTGTGACGGTGCCACACATTTCCGATTACACGGGATACGGAGGCGGAGAGTAGGCCGCACAAATGGGTTTTGAAAACCACAAGATGCTCCCCGCATGCCGCTTTTATAGCGGAGAGGAGGTGGCCTAACGGCTATGGCGCTCGACCTCGGACCGAGAGGACCCGGGTTCGAGTCTCGGTCACACGACCCTAAGCAGAAATTGAGGGAAACGACAGAAATCGGGGGAAACGATCCAATTTTGCGTTCTTTCGCGTTCCACTTTCTTCGTATTGCGCACATGCTTACTGTCTCACGGGCTGCCTGATAAGATAATTGTTTTGCACAGGGGAACGCCTTTGCTTTTAGGAGGCCTCTGCGATTCTGTATCTCAGCAAAAGAGTAACCCTTACCTCACACCATGTACAAAAAGTGCCACTGGTGATTCTGAAGAGGCAGAAATACTTGGCTGGTACCTCAGAAGTGGCTTAAAACCCTTGTGGAATGTTCGACTTCTCATAGTATTCTATGCAAGTGTAGTGCTGGTTATCTATACCCGTGGCCGTGTAAGTGGAGCATCATTTACACATATGCTGGACAGTACGAATGTCCATACATTAAGGCTGAATCTTCGCAATGGTGCAGAGTGCAGAGTGCAGAGTAGTGAGTGCAGAGTGCAGAGTAGTGAGTGCAGAGTAGTGAGTGCAGAGTGCAGAGTGCAGAGTAGTGAGTGCAGAGTGGTGAGTGCAGAGTGCAGAGTGCAGAGTGCAGAGTAGTGAGTGCAGAGTGCAGAGTAGTGAGTGCAGAGTGCAGAGTAGTGAGTGCAGAGTGCAGAGTAGTGAGTGCAGAGTGCAGAGTAGTGAGTGCAGAGTGCAGAATAGTGAGTGCAGAGTAGTGAATGCAGAGTGCAGAGTAGTGAGTGCAGAGTGCAGAGTGCAGAGTAGTGAGTGCAGAGTGCAGAGTAGTGAGTGCAGAGTAGTGAGTGCAGAGTGCAGAGTGCAGAGTGCAGAGTAGTGAGTGCAGAGTGCAGAGTGCAGAGTGCAGAGTAGTGAGTGCAGAGTGCAGAGTGCAGAGTAGTGAGTGCAGAGTGCAGAGTAGTGAGTGCAGAGTGCAGAGTAGTGAGTGCAGAGTGCAGAGTGCAGAGTAGTGAGTGCAGAGTGCAGAGTAGTGAGTGCAGAGTAGTGAGTGCAGAGTGCAGAGTAGTGAGTGCAGAGTAGTGAGTGCAGAGTGCAGAGTAGTGAGTGCAGAGTGCAGAGTGCAGAGTAGTGAGTGCAGAGTGCAGAGTGCAGAGTAGTGAGTGCAGAGTGCAGAGTGCAGAGTAGTGAGTGCAGAGTAGTGAGTGCAAGGTGCAGAGTGCAGAGTAGTGAGTGCAGAGTGCAGAGTAGTGAGTGCAGAGTGCAGAGTAGTGAGTGCAGAGTGCAGAGTGCAGAGTAGTGAGTGCAGAGTAGTGAGTGCAGAGTGCAGAGTAGTGAGTGCAGAGTAGTGAGTGCAGAGTGCAGAGTGCAGAGTGCAGAGTAGTGAGTGCAGAGTGCAGAGTGCAGAGTAGTGAGTGCAGAGTGCAGAGTAGTGAGTGCAGAGTGCAGAGTGCAGAGTAGTGAGTGCAGAGTGCAGAGTGCAGAGTAGTGAGTGCAGAGTGCAGAGTGCAGAGTAGTGAGTGCAGAGTGCAGAGTAGTGAGTGCAGAGTGCAGAGTAGTGAGTGCAGAGTGCAGAGTGCAGAGTAGTGAGTGCAGAGTGCAGAGTGCAGAGTAGTGAGTGCGGAGTGCAGAGTGCAGAGTAGTGAGTGCAGAGTAGTGAGTGCAGAGTGCAGAGTAGTGAGTGCAGAGTGCAGAGTGCAGAGTAGTGAGTGCAGAGTGCAGAGTGCAGAGTAGTGAGTGCAGAGTGCAGAGTAGTGAGTGCAGAGTAGTGAGTGCAGAGTGCAGAGTGCAGAGTAGTGAGTGCAGAGTGCAGAGTAGTGAGTGCAGAGTGCAGAGTAGTGAGTGCGCAGAGCAGTGAGTGCGCAGAGCAGTGAGTGCGCAGAGCAGTGAGTGCGCAGAGCAGTGAGTGCGCAGAGCAGTGAGTGCGCAGAGCAGTGAGTGCGCAGAGCAGTGAGTGCGCATAGCAGTGAGTGCTGTTATTTATGATTTAAGGAAAAAAAAGAAATGTCATGAGCAATGCCAATAGCTCTACTTTTAATGATGCCGAGACCATTGCATTGTAAATGCTTGTTATAGTTAGAACAGGAAATTATACTAGCTGCTTAAACAAGTGTCGGGTTTAGTAGAACACCCTGACTGCCACACATTAGATTGAACCAACACATATATGGTTGAGAAGTGGTTAATTGTTATGGATCCTGCTCCTGATGGAAGCCACAGACCTAGGCTGTGTGGTGGCTGAAACATGTTGACCCTAGCGTAAGAAGGAGAAGAAAAGAGATTTCCTCCCACATTATTAATTAATGTTTTTAACCTTAAAGCAGGTGACATAAATAATTTTTCATCCGCTGGTAGGTAATTTTAACAGAATCTGGACAAGACCGTCAGTCCCATGACAACAATGGAGCACACCATATTGAAGGGTCTTGAGTTTGTAAAAGCAGATGATATCAGATAATTAGGAAGATGTGGAGAGTACAGTGGTGAAAATATTTTGGTATGCAAGAATCAGAAAAGCATGGGGTACCATGACATATCTTTTTAAGAACATCTTCAGAAATTAAAACACAGTAACACAGTGGTATGAAAAGTGCATTTGTACATGTGCCTATCTCGTAATGAGGATGCAGTATCCATTAAAGCCTATGTTCCAGTGGATGACAAGTGGGATCTGAATCGTTGCTTTTTTGAGGTGCTTGGACCAATAATGTTGATTAGACTGAAGCAAGAGGAGATGCAGTATTCCTTGTCTACACCTCATAGTTCCTTATTACATGATGAGTGGAGCGTTGTCCTGAGTGCAATACCTCTTTGCTTGATCACAAATAACCCATTCCCACACACAGGAAAACTGAACATGATTTTACCAGCCAGCAGAAACATTGCAGTAGTGTTTGACTACAACCTCAGTCAAGTCGTTGTCCTCATCCCGACACACACTAAAACTGTGTCCTTACAGTTATTTACCCCTGAAGAAGGGTCGAACTAATTACCCGAAATGCATTGGGTGATGTAGAATGCGTGTTTTCTATAAACATGATATGAAAGAATTGAAAATGAAAATTAATTTGACCATGAAGTAATTGAGAAATTACGAAATGAATAAATAATCGAAGCTTCATAACGTTGGCAATCATTCAGTTTACTCAAGGATAACTTTGTGAAAAAACTTATCATTTCAATTAAACAGTGCGCACATCTCAGAGACTGGTCACCGTAGTCTAACACAGTTTCGATATATACAGGGCACTGCCAGACACAGTGCATCAGATAGTGCTGCACACCCTGAACCACAAAACCAACCAGCCCAAGGTCAGTTGAACGTACACTAAAAAGAGTGCATGGGGATACCAAACTGCAACACAATATAAATAGGGCATAAAACAGCAATAACATGTGGCACAAAGTATGCATGCATAAAATACAAAACAACCACGGGGATACACAAATGTCCTGTGGTTAAGAATAATGATGATCTTGTGGGACACATAGCATGGAGATCCCCTTGAATTACATGCCTCTATTAGTCCACACCAAATGGACTTCTTTTTTGGTGGAGATACCATAAACATGTCTATCCAGGGTTTACACACAATGCAACTGTCTCCTGTGGAACACAAAATGGCTTTTTAACATTGATGGAAATTTGCTAAACCACATGATTCCACAGGAAGAGGTTCTTGATGCTAGCAAAAAAAGTGGATAACCATACCTACATTGCATGCCATGTGAATGCATGAGAATATTGGGAAGACAGATGTAAAAGAGCAGTAAGGCAAATTAGAGAAGGAACAAATGGATTTTGAGAAATGTATGAAATTTGATCAGATTCTTTTCGGAATGGAGGATTATGGGGACTGCATTCCAGTCTTTAATGGAGGCCATGGGAAAGGTACACCACATCTCCCCAGAAGTGTTACTAAATGTATGAATTTGTACAAGTAAGGCAATGTTGAAGTGAATAGCTCTCATGGGAATGTATTGAGAGGAAAGAGAGGTCAAATTATTTCTTGTAGTTGGTTTAGATAGAAATCAATAGTGGTCCTTTTTCCCAGTCCAAGAACGCGCCTGGCATCAGTATTTTGAATCTGCCAAGGAGATAGGTACGATGGCTGGAAAATAAAAGTGTTGTGGTGGTGTAACCTAGAGAAAATGATGGCTTGAACTATAGCTTTTCTATCGAATTTTGGCAGTAAGTTGATCATGCTTCTTGATGCTTAATCCAGAAGAAGGAGTTTGTTTAAATTGACATAAAAAGTAAGCTTGTAATAAAATATTATAATGCTCATGCTTCTCACAGATAAAGCAGAAACAAGAGAGAGATGTAGAGCTTCAGGCCAGTAGGTGAAGAACCAGGCTGAGAGGGTACCGGAGATAAGGGTCTCTCATGTATCCCTATTTAAATGGAAAGAATTGGAACTCATCCAATTTGCTACTGCTCAGCAACAACTTTTAAATTGGTTTAATACTGGTGGCTCGCGCATTTGTAAGGCAGCGATTAAAAGTCTCAATACCAATATTGATCCCAGTGTCCAGAGTATTCAGGATTTGAGTAGTATGATAAAACCCTGAATATCCAATCCAAGGGTGCGTTATCTGAGCAAGATGAGTAGCGTGGACATCTTATTTTGAGAGGGCAGGGAAATTGCAAGCAATATAACATTATGGTAGGACCAAGTTACTTCGGGCGTGGAAGAAAACTGTGCCAGACTGGAGTTAGCAAAGATGAGATCTATAGTATGACCTACCTGATGGGTGGGTCCTTACACTGAGTGAGATTTGTAGCTGTGCATATGCTCAATAAGTGCAACATCAAGTCCTTCTTACGGAAGGAGAGCGCCATTGAGTCACCTCCATCCCTTGCTCTATGCCATGTTGTATGGCCACTGTGTCTATGTGCAGCACCTGTTTTCACTCTTATGTGAGGCAGCACTTCAGGGGTTGGGTTATAAATTGTGCTGCAATCCCTGGTTGGCATCACCACCAGTAAGTCGTTGACCTCAGTTTGGAAAACAATGCCATATAATATTGGTGTGCTAAATGAAAGTTAAAAGGACAAGGAACGGCTTGAAGTAGAAGAATATCTTTTGTATTTTTCTTTAGGTGGAGAGTACAGATATTCGTCGGCCCCATTTTGAACTGATGCTTTACAATCATAATGCAACATGCTGTTGCAGTTTTACAATCATCCACGTGTTTTGATTGTCCACAGTCTCTTCCCACTGGTATAATGACACATTAGGTAAAGAAATCATGAAAATATTTTAAAGAATGGTTTTCTTATTACCTGGTCAAAAAGTAATTATCCAACTGAAAATATCCATGGTGTTTTGAAAGTGTACATCATTCACCCAAAAAAGATTCAGATCTGGTTACAAATGATTGTTTGAAGCTTTTTGAATGGCAAGAACAGGTCTAGCATTACTGACGATCCCACATTATGGTCATCCCTGTGTCCCATTTCTATAGGATCACATCGGGGTTCCACCATATATGCCCCTAGCCATGACTTACAAGATTCTTCTTATAAGGACATTAATGCAAGTCATGTAGCCAAGAGTTTCTGCAAATATAACTTGGTGAGGACTGTCTAACCAATAAAACAGAAGGACAGAAGAGCGTAGAAAAAAACCCATGGTCAAAGCTGAGATTGAATAAATATCACAGGCAGTACAATCTGGCAAAAAACATATCTATTGAATGTAAGAACCTTCTGAGGCATACTGTTGTGGAGTACCATATGTATTACGTATAGCTAACACCAGCTTAATTTAAGATCTACTGAAATAGTAACTGTGGCAGAAAAGAGGCAATTACAGCTTCACATATTTTGGAAAATTCCACAAATTTCAGTTCGTGAATTTTGTAGCATTTTTTTTTAAAGTGTGCAGCTCCATTCTTGACAGCAGGTAACCATTCCAGTTTGAAAAACTTTGCAGCAGGTGGTTTGCAAATTCTCTGCATCTGTCCCTCGTTGACCCCTGGCATGAGACTTGCCCCAAAGTGCGAACTCTGTTACCGTTGTCTGCACCATGCACCCACAACTCACGCAGGATGTGGCCTAATCGCCAGAGCGGTCGATCTTGAATCTTGGGAACCGGGTTCCAATATCGGCAACGACACTCAATATCCTGTGATTCTGGGCAAGTCATTTAATCTCCACGTGCCTAACCAAAATGAATGGGTCTGTCTGTAACGCAGTTGGTGCTCATGTAAAGTGCTTTGTAACCGGATACCTTCAGGTCGAGATTGTGCGATATAAAACTCTAAAGAAAAAAAAAATGATTTGTCTACTCTTGGCTGCCCTACACCATGCTTAGATCTCAAGCTACCCTACACTACATACCTCGATCTCTTATTCCAGCATAGTCCCATTGTGTACCTTACTGGGCCATCCCCAGCATGAAGGTCGTCAAGGGTTCAATTTCACGTTGTTGAAGTCCATGGAAGATGGGAATGTCGGCACCCATGGGAAGTGAAGGTCGCAGACCAGTCTTCTTCCCCTGGGGTGCTTCGTACTGGCCACAGGACAGGGTGGGGATAGCTTAGGTTAAGGGGAATGGGCGGTTTAATGAAGGGGCTATAAAGGTGTCAGGAAAGGAGTATCCGCCCTCTTCCTGACACCAAACACCACCGGGAGGGGAGTGCAGATTTTTGGGGTGCCCGCCCACCCTTCATGTGGTAGAGCAATGGGTGGTATTTGCATTACAGTGTGCATTTTAGGGCATGTTTTTGGGGGACTGGTGAGTCACATACAGGCATATCCACCCCTAGGGGGGAGGAAGGGTGCAGAGCTGAATGATGGCGGTGCGCGGGTGCGACAACCAATGGAAGGATCTTCACAGTGAGGATGTTTGGAGTGCAAGTGAAGGAGAGATTAGGTATATGGAATGAGGTCGGCAATTGAAAGGGAGAAGAGTGAAGCAAATGATACGTTTTTTCTGGGGAAGTGGAAGCGGGTGAGTTGTGAATGGTGAGGGAGGAAAATGAACTGTTTGGGTTGTGTCAAAAATCATATGTTTGAATTATTTGCTAATGTTGATAAAGTTTATTAGTATATTAGCAACCTTGTCCTAATAAATGGCCTTTTACGCTATTACAACAGCGTGGAGTGTGGGTATTTCACGAACCTCATATAACTTCTCTGAAGTGAAAATTCCCAATTTCTCTCTAAAATAACAGCTTTGCCCACCTCTGCTCTTGAAAGGAGTGAATCTATGAATATTTTCAGGGTGGGACACTTCCTCCTGCAGTGAATAGCAACAAAATTGCAATTTTGTGGGTGTCATCCAACTTTTACAAGTGGACCCTACGTAATCATTGCAGATTTGCTAAAACATAAATGTCACCTTAACAGCCGAATTTCTTTGTGTAAAAATTCCATTTTAGAGTGTGAAGTCCCATTATTCTGTTGTTAATTGGAAATATGCATTAATAATTGCCTGTATATGTACCCTGAATTGAATAAGGGGTGCAAACATTTATGGATCGGACCGTAAGTTCTCATCTTCCCTATTTCTTGTATATTTTAATTATCTGCAGTTTCTTTCTGTTCCTTATAAAGCTCATCCACAATGGTCAATACTTTCTGAGTTTGCTGAACTATTTCTATCCACACTAGAACAAATTGTAACACAGCCGCATGGATGAACAGCAGGATTAACCATATGAGCAATTATGCGCTGCCCGAGAGGCCTAATGTATGAGCTCTTTGAGGGTATGGTCCTTTCAACAACCAACATCTTTAATTCAATCAGTATGTTTATTGATTCTTTTTCAGAGGCTGGTTTATGTGACTGGAGCACTAACTACATACACGCTGACTGAGGCCACTGGCTGTTGTGCACTTTGGGCCCGATTCACAAAACTAACTTAAAACAAAATCCTAAACTTGCTACCATTTTGGTATTCACAGAAGGCACTTACTCATTTTGGTATTCACAGAAGAGTAAGTGCCTTCTGTGAATACCAAAATGAGTAATTTACTCAAAATGAGTAAGTTACTCAAAATGATTAAGTTACTCATTTTGGTATTCACAGAAGGCACTTACTAATCAATGAGTAAGTGCCTACTGTGAATACCAAAATTAGTAAGGTTCTTCTGTGAATACCAAAATAAGTAAGCGTCTTCTGTGAATACCAAAATGATTGTAAGTTTAGGATTTTGTCTTAAGTTAGTTCTGTGAATCTGTCCCACTGAGAGCAGCAAACGTCCATTATCAAGAGGAGATGATCTGTGTGCAACTAGGCATACAATGGCGCTAATGTTCAGGAACCTGCACAAGTGGGCTGGGAACTCCTCACACAGTATTTTCATACCTATGTGAGAATAACGGAGTATCCACCTCCTGACCAATGTTCTTTAAAATGGCCTACATGCCTTAGATTTCTTCAAAGGTGAGCTTGTTTGAGACTACCCAAGAAACGTCTAGAAAAAAGCGACTGCTAAAGATAGGGGACCCCTTTTCTTTATGTTTAGTATTGATTAACTTTGTGGTTACTGTCCGACCACTCATATTTTTAGGTCGAGCGTTAGCGCGCATGCGCTTTTTGCAAGATCTTTTGTATTCAACACAACAACTTTATTTCTGCCTGCTACTTACCATTGGTTCCCTCCTCTGTTGCTGTTCTTTGCTGCCTCTGAAGTCATTCAGGCAGCAGATACATCACCTCCGGTCAAGGCTAAGGAGCACCGGCCAAGTACGGTCTCCTTATGGCTACTTTTTTTCATCTGTTGTTTTTCAGAACTTTTTTTTTTAAACCTTGCTTCAGGCCCATTGCTGCTTCTGCCCTGCTACCACCCTCTGACATAATGCAGCATTTCCCAGGATTTGCAATGTAAATGCCATGCTGCTGGACACCGGATTATTTTCACAACTCCGGTCCACTGGTATTCTGATTTTTTTTTCTGCCCACCCTCCCTTTCCGTGGCAGAGAGCAACCTAGGCAAGTCCATTTTCTATGCTGGCGGCTAAGACTAGATGAGCAGTGTTGTGTTTCCACTGCTCTCTATCTAGTTTGACTTCTCTGTGTGGCTCCACTCCCCACCCCTTGCGCCTGAGGCAGCCTTGCTCACCATGAGCTGAGTTCACAGCTCAGTGAGGTGGGGAATGGGATCCATTTAAGAAACTACAATGTAAAGTACTACCGTCTTTTATTTTTGCATTTACTAAAGCCTGTGTGCAAGAAGTGCAAATGTGCTGCTAGATCCTGTGTGGTGACCGCAAATTGTGCTTTTTAAATTTAATTCAGTGATGTAAGGAGTGTTGTGCGACCTTTCCTCAAAGTGCCCTAATAATATTCAGTAGCAGATATACTTCTCCTGTTTCACATGTGCTGAGGTTTTCTCAATTTCCTTGGTTAATATACGGTAGTTGTTGATTGAACGGAAGTTAGCCATGATCTTGGGCTCAAGATGATGTATCTTCTGAAAAGGTATTACCTGCCCATTCTTATAGGGAGTGGAAGAATTTGCTGTGCACATGTAGGTTGCTTGTGTCTACAGGGGGATGGCTACACAATTGTCACTAATGCCTTATGTAACGTAACGTTTGCTTTTGTAACATGCTCACTTGTAATTTTTACTCGTGTTTCACTACTGTTCCTATTGTGAAGTGCTCTGACACCCCCGGGTAAAGTCTGTGCTATATAAAAACGCATAAAATAAAATAAAATACACATTCTCAGTTTCTGAATGTCTTTTCTTTTCTCTCTCTCTACACTTGTATGGCTGATCTCTGTATGCAGATGCCTGGTCCCTGTTTACATGTGAAAAGCCTGATCGTTATCTGCTTGTAGGTGGTCAGTGTTGTTCGCAGATGGCTAGCTCTGTGAGTGAATACATTGTCTATTTCGATATGTAGATATCTTTTCTCCCGTTTATGTGAATAGTTATTTTCTCTGTCAATAGATGGCTCATTTTTGTGCTTGGATGATATTTATTTGTAGGCAGATGGTTCATATCTCTGTGTAACTGATTTGTTATTCTGATTTAATAGATACATTGGTGTAATCTCAATGAACATACAAAAACAAAGACACTGTTTTGTTACTGGTAAACCTCACTGATTTATCTTCTCTTTATTTTTTTCGCTCTATATTTTAATGAGAAATGCATTCTTGTGTCATGTGACGACGTGTTTCATGAAACAATAAAAAAGTACAAAAACACTTGACATGAAATCAACTCAGCCCCAAATTTAACAATAATAAAATGAAACTGCAACAAAATAGAAATGTGAAAAGATCATTTGACTCGGAGAGAGGCAAAGGGGCGTAGTACGCTCAGGTCAGTCAATATTTTAGGCGCCCAATGCTGTTTAGGTGTTTGTGTTCCTATTTGTTGTTCCTTTCCCTTGGAGTCTTTCAAAAGAGTATTTTTTACCTCTCTGCTGTTATATTTTTGCATGCGCAATATATATTTTTTTTATTTCAAAGTGTTTTATTTATTTTATGCAAAAAACATTAGCATTGCTTGTTACAAGGTTAGCCAGTCGCAGTTTGTACAACAGTGTTGAGGCACTATGACACCGTTAGGTAGCTAACCCCACATGACGTTATTTACTGGAAACAAGAGAAAAGGTGACAGAGAAAGGCAGGAAGGTAAGGGGTGAAAGAAGAACAAGGAGACAGGCTCTAATAGTTATAAATCCTTTGATCGCCTGTCAAAACTGACACACGTCTAGCTTACTTGTGGAGAGATTGGGAAACATGTTGGCTCACCTACAGACCCGTGGGGCCATAATAGTTGCGCTCAGTTACATCCACTTGTCCGTACATCAAGAGGATCAGGGTATGTTTCGCCGGCATGTCTTGTTTTCATGGGGGTTCGTAAAAGTCTGATTTCTAAAATAGACTTAACTTCTGAGTGAGTAAAGAACTTCTGGTTCGGAGAACTGAGGGGCATATTATCAAGTAAGGGCGTTACATTATCGCCGCTTTTATCGGGAGAAAACTGCCGATAAAGCGGCGATAATGGCCTTGATAATATGCTCTATGAATTCCAATCGAAGCCCATGTTAGATGTGAAGACATCTACATGGGCTTCGATTGAAATTCATAGAGCATATTATCAAGCCCATTATCGCCGCTTTATCGTCAGTTTCCTGCCGATAAAAGGGGTGATAATGTATCGCCTGTCCTTGATAATATGCCCCAGCGTTTCCATGGTACTGATTTTGGGATGCACTTTGTCCATGAAGCCTTTACCAGTGATATGTACATCTTGGTGTGGGACAAAGTTCACATATGACAAACCCACTTTCCTATTGAATCTATTCTGAATGTGGGACAGTGCAGTGCTTGTTATATTCTCAACGTGGCTCTGAAGTGACATCTAGAGGCTTTGATACGAGAGACCTGAATTCATAGTGGGAGAGAACTAGTCTCTCTAGAAAATATTTACATTAAGAGCTCATTTGTGAACAGACACATTTATGCTGAAAAACTTTCTCTGGAATGGAGATATATGAGGGTGTGTTGCTTATCAAGTACAATCAATCCGTGGGACAATAAAACAAGCATTTGCAATGCAACAGGTCTCACATTTCCGAGAGTTTGAGCAACTGACATTGTAAATGACAATGCTTTTTATTTATGTCTTTTGAAAACCTGCTAGAGGTGCGTATACACGTACTTTGTACTTATAAGTCATTGCTTATAAGAATTAAGGCTGGCAGTAACTGTGCCTCTTTTGCTGCCAGGCTTGCTCCTCTGTAAGCGAGGACTATAAGTGCAAAGTGTGTGTTTAGGCACCACTTGCAGGTTTTCAAAAGATATAAATAAAAGGCATTGTCATTTACAATGCCAATAGCTCAAACTCTCGTAAATACGAGACCTATTGCATTGCAAATGCTTGTTTTATTTTCTTCTCTCTTTTCTGAACGGGAATTTAGGGAAGTGGTTGACTGACCTATCACCCTTCCATGGTCCTAGTGACACATGTGTAAGGAAGGCCCCAGCAGCCCTGCAGCGCAGGGGGTGCTGATCTTCCAGGGGACCTCTAAACCCTTCAGGGGTCGCCTATTCAGCCAAAGATATAGTAGATTCAGGGGCCCTTCATCCAGAGCTTAATTTGAGCCGGTAATTTCCAGTGCTCGACACCAGCACCTAATTGCCACACCCGGGCTTATGACAGTCTGCCACATGGTGGCGCTGTCTGGCTTATTTATGTATGAGCACAACAACAGCAGTTTCTTGGTTCAATTTGCATTTACAATGACTAATACCTGACTGCCAAACCATTCTTATAGCTTTGGGAGCCTGGAATAGTTTGAATTGTCACACTTGTAGAAGTGTGAGCTGTGGCTGTGTTTGTACTGTCATTGGCAGCTTGCAGGGGGAATGTGTGGTGCAATTTGCATGGCCCCGACGAGAGGCTGAATTGTTCCCATGAGGCGCAGGGCCAAGACTGATTTGCAAATGGCTGGGTTGAAACTGGAATGGCATAGTGAGCAAAAAAACTATGGATTTAGGCTCTGATCTCTGTACTGGGGTGAATGTTTGACAATGTTCTGCATTCTGTCCATCAATTGTTCTTTTTGCATTTGTCACCATGACAGCCCCAGGCTCTTATTCTACAAATTAAGCACTGCCCTCATCCCATTCTGCGAGAGGGGGGGCTATTGGGAGACGTCATTTTGTGTCACTCCTCTGCAGTGACGTTTGGAGGCTTTGACCCGCCTCAAAAACTAAACAACTTTTAAAAATTCAGGCTGCGGGGTAAATCTCCCCTTTAACCCCAAACAGTTTGGTTGCACTGTGCCGTAAAACTAGCCTACACGATTAGGCAAGTAACCAGTAGATTCCACCGTTTACAGTTATTGGACGTAACTCACTTAGATCTCGTGCCAAACAAGGCATACTATTTTCCCGTGAGGTGTGTAAAAAGGGAAACATCATTTTCAACGAAGGCTTTTCTACGCGTGACGTTTACTACGAGGCACTTACCTCGCAAACGTCTTTTCCACGCGTATGCCTTCAACGACAGTCTTTACCACGCATATACGTTCTGGCTAGGGGGAGGCGTGGAATTCCTTCCAGTCGTTCAGCGTGGGATTGGGGGGTTGGCGGGGGTCGGCTGGGGGAGGGGCTGGGGGGGCCTGGGGGGGTCTCCCCCCCCAAAAATAAACAAAGGAGCGGGTTAATTAAATTTAAAAAAAACGCACTTCAGTACCACCGAGGTAAAAGGAAAGTGCCTCCCCCAAAGACGTGCCGTTACGTCAAAATAGTAGTCCTTTTTTAATTTTGGCAGACGTGTTTTGACGCTTGTTTCGATGGTGGATGGAAGTACGGGCTGCTCGTGAAAGACGGGAAGGTGTCAGGTAAGAAAATATTCTTTATTATTTGTGTTTAAACGAAGGTTAAAATGCGTGGTATAATCCTTCGTTGCAAATTCCAGCGTGGTAAAGCCACTTGCGAACTAAAATTCGCGTGGTATTGCCATGCGTGGAACTTGTATTCGTGGTAACATCATATATTCGTGTAAAAATGTTGCATTGGGCCCGCATTGGTAGCATTCTTGCCGCAGAACTCTCCGCCTACCCTGCAGCAGCTTATGAATAATTCAAGCATTCGAGTTGCTCATTATTTTGGGTGTTTTACTTGCTTGTAATTAGTGCTTCAAGGTCGGGTAAAGAGCAGTAAATTGCTGCTCGACTGCGGCGACAGTTAATATGTCATGCTCTGCAACAAAGTTACCGTAAAGGGGAAGGCGCTGCCGTCTGAGCTGTGCTTTTGAAGGGGTTGGTAATTTTGACCTGTTCTCACCCACAGCGCAGTTTATGCTCGAATAGCAGGGCACTGGGCAAGACTTCGTTGCAAAAAAATCATCCACTTTACATTCTATGTGGCTGTATTTGTTGTAAAAATCTAATGAGGAAAGTTTTATAAAACGCCATTTCAGAATTTCTTTATCGAAAATGGAATACCTAGGCATCTCGAGTGGAGTAGAAAATTATTATATTGGAAGATTTTCAAATGAGGCCCCTCTAAAAAGTCTGCCCAGGCAGGTCATATGTTACTGTGAGATATAAGAACATTTATTAAATGATCATGTGTTGTAAGACCTTGAAGCAATTGCTGGTCTGTTCCATGCTTCACATATTGTATTGTAATTGTATTGTAATTGCATTTATATAGCGCTTACTACCCCCGAAGAGGCGTCAAAGCGCTTTTTTGGCGAGTAGCACGCTACTCCGGGACCCATAGAGGATTAGCGTTGAATTAGTATAGTGAATTAGTATAGTGAAACATGCAAGTACATTTTAAGTGGTGGATAGGTTAGTCAGTTATTTGGATTTGGAATGATAGCAGAAGGATAGGAGAAGGACAAAGGTTTGTATTTATATAGCGCTTGTTGACGCATGCTCTTCAGGAAACCTATAAAGGATTAGTGGTGAATCAATATGGTGAAATATAAAGTAATTTCAGTGGTGGATATTAGTCAGTTATATGGAGTGAGAAGGATAGCGGAGGGATAAAAGGGGAAGAAAGATTTGCATTCATATAGCACTTGTTACTCCTCATGGGTGTTGAAGCGCTTTTCTGGCGAGTAGCACTCCACTCCGGAACCCATTAGTGTTGAAAACTAGTATAGTAAAATATGAAGTCATTTGAGTAGTGAATATGTTATTCAGTAATTTGGGTAAAGAAGGGTAGGTGGTGGGATAGAAGAGGGAAAGAGGTTTGTATTTATATAGCGCTTGCTACCCCTGATGGGGATTTTGAAACGCAAGTAGCACGCTACTCTGGAACCCATCAGGTTTAGTGTTGAATTAGTATCAATCTCCTGGATCAAATCTTTGTGTGAGCTAGGTACATTTAACTCGCCACTTTGCCGGTAAAAATAAATTGGACAGAACAGAATAGGGTTGTCCACCTTAAATACTAGAGAACTTTAGGAAATTCAGTTTGTCCACTCTTTACCAGAGTGGTGTAATATTTTATGGAGTATTGCAACATTAGCAAACTTTTTGTAATGGTTCAAAAATGCATTTGCTTTTAACATTCATTGTTCTTATCTGCTTTCTTCTAAATGTGCCATTTCTCATTCGCTACTTAAAAATCTGGGCTTTTGGATGTAGTGGTGTCACACGTACATGTCTACCAATGCGCAGCATGTCTCAATTCAGCAAGGAAGATTTTGGATGCCCGATGTGGACTGGAGGAGTAGGGGCCAGAAAAGCCTTGTGCAGCTGATGGAGTGTTGATATGGTCTCAAAACGCTCAGTTTCACTCCTTAATCTGTCATTGATGCAGTTCGATAATTTTTTCTGATTTTTGTTGTTTAAAGCACAAAAGGCTGCAATTGTTATACTACATATCTGTCCATATTTACTAGCACTGTACTTTGGAAACAAGGTAGTTCTCGCAATTATGCACACATTCAGTTATTGGCCCACTGCTAACAACACATCAGGTGGAGTATAGCTTTTGGTGATCAACATTCCCTCATCTCTTCCACTACTTGGTCATAATGTGGTGGCAGAACAATGAAAATGGAGGCACCCTCCAGCTATGCATTGGGTGCAGCAGTGCTTTAGGAGCCCTGAAACTGATAATGCCTCTCGCTTTCAATATTAGTGAGTCTAGGAACTTCCATGTTGGCCAGATGTCTGAAGTGCTTTTGAGATTTTCATTATTGCCGGGGATGTGAACCAGGAAGAATTCAAGAGTCGTCTGCTAAATCATTGTGCCGGCCTGACATGAAGTATAGCAGGAAAAATAAATTTGCTTTGGAAAGAGAACCCTGTATAAGAAATTCTCAGTCTGCGTACTCAAATATGAGTCTGGCGAACTGTCAGTTTTCCAACAGCAGTGGCTCTGCTGGCTCTGCCTGCACAACACATTATCCGATGGCCTGATGGAGTAGGGGCCATTGGAGGAGGGCATCAAACCACCCGCCCTATTTAGAGAGGATGGTCAGATGTACTTTTTTTCTGTCCATCACAGCCAGGCAAAACCAGATGATCATGAACATACAACAAAAGCATTGATCCCCACACTCTGGAAGAACACCCCCAGGATTTGGGGCTATTTTTGTTTCGCAGAAACAAACTCCTGCTTTGGTAGGTTGTTTCTGAAGAATAAAAGATGTTTGCTACACAGCCTCCCATAAGATGGTGGCTGCACATCAAGCGGCTCCTAGGGTGTGTGCTGGGCAGGTGGTGATCTCTTCATTTTGGTGCACCATAGTCAAAACGGGCTGATGGACGAGCTGGACTATGCCACACACTTATGGCAGGCCACTCGCATTAATGGAAAGAATGTCTCCAAAAAGTGGGGGAATAACTTCCATGAGAGGAAATCTAGATTAAAGAATAATTTAGCACTGTCCCTGTGACAAAGCTCTGTTCATCATACAAAATAACACTCATACAATTATCTAGCCAAACCAATAATCACAACACATTCATCATTCAGTTATAAAGTACCAGCACCCTCAACATGTGTTTCTGAAAGTCTGTAATTAACAATAACAATAATAATAATATTAATAATAATAACATTACTAATTGTTAATGTTATTATCTAACATAAATGTTCATATTTGTGAGGAAAAAGTCATCATCACAATGCTTTCTTATATCCCAAAAAGCTTCATATTTATCGGTAGTAACATGGATATATAATTCTCTGTTCTGTTTCACCATTTGTTGGCTTAACTCGCATACACATTTATACACTCATTGGCCTAACTCACACAACACATTATCCATCCATTGCCTAATGAACATAAATGTAAGCACTGTGTTAGCATTTGTTGTAAGTGCAGTTACCAGTCCCTCCGCTCTTGTTGTCTCCAGTTTTAATAGTTTGTCAAAAAGTTACCTAAGTCCCTTTAGTGCTTTGGCTGGGTGAGCAACGCTGTAGGTGAATGTATGTTGACAAGTAAATGTAGACTGCTTAGTGAAGACCCAAAAGTAATATAGGAAATGGAGACGGTGGAAGATGATTAAAACAGGCATTGGTGGGTGAATCTGCATGTTAGACCAGGCATCCTTGGTGTGGTTTCCCCTGACTTTTTTCTTTCTAAACTCCTGTTTTGCAGACTTCATTTTTGTTGGCTTTAGGATTCTGGGCACTTTACCACTGCTGACCAGCGCTAAAGTGCTAGTGCTTGTTCCCTAAAATAAGGTAACATTGACCACTCCACAACTGGAATGTTTAATTGTTTATAAGTCCCTCGTAAAGTGCACTACTTGTGCCCAGGACCTGTACACTAAATGCTACTAGTGGCCTGCAGCATTAATTGTGCCACCTACTTCACTAGTCCTTTAAATATGTCTCATGCCTGCCATTGCAGAGCCTGTGTGTGCAGTTTTAAACTGCCCTGTCGACCTGTCAAGTTAACCTTCTTGCCAGACCCAAACCTTCCTCTTTGATACTTATAAGTCACTGCTAAAGTAGGCCCTGGGCAGCCCCAAATGCAGAGTGCAGAGGATTAAAAAAGTTGGACATGTACTTTTTAGTTTTACATGCCCAAGTAGTGAAAACTCTTAAATTCATTTTTCACTACTGCAAGGCCTAGCTCTTCCATAGGTTAACATTGGGTTTACCTTATTACGTTATTCTAAATGGGAAAATATATATATTTTGAGTTTGGTGTCTGTGGACTCCCAATTTAAGATCACAATTTATGGTAAAGTCAGATTTTAAGTTGTAACTCTGAAAATGTAACTTTTAGAAAGTTGGCATTTTCTTACTTCAACTATTCTGTGCCTCTGTCTGTCTCAGAATACATGTCTGGAGTGGGTGACAGTTGGGCTTTGTGCATTCCCTCTAGGCAGTCATGCACAAAGGGAGCTGAGGTGTGCCTGGTGAGCCATTCACTTCCTGATGATCCATCACAAGGCTGATGGGTCTTCCTGGGCTGGATGGGAGAGACTAGCTGACACTTTTATCTGAGTAGGGCTGTGCCTGTTCCACACAAAGAGCTGAATAACCCCTTGTAGTGAGTCTGGAGCCTGGGCAGGAGGGGCAGGGACCTTGTGCACTTCAAAGGTCTCTCTTTGAAGTATCCCCAGCTTTAAAGGCACAACTGGGTATAAATACTGGACCCCTGACACCACCAACTCAGTACACTTTTGGACCTGAGGACACTCTGCCAAGTAGAAGGACTGCTGTGCTGCTAAAAGGACTGTCACTCTACTGGACTCTGCTGGACTTTCCTGCTCCACTGTACCTGCCCTGCTACCCTGCTGCCCTGCTGCCCTGCTGTCCTCCTTGCCTAGTGTGGAGGACTGGAACTGATACTCTACATCTCAAGAAAAAAGTGACTCAAAGGCTTTGCTTGCTGCCTTGCATTCTTTTCTGAAGTCTCAGTGACATCAAAGACTTCATTCAACCCTGCAACAGCCTCTGAAGTCAGACTCGGCCAAGTTTGAGTCCTGCCATGCCAACCGTTGTCAATCCAGTACTGCCAACAAAACAGCACAGTAAATGATGAACTTACAGCGCACCAGGAGGCAGCAATCGTTATTTGGGATGTTCAATGATTCCCTCACTATTACCCTCCAACAGTTCCTTTAATTTCTCCATAACCCCTCTCTCTCTTTGTATTTTATTTGTTTCATTGGGCTTCTCATACAAGTGTAGGAACAATTTACACAGACAGAGAAAATGAATCATATGTGTTTAAATCAGTGTATAGAAAATGTTACATAAGACAAAGGGGTCTACAAGGTGAAAGATTCACATGTCATTCATACTGGCTGCTATTGGTTTAAGAGTGCTTGGTCTGGGGAAGCACAAACTCATGATTCAGAATGTAACACACTGGTTAGGGTTGACTTTTCTAATGAGAATTTATTTCTACCCAAATAAACCGTTTTTTAGCAAAATTAGGATAATGAAAGACTGGATACAAATATAACTTTCTAACCTTGATAACGATTGTAACCTATGAATTGCACAGTAACAAAAGGATCTCTGTTACAAAATCAGTAAGCGACTGAGCTATGCACATAACATACTGTTGTGTGATCTGCATAATTCATGTTCTTTGTAGCAGGCACATTAACCGTCTGCACAACTTTAGATGAGTCAAAATTACCACTAGACAAAACTCTGATCTCTCCAACTGGTACATTAATCAACAGAGTTATCTTGGTTCTTGTATTGTTGCCTGAAAACTGTTGGATATACAAGGAACTCTGCTGTGTTTCTGAAACTGCTGCACTGCTACAAAATCCAGCCCCCTTTTACAAAAGTGATTCCCCACCCTTTCAGATTCCCAGGGAAATGCCTGATGGTTCGTGGCAAAGTTAGAACATGAGAAATGATAGGAGCATTCTGTATGTCCGAAAATCTGAAAGTGTCTTTCTTCTATCTCTATTTTCGCTTTTACACGACCACGAGTGAGACGCCAGAGCACAGACACTTGTTAGGCACGGTCTCTAGGCGACCGCGAAGATCACATGACCCTCCGGGGGCCTAATAGGCATCTAACTCTTACTGCACGGTCCGATCATATGACCAGCTTAGGACCAATCAGCAAACTGTTCTTAACTTCAGGGGGCCCAATAGGCATCTAACTCTTACTGCACGGTCCGATCACATGACCGGCTTAGGACCAATCAGCAAACTGTTCTTAACTGCAGTTTCAACTCCGTTCAGGTACCTCCCCAACCGGCTCGGAAGACGGTGAAGAGGTACCGACGGAGAGGTGAGATGTACCAAAGCTCTCTCTTTTTAAGCTCTGTTTTCGCCATTATACTTTCCTTACAAAGGTGAAACTTATGACTTGTTAGAACTTTGTCTTAGAATCTCCTTTGAGACCGAGGTAATATTGGCGTAACAACGAAGTACGAGTGAAGCCCACATGAGCTGTTTAGCATAATGGCATTCTCTACATTCACTCAGCTTCGTCGGTGGGTGTATTTGTTTTTGGGGGCATTAAGACTTGAGATGTAGGACGACAAAGCAGTACCGCACATGTTTTTGACACCTCTTTAATATAGACACTACTAGATAGCGGTCGTCTAGTCCTCATGATACTCTGCGGTTACTAACTTGATGAAATCAGCCATGATTCTTTCTTTTGCCGGTCATCATAAGAATCTCTGAAACTTTTTATGTGCTTCTCACATACCTTCTTGAAGCAGAAATTCGGTATCATATATCTTTTGGAGTACTGGTGTTTGTTATTTTTAGTTGACAGGAAGCGATTACATATCTTTGCTCTTGCTTCCTTTTTAATAGAGCGGTGCTTACCTCGTTTCCTGAGCCGTTGCCAGGCGGGATGGGGCCCACTACTTCGACTACAAGGGTAAGACGAAGTACACTCTGTCACATGCAAGAATTACATCTAAGTGTCTTCATGTTTGAAAACTTGAGAACCAATGTGTTGTTCTACTAAACAATCAGGTTTAAGTTAAATGTGGATTAATTACACGTTACCATGTCTATATGTATGTGGTCATTTTTACTGTTTTCTGTCTGTGTTTTTTTCTTCCCACCAGTGACATACAATACACCTGCAAGTAAAGACTACACCTAGGAATCCAGGTGATCTTTTTTCATGCTGCAGTATGTTAATTATGTAGTCACTTTTTAACACTTCACTATATTCTTGCAGTAGCATTATCTAATATCTAGGTTCTGATGAAAGCAATGGACTCGTTAGTCCTTTCAAATTGCTGAAACATGTTGACCATCTCTACATTTAGGTAGATATTTGTTAAGTCTACCTTTGCTGCTCTTTTAATATTGGTGGAGCGAGCAAAAAACAGAATAAACTCTTCATTCTTGCTCCCTCACCCAATTTTATTCTCACCAAGCACGCACTTCTTTTTCTTCACAAGCACTGCAAATCAGTCACCCCTATACCCACCAACTGGTACTTTTTACACTCTAACCATACTGGTCACTGCCAGGTTTACAGGAGGATATGAGATCTGACCTTCCATCTCTACCGGCAGTGGTCCAAGTATATGGCTTACAGGAATCCCAAATGATGAAGGGCGGTTCCGAGTTGTGACTGATGGGTAACCTGATAGGTCTTATAGGGATCACAGGACACTTTTCTATGTTTTTTCTTTGGCTTTAAGTGGGTTGTCATAGACAGTATTAGTTCAATGTACCACACATAGATTTTGTATTTAGACCCTTTGACATCTTTGTGTTTCATATGTTCATTTAGGAAATGTGTCTCTGCATGGTCTTTAAACTCCCTTAGGCCCCCCTTTACCTTATTGTTTTTGATGTTCTAGAGCAGCTGCTGAGCTGCGGGCCTTTCTTATATCAGAACAAATTAAATGTGTTTAGTCTTACACAAGGTAAGACTTCAACGCTCTTCACTGTGTCTTCTGATATAGTACGCACCTAGTCACAATTGAGATATTGATACCATGGCAGAGAATCATGGGTTAGCATTTGATGAAGACGACGTACAGCGGGTTCTTAATGATCATCCGAATCTCCTGGACTCCATACCTGTAGTCATCAGTAACAGCGAAGATGACTGGGGAAAAGTTCTGGGTTTAAAAAAATCACAATCCCGCACCATCTTACATGGAACCATCATGGCTCAATATTTAAGGAAAAATTGTGCTCCCTCTGGTTTGATTGTGACCAATGCCCCAAGACTATTCCTAAAAGATAAGGAATTTTTGAAAAACTGGTCCCTCATTGCTTGGAGGTGTACCAGAGATTGGTTGATTTTAATCATACAGACTTCACAACGAATAGCGGATGCAATCCTAATCGAGATACAGGTTCTTGAATACCAAATCAAAACAACTTAAACAAGCAAACTCTTTAAACAGAATCAAGATGAAACAAACAAGAGCAAACAATATTTTAAAGACTTTACTCTGTTTACAGAGATGGAAAAATTCAAGAAGGATCTCGATAAATTTAGTTTTGAGAAGGTGTATCCCTATACAAGCGATTCCTATATACCCCCAGACTTCAATAGCAAGGGTCGTAGGATCGGGTCATCATATGGGTCATCAACCTCTGAGGATAATTCTAGTGATTCAGACTCCTCCAATCAAAGTAATCCCCAACAAAGAACCCTTGGGAAACGACATCAACGAAACTGGAGAGGTAATCAGAATCAAAACCAGTCATGGTGGCAACCCGCTCCTTGGCAATTTGGAGGCCCTATGTTTCCACAACAGATGGGACCTTTTCCACAACAAATGGGGCCATTCCCACCACCCCAATTCTCAGTCAATTTTGGAGGTCAGCCGCCTTTTTTAGGGTTTGGCCGTGGCAGATCTCGAGGACGGAGAAGGGGCCCACAACCCCAAGTCCATTTCAGTCCTCCGTCTACCTCAACGAGGAACTTGAGGAGTACAACGACGAAGAACAAAACAACGGGACCAGCCCAAGTGAACACGGAGGCGGGCTCATCATCAACTTGAGCTCACATACCGTCACCCCTATGGAAGACAAAGCCCTAATAGAGGTTTGGGCTTTGTGCCCACTTTCAGAAATGATCATTTTGAAACCAATATAGAGATGGCCAAGTTCTTCCGGCAGATTCGCCTGCAGTTCTTCTTTTCAAAATCTAACCAGAGAGAACCAGACCCAGAAGATGTGAATACCGGTCTAAAGAAAAAATCAACGTTCAATCCTGGATCCCATATGGTTCCTGTGCTAGTACTTAATTTTGAACAAGCTATAGAGAAAGATATTGAAACCCTGTTCTCAACAGAGAAAGAGACCTTCTGTAACTTCTCTAAAGCTGAACAAGATGCATTGAAATCTCTTGCTTCCAACACTGAACTCACCATCAAACCAGCGGACAAGGGGGGTGCGATTGTCCTCATGGACACTAGAGATTATCGCACTGAATGCTTACGACAACTTAACAACAGACAAGCATATTGCCCCCTCGCTCAAGATCCGACAGCCGACATGTGAAAGACGATCCATGAGATGGTGGAGGAAGCCCTTTCGGAGGGATGGGTTACTTGTCAAGAAGCTGCCTTCCTGTGTACGGAGAATCCAGTAATGCCCTACTTTTATTGTCTCCCGAAGGTGCATAAAGAACAAAGGCCACCACCAGGCCGCCCGATAATCTCGGGCATTGGATCCATTTTGGAACCACTCTCCACCTTCGTCAATCATTTCCTGCGCCCTATGGTACAGGAAATGCCCACATATCTTAAAGACACAACAGATGTGCTACGTCTTCTTCCGGACATGGTATTCGATGCAGAGAAAGACCATCTTGTCTCATTTGACGTGGAATCACTCTATACGTCGATACCTCAAGACAAAACTTTAGAAGTTATTTCTTCCCTCTTGATGGCTCGTGACTTAGATAGCATCACACCAGTCAGCTTCATCATGGCTTGTACCGCCTTAGCCATGAAGCAAAACTTCTTTAAGTTTGAAGACACGGTTTATCTGCAAATGTCAGGTACCAGCATGGGTAGCATTTTTGCCCCCAGCTTGGCAAACCTCTACGTACATCACTTTGAGCAAGAGCATGTCCTCACGAATGATAACCCCTATATCACCTCCATAAAAATGTGGAAAAGGTATATCAATAATATACTAGTGATATGGCGAGGGACACATGAAGATCTACTGGCATTCCAGAGCTGGTTAAACAGCAGGAATAATTTTCTTCGTTTCACTGTGGAGGTCAGCAAAACTAATATTGCTTTCCTGGATCTCATGATTTTCACCACTCCAGAAGGGCTCCAATCAGAGCTCTACAGAAAACCGATGGCGAGAAATTCCCTACTCTGTTTTGATAGCCATCACCTTAAATCCCTCAGAGAAAATCTACCCTTTGGGCAGTTCCTGAGGGTACAGAGGAATTGTTCAACCAAAGAAGGTTATAAGACACATACAACAGTCTACAAAACCAGCTTCATTGTAGAAAATACCCTCCTAAATTGGTACGAAAATCAATGAAGCGGGCCAAAAATAACAACAGACTGGCCCTCTTGGAACCTACATCGAACAGATTGACTTGTGTCAGCACTTTTGGGACCTTGTCCAACAAGATTCAGAAAATAGTAAAAAAACATTGGCCCATTCTGAATTCAGGACAAGAAACCATTGCAGCACCACTTTTCTCTTTCAAGAGAGGTCCTAATTTGAGGGACCGAATTGTCCATACCAGACCACCCATTAAAATGCCAAGGGCTCTTGGAACGATTTGGGATCTTCCACCTGTAGCAGGGCACCATCCCTGTGGATCGTGCCAAGTTTGCCCACAAACCAACAAGTCAACTGAGATTGACATAGGTACTAACAGACCATGGAAACAAATTAAATTCACCAACTGTAACAGCGAGAAGCTGATCTATCTCATAACCTGCCCATGCGGCTTGAAATATGTTGGGATGAGAACTCGGAAAATAAAAATTCGCATTTCCGAACATAAGAGCACGATTCGTTGTAAAAGGCAGGCAACCAAACTTACCAATCATTTTTTGGAAAAACAACATGCCCCTACTGCATTTGTTTGGACTGTCCTTGAGAAACCCTACATCCCTCCCCATGTCACGGACCATTCCAACTTTCTTTTACATTAGGAACAAAAATGGGTGTTCAAATTGGGGACAAACAAAGGCGGATTAAATGATGATATACCTTGGTCTACTTTATAACTATGTCTGTTGCCACACTCTTCTTAAGAGAGGCTAATAGTGACTGTGTTTGATGTACAGCCATCTACAGCTTTAATGTGAGGGTCTCGGTATTGACATCATAATATAGTGGAAGAGCTTGACATATTAGAGATGGAGTCATATTTGTAGAGTAGGCGGATTTAAGAATATACCCGCCCCTTTTGTCTATTAATAATGTCTCCACGTTTTGTGGTTATTAATAACAAAAAATTACAACTCTTCCGGTTTGTGGCAAAGTTAGAACATGAGAAATGATAGGAGCATTCTGTATGTCCGAAAATCTGAAAGTGTCTTTCTTCTATCTCTATTTTCGCTTTTACACGACCACGAGTGAGACGCCAGAGCACATACACTTGTTAGGCACGGTCTCTAGGCGACCGCGAAGATCACATGACCCTCCGGGGGCCTAATAGGCATCTAACTCTTTCTGCACGGTCCGATCATATGACCGGCTTAGAACCAATCAGCAAACTGTTCTTAACTGCAGGGGGCCCAATAGGCATCTAACTCTTACTGCATGGTCCGATCACATGACCAGCTTAGGACCAATCAGCAAACTGTTGTTAACTGCAGTTTCAACTCCGTTCAGGTACCTCCCCAACCGGCTCGGAAGACGGCGAAGAGGTACCGAAGGAGAGGTGAGATGTACCAAAGCTCTCTCTTTTTAAGTATTTGTACGAAAAAGCAGCAGCGGACCTTAAAATGCCGCACCTAAACTCCAGTGCCAATAGGTCTATGATCAAGTCAGTTTGATATTGTGCTGCCAACCCCGACACCAGCTGCTGTTTGGCGTCGCTCTCTCTTTTTAAGCTCTGTTTTCGCCATTATACTTTCCTTACAAAGGTGAAACTTATGACTTGTTAGAACTTTGTCTTAGAATCTCCTTTGAGACCGAGTTAATATTGGCGTAACAACGAAGTACGAGTGAAGCCCACATGAGCTGTTTAGCATAATGGCATTCTCTACATTCACTCAGCTTCGTCGGTGGGTGTATTTGTTTTTGGGGGCATTAAGACTTGAGATGTAGGATGACAAAGCGGTACCGCACATGTTTTTGACACCTCTTTAATATAGACGCTACTAGATAGCGGTCGTCTAGTCCTCATGATACTCTGCGGTTACTAACTTGATGAAATCAGCCATGATTCTTTCTTTTGCCGGTCATCATAAGAATCTCTGAAACTTTTTATGTGCTTCTCACATACCTTCTTGAAGCAGAAATTCTGTATCATATATCTTTTGGAGTACTGGTGTTTGTTATTTTTAGTTGACAGGAAGCGATTACATATCTTTGCTCTTGCTTCCTTTTTAATAGAGCGGTGCTTCCCTCGTTTCCTGAGCTGTTGCCAGGTGGGGTGGGGCCCACTACTTCGACTGCAAGGGTAAGACGAAGTACACTCTGTCACATGCAAGAATTACATCTAAGTGTCTTCATGTTTGAAAACTTGAGAACCAATGTGTTGTTTTACTAAACAATCAGGTTTAAGTTAAATGTGGATTAATTACACGTTACCATGTCTATAAGTATGTGGTCATTTTTACTGTTTTCTGTCGGTGTTTTTTTCTTCCCACCAGTGACATACAATACACCTGCAAGTAAAGACTACACCTAGGAATCCAGGTGATCTTTTTTCATGCTGCAGTATGTTAATTATGTAGTCACTTTTTAACACTTCACTATATTCTTGCAGTAGCATTATCTAATATCTAGGTCCTGATGAAAGCAATGGACTTGTTAGTCCTTTCAAATTGCTGAAACATGTTGACCATCTCTACATCTAGGTAGATATTTGTTAAGTCTACCTTTGCTGCTCTTTTAATATTGGTGGAGCGAGCAAAAAACAGAATAAACTCTTCATTCTTGCTCCCTCACCCAATTTTATTCTCACCAAACACGCACTTCTTTTTCTTCACAAGCACTGCAAATCAGTCACCCCTATACCCACCACTGATACTTTTGACACTCTAACCATACTGGTCACTGCCAGGTTTACAGGAGGTTATGAGATCTGACCTTCCATCTCTACCGGCAGTGGTCCAAGTATATGGCTTACAGGAATCCCAAATGATGGAGGGCGGTTCCGAGTGGTGACTGATGGGTATCCTGATAGGTCTTATAGGGATCACAGGACACTTTTCTATGTTTTTTCTTTGGCTTTAAGTGGGTTGTCATAGACAGTATTAGTTCAATGTACCACACATAGATTTTGTATTTAGACCCTTTGACACTTTTGTGTTTCATATGGCCAGTGCAGCCTTCTTTGCAACCCAAAAGTTAAGATGCCACATTGACTAGAATAATGAGGTGTGCAACATCAAGACTATAATTTTCAAACTGTGCATAAGCCTGGAAATATCACAATCCTGCCAATTTCTGCTCCATGTTTTCATTGAATCTCACACAGTATCAAACCTCTATTGCATAAGAAAAACACTTCTGCATTGAGATGCAGATTCATCCATTTTTCCATGAAAAAGAGTGATATAAAAGCCATATCAGGGGAACGTACACATGTTAAAGTGGCTGAGATCTTTCACATTTAGTGTTTGAGAGACTTGGACAGTCCAAAGTTGGCCCTATATGGCACAGATATTGGACACTGGAAGTGTTACATCTCTGCCAAGAGTGATGTCAATATCTTACCAAAAGTGATATACATTCAAAAAACGAAGGAGAATTCCTCTTGCTGCTGACCAATTGCTTCTGAAACATCACACTCAATGAACGTGGCGCAGATCACTCTGGAATTTGTGTGCACCCAGTCTCCATGAGGAGTATTCCGCCATTTGCAGGGAGCACCAGGCATAAAAGAAGTAGGCCAGGAATACAGGTGCATATTAACAAGCCCCTTATCGCTGCGTTATCGGCACTTTTCTGCCAATAACTAACCCTGGGCGTAGTGTGCGGAGTGGGGCTCCGCGGAGCTACGCGAAGTGGGCGCACAACTACGCCCACCCGCGCACTCCGCGCAGCCCCACTCCGTGCCGCCCGCCTCCCTCCCGCCCTCCCTAAATACATAAATAAAAGTTTAAAAAGCTTTTAAAAACACTTACCTTGTCTGCCGCGTCCCCGGGGCTCCCTCTCGCCGTCCCGCGATTCGCGCCGCCATCGATTCGGATACTAATGCGCATGCGCGGGCGGCCGCGCATGTGCATTCCTCATGAGAAATGCGCATGCGCGGCCGCCCGCGCATGCGCATTAGGATCCGAAATGGCGGCGTGAATCGCGGGACGGCGAGAGGGAGCCCCGGGGACGCGGCAGACAAGGTAAGTGTTTTTAAAAGCTTTTTATACTTTTATTTATGTATTTAGGGAGGGCGGGAGGGAGGCGGGTGGCGGTCGGCTACGCACCATCTGCGGAGCGCGCGTAGTGCCGCCTGGCTACGCCCGCTACGTAAAATGCGTAGAAGACGGCACTCCGTGCACTCCGTGCACGGAGCGTAGCTGGCCGCCCACCCTTACCAATAACGCAGCGATATCTGCATCGCCCTATGATCAAGGCAGCGTTAAGACAATTAACGTGCGTTAAGTCAATTAACGTGGCTTAAAGCCACGTTAATTGACTTAATGCTGCCTTGGTAATAGGGCCCCTTTCACGATAAACTCATCGTGAAAGGGGGAGTGCAGTGGGTGTTGCTGTGGGCGTTCCACCGCAACACCCATTCACTTCGACGCTGCCACCTATTATCAAGCTTGGCGATAATAGGTGGCAGCGCCGAATTTAAGAACAGGTCAGACCTATTCTTAAGGTGGCGAAACGAGGCGAAATGCTTCATTTCTCCTCGTTTTTGCTTTTTCCATGTGTGCTGCCTTGTGCAGCATACATGGAAAAAGCAAAATGCCAAGGTTGGTTTATGTACAGGAAGGTATTCCTTCATGTACATAAATAAACCTCTTTTTAAAAATGCCAGTTTGTAACTTACATGTGTGCTGCATGAAGCAGCACACATGTAAGTTACAAAATGGCATTTAAGCTTTGTTTATGTGCAGGAAGGAACTCCTTCCTGTACATAAACAAACCTTCCCTGCCTGCTCTGGCGTTAAGTTGTAAAACATATCGCCATCACAGGGGGAAACGCTAGGCTGCACCATATCCTCGGTAATATGGTGCAGCCTAGCATTTCCGAAGTGGCGAAGAGAGGGGTTAAGCCAAGGCGGCTAACACCTCTCTTCACCACTTTGTTGCTAATATGCCCCATGGTGTGAAATGAAGGTAATTGAACTTGGACTTATCCTTCAATCTCCAAACAAACGCTCGGGTTTCTAAAAAGGGGCGTGGGCAAGTCTATTGACTTGCCATTCCAAAGATGGGGCATTGACCATAGAACATGATTAGGGCTCCTAATTTCATGGTATTTATTTTTTGATGTTTACAACTGTATCGATCCATATTTATTTTTTGCTCATTTTATATGTATTTATCTGCATTTATTTTTGGTTAGTGTAAAAATGAAGCTGCAATGGGTATATTTCCACATTTCTTTAACCAGTAAACCCATACTCACGTTTGAATGTCTATGGGCTTTACACATTTCCAGTACAGTGCAAACACCCGAAAACAATTACTTTGTATAACAGCTCAAACATGTCCATATCTATAGTTATTTAAACTTCATTTGGAAATCTTTGTTCTTTTTTTTTAACTCCCCTACCTGTAAAACAGCACAGTTACTGACGTGCCACTCATGATAAACAGTACTGATAATCACCCAAAAGAAGCCCTATTTTTCATATTTGTCCATATTGAAGAATACATACACTTAGCAAAATAGATGATTTTCTGTCTTTATCTATCTGTACAAATCAGTAAAAAAGAAAAAAATGGGAGCCTTAAACAGGATTCAAAATTCTAAATCTGAGATGGGGTCGAGTCTTTTCATTTGATGTCAGATCCTGTTTAATCATATGTTAGGGGAACAGGCACTAGAGGAATATGCACCACAACACATTTGTTCCTTTATTTTTTATAATGTTTTCCCCCAATTTGCTCCTATTTTTGTCTCATAGTTTTAGTTTCATCAGATTGATCCTCTGGATTTCTGTGCCTGAATTCTTTTTTACTTCGTTCGCAGCCCTGTTGATTTATTCGATTCTGATAGTCATCTTTATTCACAATATATAAGATTGTCAAGGAGGCTTTTCCTCAAATTAGGTTTATATCCTCTATGAGGCCCTCCTGACATATGTTATGTATACTATTTTCTGCAAAGCGGTACCGTGGCTACTTGGACTCACGATTTCTTCAGACCATCAAGAAAAGGGCGTCAACAGATATTCACAGCATCCGATCCTTGACAGAAAGAGATACTCAACTCTTGCCATGTGTGGCGAAGTCTAAGCAAGCAGTCAGCACCTGAACCTCTTGAGATATCACCAGTACCTCAGACTGGAAGAGAATGCACCTGTTGACTTCTGTTGATCTATTTCTGCTGAACAGAGGTTGTGTGGTGTGAGCAATACCCTGAGAGGTTTCCTCATAATCAAACTCCTTTGGCTAATGTTGCTGTTGACTTTTTTTTTCATTTATAGCCCACTGTCATCCTTGGGCAATGTGAAGGGGGTGATGGTGATGAAGCAAAGCTTCGCATATTTTGCGGCTTGCCGAAGTCAAGAACCTCGTTTATGTGTAATAAGGTAACAAAAGCGTATGTTTTACTAACATTTATTTTGTTTAGGCAAAAGTTCCCGAAGCTTGCCTATGTGTATTTCTAATGAATTTAATCCGTGTCCTCTAATATGGCCGCCGCTTGTATTTTAGTTACTGCGCATGCGTCAGCCACACTCACGTGTCCTGACGCGTCTGCAGAAGTGGAGGGAAAGTTATGCGCATGCGTAATTCATAGCTGTGCTTATCATGTGGTACTGCTCGTGCCACTGCTCTTGTGCCCGTATCAATGTAGCTAACATTTAGATGCAATAAGTTTATTTCTTGATGATGAGTTAAAAGTACAAACCCTGTGATGTGTTTTCATAATAACATTATTATGTATTAATTTGTTTTCGCTTACTTTTCATGTACCGCGGGAAATGGGGGTCTGAGTGAGAGGAGAGCCATATTGGAGGTCCCTTCTGCGCCTGTGCGACATTCGGTAGCACGAGGGACCTTGACAGATGGAACACCGCCAGTTGGCAGTGATGGGCAAGATGCTCCTGAGAAAGTCACCTCTGCCCTGCGAGAACAGCGAATGTTGCTCCTCATATGATACAATGTTAAATTGTCATTGTGTTTCTGCACAGTTTTTCCTGGGAACCCCAAACCTGCTAGGCGGTACCCAAGTATGCTAATGAAGGCTTAAAATCTTGTATTGTGATTGGTGTGTTACCCAAATCCTACCTTAGGACCAATCGAAATTGAGGGATTCTGACACTTTGCAACATTGGGGGGTGGTACACTGTCCCCAAACTGTATATCTACCCTGGGTTCACCTAGTGAACCGTCCGACTTGTCTGGTTTAGCTGACCTGTCACTGACCCAACGCACTCAATAGGTGACTGAAGATACAGAGCGCTGCGGAGCACTCTGTCCCAATTTGACCATAGACTGAGGTTCTACTGAACCTTAAAGTGCTGGCGAAGCACTTTGCTGGGAGTTCGCTGACCCAATCGGGGTCTTGATCGATAGCTGCAGAGCGGGTGGAGCGCAGGCGTTGCTTCCGAACTGTGGGTTCCGGTCCTGTCCTGAAGAGGGTCCTGTCCTGAGGGTTTGCTGTCCTGTCCTGAGGGTCCTGTCCTGATTCCTATTCCGAGGGTATCCTGTCCTATCCTGGGTGTCCATTCTGCACCTGCTGTCCTTTGAGGGGTATCCTTTCTTGAGGGTTTCCTGTCCTTAACTGACCCGTGGCCAGGGTTTGGTTTCCACACCTTTCTAGGTAAATATTGCTCTGAAAACTCTTAAAATCTTGCACCTTCTGAATTTCTAACTTTTGCTTTAATAAAGTTCAACATTGCACATGTGATATTTTCCATGCCTTTCTGCAACTATTGAAAGTCATTTATATTTTTCCATAAGTTTATTCCTATGTCTTCTCATTTGTTAGAAATTATATTTTGCGTAGCAGTGTGTCATTTCCTGGTATGGTCTAGAACTTCATTGCCTAGATTGTTCAAAGGCCCATTCACCTTAAGTGAAGCGTGTTATTCATTTTAAACTCTCCTATAGTCACCCACACTTAGGCTATCCCTGTTTAGATAATACTGACTTGCATAGTATCTTTTCTCGTTACAATTTATTAGTACCTTGATGATTACTCTGTCATTATTTCTTTATGCATATATAATTTACGTTATCTTGGTTATTGATTGCCTTGTTTTATTGTACCTCATGCAAGAAAATAATGAACTTTAGATAAACATTTTAAAACTTCCAGTTGTCCGTGGTCATTTAAACAGTATTTGAATGTTATTGGTTGGGTTTGTATTTTGCTGCCTTTCTTTTACAGCCAGCTCCCTGATTCATTGTGGTCATTAGGCACCCGCATCGGTGGATGGTAAGTCGGGTGCACCGAAAAATTGGTAGCAGGGAACACACACACACCAACTTGGTAGAGCTCGTGAAGTCACCTGATCGATGTATATGGTGATTTGAAAAGTATATGGGCCCTGAAGCCGGAAACGGCGAAAACTATTGGTCGGGTGGCCTCGCGCGCTCTATCAGTTTTCTGGTAGCTAGAGGGTGGTTAGGGACTAGTTGAGAGTAAGGCAGGGATTAGTTGGACTAGTTAAGTCGGAAGCTGCTATTATATTAATGCTGCTATAAGAGCGGCTGTTCTGAGGGAACTGATCACTCTCTTGTGAATACGCTGCTGAAATTCATGAATTACTGTATTGCCATTATTCTTGTTCTTATATTGTTATATGTACTAATCCATGCAATTGTCAATCGTTTTGTTGTATGTTGTCCGAACTCCCCGGGGAATTGAAAGGGCAAGTGGTGAATAGAATCCATTGTCCTGAGGTCACAGGTTCGAGGAAAGTTAGGTGCAGGTTAGGATAACCGGGAAGCACTAACTAGGGTTTTCTGAATACATGTGTGAATAAATGACAGTAACGGGGTTCATTGGCAAAATTCCCATAGTGGCGTAACCTAGAAAGGGTCACATCGGAAGAGTAGCAGGTTCCTCGGAGCTAGCGTGAAAGCAGAGGGGTCCGCTGAGAAACCTTAAGCTCGGAATATATCCCGGAAAGAAGTGGATGAGTTTAGGGGAATAACAGGTTCACCGATGCTAGAGTGAAGGGTAGGCGGAAGAGATCTGCCCGCAGCGAGTGAAAAGTAAATGGAAGTAGTTTACTTGCAGTAAAACAATTCTTTCTCTGTCTAGACACTTGAGCACTGTGGCGAATGTGTATTTGTTGTAAAATAACCAAGCACTGAGCACTTTAAAAGAAAGAAAGTTTCCGTTACCTTGTGAAGGGAGGGAGTCAGTCGCGAAGCGCCTCTGACGTCACTCTGTGCCGCGCTGGGATTGGTAGAAGCAGCGGGCGGGTAGCGGAGCTGGAATTGTAAAGGAGGGGTGAGCGCCGGAGCGTGGGAACTGTCTCACGAAGGGGCCGCGCACCCATTGGCGGAGCTTATTTAGTGTCGCGCACCCATTGGTTGCACGAATTTCTGAAGCGCGTTCTGATTGGAGGTAGTTTGTAAACAAAGTTTAGCGCAGAAGTCGTATGTGGCACTCGCAGACTACAGGAACTCGACCTGATCCAAGGCACCTAGGGTTTGAAAGGGATCAGTGGAAGACTAATAGATACGATATTATGTACGGAACCAAGAGAAAAATGTCCCTTGTAAGTAAGGTGAAAAATTATTTCAAAACGGACAAACCGATAAAATCTAGAGAAGGTGTTCTTGTTCCAGCACCTAATACTCCTGCCTCATTCATGATGTTTGACCGAGGGTACAATACCTGTGTGTGGTTGGAGAATTGGGTGAAGTACACAAAAGATGACGGAGTATTGGCTTTTCCGTTAGATGGTACTTTCAATGGTAGGATCTTATTTAATTTAAGAACCCGAATGAATGAACTGCATCCCAGACCGAGACTAACGCAGTATGAGGCATTAGAGGAATGGGAGATTGAGGCTTTTGAAAGAGAAAGACCCCGAATGGACAAGGGTTTGACCAAGTGGTACCCCAGGCAGAAACAGGAATCCAGGGATAAAAGGATGAAACAGTGGAGGCAGAGCATGATTGTTGAGGGTCTGTTTCCCATGATGCCGGCATGTCATAACATTGGAGCGGGTGAGAAAAGTACTGAAAAATGTAAGCATTGGGGGGCCCTGGGGGATTCAGATGATGAATTAATAGATGACATCTGTACCAGAAGTCCGCCACCCTACAATGAGGGAACCCGACCTTCCAGTGTAGGAGATGTTCCCCGACGCCACTTCCTAAAGGAAGAAGACAGGTCCCTGGGACTGGGAGGGGGTGGTCAAGTATTGCCCTATCCTGAAAAACCCGAACCGACGGAAACAAGGGATATATATCCCAAAGTGCCCGCAAGCCAGGAAGAAAAATATTCACGTACGAAAATCTTTTTTCCCAGACCCTTGTATGAAAGCGAAGAGAAACCATCGAATTCAGGACTGCCTTTTGTTCAACCTCCATATGGGGAAGAGCGCAGGTCCTTTAATACTGGAACTTTATTCCCGAAACCTAATTATGGGGGAGGACCAAGTGAAACGCATCCTACTGCCCCGAGTTTTACTCCTCCGTTGACCCCACAGATATTACATGACACCACTCTAAGAAGGGTACTAGTGGAAAAGGAGCAAGAGGCTCTAGCTAGACAAAGGACAGAAATAATTCAGAAAATTTCCCAGTTAAATACCAGTCCTGAGGCATTGACTATTCCCGTAACTATTGGACCGGTGGTCCCGTTATACGGAAATGGTCAGGGAAATCCGATTACTCCAGTTATGACCCCAGGCATGGCAACCCCGAGACAGGAACCGATCATCATAGATGATCAGTCCAGTGAGTGCGAGTCTGAAGTTGCGTTTTTGGAATTGCCAAGCAAACAGACTGGAAAGGGAATACAGCAGAGGCATAACCCTTTTAATACAAAAGAAATTAAATTAGAGACAGCAACTGGTACTAGGAATGTCTCTCTGGTAACTCCGGATGAAATTGAGAGTTGGAGTCGTGAATTAGAGAAACAGACTCCGCAAACAAAACCTTTAGACCTCTACAAGCTGAGGGTCGAAATAGAAGAATTAATGGCAGGAAATGTGGGGTTGGATCGATTGAATACCTACTCTGAAGAAGAATTGTCGTTCATATGTAAAAGCTTTACAAGGAACACCAGAGTGCTCCACGAAAAACTGACCGAAACAGCAGTTAGTATGGGGGTAGATATCTCAAAATCCAAGCCCTTACAGAAACCGTACAGAGCAGACTTCTCAGACAAAGATATAGAACACCTGAATGTGGCAGGGAAGAAGTTGCAGATTAAAGAATTAATGGGGGTACTGCAGAAATGGGGAGATGTGGAAAGATGGAGAAGCAGGTGGGCGAAAAAGAGGGAAGAGGTTCGCTCCCGACAAGTGACTCCCGAGTTTGCTTTAAGAGAGGTAGAAAAACCTGAGCAGTTATGCCCCATGCGCGAAGTTCCAGGAGGGAAATATGTACATGTGCCCTGGTCTAGGCAGGATATTGTGTCCTTCACGAACGATTTTCCAAAATTACGAGAGAAACCAGTTGACTGGTACAGGCAGGTGGAAAGGTTCGTGAAGGTACAGAAATGTCTGTGGAAAGACCTGGATGGGTTTTTCGACATTGTGGTTCCAGTAGATTTATGGACCCAGTGTAAAATAAACATAGACTGGCCGAGTGAGGAGTACCCAAGAAATAAAGAAACAGGGGAGCCATCAAAGGATGTCATGCGAAAATATGAGCAGGTAATTCAGCACTTGAAAGAAAAGGTGCCCGCAAAGGAAACTGATTGGACAAAAATAGATAGAACAACACAGGAAAGGGACGAGACAGTGCACTCCTTCTATGAGAGGTTATTGCAGGTATTTAAAACATACAGTGGTATTGATAACATCGACCTGAAGGATATGACGCACTTTATTTACAGGTTTGTAAATGGTTTAAGACCTGAAATTTGTCAGTGGATAAAAGATAATAAAATCTGTTGGCATACTAAGAAAATGGATGAGGTCCTGCGGTACGCTAAGTACTGCGAGGATGAGATGGCAGAAAAGAAAAAGGCCCTCAAGGAAAAGGTGATGTGGGCTCAGGTGAAGCTCGCAGAACAGCAGGAAAAACAATTGAGTAACATGGTTAAAAATGCTGAGAGCAAAGGTCCTGGGGGAGGGGGTGGAGGAAAGCCCCGGCCCAAATTTAGCAGGGAAGAGGCTATGAAAAAATTTCCCTGCCATCAGTGCGGCGAAATTGGACACTGGCGAAACGAGTGTCCCCAATTAGTAGATATTAATGAAAAAACTCCTGATTTAACTCCACAGACGCAGAAAGAAAGACCAAGAAAGACTCAACCCCAGGTAAAAACAGTTCAGGTGCCTCGAGCACCCAAGCAGGTATACAGGGGAAGACAGGCAGAAGATGAAGAGATAGAGGTTTGGGAAAGCGGGGAGAACAGAAATACAGCAACTTCGCAGTATCTGCTGAATGATACCTTCCTTTGTAATGATCAGGACTGACGGGGCCTGAGAGGGGAGGACGAGGAGTGCGTACTTGGCGCTTCCTTGCCGGTAGACCAGTCTGGACCATATATTGAAGGAAAGGTTGACGGAAATGATGTCACCTTTCTGTTGGACACTGGCGCTACCCGTTCTACTGTAAGAACAGTGGACGTTCCAAACCTACCCCTCTCGGGAGAAAATATCCAAGTAGTGGGTGTATCTAATCAATTGATTAGTACTCCTGTTACCGAACCAATGGAGATTTCAATTGGAAATTTTAAACAGATGCATAGATTTGTCGTCTGTGACACCAGTCCAGTGAATCTACTGGGTCGTGATTTGCTGTGCAAAATGAACTGTACCATCTTTTGCACACCAAAAGGTGTTGAAATACAGACCCCAGATGAAGATGGCATTTATAAATTATTGTTACTTAGACCTGACTCAGAAATTAAAAGATTGACCCTGCAGGACTTGCCCCAAGAACTACAGGAAGCCGTAAAGCCAGAGGTGTGGGATTTCACTGGAAAGGATGTGGGGTTGATGATAGATGTGGACCCCATACAGATAGCCATCAAGGACAATGCAGTATATCCTAACACTAGGCCCTACCGAATGAATGCTGAAGTGAAAGCAGGTGTCACTCTGGAAATACAAAAATTATTAGAAGGAGACATCATACAGGAAGTGATGAGCAGCCCATGCAACTCACCGATTATGGGCATAAAAAAGCCTAGTGGCAAGTATAGGGTAGTGCAGGACCTGAGAAAGGTTAACAAAATTGTAGTTCCTTGCTGCCCTATTGTCCCAAACCCTGCAGTGATATTGTACCAGATCCCTTGGGATGCTGAATGGTTCACTGTGATTGATTTATGTCATGCATTCTTTTCGATACCCCTGCACCCCGACAGCAAATTTCTTTTCTCATTTGCCTTCGAGGGTCACGTGTATTGTTGGAACCGGGTCCCTCAAGGGTATACAGAGAGCCCCTCTATCTTTAATCAGATCTTGAAAAAATGTCTAGAGACTTTGATCTTACCTGGGAACTCTGTGTTAGTACAGTACATAGACGACCTTCTACTGGCGTCTAAAAGTCACAGGGACTGTGTAGTTGACACCATTGCCCTCCTAAATCATCTGTGTGAGAAAGGGCATAAAGTGGCCCCTGACAAACTACAGTTCTGTGCGAAATCAGTAAAATATCTAGGACACCAGATAGAAAAGGGTGTCAGAAAGGTCACATCAGAAAGAGTGAGAATAATTCAAAAGATGCAGTTGCCCCGTACTCAAAAAGATGTCAGAATGTTCCTGGGGGTATTAGGGTACTGCAGACAGTGGATTCTGGGATTTGCAGCCTTAGCCAGGCCCTTGATAAAAATGACCACAAGAGGAAGGCCAGATGTTGTAGAGTGGGACGATGAAAGTCTAATGGCTTTCACAAGACTGAAAAACTGTCTGTGTACAGCCCCTGCGTTGGGAATGCCAGATTATTCCAAAGAGTTTGCCCTTTTCTGTGACACTCGCGATAATTGCGCATTGTCAGTCCTGACTCAAGAACATGGCACGACCAGAAGGCCTGTGGCTTATTTCTCTGCCACATTGGACCCAGTAGCTGCTGGGTTACCAGGCTGTCTGAAAGCAGTAGCTGCTACCTGTGCAAGTTTGGAACAGAGTGAGTCCATTGTCATGGGACATCCTGTGACCGTGTATGTTTCACATGGAGTGGTAATTCTATTGACCAGAACTAAAACACAGTATCTCACCCCTAGTCGGCTGACTAAATACGAGAGGATTCTTGTGGGTGCAGCAAATGTAAGCATTGTTAGGTGCGGTATTCTGAACCCTGCCACCTTACTCCCCGACCCCTTGGAAATAGAAGGTGGGGATGATGATGAACATGATTGTATTGACCTGACAGAGTTCAGTACTAAGCCACGCCCAGACATAAAAGAAGTACCATTGCCTGAGCACGATAAAGAACTATTTGTGGATGGTTCCTGTCTAAGACATGAACTAGGAGGCTTGAGTGCTGCTTATGCAGTAGTGTCTTTCACCAAAATTGAAGAAGCAGGTTACCTATATAACATCAAGTCTGCACAAGTAGCCGAATTGATAGCCATGATAAAGGCTTGCAAAATTGGGAAGGACTTACGCATAACAGTGTATACTGACAGTCAGTACTGTTATGGAGTTGTGCATGACTTTGGCCAATTGTGGCTACAAAGGGAATTCATGACTTCCTCAGGTACTCCCATTCGGAATGCAAAGGTTGTTCATGACCTTTTAGAGGCCATCCAGTTGCCCAAGGAACTGGCAGTGGTAAAATGTGCTGCTCATAAAAGGAGCATGGACAAAGTATCACTGGGAAACGATTATGCTGATCGAGTGGCCCAATGGTGTGCCAAAGATCGGTATATTGTAAATCCAAAACGAGGGGGGCCAGGAACCAGCTGCCAGCTTCAGGTGTTTGAAGAAGTGCCTACGTGGGATGAAGTGAGAGAATGGCAGGAATCGGCTCCCTGGCAAGAAAGAGAGAAATGGAAGGAGGATGGGTGTAGACCGAGACGTGTGGATGGTGTGATTTTGGGCCCAACTGGTATGCCTGTGTTACCCCGACACTTGCTTGGCACAATGGCTAGATTAATACATGAAGGATCACACATTGGTAGGGATGCCATGATTCTGGTATTTCAACAGACTTGGTACAGTAAAAAGTTCAGGAAGGTAGCAGAGTCCCTCTGCCAGAGGTGCCTGTCATGTCAACAGATGAACCCAGGCAAGAGGACAATGGTTGAACTGAGCAGGATTGGGAGATCAGGGGGTCCCTTTATAAGGATACAGACTGATTTCATCACCATGCCCCGTTGTGAAGGGAAACGATATGTCCTTGTCATTGTTTGCGTATTTTCAAAATGGGTAGAAGCTTACCCTACTCCTCAAAGTGACGCACTGACAGTAGCGAAGTGTTTACTAAAAGAACTGATACCTAGATTCGGAATACCATACATTATTGAATCAGATAAGGGTGGACATTTCCAGAATGAAATACTGGCTGAACTGTGTAAGGCCTTTGGAATAAGGCAGAAACTCCATTGTGCATACCACCCAGAGGCTTCTGGAATAGTGGAACAAGTAAATGGAACTATCAAAAACAGACTAGCAAAGCTGACAGATGCTACTGGCATGACCTGGGTGAAGGCCCTGCCCCTGGTCCTGATGGGACTGAGAAGTGTTCCTGACCGCAAGACAGGCCTAAGTCCTCATGAAATCATTATGGGAAGAGTGATGAGACAAGCATGGGTGCCAGGAAGCAAACTGTTGAGTATTACTGATGATTTGGTGCTTGAATACTGCAGGAGATTGGGTGACCAAGTGCGTTCTATCTCTCGCCAGATTGGAGACGACGGCATCCTCAATCCAACGACTCCTCTCCACAGCTTAGTTCCAGGAGACTGGGTCAAAATAAAGAAGCACACTCGATCAAGCTGTCTGGCACCAAGGTGGGGAAAGAAACGCCAAGTAATCCTGGTAACAACCACTGCAGTGAAAGTCGCAGGTGTTCCCCAGTGGATCCACGCTGGACACACCCAGAAGGTATTACCAGACAGAGGATTTGAAGAAGAAGGGCAACCAGCAGAGGACCCTGAAGGAGCCAGACCAGAAGCAACTGACAACGAGCAGCCCAGCACCAGTCAGGTTGCAGGAACAGCAGACGTTGGCCCAGGAGTAGTTGACTACGAACTGCCAAGAAACCAGCCTGCGGAAGAGGTCCAGGAAACTGAGCCAGGAGTAGCTGAAGACGAGCTGCCAAGCATATGGCCAGAAGAATGGATACCGATGATTGATCTGACCGAAGATCCTATCAGAACAAGAGAACGACTTAGTGAAGGTAGAGAGTGGACTAGTCAGGAAAAGCAAGGCACAGGCGAAGAACCTCAGCCGCTTGAGATTCACATCAAAACTGAGGAAGGAGAAGGTCAGACAGGGACAGAGCAGGTATTCGATACACCACCGCTAACACCTGATGCAGATAAGGGAGAGACTAGAAATAGAGTGATAGTTCGAGCAGAAGAAAATCAAGAGATCGAAGTGCTTGAACAGGATCAGAGAGGGTTAAAAGAACGGGTTCAGGAAACAGAAACAGAAACAGAGACAATCGAAAGCCAAAAACAAAATATTCCTGAACAAGGCCAGATTAGCAACCAGGCAGAAGAATTTGATGCTAGCCCTGGAACTAGTCAGATAAGGGAAGTAGGAGAAGAAAGTGGAGAAGAATTACCACAAGATAAAGAGAACAAGAGAATAAGAAAAGAAAGTGAAGTTCAAGTACCGACTAAGAGACTAAAGAAAAGAAACAACCTTGAGCCTAGGTTTGTAAAAAGATTGAGACTTAGGATAAAGACAGTGGAAGAAAAACGTGCAGAAGAAAGAAGAAGTGCTCGGATAGCAGAGCAAGAAGAAGACTCTTCCAAAAGAAGGAGTGAGCGAATAAAAAGACAAAACAAAAAGTACAAGTCTCCTGAATGGACACTGGTTTTGGAGGAGCTTGAAGATCTTGATATAACTGACGTGAGCGACGGAGAACCCGTCCCAGAGTACTCAGCTGAAGAGGAAGACGAACCACCGTGAATTTGCACAAAGTAAGCTAGTTGTGTAAAAAGCCAAAAAGAGGGGTGAGAACACTCCTTCTGAGCCAAAATGTCTGATTCAACGGTGAATGGTAGACCTAGTTGCAGCCGTTTTAAGACGTGTTGCAAGGTGTGTATATGTAGTGTAGTAGTACTGATAGTTATCTGGATAGGATTAACAATTTTCATTCCCTTTGCTGTAAGTAAAGATACTAACATTGTCCCTACTGAAGTTGTAAATACTGACAATGAGGAGCTAACAACACAGAGTGTAGCACGACATGAAAGAGCTTTGAGACAAACAAAACAGAACTTAGAAGCATCAGATGAGGGAGGACTACATTATCATGGAGTTAAGAACAAGACACACTTAAACGTTTTCGCAAACTTATTAATACACTATGTAGAGACTATGGAAATTGAAGATTGCTATGTCTGCATGAAGCTACCTACTTCTGTGGCTGAAGGCGTGACATACCATCACCTGCCATTGACATATGGAATCTCCTGTAGCATTTTAGCCAGTTTATTTTACAAAAGGGGACCGTTACAGTATTATTATTCTAACAATGACGTGATCTTTTCTGAACTTCCTATACGTGGGAACTTGAATCCTGTACATACCAAAACTGACACCATAAGATATATGGGAGACTACTTTCTGACTATAGGTAACATTGACATAGCAGACGCACACAGAGATAACTTGACTTGTTCTTTGCGTGAGCAGGAAAAGATGTTCCTGAACATAGCAGAGAAAAGGAGAATTAAAATTCAAAAGAAGGCTAATGACGAAAGTCAGAAAAAGCCAAAGTGGGCAGAGAACATGGAAGGCACCTCATCTGGTGGAGCGGGTCCTGCTCTGTTGCTGGATTTTGAAAAGAAAGGCAAGCTATGTCTTCACCGCGAGAAGACTAGCTATTATAATAATGTTTTCATTGGTTCCAGTGAATGCGAACATAATTACAAGGTAATTGGAGGTTGGGGTTTCAAAAATGGGTCAGAGCCTGTGTTTCCTGGAATTTATTATATTTGTGGGGACAAGGCTTATTTCAAATTGCCGGATCACTGGTATGGAAGCTGCTACTTTGGCATTGTCTTCCCGAAAATATACCATGTGAATGGAAAAGCTGGAAGCAATGAAGATACTAATGGCTTAGTGCGTAGTAAAAGAGAAAGTATAGGTGAAATTATGGGTAGTATTTTCAGTGCACTGATACCTGGAGTGGGAGTGGTTCTGAACACTCACAGAATTTGCAAATTGTCTACTATAGTAGATGTGCTGTCTACTGAAACAGCTCATGGATTTCTGCTGGTCAATACCGAAATGGTTGCGATCAGATCAATGGTTTTACAAAATCGACTTGCTCTTGACACCTTATTAGCGAAAGAGGGCGGAGTCTGCCGGATGTTGAAGGCGCAACATTGTTGCACTTATATTCCGGATAAAAGTGTACAGATCAAAAGATATGTGAAAAACATTACTAATTTGGCAAAGGAACTCAAACCACTCGAGGTTGATAGTGCCTGGAAGAGACTGGTAGATGGTCTCTCAAATGTAGGTCATTGGCTTGCTAGCATAGGTAAAAGCTTATTATTCAAAATTCTGATGCCAATTGGTATTATAGGTCTTATTATACTTTCCATTTTCTTATGCTGTAAATGCCGCAAGCGCACCAAAAAGCACGAGGTAAATGCAAGAGGAGTGAAACGAAGTGTGGATGAGATTGAATTAGAGGAAGTGAATGATCAGATATACAAAAAGGTGAAGACTTCTCACCCTGCTAAAACTGAGAGAGAAAAGTTAGAACGGTTGCTGGAAGAAATAGAACTTTATAAGGTATGAAAGAAAGTTGGCATCTGGTTCCATTATAATTTGTGATGATAGTAAATATCATCAAAGAGGGGATTGATGAAGCAAAGCTTCGCATATTTTGCGGCTTGCCGAAGTCAAGAACCTCGTTTATGTGTAATAAGGTAACAAAAGCGTATGTTTTACTAACATTTATTTTGTTTAGGCAAAAGTTCCCGAAGCTTGCCTATGTGTATTTCTAATGAATTTAATCCGTGTCCTCTAATATGGCCGCCGCTTGTATTTTAGTTACTGCGCATGCGTCAGCCACACTCACGTGTCCTGACGCGTCTGCAGAAGTGGAGGGAAAGTTATGCGCATGCGTAATTCATAGCTGTGCTTATCATGTGGTACTGCTCGTGCCACTGCTCTTGTGCCCGTATCAATGTAGCTAACATTTAGATGCAATAAGTTTATTTCTTGATGATGAGTTAAAAGTACAAACCCTGTGATGTGTTTTCATAATAACATTATTATGTATTAATTTGTTTTCGCTTACTTTTCATGTACCGCGGGAAATGGGGGTCTGAGTGAGAGGAGAGCCATATTGGAGGTCCCTTCTGCGCCTGTGCGACATTCGGTAGCACGAGGGACCTTGACAGATGGAACACCGCCAGTTGGCAGTGATGGGCAAGATGCTCCTGAGAAAGTCACCTCTGCCCTGCGAGAACAGCGAATGTTGCTCCTCATATGATACAATGTTAAATTGTCATTGTGTTTCTGCACAGTTTTTCCTGGGAACCCCAAACCTGCTAGGCGGTACCCAAGTATGCTAATGAAGGCTTAAAATCTTGTATTGTGATTGGTGTGTTACCCAAATCCTACCTTAGGACCAATCGAAATTGAGGGATTCTGACACTTTGCAACATTGGGGGGTGGTACACTGTCCCCAAACTGTATATCTACCCTGGGTTCACCTAGTGAACCGTCCGACTTGTCTGGTTTAGCTGACCTGTCACTGACCCAACGCACTCAATAGGTGACTGAAGATACAGAGCGCTGCGGAGCACTCTGTCCCAATTTGACCATAGACTGAGGTTCTACTGAACCTTAAAGTGCTGGCGAAGCACTTTGCTGGGAGTTCGCTGACCCAATCGGGGTCTTGATCGATAGCTGCAGAGCGGGTGGAGCGCAGGCGTTGCTTCCGAACTGTGGGTTCCGGTCCTGTCCTGAAGAGGGTCCTGTCCTGAGGGTTTGCTGTCCTGTCCTGAGGGTCCTGTCCTGATTCCTATTCCGAGGGTATCCTGTCCTATCCTGGGTGTCCATTCTGCACCTGCTGTCCTTTGAGGGGTATCCTTTCTTGAGGGTTTCCTGTCCTTAACTGACCCGTGGCCAGGGTTTGGTTTCCACACCTTTCTAGGTAAATATTGCTCTGAAAACTCTTAAAATCTTGCACCTTCTGAATTTCTAACTTTTGCTTTAATAAAGTTCAACATTGCACATGTGATATTTTCCATGCCTTTCTGCAACTATTGAAAGTCATTTATATTTTTCCATAAGTTTATTCCTATGTCTTCTCATTTGTTAGAAATTATATTTTGCGTAGCAGTGTGTCATTTCCTGGTATGGTCTAGAACTTCATTGCCTAGATTGTTCAAAGGCCCATTCACCTTAAGTGAAGCGTGTTATTCATTTTAAACTCTCCTATAGTCACCCACACTTAGGCTATCCCTGTTTAGATAATACTGACTTGCATAGTATCTTTTCTCGTTACAATTTATTAGTACCTTGATGATTACTCTGTCATTATTTCTTTATGCATATATAATTTACGTTATCTTGGTTATTGATTGCCTTGTTTTATTGTACCTCATGCAAGAAAATAATGAACTTTAGATAAACATTTTAAAACTTCCAGTTGTCCGTGGTCATTTAAACAGTATTTGAATGTTATTGGTTGGGTTTGTATTTTGCTGCCTTTCTTTTACAGCCAGCTCCCTGATTCATTGTGGTCATTAGGCACCCGCATCGGTGGATGGTAAGTCGGGTGCACCGAAAAATTGGTAGCAGGGAACACACACACACCAACTTGGTAGAGCTCGTGAAGTCACCTGATCGATGTATATGGTGATTTGAAAAGTATATGGGCCCTGAAGCCGGAAACGGCGAAAACTATTGGTCGGGTGGCCTCGCGCGCTCTATCAATGGCACCCCATATTCTTTGTGCTGAATTATCTCAAAAATATGTATACTCTGACGTACACAATGGACACTCACAGTTTGACTCAAAGCTCAAAAAGGCTGAATAGATTTTTATCGAACAATAAAAGGCAATGAGTAATGTAAAAGCCATCGTGCTATAAAACATACGGAAACATTCTTTTCAGCAGTCTTGGAGTCACACAAGGAGAAACGTTCCCTAGCTGAGATGAAATAGTAAGTAAGTAAGGCAATTAAACATATTTATTTGTCAAAGATACACAGATTGCTGACATTTAACTCCTATGGGACCCCCACAATGCTATGATTAAGGGCGAGTGTTTAGAAACTAATAGTAGACTAGAAAGAAATACATAATAATATAAAACCTAGTTATACTTCAATTATTGATCTCAAATTAAATCTCCGTGTAACATTAAGGGAACTGAAACAATTAGGTAAAATATGTTAATTTCCTTTGGAGTCTCTTAATAATCAAAATACAATACAATTATGAATTTTTAAGAAAACAGATAGGAAATTAGAGAAGATCTATGACATGCTTCATAACAGCACAACACTAAACTCCAAAAGGAACACATGGATGGTCTCCGATTAATAGCGATTGGGGTGAAAGTATTGAAATTCATGCTTTCTAATATGAGGGGAATTAAAAATGCAAGATAGTCTGAGGCAAAGTAAAGAACCACTGGGTGGTGGGAGAGATTTGCAGAACACCTGTTATTTGTTTTTCCAGATATAACAGATAGGGATGGAATGGTGTTATACAACATGGTTCAGAGGTGACAGGAGGATAGGTCTTTTATGTGTATTTGTGGTGGGAGGGCTCTGTCAAAGGTGATGGATGCCAGGATGCCAGGTGTTTTCTTTTACGCTGGCTACATATACTTTCGGTCCTCAAAAAACCTTACTCTACCAATTATATAAAAAAGTACAATATGAATTAGTAGAAATACACAGGGCACATTAGATCAGTCCCCTTCAGCCTTCTGCTTCATGCGCTTTTCATGATTTTCAGTTGTTTTTATGGACTTTTCATCACATCTATGGCATTGTGGTGATGCTTACATCATCCCATTAGTGTTCCCACCTGGATATGGCGATGGTGATCAAGTAGTCATTTGATCGAATGTAGATGTGACATGACATGCAGTTTCTAATTGAGAGTCAGGGCATGTCCTGTTATTTATTTATTTTGCACAGATGATCACATTTTAATCACCAATGGCTTTTGTGTTTCTGAAGGGCTTGCCATTTGGATGCTTTACGCTGGCAGAGTGCTATTGAATATTCACCCTTAAGCACATATTAGTTTTACTCTCCTGCATAATAAAATGTTATTGGATTAACAGCTTTTGTTTCTCTTTGTTCATGAAGTAAAGATGTGTGCACTTAGACTTTCTTAAAGTTGAAACTAAAATTCTAGCACTTTGTCAAAATTATCTATAGAGCAATATTTTTACATGTGGCTTATTAGTTCAGACTTTCTTAAAAATGAAACAAAAATTCTAGAACTTTGTCAAAAGTACCTATAAAGCAATATTTTGTACATGTGGCTTATTAGTTCACCACTTTTGAGACTAACGTCAGCTTGTAAATGCTTTTCGAAACATTCTTCTTCGAGTTCGCTGCCTAGTTTTATAAATGCAGTCTGTTCAGTAAGGACTTTACTTTCATTTCCGTAGTGAATGTAGCATAAGCCGTTACATATTTATTGGACTTTCGTTCTAGGACCACTGAGAATAAGAAACACAATGATTACCAAAAACGTTGTGTAATAGAAATAATAATAATGATAATAAAAGCAATTTCTAAAGTGCACAGCTACCTCCGAAGAGACGTCCAGTGCAAGCGGCATATGTCAAGCAAGGGCAGAGTTTGATTGCAGAGTTGAAAAGAAATATTTACAAGGTTTTTTCAAAGTCTGTGCGGGAGTTTAAAGAGTTTTCTGCACACTGTAATGTGGATTTCAGAAAAATTCCAAGTTTTTTTCCTCGCTCATGCTCGTCAACATCAAGTTGGCGAGCGAGTGACAGGGAAGTCAACCTCCCGGCGAGATTTCTCAACGCGGGTGGCTGTGTATGCTCACGACCGCTCGCGTTGAGAAACCAACCGTTGGTGTCGACAAAGCTGCCACTCGAGTAGAAAATCTACTTGCGCGGCATAAAGGACGTAGTGCCTGCTTGTGCTGTGCATGATAACGTTTGCGATAATTTGCAACGCGTACAAATACCCAGTGCTGAAAATTACAGCGAACAGCTTTTTTCTAACTCACTCCACCGCTTGCAGAGCTCCACGTAGCGCATCAGAGTTTTTTTAGCACTTCATAGTATTCCGCTATTTGGAACTCCGCAAACTCCGCCCAAGCTTTGTTTTTCTAAAGCTTGCTTCAGATGGAGCAAGCCTCAGGCTAGTAGGAAGGGCATTACAGAGACCAGCAGTAATGAAGGCAAATTATCTTCCTCCTCTCCTTGCTTTGTGCACCCGAGGAATTAGAAGAAGCCTTTGGCTGCTGGATCTCAGGAAAAGGGATAAAGAGCAGCCTATAATTCTTCTTAGATAAGTAAGTCCTCTGAGCTGCAAGTCTCTAAAGATTAAGGTGAGTGCCTTTAATTGGGCTTGCTTTACCAACGGTAACCATTGAAGGTGATGGAGATGAAGTGTTATAGATTGGGATTCTACCTAAAGACGTATGGGTGGCAAAACAGCTGGCTGAGACTATTTTTACTTGGGGAGCAAAGGAAAGGTCTGAGTCAAAAATGACTCCAAGATTCCTAGCAGTTAGCGCCGGTGAAGGGGTGCACCCAATTCCACAGGCCACCAGTTGCTTGCATGAGGATAGCCTCTAGTACCGAAAAAGAGGACCTCCGTTACCTCAGAGTTAGGCCTGAGGAAATTGTTGGCCATCTAGTCTCCAACAGATTTTAGGCCCACTTTAAAAGAGTTAATGATTGATATGTCTTTCTCCTGAAAGGTTAGAACTCATTAGGTGTCACCAGCATAAGAAATCACCCAAGACCACAAGCTCCAGATAAATGTTATAAAGGGTGGAACTTAGGGCAGAGCTTTGCAGTACACCACCTTCAAAAGCCAGACCAATTGGATTTGCTTGTTTAATATAAGGGTGTAGAAAAGAAAAAATGGCCAAGGTTGAAGGAGTGGGTGGTAGAACACCAGGTATATTTGAATTTAAGGAAAAGCTGTGGGAATGAGGCTAAGGGGAGTGAGGCCATATTCTACAGGCCTCCCCATGATGGATTTATCCCTATGCAGAGGACCCATGGGATCATCACCTGAGGCAGTGGTGGTCCATGCAGGTAAGGGCGGAGGGACGGAATGGTGGTGGGGCATGTGTGGGGGGTGTGGAAGTCGACATACGATGGGATAGTGAGTCAGCGATGCGGCGAGCGCAAGGGGAGTGATTTTATTTACAACTCCCCCATCCCTGACTCATCACCCCACCACACTTAACTGCATGGGCCGCCACTGATCTGAGGAGAAGAAATGTTATGACAGCCATACACATCATAAAAATGTACATTGACAGCAAAGAGTTTTCCACCTTAAAGTTCTAAGTCCATTACTGATAACTCGAACTTCACTCACTCAGTATACATGATATCCTTTGGAACCCCTTGGGGGAAAACAAACATTTTAGTTACAGCTACTGCAATCAACAAAATATAATGGCTATAACAGAGAACACAAAGCCCTTTTAAATACAGACCCAATAAAGAATACCAGTTATAGATGTAGCCTATAAATCAATAAATCATTGCAAGATTCACAATTTAGAGAAGTTGTGACACCCTTCAATTTAGTACTAGAAACAATAATATTGATAATGACACCATATAATAGAATTGTTGGACTTTTTTGAGAGGTATGGCAGCCAGCAACAAGGCAGATTATTCCATGTATAATTGACATTAAGTCAATTATACGCATACATTACGTGTCAGTATAACATTATTTCTCAACAAATAGGAGTAAAATAATCAAACAGAAGATTTTACAGAATGGCATTAAAGGCAATGACAAGGTATTTCCAATTAAAATTCCTGAACCTGATTTTATAAAAAAAATACTTCCCATTTTAACAATATTTCTTTTTACAAACAACAAGAGCATCAGTTAAGTCAATATTTTACAATCAAATGTGTTCACATATGCATTTGAGAAGCTACTACGGTACTTATGTATGAATGGAAAGAAATTTGGATTGATTATTCATCTCTTTTAATGATTTACTCATACAGTGGCAGGTAATCAATGAAAAACGGAGTCAAAATATGAATATTTTTCAACCGAAACTTAATGGTATACAGTTCTCAAGTAACATTGATGGACTTTGCGGGGGACTACTGGTCTCAGGCCCTATTGTACAGGCTACGTGGCTGGATGGGGTGAAGCCATCATCTTCACATGCTTGAAAGCACTGCTTCTGATCCTGCACCGCGGCTACTTTGAGGACTTTGCAGGGGACTACAGGTCCAAGGAGCCATTGGGTAGAGCGAGCCACGTGGCAGGAGAGGACAGAGCCACCATCTTCATGTGCTTTAAAGTGCTGCCTATGTTCCTACAGAGTGGGATACTTTGAGGACTGTGTGGTGGACTACAGGTCCCAGGAAACATCAGGCTTAATGAGCCATGAGCTTTTAAGCTCCCTCCCTATTTCTTGTAGTGTGGGGTACTTTGATGTCTTTGCAGAGCAAGTCACGTTGCAGGAGGGGGTGGAGCCATCATATTCACACACTTTAAAGCACTGACCCTGATCTCGCAATGTGGGACGTGCGCAGGACGTGTCCGGGCCAAGGGCGGGCTCATCAGAGCCAATCAGACCACAAAAAGGGCTCGGCCACCCTTCTTTCACAAAGGACATTTAGAGTTTTTCTACATGTGAAAAATAGCTTGCACGATGGGGAAAAGGAAATCTGACTCCTCATGCCCAAAAATGAGACTACTGCCACACCCAGGATTGTAACCTTTCAAGCAAATGCAATGGGGGCCATTAATGAATAAATTTGTAGTGTGGAGATGAGGCTTGTTAGCACTCAACGGACAGCAAAGGAAGCAGCCTCTTCTCAAGACTGCACTACTCCTCCTGGCGCCTGCCTATTGGTACATTCATCAGTCATAGCTGAGGTACCAACATCCCATGTATGATAAATTACTTGTTGTCCATAGAGCCAGCTTCTCTGATGGACCATACTGGGCTTCCGCCAGATAAGAAATTAAGAGGGCCCCCAGGAACGTTCGACCAAAAGCCAAAGTGGCTTCAAAGAAAGGCACCTCGTATCCAGGCGCCTTGGATCTAAAATAAGTGGATTTATCAAGTTTAGCAGCAACTGGTGCACGAGATTATGGAGAACACTCTATACTCTCTGGAGACTTTTGTGAGAAACTCATTTTTTAAACAAATTGATTCCCTGGATGTCATCACCATTTCTTGTTTAGAGGTGGTAAGACGAGCAGCTTCACCATCCTTCCATCCTTCAGGAATGTAACATCTCATCTAATTCAATGTCAAATACCATTGGAACTAAGGTTCTGACAGCAGGGCGGATGAAATAGTGCACACAATCACAAATGTGGCCTCCATAACCTGCAGATGGGTATAAATAGGGTCAGTGCTAGCAAAGTTCTGCAATTGCCACTGGAGGGGACCCCATATTTCTTTGTTCTGAATGACTTCCCCACATCAGACCTGAACAGTATGTGGGTAGGAGTGAGCTGAGGAACCAAAACAGATGCTTGACAGTCAGTATTTACATAGTCTGATGGGCCTCAGGGATTCGGCGAGACCCAAAAAAGCTAGAATATTATTTGCCTCTTCTGTTCCACCTGTCAATAAGTTCCTGGTGGTCCTCTTCTGGTATTTGTACTGCCCCAAGCCATGCCATTTGCACTGTGCAACGGCCAAGCGGTTTTTCAATACTTTTTGAACAATGTCTTGATGGACTGTCTGGATGACTTCATAGTTGTTGTTATAGACAGCATTTTGATATACTCAGTGAATGAGAAAGAGCACAAGACACAGGTAGTGTTGGTTCTGAAGAAATGAAGACAACATCACCTATTTTGTAAATTAAGTAAGCAGCATATTCATGTGTTGGAGGTGGAATTTCTGGGGGCCATGTTATGTCCCTCTGGTTTTTATAAGGCTGAGAGAAAGGTAAAAGCAGTGCAAGAATGGCCTGAGCCTCATAGTCTGAAAGATGTTCAATGTTTTGGGGGTTTTGCCAACTACTATCGGAGATTCACTCACCATTTCTCTCAGGGAGTAGCCCCAATCATTAGATTGGTAAGAAAAGGTGTCCCCTTTAGCTGGACTCTTGAAACCGCAGACGCTTTCATTTTTCTAAAAAAGGCCTTTACCTCAGCTCCTGTGTTGAGGCATGCCAATCCCAAAGCACCTTTTATAGTGAAAGCAGACGCCTCTAAGGTGGTGTTTGGAGCAGTTTTGTCACAAAGAGACCGTATTACAGGCCAGTTTCATCCGATAGCATATCTGCCTAAAAAACTAAATACAGCAGAAATGAACTATATCATAGCTGAAAAGGAACTGTTGGCTATTAAGCGTTCCTTTCAGGAATGGAGATAATACATGTGGGGGGCTCAGAAAACAGTCACAGCATACACTGATCACAAAAATCTTCAGTTTATGAACACAGCATGCAATTAACCCAAAGACAAATGCGATGGATGTTGTTTTTTGCAGACTTTGATTTTGTGGTCACTTACCGTCGGTAAACAACCTTTACAACGCAACTTTTACATCGCAGAGCCTTTACAACGCAACCATTACAACGCAAACTATTACAACGCATTGCTCTGGGGGTCGCTCTAGGATAGGGAATAGGTTCATTTACTATCCAATAACCTTCCCTAGTGTCCACGGCGACTGGAGTTGGAATAGTAAATTAAACTATTCACTATCCAGCACCCCAAAGCACTATGCATTGTAATGGACTGCGTTGTAATACTTGCGTTGTAAAGGCATGCGATGTAAAAGCCTGCGTTGTAATGTCATACATCCCTTACCGTCTTGGTATGGATAATAGAAAGGTGGATGCCCTAACTCGACGATCTGTTGATGACTGTTTGCAGAAAGCAACCATGGAAACCATCATCCAACCTTCTAAGGTGCTGTGTGTGCCCCCCATCAATAACTTCCTGTATACAGTTAAAATGGCAAAACCGTGTTCCTCTTGGGATCTATGGGTTAAACGAGGAGATCATTGGAGTCTCAAACAAGGGTTGCCTTTCTATAAAAATCAACTACTATTTCCCACAAAAGAAACACAAGTAAAAGCCTTTAAGTGGTGCCACAAATCAAAAATGGCAGGACACCCTGGATTTTCAAGAACAATGGAGCTTATTCAGCGTTATTTTGAGTGGGAATCCATGAATGTTGACGCACAAAATTGGATACAAAATTGTGGAATAAGTGCTAGAGCCAAGGCTAGTACTACAAGACCCGATGGACAATTGATACCTATACCAACCCCTGATCAGCCTTGAAAAAGCCTAAGTCTAGACTTTATCACTGGATTACCAAAGAATCAGGGTCATACAGCCATTCTGGTAGGGGGTAGACAGTCAATCGAAGATGGATCACTTTATCCCATGTAACACCTTACCGACAGCAGGACAAACAGCACAGCCCCTGTTGTCAAATGTGGTTCGTCTACATGGATTCCCTGAAATAATAATTTCAGACAGAGATCCTCGATTCATGGCAAGATTTTGGAAAACATGGTGTAAAACCCTACAGATCTCGTCAGCTCTATCCACAAGTTTTCATCCACAACCCGATGGGCAAACTGAGAGGCTCAACCAACTCTGAAGAAATATCTACAATGTTATGCAGATGAGGCTGAGTATTCATGGGTGTCTTTGCTATGGCTGGCAGAACTGTCATATACCAATTCTGTGCATAGTGCTCCATCATTTGCTAAGTATGGTTTTTATCCTCGAATTCTTCCTGTTAACATCCCAGTGACACAAGTACAACTACCGTCTGTAAGCGGGAATGTTCAAGACATGAAAAAGACCCATAAACAAATACAAGTTCACTTAAAACAAGCGTAAGAACAATACAAGAAGTGGGCAGATAAACGTCGTAAAGAAGGGTCGAAGTTCCAAATCAGTGACAAAGTGTGGTTATCTACAATAAATATACGTTTTAAACTGCGTAGTGTATTCCATCCTAAATACATCGGCCCTTACACTGTCATCAAATAAATGAACCCTGTGGTGTACAAACTAAAATGGACTATCAATATGAGAATACACCCTTTGTTTCACTGTAGTCTGTTGAAACCCACAGGAAAGACTAGGTGTAGAGCGGTTCCCCCAGTCATGACGGATGGTCATTCAGAATATGAAGTGTGGAACCTCAAGGATTCCAAGTATCTGAAAGGTCAATTATGGTACTTGGTATCATTGAAGGGTTATACCTCAGAGGATGATTCCTGGAAACCCAGTTTCAAAGTACACGCTCCGAGACTTGTGAAATCCTTCCATTTGAAACACCCCTCGAAACCAGGACCAAGGAGGTGCCTGGGAGGGGGATGTACTGTCAGGAATCAGAGGCGAGGTGTCTGCTTCCGCCTTTGCTTAGGGACTTTTTTTTCTGTTCAACTGTCTCTATTTGATTGTCTGGATATAAAACGACCAGTAGAGGTCAGTAAAATACCAGAATTGCTTTCTGATTGTTCATGTCAGGAATCAGAGGTGAGGCGCCTTCTAAAACTGACAAAGGTATTGTCAATGGTCGAGTTCCTTGATTCTTTCTGTTCTATTTATATCTGTGAACTACATCTCCCATGAAGCAATGGGTGTTATAGTAGTTCTGATATGGGCTGACCTAGGCCATTGGAAGAGGAAATTGCACGTCAGCGAGCGTTCGTAATTCTGAACCGGTAGTTCTGCTCATGGAACTCTCCGATCTCGTTTCCCGTTCTGTGGGAGGATTTCCCTTCAATCCGCATTGTTGGTACTAGCGGATTTCTGCGTCTCATTTACCTTCGTTTTCCTTCCTCTTCCCCCATATGATCCGCTGCTGTTGTAGAGGATATTTTCGTTTCAATCCGCTATCAGAGGAGAGTTCAGAGCTGTGGCGAGTGGGGCAGAGGTCTCATTTTGGAAACCGCAACTACCGCCAAAGGCAGCGCTGGATTATTGAGCGCTGTGGTATGTTTTCAGAGGATCTCTCTGTGAACAATATAAAGACTGTCAGAAGGATTCAATCACTGACGATTTGCTGTGAGGTGACATAAGTCATTTTCCTGCTGTTGGTAGTGTTCCTATGTGATGTCAAGTGACATTCCTTAAAGTTCAAATACTATTAGGTTATGTATTAATAACCTGGAATCATTTTCTTTTTCTCTTATTCTGGTGTTAACATTGACTTGCCATTTTTCAACCAAAAAAGAGGGATACATATTAAAACTTGGAAGAGACAATTACGTTGTTCAGACAAGAACAAAGAGTCACTAACTGTTCCTTTCCTTTTTACAAGAAGGCAAATCATGTTTCTTTTGTTTGGAGGCTTCTGTTTTTTTCCTTGGTTTCCTATTCACCCTTTTTATATGTTTCAGTTATTTTCATGTTTTAAAGTGAGGAGTCTAATGTGTCTCTGCTTTCTGTTTTTTAAGGAATATGGAAATACGTTTTTGGGAAAAGCTTCTGTTACAGTATGGAAGAAGTGGAATAAGCCAGAATTCTTTGAGGTATTTGACTGTCATTCATTAGGGAAACGTACTGAGAGTAGTCCTATTCTTGTTGGTAATTATTCTTTTTTCAGGTATTCCTTCTTCCCTGCTGTTCCCTTCCTTTTCCCTTCTTCCACTTGATCACCCTAACATTCTTTTATTTACTATTATATGATTTGGGGGTATTAAGAGGTGGACCTACTTGTGCATCGTTCAGATCCCGAGGAGTTCTCTTCCACACACGCCAAGTGGAAGTCTGACAGTTCGACTGGCTCTAATGAACTGTCTTGATAGAAAATGACCAGTAGAGGTCATTAAAATACTAGAATTGCTTTCTGCATTAGGGACTTTCTTTTTTTAATTTTTCTGGCAACTGCCTCTATTTAACTTTCTTGAAAGAAAACGACCAGCAGAGGTCATTAAAATACCAGAATCACTTTAGCATTCCTTAGGTTCCAGGCCATAGAAACTTGTCTTCTACAAGCACCCGTAGACAATAATATTTTTTCAAATCTTGTATTTTCAGTGATATGACCACCGAAGGGGCTGATTTTATTTTAAGAAAAGAGCTTTGAACAATACAATTTCCCGCCGATAGGCAGTTTTTCTCTCCATGTGCTTCCCATACCTGGCGTGTTCCGCAGTTTGGTGCTTACTTTCCCTCCATGTTGAAGAACAGTAGATGTTTCAGCACCAACGCTAATGGCTGCATAGCTATATACATATAAGGTCCCAAAGGCTAGACCAATTGCATTGTAAATGCTTGCTTGGTTTGATTCCTCTGATCAAGAGAGACCCGGTGCTGGGGTAAGTTATTCTAGGTAGAGAACACTTGTCACATAGTTTATATAGACATACCACATGGCTTTCTGATATCTAGATGAATGAAGAATACGTATTTATTATTGATGGAAGTATTAAGGTATTTCAACATTGATATGTATTTATTGTACTGAATTACTTTCATGGCTGAATTATGCTGAATAAAGTATTTATAGATTGCTAAACAAAAAATATTATTTAGAAGTTCAACATGAAAAGAATGATCATAAAAGAACTCTTTATATGTGCCAGGGACCCACATCAAAATCATCTGTTATAACATTCAAGCTTATAACCTCCACCCTCAACAAACATTATTGCCTTACCCACAGCTAATGAATGAAAAAAGATATTATCATTTAAGGAAATATTCATAAACACCAGTAACATTTTTCTCTAAGAATTACATGATAGACCTTATCTGGCGGATTGAACACAACAAAAAGCTATAAATTGACACAGCTTTAAAGATCTGGGGCTGTATCACACATAACAAGGACCGTGGGCACTATGTTTAGGCTCAGACTCTGCCACAATTAAGGCCTAACTTTTGTCTTGAGTTGTTAAAGAGTGGGGACAGAGTTATCTTACCACCTTAGACAGTGGTGAATGGTTGGTTGACATGACTCCTTAAAATGTTGAAATTGGCTAAAACCTAATTGGCACATTTAAGTTTCCTATACGACCACAGCAAAAGGTATCCTAAGTACACCCATGACACGGCAAGTTAAATGTCACCTACGGACTACAGTACTTCTGTCTCAGCTACTAGTGATACCAGGCAAATATGACTCCATGCTTAGCCCTGCAGCATTGTAGCTGCAATTTAACTCTGCAGCTTAACCGGCAAAAACAAACCCTTTCGATAAGAAAAAACCTTTATTTTAAGTATTAATAAGCCACCACTATGTAGGCCATGGAACCCACAAGTCAGGGTGCATGATAATTGAAAGGTGGATATGTATACATTTAAAGTTAATGTCATTTCCGTAACTAGTACCTTGAAGCTATTTTTGCTGTAGGAAAACTGACTAGCCCATGGAGCAGTGGTCTTCAAACTTTTTGATGCCAAGACCCCCCAACAAAACTTTTTAGGCGTAAGGAAACCCTCCCTAAAAAAATGTCTAGAACATGGTACTCCTTATCATGGACAAACATAAATGTTCACCGGAGAAACGGTCAATCTATGGTTGCACCTTATTAGTACCAGTTTAACACCCACATATAGCAATAAGCAACAATATAAGACCCTTGAGCTGCCGGTTCGTCATTTTTTTTGACGCTCTGATTGCGCAGGGTACAGTCCCATATCTACGAGACTAGGCAAAGTCACTTTGCATGGCTTTTCATGGCCACCTAGATATGGTGTAAGGCAATGCAGCGCAAGTCGATACATTGCCTTACACTGCGTCAGGGGGGCATTCCATGTGCGTTGCAGTGGGCTTTCCTACGGGTTTTGACACATTCCCAGTTTTACAAGAATCTGTAAACCTGAGGATGCATCAAAACTGTATGCTGCCTCAGGGGATGCTTAATGAGGAGAAATATATTTATTTATGTGCAGCACACATAGAAAGGGGAAAAAGCCTCCTTGGGTTGTTTTTGCGCAAAACCAATCCTGACAACAATACAGACACCCTAGGCACCAAAGCGTTTGCTGGCAGAAAGGACAGGAATGCACAGTATTTTTTAAATACATTCCATTCCTGTACTTTTGAAGTGGCATAGGGCAGCACAGCAAAAATACTTGTGGAGCTGCCCTACACCATTTCATTATAAATGAGGCCCGTAGATTTTAGTAATATCCTGACCCTATGGATGCAATCTATTTTACAGAACTGTCCCTTCAACACATTCTCAGGGATAGTAAGCACTATGTAAATACAACAACAATTAAAAGCAAGCACCTGACAGCTCAGTTAACTCTGTGCACTACCACTCAAAAAGCTTCAAGTGATTTAATCAAGTAACTGCAACAGCACTCTCCTGTCCTGAAAAAATCAAAGCCAGGCAGACAGCTTAACACACCATGCTGCTGGCCTGAAAGAAATGAAAATGTGCACAATGAGTTAAATATGAAAATCCTTTACATTTTCAGATTAACTGGTTGTGCACATTTGCATTTCTTTCAGGCCAGCAACACACTTGTAGAAAGGCATCTTTAGCAGTCTGCCTGTCTTCAATTTCCCAGCACAGGAGTCTGGAGAGTCCCTAAATAACAACATTCCAGAGAAAGCATTTTAAGTACCGGAATTAACCACCTGGGACGTTTTCTTTTAGGAAATGAAGAAGACGACCCCTTTCCCATGCCTCCACGGCCCTCCTGGGGGTTGTGCCCCACAGATTGAAGATCGCTGCCATACAGAAACACTGGGAAACATTATTAAAAATTAATTCTTCTATCTTAGTCGGAGGAACAGCTAGACATATGATTTAGGAACTGTGTTTAAAACTTAATAAAAGCGCTATTGACATGTCAAAGTAGGAGTTTGAATGAATATTAAGGAAAAGGGACTTTTAGTAAGTAATCCTTTCAATTCCTAAAGCTCCTGGAAGCTATTTGAATTAGAATTCAACTGTAACCCAGCTGGTAAATAGCTCTGATGAGGTGGGAAAACTGCTCACAGAGCAGAGACAATGGCTTGGGTTTTGAGATGTATTTTGTTCCTGTCAGTAAGACCATTTGGGCAGTGCCCAGGAACTTGATTTAGTTGAAAACGGGCCTCCCCTGTCTCAAGCAGATTTCAGATGTCAACTGCACAGGCCCTTCTTTTGTCCTACTAGTCAGTCAGGCACAAATCCAGTTGTGGGGAATCTGCCTCAGAATGGCTGTGGAGTAAACAAGGAGGAAGAAGTTGCTTACTAACCTGGTTACACCTCTGGGTGGGCACACAGACTTTGCACAAAAGGGGTAGGGTTTCTCCATTTTGGATTTAGTGAGTGAGTGGCACAGTGGGATTGTCTGCCGTAGGTAATACAGAGACTGCTGCAAAGGTAGGTGGTATTACCCCAGATGACCTACACCGTATGGTTAAGGAGTGGCCAGGAGTCACCCCCGCTTTAGCAAGTGTCAGACATAAAAGTGGCCTCACCTCCACCATCCTCAGATCAATACTTGGCATGTGGGTATACTTCTGTCACTGGCAGTCGAGCAAGATGAGACAAACCGATCCGGGTTGAGGGCCGAGCTGAGTGCAAGGAGCCTGCAAGGAGCAACCACTGGACACACCACAGGACACACCACAGAGTCATCACAGAGAGCCCCAGGACTCTGTGGACCAAGGATTTGTCCCCCGATTTGTGTACCAGGGGCTGCAGAAGCAGCAGGAGGCAGAGGGTAAGTGGGAGCATGGGACCGCAGCCGCCAGCGACATGGCCAGGCCGCAGTTTCCAGTGTGCCCAGCTTTCTGCTTTCTTCACTCAATCCCTCTGCTCCTCTGCCGCAGCACGAGTCAGTGCTGCTGGCATGGCCACTAGAGGCTACCAGCGGTCCCGAGAACTGTAGGCTGCATTGGTGCAGGGAGTCTGTGGTTTGAGCCTCAAAGGCACTTCTGCACCGAGCCCCCACGCACCCGGAGCCCCCCACTGGAGCAAGTCATGTGTCTCAATTCTGCCCTCACCCTCACAGTTCACCCAACCCTTCCTCCCAGACTGTTTTTAAGCCTCCTTTGCTGTTTCCTAGTGCAAGTCCCGATCCTTGAGGTAGTTCCGTGAGGTGGCTGGGAGGCGGGGGTCTTGGGCTTGGGACAGGGCTCTGGGCTCTGAATGAAATCAACGGGTGTTGCCTCACTGGGCCCACAAAAAAAAACGCCACTAAATCCAACCAAAAGCTGCACTAATTTACCAAACTCGAACTTACCGGCACAGGCATCGGCTGCAGCAAACTGCAAGTAGGCAGTCCCAAAAGCTGTCTAAAAGGCTGTCCGAAAGCTGAATACCTACAACAACATCACACTCCACTTATTAGTGACCAACAGAGAGTTGGCAATAACAGAGAGCTGTTCCTCAAGCGCTAAGTAGATCGACAACCGGGTCCAAATCACAAGTTCAAAAATCAACAGGAAAGAAAAAAGATGAAAGAGAGAAGAGAGAGATACTCTAGGGGAAAACTGGAGGCAACAACAAAAACTACAAAAATGAAAAAACAACACATCAGAAACAGTAAGGGCTGGAGCAAGGAAAGGGACCCCAATCCATTCAGCAAGGAGCCATCTACAATAGAAAGTTTAAAAAAGGGCTCAATCAAGAGTTTGATAAAGAGTGTCAAGAATTTCGGTACTTAAGGTCTCAAGAATCAAAAGAATTACAAGATTTACAGAACCACAGGTGCAAAAAGGCTTGAGGAGATGAGATCAGGCCGGGAGAGACGTACTGTCACATCCATACTTAATAAAAGGAAGAAAAGAGCAAAAGTTTAACCGACAAAGCCAGCAAGGAGAACCCAATGACGGGAGAAAAATCCATTCAGATTCTGGTAGATGGTGCAGGGCTCTAGCAGAATGCAAAAACTACAATAACCAGTTATCAACTAAAGATTTACACAAAATTTGCGTTTTTAAGGGACATAGGGGCAGCCCTCTGCACAAGCAATGAAAGTCTCAACGGCCTTCACTCCCCTTTGTGACCGGTGAAAACAGACCATTACCCCCCATGGCAGACATACCTGTCCAAAGCAGTGAAAGTAGGGAAGGTAAAGTAGAGAAAAAAGGTAACAGAGAAAATAAGTCCAGAGGCACAAGTACTCCACATTTAGAAGGCCAGAAAGAGGGGCCAGAGCTCAACAAAAAAAACAGCAACCCAATAAACGGGGATCCCATCAGACTCTGCCAAGCAATGGAAACAGCATCCAGAGTCAAGCAGATGGCAACAGCCAGTGATGGAGCTTTTTCCGCCAGGACCGAGCTCAACAAATGTCCTCCACTCGAACCAATTGTCACCATTCTTTCGGGAAATTCCAACTCTATTTTTGATATGCACGATATTAACTCCAACAATTTCCATAACATTGGAAAGTCACCAACAACTGCTTCTAGCTTATCCCTCTCATCCAAAGCACACAACAAGGCACTCGCAGGGAGCATAGCAAGTTTGGCAAATGGACTTAAACCATCAAATAATGACGCCGTTTACATTGAAGAAGAGAATCAAATCGAACCTCCAAAACAACAGCTGCAAAAGACCCCGGGGCAAAAAATTCAAGCTACTCCTGCCCAGAGACAGGTTCGAAAACTCAGTACAATGGGACCAGCCCCAGAAAGGCAGAGGTTCTAAGGAGTACCGACAATAGAATATCAAAATGGGATAACCCAACCGGACCAGATTGCCTCAACACTGTCTCTCCCTCCTCTCTTAACATACACTCTAATCATTCTTCTTGCAGCTCATATCAAATAACTGGAGAAAGAGGATTAGGAACCACAGATGGATTAAAGGACAACACAGCTGGCAATCTAGCTCAAACGACTTATAGTCAAGATCAGCAAGCGCTTTCCCATTTTTCCCATTGTTCTGACTTCTGGCAGGCAAAGGCCATTCCCGCTCCAAAAACCAACAACAAAGGAGCCAATCGATTAGACTCAGCCAAGCTCCGGGAATCCTTACTGGACACCATGCATCTCTCCCTCAAGTCAATGCAGTACCACTCTGACTAAAAGGGCCCAGGCAGATATACAACTGTCCCCAATGCACTGCCACTGCTTCGCCATTGTTGACAAACTTTCCACCCTCCTTGTCAGCGCCCGGGCTGCTACGGTGATTTTCGGCCACAGCGTTCCTCAGATTCAAGGCTCTTGCACGCAGAGACCCGTCCAGCGGCGGTGAGTCCCCCACACCAGCGCTTCTCCTTATCACAGCGTGGGGGGAAATGGTTGATCTTGGGCACCGGGCGCGTTCTGTTACGGCGCCAGGCAGCACGGTCAGGTTCTGGCCACGGCAGTGCTTCAGGGCACATCGCTCGAGACCAAGGGCAAAGTCTAGAGGGGCAGCGCTTTGCTGACACAGCGCTCAGTATCTTAGGACTCAAACAGGACCTGGGCACCCGGCAGCGCCCCCGCCTACAGCAGCAGATTCTTGTGGGACAACTCTGGCAGCAGGCACCGCGCTTATTATTTTGGAGATAGTCCATTGAAATGTAGCGCTTTCACAGCCCAGTGCTGCATAGGTCAGACACTCCTCTTCTCCTGGCACTTTAGATGTAACACTCCCGAGGTGCAAGGTCCCCCAGCTGCCTCAGGGACAAAAAGTAGCGCTCCTCACCTCCTGGGAGTACAGGCCAGTCCACTATATGGCGCTCTTCTTCTTTAGGCGCTAGTCGGCAGGCAGAGTACAGTTGTAGCGCTCACGAGGGGCTAGGTAGGAGAGCAGCAGGCACTACTGGGCAAGATCAGCAGTCAGTGGGCACTCATGAGAACAGGGCTGCAGGTCCTAGGAACCATCATCCTCTGTAACGTGGCACTCCTCCTGATACAGCAGTCTTTACTCCAGCACTAACCTTGTGGACAGCAGAGGGGTACAGTTGGACACAGGGGCCAGCACACAGGCCCATGTGGCGGTACCTCCTGGCAAAGGGTCCCCGCTCATTCAGGTCCCCGCTCAGTCTGAGCACATGGTATCCCAACTCCTCTGTTTATACGCCCCTCACCCCACCTACCAGACAGAAGTGTCTGGGGAAACTGGTTCTAACTAGTCTAGGGGGAGGTGTGGAGCCCCCTGGGTGCCAGGCTTCCCTCCAAAAGCTGGGGTTGCTGGGAAATAAACCACTAGTAACCCACCTCAGTCAGGCGGCACAACAGACAGCCATGGCATCCATTTTAGAAGTAACATGTTTAAATAGTGAAAGTCAGTCTGCGCACGCCATCGCGCAGCATGTATTATGGCCTCTCACACCACACATGGCCTCTACATTCCTCTACCATGGGGCAGATATCCTCTAATGGGGGGTGAAACGCGAAAAATGTCAGGGAAAAAGGGCCAAGTCCAACACAGTGGTTATGGGGTATCCTAGCAGACATCAGGAAAATAGAAAAAAAGCCCCAGTAAACCATCTCAGGAGGCTCAAACAAAAGGCCCTTCATTGGGTTCAACCTACTTCGAGAAGGAAATGGTCAACATAGGATGGGAAGAGGGACCCCCAAATAACGTTCAAAATGAAACACGACCACTCAATCACTCAAACGTCAGGCAGACAATGGCTGCCAAAAAAGCAGCTGAACAAAACACAGAGGATCCTGGAAGTCATAATATAACAGAGCATAGTTGGGGTGCTGAACACAGCTGGAGTCCCCACCTATAAAACCTGAATCAGAGGTTTCTGAAAAACCCGATGTAGCGGAAACGAGGACTCAAAACTTAGTGGCAAACAGAGGAAAAAGGGAAGAAAGAAGAAAAAGAATGTGACAGATTATTTTCGCACAGGTAGCATAAAACAAGGGATGAAAAGTCATGCTGCTAGCAATACAATGGAAGCACTGCACCCAGAAGGAGATAACAAAGCAAGCCATCTGAAGACTCTAATAGTAGGGGATTCCGACACCAAATCGGAAAAGATAGAGGATGAATCAATAGAGCCACCTATTAAAGTATCTGAAAAAACCCCAAAGAACATAAGTACCCGAGCTCCAGTACCCTCTACCAAGAATAGATCAGCAGAGGCAGCCATCCCTAGGAAAAGAGGAGGAGAAAAGAAACCAAGCTCTTAAACTATCCCAATATCAGGGGAACCAGGCACAAAACTGGATGAGGCAGCAGACGAACCAACAGCTCCACCTATAAAAGCACAGTATGAAAGCAGAAAGCACGTGAGCTCCAGAGTACCAGTATATGCCATCAAGGAAAGGTCCGGAGAGGCAGCTACTCTAAGGAAAACATTCACCATAGCCAGGGATGACCACAGAGACCGAGTGGATCTTTCCAACCTGCACGCTGAAGAGGTGATATCTATCCAGACAAAACCCCCAACCGCCAACTAACCACAACTTTAAAATAACTCAATTCTGTTCATCCCTGAATATAAGTCCAGAGGCAGTGGGGATATCCTTAATTGAGGGAATATCATACAACTGATTCAAGTAATTGGAAACCTGGTGGATATAAACACACACAATCTCGAAAGTATTGCATTCAAAAGCATCAACGGAAATACGGACAGAGAAATAACAAAGACAACTTGGTCCTCAGAGGAAGTAGCGAGGAGGATTTTGAAAGAACCCCAACTAAAAGCATGGGGATAAAAATATTTCTTGATCAAAAGTGTGGCTATCCAATCAAAATCCAGCTTCTGCATTTGCGGGCACACAATCACAATCTGTGCTGAAAGCTCCCGCAGCAGGAACGCTAGACCAGCAAAAAGAAAAGATCAGCATCAATTACTTAAGTCGGAAGACTGGTCCTGGCTAGCAAAGACAATAAATCGACAAGACGCGAGCACTTGACTCTGGACAATACAATTACCACCAGGCGACACCCAACTACGAGTTTGCTCCAGGAATATAAATGGTCTGGGCAACAAAACCTCGGATGAAGACCTTCTGGACTATTTTTACGGCTTCAACCTCATTCTGCTCCAAGAGGCATGGTTAGAAGAACCCTTCCTTTTACTTGGCTTCAAACCCCATCATACCCCACCAGTTAAAGGCTCTAAATTTGGACATTTAAAGGGCAGTCTAACAATGTATCCATCAATAAAAACAATAACATCCACCAAAGATGTTGGCACCTTCACATCATGAACCAATGCAATTATAGCACTTAGAGTGGATATAAGGGATGGCAATATCAAACAACAACTATTACTCCTAAACATCTACATGCACCCCAGCAATAAAATCAAAGGAGTAAAAATAGTGGGGGCAGAAATAACTAGATTATTTACAGAAGAATCCACGACTAATTTACTACTGTCTGGGGACTTCAATATGCATCTGATGGGGCCACAGAAGAGGGACGAGCTACTGGAGGAACAACATATCGACTGGAACATTCCTTGTCAGGAGCCCAGTGCCAAGAAGCGACAATCAGTACACGCTAAGAACTTTGGCACGGATCTGGAACATCTAAGCTTTGTGGCACTAAACGGGCACTATCCGGGAGACCAGCCCCCGGCGGCAGCATTTCACAGTGCAACCTCAAGTACGCTGATAGATTACACTTTTGTATGTTTATCATTCTTTAGCAGGATCACAGGCTTCGAGGTTGGAGCCCAAGATCAAAGTGATCATCAGCCACGACAAATCTCCACAAGAATATTCAGACTATCAACGGAAATGCCAGTCGAGGACCCAGAGTCCATTCATACCGACAATTTCAGGAACAGACTGACGTAAATGTGATAGCACAAAGGGAACACCTAACTAAAACACTAGGAGCAGTGAATACGGTAAGCGCTCGCCCAGCATCGACGACAACCGGTTCCCTAGTCTGTCAGGAGAATTATATTTCCAATTTTACAACTCCAAATATTCACAAGCTCAGGAAAGCAATTAATAAAATATACGCAATCTTCGACGCACAGGGCGGGATCCTATTTGCTATCCCAACTAAAATTAAAAAAGAAAAAGAAATCTAGGAGGCAAAAAGGGAAAAGGACGAAAACCTGTGGGTGAGGCTATTGCATGACTCAAAATCAAACAATAGTGCAAGATTTTGGCGAACAATAAACAGCCTAGCCAACCATAATGTTCAAAGAATAAATTCTCACCTGACAGTTGAAGCCTGGGCCTTGCACCTGCAACAACATTTTAATGCTCCACTGAGGCAGCCTTTCGGAAATATACCTGAGGCAATCCTTCTCCATTTAAATGCTCCACCAGGAAACGATCATCTTTCATTCACTACCCTCCAGATTAAGAACAGGATAACCAAGGGCAAGAGGGAGGGTGCCCCAGGCCCCAACGGGATTCCACCAATCCTATTAAAAATGGAACCGAAATACTGGGCTTCTATACTACTACCGCTGTATGGCCAAATCGCAGGAGGAGTCATCGTTCCGGACTCCTGGAGGGGGTCAATCATATCCCCAATATACAAGAAAGAGGACAAGAACTTAGCAAAAAGTTATAGGCTTGTGGCTTTAATTGACATTGAGGCGAAATATTACGCTGGCCTCCTTCTGGATGACCATATTGCCTGGGCCGAAGAACAATCAATTATACCGATCAACCAAACTGGCTTCTGCAAGGGCATGGGAACAACTACGAATATACTTGCATTGTCCCTAATGATAGACAGGTCCAAATTAGCAAAACATCCTCTATTCATTTGTTTTATAGACTTCTCGTCAGCTTTCGATAATATCGACAGAAGCAAACTCTGGCACAAACTCAAAGAAATGAAAATTCCATCTGCTCTCCTAAACCAGTTAATATTGCTTCATACAAACACATGGGTCCAAGTCAAGCTATGGAATGGAAAGTACCAGTCCAGGAAAATCCCAACAACCATGAGGCTGAAACAGGGGTGCGTCCTGGTGATGAGCTTCAAATTGTTTATGTCTGTTCTTTTGTCAGAACTGGACATCTGCAATTCTCATGCACCAAGGCTGGGAGGGCTATTAGTCTCCAACCTCCTTTATGCAGACTATCTCGTACAGGCTAGTCGGACCCCTATCGACCTCCAATACTTACTAGACACAACTAGTCGATACTCAGCATCCAATGGCCTAGCCATCAACCAAGACAAAACAAAGGTTATGAGGTTACATCCAAAGAAGAAAACGTCTAAATACTGCTGGTATATGGTAGACTCAGCAATCAACGTAGTTGACCAATACTAGTACTAAGGAGTGATGATGGATAATAAAGGGACTTTCAGCTTACAAAAAGAGGCAATCAAAAGAAGAGGCAAATCCATTGAGGTAGCTATAAAATCGATGAAACAGAAAACTGCTGGCCCTAGCCTAATCCCACTGCTACAAGTCTGGCAAGCAAAACTCATCCCGGCAATCACTTATGGGAGCGAGTGTCTGAGGGGAAGAAATACGGTTACTTTAGACAGCGCTGTCTCAAGAGCGGCCAGGATGATATTTAACTTACCAAAGTACGTCATGCCAGTGCAAGTAAGGCTATAAATTGGCATGCAAAGCCAAGAAATAGCCCGCAAAGGAGCCTATGCCAGGAGCTGGTACAGGATACGAAAAGCTGAAGCTGGCACACTGAACTCCCATTTATGGAACGAAATACACCTAGAGGGAGTGCGCAGCAAAGAGCTATTTGACAGCATCAATAGATCGTCTGGGACTTGAGGAACTCTGGGCGGACTCAGGGACCAACCATTGTTTTAAACAAAAAGGTAAACAAGACAGTGAGAAGACTATCTCTAGTAGAAGATAAGGCGACACTCACAGAAAGAGCCCACGGATGGTTTGCTGTCCACAGCTACAATAAGTCCTTTCCACAACCATACTTAGGTGTGGGTTTTAATAGGAGGAAGAAAGAAAAATACCTTCATTTCCGATTGGGTATTTTACCTACATTACCGCATCCTCCCCCTTGGAAACGACCCCTGGGTCGGACAATATGCTGCTTATGTGAGGAGGCCAACAAAAGTGTATTACACCTTTTGTGTATCTACAGGGATCTACAGGCTGAACGGCGACAGTTACTGATGCCGCTCTTTGTAATTAAGGGGATAAGAACCTGTAGGCAGGCTCTGAAGGCATGCTTCGAAGGTGGAGACGCTCAGCTAGCGTGCAGCTTTGTTTAATTCATGGTGGGGGCAAAATCTCTGTCTCTGGAACGCTTTATCTCTGCATCCCAATGCATCTTAAAGTGTCACATTACAGCAAAAAATCTAATTTCCAGGTCATTCCTCACCCAGACGATACACGCTCAAGCAGGATAATCAACCGAAATTTACCATTGTCGCTGTTTACAAATCAACCAATCACTGAACAGACTCTCTCCCACCGAGAACCGAGCCTTGTTTTTTAACTCACGGTGCATGCCAACAATTACCAACACCTGCTCTACTTATGCTAACACAATCTATGAAAGTTTTTTTATATGTTTTTTAAAAAATTTAGAACATGAACACTGCTGCTATGCCGCTTTTTAGATGGAAATTGTAAAGGTTTAAATTAACCAAACAATAAACTATTACTTACTTACTTGGCATGTGGAAGAACAGAAGAAGGGCTGCTCCTGCCTTTTGAGACCTGTGAGGAGACATGAAGGGCTGGACCTGCTCTCATTTGTACAGAGGAGTCAGGATTAACTTAGAGGCAATGTGTAAAGTATGTGTAGCACTTCTAGCAGTAATAAGGTGGAAACACTACACAAAAAAACACAACATGTGTGGAAAAGTAAATTTTGCCATGTTATATGTGCCTATGTGTTCCCCATCTTATGTTATATGTGCATGATCGATATGCATATATTCCCCTCTGATCGATTAAAGATGCAATTACAGTTGTGTCCATCTCTAGTATGCTAGTTTCCAGTCCTCGTGAAAGCTATGAATATTAGGCCTATGTAAACCTACTTTGCCACATTTTACAGTGTGCACGTTAATTCATTGAATTGTCCCCGTTTCTAGGCCTCAAAAGGGCCCGGACACCAGATTCAGCTCCTGTCTCCTGAACCCTCTCTGAGGAGCGATACAGCCCCCACCTGTATCCCTGACCCTTCGCCTATTTCTTGCCTCGCAGTGCCCGGCCCGGCCTGGCTCTGCCTCCCAGTCTGCCAAGAATATGTTATGTTTCTAGTTATCAGTCCAACCCTCCTTCTCTGCATTCCTAAGCTACTGAATCGCATCAATAGTTTCCGTCATGGTCTAGCCTTTGTGTCTCCATGAAAGAGAAATACTGTATTAATGTTCATAGAATATTCCTCACACACGCAACTACATGTAGAATAATGCATGCACCAGTCTTAATGTCTGTTAGCCTTTACCCTGATAACTTTTGGATTCTATCAACATGTTCTCTAAACATCAGATACTAGATATGCCTGGGTACATGTCGCTCTGACACTCCAGACTTTAGTCTCCTCTTCTAGCACAGAAGTCATAGCCCCCAGTTCCTCCTGGTAACACGTCATTGCCAGTTTGCGCGCACCACTAGGTTAGAGGTCCCAGCTGCTCAGGTAGCCCCCTCCATGTTTCCGCCCCATTTATGACATATTCTGTTACGTTTACATCACATGTCTATGTATACGCCCTGTACACGCCTTCTTGTTACATCATGTTGCCCTTATCTTTCGTGACTGCTACAAACCCCGCCTACTGCTACGCCTACTATATTGAATGTAATGTATTCTGTTTAACTATAAATATTGTGCACTGTTATTAAAAGTTAGCCTATTCCTGCCCCCGGCAGCTGCCATCCTATTCCCGTACAGGCTGTCCTGTTCCTGTCCTTTATGCTTGATTAAAGCCTGTCAACTCCAGCTACCTCGAATCTTGACTCTTATTTATTGAGCTACCTGTTTATTGATTATAGTCAAAAATAGATCCGGTAATTAATTATTTATTTACCACATAATGGCGCCCGAATAGGGACTTGCCCTTTCCCCACGCGCCGGAGAAGCCACGCAGGCCCCCTGATCCTCTGCAGCCGTGACGGAACCATACCGGCCACGTGCAGATATTTCTGCTTCAAGTATCCCTCAGGCCCACGGAGGAGACGGAGGTTGCGGTCCAGCATCCAGACGAGGAGGTGGAGGAACGCGGCGAGTCCCGACCAGAGCCCAAGCCGAGAGTCCAAGGTCCGAGGTATCCGGAGGCCCACCTGTAATGTAACTGAAGTCCGAAGTTCGTCCGTCCGTCGTCGTAGCAGTCCAGTCCAGTCCAAGGCCTTCCGTTCTTGCTGCCCGGTGAGTACCGTTGCTGGGGTAGTATCTAGACAGGGTCAATTAATTTGTCTCTGGTCCGTGGGTTTGGGTACACAGATCCAACACGAAGTGTCCACCTAGGTGGATGCGGGTCCTGACGTGTCTCTTTATGAGACCGGTAAGTTTCGTACTGTTTTAGCAGTGCATCTAGTCATTCCAGTAAGTTCTGTTCTGTTCTCGAGAAATTCATGTGTTCTGTTCTCAGTATTCCAGGTGATATTCTGTCCGAACTGTTATTTTAAATGTCAATTCATGTGTTTTCAGTGTCGTGGTATGAGTGATTTGTTTTTCAAGTTATTATTGTGTTTATCGTGTATTGTATTGTGTCCAGATTCCAGTCTAAGTTATGCCTCTGTTCACGAAGTTACGTCAGTTAAAAACCAGAAAAGGTCTGCTCGAGGAAGCAGTTCCTGTCCCGCCTAGGGACAGTCCAGGTCATTTTATGTATCATAAGCATGGCATAAGTGCCATATTATATCTAGACTTATGGGTCGAGTATACTAAAGATCTAGAAGAGAAATATAGATGGCCTGTATCAGGTACATGGGATGCCGAGTGCATCATGCGAGTAGAAGAAGCATTATGGAAAAAGAAATCCAGACAGTCCCAGAAAGATGCCATCGAGTTATGGCGCAAAGAATCTCATAAAAGAACTGAAAAAAAATCAGAAAGACAGAATTAAGTAGAGAATCCTTAGAAAGAGCCCAAGAAAGGGAATTAATCGAAATAGGCGAACGAGTTAAAGCCGAACAGTCAGACAGACAGAGAAATGCCCTCATTAAGGGTATGTATCCTCTTCTTGCCGAGGGCTTGCCAAAAGCAACCCCGGAAGCACCATGTAATTTTCCGCCACCATTAGTTCCGATTAAGCTACGTCACAAACCGACCGCAGCTGATATTTTTCTCTCGTCCTATTTGGACGACACAGTCCCAGAATATGCAAATCCTGCTCCGCCAGCTCCTGTAAATAATGTAATTCCTGTTCCTCCAGCCACCGGGGCACCTGTTACAGCACCTGTTACGGTACCCCCGGTCCAGCCCGTAGTACAAGTACCCGCTACATCGGTCACTCTGCCAGCACGAAGAGTATCGGTCGACGATTCTAGTATAGGGGCCGCAGGGGGAGGTCCTCCTCGTACCCCGCCCCAACACAAACGTGTAACGTTAGTCGAGTTACATGAACGTGCGTTACAGCGTACGCCCAAACAGCAGTCCGTTGCAGATATTAAACGAGCTCTTACTGAATGCCGTTATGATCCAGTCCCAGGCGATGATAATATGGTTATATATTCATTGCGTGTAAGACGGGTGACCGAGTATTTGGACACCCTACCGAATATGAAAGAAGTTCTAGAAAGAATATATCGTTTCATCCGTACAGGGGAAGACCCAGAAAGTATTGGCGAAATCATGTCTCTAAGGAAAGCCGAGACTCAGCTCATGCTATTAAAGTTTCTAGTTCATTGTTTAATAAGGGAACAAGATTGTCCGACTAAAGATCCGATCGAAATGAGAGTTCTGACAAAGTGGAGTGATCATATAGCCGAGGGAAGACACAAGACACTCAGTAGTATAGAGAGTATGTACAAGAAAATTCGTAAGGAAATAATAAGGTTACACGAGAAACGCAAAGCAGCACAAGTGTCCGAGAAAGAAGACAACACTGATACTGAAGAGGTAGAAGACGAGAATCCCACCAGAATAGCGTATGTAGGTAGAACTAGACTTCCCGACCGACACTCGCGCCTAGAACACAAGAAAGTTTTTCACCTTCCAGCACTAGAACAAGGTTCTCTTGAGCAAGTATTTCAAGCTACCGATCACATTCTGAAATCACGTATCGGTTATAGTGAACTTAGTACCATGCATGAACAAGAACTAGCCCGATCAGCAGTCCGATGGACTACTGATTCTACCACTTTTCCAGATGAAATAGTGGCACAAATGTTTCTGAAACTGCCCCCAGCCGAGCAGCGACTGGTGGGTATGTATATGATCCAGCACCTCATTACACTGTATGAGGGACAAAATTCTGATCCAGGTCCGTTACATGATGTTCTGAACGAGTTACTCCAATATAGATGGAGAGGTTTAGGTACCGATTTAATTAGTATCATTCTAGAACAGCGCCACAAATATAGAACGTTTCTGAATCCGCATTTTGTTCATGTCTCACCTCCAGAAAGTAAATCATTTTACATAGACAGACAGAATCCGTTACGAGAAGTGCACCCAGTTAGGACACCGGGTGGTGAAATGCAACGAGTATTTGTTTACACCCCTATCACCAAGATGGAACTCTTAGAGATGAAGAAATTAATTCCCTGTCACGATAAAGATCCAGCAGGGTTCCATCGAGAATTAAAAGACATGCTCCGTATGGGAGAATACACGTATCCAGATATTATTAAAATGCTAAAGGTCCTGTTGCCCGCAGGGGTATATGAAAAACTCAAGGAAAAAGAATGGGAGGTGGGAGAGAAAAAGATTGATTGGACAGCTCTAGAAGCTGAAGATAAAATACGAGTACCAGGTACCGGTCTTGGGGACAAATGTAAAGAATTGCCCGAGTTATTGATTCAAGTTTTGCCAAGGTTACTAGCCACGAAAAAGGAAGATTGGGATGCAATCTCAGCATGCAAACAGAAACAGGATGAGGAAACTAGTGATTTTTATTCTAGATTTGAGAAATGTTTTATTATCAACAGTGGTTTGAAGACAAGTAGCGAGTCATACCCTCATCTTTTTGTTACTAAACTAGTCGAGAATTCAAGTCCACAAGTTAAAAATCGAGTTTTGAAAGTCGAAAGTAGTTGGCAAGCTAATACTCCGTCACAAATGCTTCAAATGCTCCAGTATCACCAGAATAGAATCAGGGAAGAGCAAGAACACGAAAGGAGACGTATGAAAGACACGAAAATGAAAGTACTAGTTGCACAATCAGTTCCACAAGACAGTCAGAAGAGGGGTCCGAATCAAGCCAGTCATTCTGCAGCTCCCGTTAAAGGGACATGCAATTATTGTAAACAGCCAGGTCATTTTATAAACGAGTGTGCAGTTCTGAAACACAACATAGCTACTGGTAAAACTAAAGAAAGACCACGTCCGCCTAGACAAGAACAAGTTTCACAGACTTCTCAGTCACCCCAGAATGCACAACAGACAGTTCCAGCACCGCAGCCTATCGCTGCAACACAGCATGTTACACAGCAGATGTACCAGTATGCCCAGACAGAGTATCCAGAGTATCAACAGTATTCATGAAACAGCCTAGAGAGGGAGGTAGGCTTGCCTCTCATCGAGATACCTGTAGATCAAGAGGGTCCCTATGTACACAGTCAAGTATTGGGGAAAGACAGAAAGTTTTTGATTGATACAGGGGCAAGTAGGACTACTATCAGTCATGACGAGGTTCCAGGGGCTCCGCTCTCAGGCTCTAGAAATGTTTCCCTTGGATTTTCAGGAAAGCCTATTGTTAACGAGATTTCAAAGCCAGTTACTCTAGAAGTTGGTCCATTGTCCCGAACTACTGATTTGTTACTTACGAAGTCATGTCCAGAAAATTTGTTAGGCATTAAAACATTGAAAGAATTAGGTGCAGTAATTTGCTGCTCTCCAGAAGGAATACGATTGTTTTTGCGTGACTTTAAAGGTCACTATGTATTACGCGATTTTGATCCAAGATTATCCAATGTACCGCAGCATTTATGGGCGCAAGGTCCAACTGATATAGGTTTTATGCAAATCACACCCCATCGTGTGACTCTCAAGCAAGGTATAGTCTTGCCACGAATCAGACAATATAGATTGCCACCTGAGGCTGTAGCAGCCTTATCCAAAATTATTGATGAGCTCATTGCTCAAGGAGTGGTTGTAGAAACTGACTCCAATGTATGTAATTCTCCTATCATTCCAGTCATGAAACGTACTGATCCAAATGCACCTCCAGTATATCGATTAGTGATTGACCTTCGAGAACTTAATAAATGTATCATACCCCAGTATCCAGTAGTCCCAGATATTTCATCCCTATTGACAGCCATTGATTCCGAAGCTACATTTTTCACTGTCATAGACCTCAAGAATGCATTTTTCAGTGTCCCCATTCATCCAGACAGCCAGTACCTTTTCGTTTTTTGTTTAAATGGACGGAGCTATAAATTCACACGAGCTCCTCAAGGTTTCACAGAAAGTCCTAGTATTTACAGTCAAGCACTTAAAAGACAACTAGACAATATTCACATGCCAGCTGACACTGCCCTGCTCCAGTATGTCGATGATCTACTGATCACAGCCCGTTCTGAACGTGACTGCGAGCGTGCGTCACTTACAGTCCTGTATTTTCTGGCCGAGCAGGGGCACAAGGTGTCCCCTTCCAAATTACAATTCTGTGTCCAGCAAGTGATCTACTTAGGCCACTTACTGTCCAAGTGGGGTAGGCAGTTGACACCAGACCGTATCCAGTTAATAGCGAGTCTTCCACAGCCCAAGACGCAGAAGGAGGTACGTGCTTTTATTGGCCTCACTTCTTACTGCAGACAATGGATTCCTCAGTATGCATTTCTAGCAAAGCCACTGATACAGTTAACGACACAGGAGGCAGCCGTATCGACTGTCCTCCCTTGGACATCTGAACATACACTTAGTTTTAATGAATTAAAGAAAGCCTTATGCCAAGCACCTGTTCTAGCTACACCGAACTACAGTAAGCCTTTTACACTTTTTGTCACAGAACGTGATGGTACTGCATTATCTGTTCTCACACAAGATCAAGCAGGACAGTACAAGCCTTGTGCTTATTTTTCGAGCACATTAGATCCAGTAGCCCAGGCTTTGCCTGCGTGCCTCAAGTCAGTTGCAGCCACAGCTCTAGCTATCAGACAAAGTGATTCCATAGTATTAGGACACTCCTTGACAGTACAAGTTCCACACTCCGTGGAAGTTCTTTTAAACCGAACACAGACACAGCACTTGACCATTGCACGTTTAACAGGTTATGAACTGACACTGTTCCAGCCACACATAGAAATCAGACGCTGCAACGTTCTAAATCCTGCTACACTGTTACCGTCAGTTACTTCAAATCCTGCCACACATGACTGTGTGGAAATTGTTAACACTATGACCAAGCCAAGACAAGACCTGACAGACATTGCATTACCTAATCCCGACCTGACACTTTATGTGGACGGTTCATGTATGAGAACTAGTACAGGAGAACTAGTAGCCGCGTATGCAGTGACCACTGAAACTGAAGTTATTGAAACACACCGTATTGACACCCTGTCTGCTCAAGCAGCAGAGCTAGTTGCTCTGACCCAAGCCTGCATACGTGCCAAGAACCTGAAAGTAAACATATATACAGATTCACGTTACGCATTCGGAGTTGTACACGACTTCGGAGTACTCTGGCAGGAGAGAGGTTTCATGACTTCTCATGGAACCAAGATTCAGCATGGTCTCCTCATTCAAGCTCTGTTAGAGGCAATACATTTACCGACAGCTATCGCTATCATGAAGTGCAAAGCACATACGAAAGTTACTGACATCATTTCTCAAGGTAACGATCTAGCAGATCGAACAGCCAAGCTTACAGCTCAGACTCCAGACATTCCAGTTAACAAGACACAGACATCCATTCCAGAACAGACTACTTGTATGACAGTTAAGGACCCTACACAAGATGTCATAGACATACAGTTACATGCTACTCCCGAAGAAATAAAGAAATGGTCCGAACAAGGAGGGGTCCAGACAGATCAAGGATGGGTGACGAAGGGAAAAGCCACATGGTTTCTCCCCGACTCTATGGTTCAAGTCATTATTAATACCGCACATAGTCCAGCACATCTAGGAGAAAAAGCTATGTTAGACAGTATTCAGAACCTTTGGTTCAACAAGCACTTACGAGCTGCAGCCAAGCAGAAAGTCCGTACCTGTATGATATGTTGCCAGTTCAATCCAGGTAAAAGTGTCCCGGTGGAACAAGGTGGATTCCAACCCCCTGACCACCCTTTTGAAGTCCTCCAGATGGATTACATTCAGATGGAGCGATGTCGAGGTTTCAAGTATGTCCTCGTAGTCGTATGCGCTTTGTCCAGGTGGACAGAAGCATATCCAGTTCCAGATTACACAGCCGCGACCACTGCCAGGCAGTTGGTTCGTGAATTCTTTCCCCGCTATGGACTCCCTAGGGTCGTGTATTCTGATAACGGCCAGCCATTCTCATCCGAGTTATTGAAACATGTTTCCCTTTTGTTAGGGTACCAGTGGAAGTTCCATTGTGTGCGCCATCCTGAAGCAGCCGGTCTCGTAGAGAGACATAATCAGACCCTGAAAATCCGTATTGCCAAGACATGTAAAGAGAAAGGTGTAGACTGGCTAGTTGCCCTGCCAGTTGCTTTATTCTTCATGAGGATGGTTGCACATTCCAGATCAGGTCTGTCCCCTTATGAGGTCGTATTGGGGGTGTGGGGTACACCTAGACCCCGCAGTATTACAGATGTTTCCAGTAATATGTTGACAGATTACCTAGCTTCCTTGATGTCTGCCCTACACTCTTGTCGTTCACAGGTTGCCGCCGCATTCCCAGACAATACCGAAGTGAAACCGCATGAGGTCATTCCAGGCGACCTCGTCCTTGTAAGGAACTTTGATCGTTCAAGTCCGCTGGAGCCTCGTTGGAAAGAGCCGCGACTTGTCCTCCTGACCACCCGCACGGCCGTGAAGTTGGAAGGCCGCAAGGGGTGGGTCCATCTGTCCCATATAAAGAAATTTCATGGACTACCAGAAAAAACATTTTTTAAGGACTGTTCCATTTCTAAAGACTGCCTGAAACCAGACTTTGATCTGAATCCTGAACTGAAAGTTCCTCTGTTAGAGAAAACTCCGCAACAGGAGTATAAGTTAAAGCTCCGGTCTAGTAAAATAAGTCAGCCAGTTTAATTGTCTAAGTCCCTCTCGGGTGAAACAGTTAGACAGGTATCTGACATGTATGAGATAGACCCCCATAGTGAGAGAGTTAGTCAAAACTCTATACGATGTATCGTTTTTCTAAGTTTCTTATTGTTTCTAAGTTTGATGGTTACCTGCACAAGTTATGCATTACATTTATGTTTTCCAAGTTCACATGTAAATAAGTTTTCTAATGCTACAGTAGAGCACACATTCAGTGATCTGCCTCCTCACGAGTTATCCTATCGTCTTGCTATGCGCAATAACACCTTTATAAGAATGTTACACTATTCACACCAGACCAGCAATGCCACTAATTGTTGGGTGTGTGGTCGACTCCCCCCTTTCCAGACACCGAAGGGAGTTCTGCCACTCTTTCCTTATCCGTTTTCACATAATGGTTCGTGTGGAGCATGGTCCACGTTAACGTCATCCTCCAATGACATGTCCCTTCTGAATAGAACATGTTTTCCAGACAAGCAGGGTCTCTCCCATAGAACAGGGTTAGATCTAGAAAATGAAGTATATGATTTAGGTAATTATTCTTCGAAATTTATGGTCCTGAATGTTCAGTCTGATACTACTCCAGATTTGCCTGCTATTTCAGTACTACCAGTCAAAGGCGAATTATGTGTCAGAAAGAATGGTTCCGCACATGTAGGACATAGTGATTGTACTACTATTGTCGAGTATAGTGACAGTGGGAAATCTATTTTCAAAGTTTCACGTCATTCTTATTTTGTTTGTGGTCAGACCGCATATGTTCGTCTGCCCCTCGATTGGGATGGAACATGTTACATTGCCTTCCTACTGCCACCAGTTTTTCTAGCCCCATCTGATTATCACAGAAACACACATCTAGTACACGTCAGACATAAAAGGGAGATCGAGTCCCCAATTGTCGATCAAACTGAAACTACTCTAGAACAGTATCAAGACTTTAATAAAGGTTTCTTCTTCTTTATAGGACCTGTCCAGAATAGTAAGTTAATACGTAGATTAACCAGAACCCTTGAAGCAGTAGTGAATGAGACTACTTCTGCTCTAGGTAACTTAACCGAAGAGCAATCTGCTATGAGATTTGTCGTGCTCCAAAATCGTCTCGTTCTTGACGTCATACTGGCCGATAGAGGAGGAGCATGTAGAGTCATCGGATCTAGTTGCTGCATTTTCATTCCTAATAACGCGCCGTCTGTTTATTCAGCTATAACCAGACTTCATAAAATTGCCCATCAGTTACACCAGAATCCAGGCACCTGGACATGGTCCGGTTGGCTCTGGAGTATTATATCTGCCTGGGGATGGAAAGTATTGTCATTCCTAGGTATTGCAGTAATGATCATATTCAGTTGCTGCCTCTGTATACAATGTGGCCCTGCGATTTGCGGCATTTGTGCTACCTCTTGTATTCCTAGTCCTAAATCCCGTTCCAAGACAATTCGAGACGAGCAAATGATGCTATATGAAATGATAGATGGTATCATGAATATAGATGTTTCCTGATGGAAACGTAGGGCACAAGGAGGGAATGTGGAAAAGTAAATTTTGCCATGTTATATGTGCCTACGTGTTCCCCATCTTATGTTATATGTGCATGATCGATATGCATATATTCCCCTCTGATCGATTAAAGATGCAATTACAGTTGTGTCCATCTCTAGTATGCTAGTTTCCAGTCCTCGTGAAAGCTATGAATATTAGGCCTATGTAAACCTACTTTGCCACATTTTACAGTGTGCACGTTAATTCATTGAATTGTCCCCGTTTCTAGGCCTCAAAAGGGCCCGGACACCAGATTCAGCTCCTGTCTCCTGAACCCTCTCTGAGGAGCGATACAGCCCCCACCTGTATCCCTGACCCTTCGCCTATTTCTTGCCTCGCAGTGCCCGGCCCGGCCTGGCTCTGCCTCCCAGTCTGCCAAGAATATGTTATGTTTCTAGTTATCAGTCCAACCCTCCTTCTCTGCATTCCTAAGCTACTGAATCGCATCAATAGTTTCCGTCATGGTCTAGCCTTTGTGTCTCCATGAAAGAGAAATACTGTATTAATGTTCATAGAATATTCCTCACACACGCAACTACATGTAGAATAATGCATGCACCAGTCTTAATGTCTGTTAGCCTTTACCCTGATAACTTTTGGATTCTATCAACATGTTCTCTAAACATCAGATACTAGATATGCCTGGGTACATGTCGCTCTGACACTCCAGACTTTAGTCTCCTCTTCTAGCACAGAAGTCATAGCCCCCAGTTCCTCCTGGTAACACGTCATTGCCAGTTTGCGCGCACCACTAGGTTAGAGGTCCCAGCTGCTCAGGTAGCCCCCTCCATGTTTCCGCCCCATTTATGACATATTCTGTTACGTTTACATCACATGTCTATGTATACGCCCTGTACACGCCTTCTTGTTACATCATGTTGCCCTTATCTTTCGCGACTGCTACAAACCCCGCCTACTGCTACGCCTACTATATTGAATGTAATGTATTCTGTTTAACTATAAATATTGTGCACTGTTATTAAAAGTTAGCCTATTCCTGCCCCCGGCAGCTGCCATCCTATTCCCGTACAGGCTGTCCTGTTCCTGTCCTTTATGCTTGATTAAAGCCTGTCAACTCCAGCTACCTCGAATCTTGACTCTTATTTATTGAGCTACCTGTTTATTGATTATAGTCAAAAATAGATCCGGTAATTAATTATTTATTTACCACACATGTTAGACAAATATACCTTATTTAAATAAAATTTAAAGACCAAACCTACACACATCCAGTCAGTAGAACCAGAGATATGCAATTTTAAAGAGTTTAGTCAAAATAGTACCAAGAAAACACAAAGTGTCAACTGTGGCTATCTGGTCATGCTGGACCGGGATAAAGTCACAAGTTCAGGACAACAGCAATTGAGGGCGGGTTGGCTACAGGGAGCCATTTACACCTATTGAACAAAGTATCTTAAACCCTGGTTTGTGGTGTGTAGTGCAGATATCAGTTGCAATATGCAGTGAGGTTGTGAAGGGAGGGACTGCATCCATCTTCCAGGACCCAGTCAATGGGGCTTGCGATGCGAAGTCTGGCATCAAGGATGCAGCGCCCAGTCAGTGTGATGCATCAGTTCTGAAGAGCTGTAATGCTGCGATGTGGATTCTGGCAATGTCGGTGAGGCTGCCATTGACGAAAGATGAGACGGTCTTCGCCGAGGATGCGTTGTGCAGTGGCAGTTCCAATTAGCTGCAGCAGTGATGCGGGTATTTGGGGCAGATCAAATCCATGCAGAAGTGGATATGCGTTGGTTCTGCTTGGGATGTGCCCCGCAGCACAGCAGATGCATTGGTTCCACTGGATCCACAGAGGCTGCTAGAGCACCTTAAGCCCACTTCCAAGTGTTCAGGGTTTGGGAGGCACCACTTGGCAGGGGAGCCTCAAATACCGCAGATGTGCAGTTGCTGGATGCCTGTTGTGTTCCTGAAGCTTCAGACTAAGAGGCTAGCCAATTAACCATTGGAGTCACTCTGGGTTCTGCACTCAAGAGATGCAGGTCCAGTGGCATCAGGTCAACACAGCAGTGTAGCAGTTCCTACAGAGCAGCAGTCCAGCTGTGTGGTAGTCCTATCTGCAGCACAGCAGTCCTTCTTCCTGGCAGAGTATCCACAGGTCCAGAAGTGTACTGAGGTGGTGGTGTCTGAGGTCTGGTATTTATACACAGCTGTGCCTTTGAAGAGGGTTGAAGCTTCTAGATTCTAGAAGCATGCCTTTCAATCAATCAATCAATCATTTGTAAAGCGCACTACATACCCGCGAGGGTCTCAAGGGGCTGGGGGGCGCTACTGATCGAACAGCCAGGTCTTGAGTATCCTCCTGAAGGTCAGCAGGTCTTGGGTCTGTCGTAGGCTCAGTGGGAGGGTGTTCCATGTCTTGACGGAGAGGTGGGAGAAGGATCTCTCACCGGTGGTAGTTCTTCGGATGCGCGGGACGGTGGCGAGTGAGAGGTCGGCAGAGGGTAGCTGGCGGGTGGGGGATGTTGAAGGAGAGGCGTCTGTTGAGATAGGCTGGGCCAGTCTTGTGGAGTGCCTTGTGTGCGTGGGTGAGGAGCTTGAAGGATATCCTCTTGTTGATGGGGAGCCAGTTCGTGTTTCTCAGGTGGGGGGTGATGTGGCCGTGGCATGGTACGTCGAGGATCAGTCATGCAGAGGCGTTTTGGATGCGTTGTAGTCCTTTGATGAGCTTGGTCGGGGCTACTGCATAGAGGGCATTTCATTTCCATAGTCGAGTATGTTGCTGACGAGGGCCTGGGTGACTGTCTTTCTTGTATCTGTTGGGATCCATCTGTAGATCTTGCAGAGCATGCAGAGGGTGTTGAAGCAGGAGGAGGAGACGGCATTGACTTGCTTGGTCATTGAGAGGGTTGAGTCTTTGAAGTGCACACGTGCCCTACCTTCCTGGCCCAACACTAACAACAGGGCGTATGCAGCCCTTTGTGAGGAGACAGGACACAGCCTATTCAAATGTAATTGGTGCTCGGTCCAGCTCCTCCCTCCCATCCCACCAGTGATGGCCCACCCAGTCACACCTAAGCTCCCCATTGAGTGGTTGTCTAGGAGGAATACACAAAGCCTACACAAAGCCTAACTGTGACCCACACCCAGTCATATGACCCAGACAAGAGAAGGCTGCAGGCACCAAACAGCAAAGATAAGAAAATGGCAACTTTCTAAAAGTGGCATTTTCAGAATTGTGTAATTTAAAATTCAACTTCATCATAAGTTAGGATTTTAATTTAGGATTCCAGAGACACCAAAGATGAAGACCTGTTCGCATTTGGAGGAGTGTGGCTCACTGATTAGAGCGGCAGACCCTGATGCAGAGGTCTGGCCCGGGACCAGGGTTCAATTCCTGACGCGGCAGGGTCCTGGGCCCAAAATGTCCACGGACTCGATAATTCTCGCCTCGGTGCCTATTCTAATCATGGGGTCCCACGCTGCAACTCTGGGCAATAGTTGCTTAATCTCCATTACGGCGGCCCACCACGCTGCGGGATGCCTGGCTTTCACCCTGGGGATACCCAGTAGGGGTTATCTCACAGGGAAAAAGCCAGGACGGGTTCCCAAGGCAAGCGCCTTGATGCCTTCGGGTGATACGTGCGCTATATAAGTCGCAATACATTTACATACATTTACATACATATAAAATGTAATAATGTCATCCTTTGGGAGAGGTAGGCCTTGCAGTTGTGAAAAAAAAGAATTTAAGAGGTTTTCAAAACCAGGATATGTGAAAATGAAAACTTCATGGCCAACATTTTAAATACACTGCACCTTGCCCTTGGGGCTGTCCAGGGCCTATCTTAGCAGTGGCTTATATGTATCGAAAATGAAGGTTTGAGCCTGGCCAAAGGTTTATTTTGCCAAGTTTAAAATGGCATTTTAAAACTGCATACAGGCTGCAATGTCTGGCCTGAGACGTGTTTAAAGTGCCCATTAAGTGAATGGCACAATCAGTGCTGCAGGCCCACTAGTAGCATTGAATCTGCAGGCCCTGGGCACAGGTAGTGCCACGTTACTAGGGACTTACAAGTAAGTTAAATATGCCAGTTGGATATAAGCCAATTCAACATGTTTTAATGAGAGAGCTCAAACACGTTAGCACTGGTTAGACGTCATAAAGTGTGCAGAGTTCTAATGCCAGCAAAAAGGAATGATTTACATGTATTAAAATGAAGGTTTGGGCTTGGCCAAAGGTTTCTTTCGCCAAGTTGAAATGGCATTTTAAAACTGCATACAAGCTGCTATGTCAGGCCTGAGATCTGTTTAAGGTGCCCATTAAGTGAGTGGCACAATCAGTGCTGCAGGCCCCCTAGTAGCATTGAATTTGCAGACCCTGGTCATGGGTAGTGCCACTTTACTAGGGACGTACAAGTAAGTTAAATACACCAGTTGGATATAAGCCAATTCAACATGTTTTAAGGAGAGAGCACAAATACTTTAGTACTGGTTAGAAGTCATAGAGGGTGCAGAGTCCTAGTGCCAGTAAAAAGGATGCCAGCAAAAACAGGAGATCTGTAGGTAATAAGTTAGGGGGAAACCATGCCAAGGATGCCAGGTCTAACACATCCTAAAAATATTGGTAGAGAGCATAATCCTGTGGATTCCGCATATTAGGGGAAGGCAATGAAGATCCTGGGTCTGTTTTCAGAATTTGTTCTCTGTCTCATATAAAAGAGGCTTACCCCAGTGAAAGGCTGGTAATGTTTGTAACAGCGATGTGGCACAGTCTGAACAACAAGTGTCGCTCGAAATCCTGTGTGGGCTGGGCTTGTGGACCAGGGGTAGTGGATGTATCAGGTGGTGATGCAGGAACAGGCAGGACACCAGCTCCTGGGGTTAAAGAGGGCTTTATTGGTATTCCGCGTGATGTTTTTAACATTAATGTTCTCCTCGTTCTGAACGTTAGTCTCTCTTTTGCGAACTGACTGGGATCCGTTTTGGCGTTCGGGTGTTCTTCCTCCTTTTATTCTGGGTATAGCTCTGCCCCTCGAGGTCTGGTCACGGGCTGGGTTGTAAGCTGCTCTCTTGGCTCCGGTGTCCCAGGGAAAGAGAAGACCAACAGAAAAAGGGCCGTTAGTTCAGTTGTCCACTGGGTTGTCATGCACCGAGGGACCGGGTGTAGTGAGTCGGGAGAGGGTTCACCGGTGAACGTGCAACTCTAGCATACACCAGTGAAGTGGTCGGGAAGTACACAGTCTGTGAGGGTAAAACGCGGGGTAAATGGAAACGAGAGGGGGGGGAACACAGGATACAAACAGGGGATCTGTACACTATTTTACACGCTTGCTTCCCACCCAAGCCGCCATACGCTGCCGTACCTGGGAAAGCCACGCTCCTCCCCCGGGAGAGTGGCACGGCGACTCGCAGGGTCGTTGGCCTCCTGGCTTCCCCTCGGACACTCCTCCGCTCGCTCCCAGTTGTTCTTCAGGTTCTCCACTTCTTCCTTCGGGTCCGCAGTCTCCGGTCTCTGGTTCTCCGTCTTCACTCCTCGCCGTCTCTTCGGGGGTGATGTCACACGCCATCCACATCGCTTCCTGGGTTTTTGCCAATCCGGTCTCGCTGACGTGTAAAATGGGAGGATCCTCCTCCTCCGTGTAAACCCACTTAAAGGAGCCGCGTTCCTCTTCTTCCTGTTCGTCGTACTCCGTACCCCATGACTCTGTCTGTAATGAAGGAGGTTGTACCGGGTCAGTACCAGGTGCCCACCATTCATCTGCAGCACGCAGCCTCACCCCGTTACATCCTGCTAGGTCTAATATTATCAAGACTGCTACGTCTCAGTTACCCAGACTTGACACAGATAAGATTAATTCTGCAAGTGTTCCCATTCATCACATGTTGCTTTTCCCAGAGACGTGACATGAATGTACGCCAGACTTGGGTCACAGAACACACTGAGGCTCAACAAGGCTGAAGCACGTTTGGCATTGCTTGTGTTCCATCTCACAGGGGAGTCAGTCTAGTGCTGTATGCTGGACTTCTAGGGGAGGAGCATGACTGATTTGGATATGTTTTTTTTTACTTAAAGTGAGCAAACAAATGATGCAATACAATGTTCAGACTAACTACAAGTGTTTTTCGCTTAATACAAACATTTCCATCCATCACTTATTTATCTTTTTTTTTAAAAAAAAGTGTTTTTATTGCAGAATTAGAAACAAGACCACATCATAGGCCAATTAATACACTTACAGCATCACAGCCTTAAAGATGACAGGGATACCATACACAGCCATTTAGCCCACCCCGGAGGTTGGGCGGCGCTCCAGGACTATCCTTCCTAGGAAGGTGTTTCTGTGTACCCCTTTCCCTGGATCCGACCTACAACACTTTTTAGTATCTGCTTTTACCCCCCTAAAACTCCCCCCCCCCCCTATGCATCAACAAGCGAACTCAAAATGCTCCAGGAAACCCCGTTACCAGCCCCTACCTCGTCCAACATAGCTCAGACCACACTGTTCCACAGTCCCCTGCCCAGGCCTCCCCAGTATGAATGCCAGAACGCCTACCCACCATCGCAGGAGCCCCCCGGTGTCTGGGTTGACCCGCCCACTATCTACTGAGATTAATCCAGGCCGCTATGTCGAGCAACCCCCCTCAAGACCCCCTTTCCTCCCCCCCCACCCCCCAACTACTACTACTGCTGCTGCTGCTAATGCGGGCCGTCCAAATCCGTACCATCTCAGGGACTCGCCACATGTCAGGAGCCGTTCGCAATCGCTAAGAGAGCATGGAATCCGCTTGGACTATCATTCCTCCTCATCCTCTCCCACCATGTAATCACGCAACGCTTGCACCACCAACTCCCAGGCTCTCGCCATGTCCAAACAGCTCTCCTTGCCAAGTCTAGTAGCCTGCCGCATTCTAATAATGCTTTCACAGCCCGCCCATTTCAATAGCTCATTCATCCACCTCCTCACTGAAGGGCCCTCCCTAGACTTCCAATGCCAGGTTATCTCCCTCTGCGCCAGCATAAGTCCTAAATCAATGAATTTACTTGTGATTCTCATTTTTTTGGTATGCGGGAACCAAAGCAGGAGACACGCCGCCATATCAAAGTCCACCTCCCTATCTGTCACCGCATTCCGGAGTATTCCCACTTCCGGCCAATACGTCCCCAATTTCGGACACCCCCATAACAGGTGATCCAAGTCAACCTCGGGAGCCAAGCACCTCGGGCATACTGCGTCAAGCACCTGGAAGTACCGCCTTAACCCTCCAGAGTCAGGTACGCCCTGTGTAATATAAAGAAATGCACCTGCTGGAATCGTGCGTTCCTCGTGCCCTTCCACGTCCGCCGCAGGATCTGACTCCAGACCGTATCCGGAATGGGCTTGCCTATGCTATCCTCCCATCGCAATGTCAAAGCCAGCATCGGTGTCAGCCCCTCGGTCAACATTCTCATGTGGAGACACGTCACTGCCTTAACAGTGCCCGCGGCCATCACCACATACTGACACGCCAAGGTCACCTCCGGCTCAGCGAGCCCCACCCCCCAGTGCTTTTGCAGCGCTGCCACCACTGCCGCGTGCAACAGAAAGGTACCGTCCGGCAAACCAAACTGCTCCTGGAGCACCTGATAGGGAACCAATGCTCCATCAATGTACAGGTCCCCCACCATCTGTAGCCCCAACTCCTCCCATTCCAGAAGCCTCGACCAGTCACCCCCATGTGGCAGCGCTGTCAACATCCCCAGCGGTATCTCCGGTGCATACGGCCGGGTTTTCCTCGCCCTCTTCAAGCTCCTTTGCCAGCACGACCTAAGCGTCCTGTCCTCCACCGTAAGCTCCCTCAAATCTAGTTTCTGTTGCATGACTATATAAGAAAGGACGCACCTTGGAATACCAACACCACGGTCAATCTCAGGACCCCTGAATTCTCGAGCAACATTCTGTGTTAGGATCTGCAGCTGTGCCGCCAAGTAATACAGTTCAAAATCGGGGACTGCCATTCCCCCGTCAGACTTAGGCCTGATCAGAGTTTCCAGTGCCACCCTCTGCCGGCCCTGGCCCCAAAGGAAGCCAGTCACCAGCGTCCTCAGTTCCTTAAAGACCCGCTGCGGAATCCACACAGGCAATGTTCGAAAATAATAAAGCAGCCGTGGGAGTGCCACCATCTTTAGCAGCGCTACTCGGCCCAGTACCGACAGGGGGAGCGAGGCCCAGAAAGTCATGCTGCCCCTCAGCGCACGTATACAACGCCCTACATTCCCCTCCAGCAGGTCAGCCGCCTCATGGTAAATGCGCACCCCGAGGTAGGTGAAGCCCGAGGGCTCCCACACCACCTCCCTCGCTAATAGGGGGCAGGGCGTGTCTGCCCGCAGTGGGAATATACAGGACTTAGTCCAATTCACCCTAAGGCCTGACAACTGACCGAATCCATCCAGCATATCCACCGCCCCCTCCAAAGAGCGCTCAGCGTCCGCCAAGTACAGAAGCAAATCGTCAGCGTATAACGATATATAATGTGACTCCGGCCCTTGCGTGACCCCTCCATACATGGCACCTGTCCGCGCCTGCGCCGCCAATGGTTCCATCGCCAATGCGAACAGCAGGGGCGACAATGAACAGCCCTGTCTCGTCCCTCTGCAAACAGGATAAGCCGAAAATATCAACTGGCCCAGGCGTACCCTTGCCCTAGCCGACGCGTATAGTACCCTCGTCCAACTCCGGAATCCCTCCCCAACTCCAAACTTCAGCAGCACCTCGTCTAAATACCTCCATTCCAAGCTATCAAAAGCTTTTTCGATATCAACTGCCAACACCACGGAATCAAGAGCCGAAGACCCAGCACTGTCCAAAATTCGGACCAGCCTTCGTATATTCATGGAGGTATTCCTAGTCGGAATAAACCCCGCCTGGTCTCTATGCACCAGTGTCGTCATGTGCGGCAGTAACCTGGTAGCCAGGATACGGCTCAGAATCTTGTAATCCACCATCAACATCGATAACGGCCTGTAAGAAGTCACACTCAACGCATCTTTGCCTGGCTTCAGCAGAGGCACCACCAGGGCCTCCCTCATTGACTCAGGCAGGCAACCTCGCTGCTTGGCCTCCGCATACACCACCACTAATTTGGGCGCCAGGGTATCAACAAATTTAGCATAGAATTCTATCGGCAGGCCATCCACCCCTGGGGTTTTATTCCGAGCCATCCGTTTAATAGCCACTCGGACCTCAGCCAGTGTTATCGGACCTCCTAGTTCCTTGGCATCCTCACTATCCAGCACTGGCAGTGGGAGCAAGGCCAAGTGGTCGCCTATCTCATCCCTCTCCACCTCTAGGCAGCATTCATACAATCCCGTATAGTACGACTGAAAGCGCGCCAGCCCCGCTGATTGTGAGTAGACCACCTCCCCTCCGTCTGTTCGTATACTCATGATCGGGCACCCCCTAGGCTCTGGATCTGCAAGTTTGGCAAGGAGCGCACCCACTTTATCACGTTCCTCATGCACCTTAATATTGTACAATTTATAGTCATAACACCGCAGCCGTTCAGTCTCAGTCGCCACCACCTCCTTTGCCTCCACCAGTCTCTCCTGTAGATCTGGCCGGTCAGGCCTCTGCTGTTCCAGGCCACGCAACTTCATTTCCGCTTTCGCCAAATCATTCAAGACCGCCGTCCGCGCATTCGTGAATCCACCCATGCACACACCTCTCACGACCACTTAAATCGCATCCCACTCCACCGATCGCGACGAGGCAGAGCCCTCATTCTCCACAAAGTAGCGGTCAACGCCCTGTTGAACCATGTCACTGAACACCAGATCCTCCAGTGTCTCAGGCCTCAGCCTCCATGATGGGACCGCCGACCTAGCCCGCTGCCACTGCACTGTCACTAATAGGGGGTTATGATCCGATATGGTCCTAGCCAGGTACTCAGTATTGGACACCAGCGTCGCCAAAGTGCCACTACACAGCACTGCGTCTAATCTAACATGCAGTTCATGCACTGCAGAGAATTAGGAGTAGTCCCTCGCCTCCGGATGCTGCTCCCTCCATACATCAAGCAATCCCCACTTCTCCTGCCAATCCTTCCTGTAAGCCGCCAGCCTGCGTACTGGGGAGTCGACCAACGGTGGATGTGACCTATCTAGTACCACATCAGTGATCGAGTTAAAGTCGCCCCCTAATAAGACCGGGCCAGCTAAAAAGTGAGCTAGCGAACTCGTTAAGCCGTCAAAAAAACGGGCCTGATCAGAATTGGGGGCATACACACAGCATAGGACCACCTCCCTACCGTAAAGTCGCCCCTCCACCGCCACATACCTACCCTCGGGGTCTACCCGCTGTGTCATGACCTGGAACGGAGTTCCCGCTCTCACCCATATCAGGGCCCCTCTGGCAAATGCTGAATAGGTTGTACCAAACACTTGACCCCGCCATCTCTTTTGCAAGGCTCCACATTCTTTCTTAGTTAAGTGTGTCTCTTGAAGCATTGCTATCTGCACTCCCCGCCTCACCAAGTATGCATGCACCTTATGACGTTTCACCATTGTCTGAAGTCCTCGGACATTCCATGTAATACATTTCACATTAGGTAACGACCCCATAATAGACAGTTCTGCCCAGTATCACCAATAATCAGTTGTATCCCGCATTGCAGCAGTTGCGCCCCCCTTCCCAACCCCCCCACAAAACACCCCAAACCCCACTCCCCAGGACAGGACCTAATAACCCAGCTTCAGTCCCGTTCCAAACCATCAAAACCACCCACTCACACTAATCTGTGGTCGCCACCACAGAAGGCCGTAAGGGCCACAAGAGGGTGATAGGGCCCCGAACCAGGACAGACAGAGCTCCCACCCCGCGCCCCAGTCCCTTACTGGTTACCCAGCCCCATACCTGACCGCAAATCAAAAGTCCGGAGAGTCAGTCCCAGCAGGCATCCCGGGGTTACCAGAGTCATCGAAACATTACTCGTTAAACATTCCATCCGAAGTCTGTGGGGTAACCACCGGGCCCCCGGCACTCCCCGTTTCCGATTCATCGCCTCCAGATTTCTCACCCTCCGCCTCCGAGGCCGATCCCTCCGGCGTTCTATCCTGCCGTGAACCCGTAATGCTTGCCGTTGCAGCCACAGCCCCCTTCTTGTCCTCCGCCATCTGGGCATCTCGCATGGTCTGTTGGAGTTTATTCCGTGAGCGAATGCGCTGCGACTTCCTGATCCGGATCAGTTTTGGTCTTTCCCTCCCGCTCTTATTCGTGCGGTCCGTTCCAGCACGGTATAGTTCTAGCCACGACCAGGCCTCGTCCGGAGTTTGGAAGAAGTGTGTCCTGCCATCGAGGATAATCCGCAACTTGGCAGGGAATAGCAAGGAATACTGAATCCCCTCTTCCCTCAGCTCTTTCTTAACTGACAGAAAGGATGCCCTGTGCCTCTGCACTTCCTGCGTATAGTCCGGAAAGATTGTGACCCCGCTATTGTCCACCTGGAAGGGACCCTGGGATCGCGCTCTTTGTATCAAAAGGTCGCGGTCCTTGTAGTGCAGCAGTTTCACCACCATCGGTCGGGGTGGACGGCCCTCCAGAGGCGGTTTCGCCGGGACCCTATGTGCCCTCTCCAGGGAGAAGAAAGGAGAAAGCCCCTCCGGCGCTACCACCGTCTTAAACCAGTCCTCCATATACGCCACCGCATCGTCTTTCTCGATCTTTTCTGGAAGGCCCACCACCCTCACGTTGTTCCGTCTGTTACGACTTTCCGCATCCTCCGCCCGTCGTTCCAAAGTCGCCAAACGACCAAGAATATCCGTTAGTTTATGTTCCGCCGTCACCACAGCAGGTTTCAAGTCCAGGAGTAATTGTTCATGGTCCTTCACCTTATCCGAGAGCTTGGAGTGGTCTGCCCTCAGGAGGCCTAGTCCCGTGGCAACCTGCGCAATATCATCGTGCAGCGTTTCCTTAGTCGTGGTGATCGCGGCCAGGATAGCGTAGAGACGCGAGTTCAGCCTCTGTTCCGGCATAGTGTCATCCTGTAGGGCCTGGGCACCTCCATGCGGAGCCGAAGTGGACGCGTCGTCTTGGCCTGGCGGCGTGCCCAGAACCCCGCCCGCTGCGGCCATCTTGTGCTCGGAAGATGCCCCCCAGTCCACCAGACGCAGCTCCTCCAACCACAGCACCCCTTCCTGTCACACCACCAGTCGCGCCTTCTCGGGGAAGATAGCGGTGACACACAACAGGGCACCCCACCCCTCGGCAAAGTCAGTTCCAAGTCCGCCCTATGCCAGCCGTGATCCCATAACGCACCTTCCGGCTCCAGCCACCACCAGTAACATGTAGTCCGGTGCCACCATTAACGCCCTGGGTTACCACCTAACTCCAGCCTCCCGGGCAGCAACTGTTCTCCAGGCAAGGAGGCGGGAGCCCCCCGGGGCCACTCACGCCGGCCTCCTGACCAGGACTCTGCAGCAGGTCAATAAAACGTCCACAGTCCCCGCGCCAGAAGCTTCCCACCTCCGCAATCCCAGCAATCCAGGCGGGCGATTCCCGCTAATAGAACAAGCCCCTGTGGTCCCGGGCAAAATGCAGGGCTCCTCTCGGTCTCAGGAGCTCACAGGCACGACATCACCGCCCGAGTGCCCGGGTCCCCAGCTGCGTGAGCTCCGATCCCTCAGCAACCGCGGCTCCAACGTCCGCCGCCCTCCCGCATCAGAGCGTCCTTAGGCTGTCGGGCCCGCCTGCCAGCGCGGGCCTCACCAGGCACCTCAGTCCAGCGCTCTATAAATGCGCCCTCCGCTCGCCGCAGGCGCCGCAGCCCCAGGTCTGTCCGTCCTGCGCCGGCTCTCAGGACAGCAAGCGGGAGGGGGAGGGGGGAGGGCGCGAGGAATCACAGGAACCACAATTCGGGGGGGACAACGCTCCAGCCCCTCACTCGGACCCGAAAGTGTCCTCAAGCGCCTTTCTGCACCCACGCTCCACACGGCAGCCACCAGGTCCCCAGATACAATCGCCCACAGTCCTCGGTCCGCTCCGGACCCTCACACCGCCATCTTGCCTTTGTGCCCGGCTGGGCACCTCCGTGCCACAGATCACCGTCTCCGCTCGGCTCCCGAGGCACTGCCAGCAGCCAAACTCTCAGCCCCGAGCAGTATTCACCCCACAAGGCGAATTTTATGCGGCCAGATGTCCCGCAGGCTGCAATCACAGGATAAATTGCGGGACTCGGCGCGGAGCTACACGCTCACACAGCCATCCCGGTCGGCGCCAAACCACGCCCCCATCACTTATTTATCTTAATGGTAAATTTATTCTCAGACCTCACCCCAGTAAATATGTCTGATATAAACTGCATTCCTGTTCCAAAAGGTTTGTCCTAGATTTCTATACAGATCATTTCTGTTCATAATAACACAATAAGTATAGGTCAAAAATTCATTCAAGCCTTTCCATACATCACTTTCGTTGTGCCCTAAGTAGCACAGGTGTGTTCAAGGGCAAGATCTTTAATTCACTGTATCTTGTGGAATCCAGATGCTCTTCATTTTTGAGACTCAGTAGAGCTGGAATATACTTAGGGTAGCTCCTGTTTCCATCCTTGGGTGACATGACCAAGAGTTTAGGGCTTGAGTGTCCATTTTGTGCCTCGGACATGTCTGTTTCTTTTGGGATCAATAACAGCACAATTAAAAATTAAACAAATTAATGGATTATTCACACCCAGGCTAAAAGCTAGTTGCTAAGATAAATTCAAGTATTGTAATGAAACATTTTGTGGGTTGCGGAGCTTGCCCTATCCTGAATTTAATGCTGTGCAAGTTTTATGACTAAACCATTTTGGCTCCTAATGGACTTCGCAGAGTTGTGACGTATGTGTCAGACAGGAACACATTAAAAGCTTGTTTTAGAATGTTGAGTTTGCATTTATATACAGAAGAATAAATACATGTAATAATAAGGACTGTGAGTGATGTAGTCATTGGTGGGTACCCAGGCTGAGGAGGACACTACAAATGATGACGAGATAGGGCATATGTAACTCAAAGAACTAATGTGCTGCCCCAGAGAGTTTGCTGTTGTCCAAATAAACTGCTTGTGCATGACACGTGTCTCTGTCTAAGTACGGAATTCATGCTTCATGCATGTGGAGTCAAAGCGCAACCCCAGCCGCTGTAAAGCAGGTGAAGACAACTGAAGCGTTGCAAAGAATCTACATGTCGATGTTCAAGAACCTGCTGGTCAGGCCATACATAAAGGTACCATGCTTCACGCAAGATAAAGTTGTTCCATATACGGAGTGCTAGCACTGAAGGTGGATTCAACCTGGTTTATAAAGCCTAGCTGCTGATAATCATAGCTTGCAAAATAACACATTGAACAGAGAAGCGCAGAAAGGCCGAGATCAACTAGATGTCAAAAAACGCACATTTGCATTCAGTAGAGAAAAAATAAATGGGTTACTGAATACACTAAAGAGAGTCAACGTACCACAGCACTCGATGAAGGTGGCTCAAGGAGAAGTGCTGGGGATTGTGCTTATGAACCTGTCCATATGATTCATTCACAAAGTTGCCTAGTGTGGCTCATAACAACTACACAGGTCTTCGGAGAATAAAGATCCGAGAACGACTCTTGGAAATGTTAAAATGTTTAGATGTTAGCGAAGAAAGTCATGTTTCCAGGTATCATTAAAGATGATTCAGAGGCCAGTACATTGCACGGTCTCACCAATGAGTTGCGTAAACCAAGTCAAAGTCATCCACCAGCGGTGTCAATACGTTCCACACTGGTCTAAGATGCTGCTGTGTTCCTCAAACTAACACCACATTTTGCTACAGCCAAAATCAAAATATTGCCAATAGATTGACTGCTTGGATAGAGTGATTTGATGAATCCCTTGATGCACTTGAAGGGACTTATAACTGAAATATTATCAAGTAGCTCTAATATCTTGCTGGTGTGAAAGAAGTCAATTAGAACATGACACAAACTTATGAAGAAATCACACACTATCAGATTAAAGAAAAGCTCAATCTCAAATTCAATCCAGTACCAAACGTTGATTATGAAAGATACATTTTCAGTAAAGAATGCCAAAAAGTTGGTAAAACCATTGTTGAAAGACTTTATACACTCATCAAACACTGTAAGTTCAATTATTTTAATGATGAAGAAGCTATGCATCATAGAGTTATTGATGGATTCTTTTCAGATTTATTCGGAGATGGCTGCCACAGCTGATGAGTGTGCTGAAAGACAACCTGCTGACATGGAGGCTGAAGTTGCCTAGAGTGAATCAGTCATGAGTATGAAAAGTAAGCCAAAGCAAAAGACTAAAGGACAGCAAGCTATGTCTACACATAAAAAGAAATTATGTTTTAGCTGAGGATTATCATTTCCACACATAGGTAAATGCTGTGTAAAGTGAAAAAAGTAAGTGCACCAAGGCTTAGAGACAAAACGGCCGCAAAAATATTCCAGAAGCAAAATTTGATATACCCACAAGGCAAAGCGGCGACATGAAATGAGTCAAATTGACACTGAATTAAGTCAGTCGTTCTCTGTATCACTGTCAAACAGTTCTTCCTCTTTAATATCAAGTGAAAGTGAGGAAGATGGTTGTGCCATGTCGATGTTTACCTTGGAGAAATGTGCGCATGTCAGACTGCTGCAAGTGAGGAAAAATGCCAGCCAAATAGAAGTCAACATGCCAAAGCACCAACATCATACAAACATTATCCAAAGATTACTTTCAAAATGAATGGTTGCTCAATACCTTTCATAATTGACAGTGGTGCATCAATAAACATAATGCCTGAAGACAAATAAAATGAAATATCTCCATTGCCCCGACTTACGCCATCGAAAACCAAAGTGTGCACAGGGGCTGCATCGACTCCCATAAAAAGTCAAGGTTCATTTGTAGCAACAATGAAACGCAAGAAAACAAAGGTGCAAGCACCCAACCATGCACTTCAAGGTACAGAATCAAGCGCCTGTCTGCTCAGCTTCGGCACAGCTGCTGATATGGGACTGATTTCCATGAACTACTAAATTATTGCTCACCACGAAATAGTAAGTCAGTTGCCTTCGTTTTTTCATGGTTTGGGAAAGTAAAGTTGCATATTACCATCCTGTTGCTCAGTGACATAGACGAATTGCTTTACATTTGCAAGATGCTGTTGAAATTAAACTTTAATTGTTACTTATGCATGACATCACTGAGAGTTCAACTGGTCTTAAGCAATGGGTTTCTCCCATAGCAGTACCGCCCAAAAAGGACAGTGAAGAAGCTGCATGTATATGCTTTGACAAGTGTCAAGCAAACAAGGCAATTGAATGAGAACGACATACAGGTCTACACATTGCAGACATATCACAATTAAATGTTGCAAAGGTCTACTCTCGCATTGATTTAAATAAAGGTTATCATCAGTTAGAACTCAAAGAAGATTGCAGGTTTATTACAACCTTTTCTAGGCATGTTGATCTGTTTCAATACAAGAGACTCAATTTTGGTGTGCATTGGCTGCAGAACTTTTCCAGGAGATCATTGCCGTATCATACTGCCTGTTGTGAATGCATTGAGCTATAGCAAAGACATATTGATTTTCATAGCTACACAGAAGGAGCATGATAAAGCTCTCACACAAGAATGTTGTTTTCTTACGGATCCAGGTTTTTCTTTGAATGGAGACAAGTGTGAGTTTCACAAGACAAAGTTAAAGTTGTTTGGCCATATCTTTTCAGATAAGGGTATGACACCTGATCCTTCAAAAGTACAAGCCCTGTCAAATTCTGATCCCACACAAGACGTTTCTATGATACGTCCATTCCTTGGCATGTCCAGCTACTGTTCAAGATACATAGTCTTTGCTACTAACAGTGCTCCAGTACAGGAGTTAATGAAAACAAATATTTCATTCAAGTGGCCACAAGAATGTGAGAGAAGTTTCAAGAAAATAAAATGAGCCATTGAAACTGCTGCTGAATTGGCCTACTTTAATCCAAAGCTTCATATACTTCATACAGAGGTTGTCGTTGACACCAACCAAGTCCGGGTCATAGCTATCCTGGCACAGCACATAGGACATTGAATGCTCAAAGACATTTTGTTGCATATACCAGTAGAAGTTTGTCCCAGACAGAATATGCTTACTCAGAACCTGAGAAAGAAAGTTTAACCATGGTATGGGCTTGTGAACATTTCCATGTATTTCTGTCCCGAAAGTCTTTTATGTTGGTGGCTGAATATCAAGGTTTACTGACTATCTTTGGCTATCCAAAAGCCAAGATGCCCCCTTGCACTGAACAATGGGGACTATGAATACAAGATTACAATTGTACCATTGTGCATTCTCCAGGGAAGGATCAACATGCTACTGACTACTTTTCCAGAGTGCCTATACAAGGTCAGGGTAATCCATCCAAGATGACTGAAGCCTGCATTGATTCCATCGTAAAATCAAATAGGCCAGCTGCTATATCGTAGGCCCAGATCATCACTGCTACAGGCCATGATAGTGACATGTTGAAGTTGAAAGATATAATTATTTCTCAGTCATGTAACCGACACACTCAACCTCTCACCAGTGATGGTGAATACCAAAAATACAAAATATAACAGATGAACTGTCCATAGCGCAAGAAGGAGTTTTACTGAAAGGGTTGAGAATCCTAATTCCGGAGAGTCTGTGACAGAAAATAATTGAAGCAGCAGAGGACATATTGGTATTGTTGGCATTAAATGGAACTCTCAGAGACTGAATTTGGTTTCCATATTTAGATGAAAGGGTTGAAAAGGAACTCAAGGCCTGTTATCTATGCAACTTCCTTTCTCCAAGTATTACTTAATGTACTCTTAAAATTTAACAACTCCCAAAGGATGAATGGAAGTGAATAGACATTGATTTCTCTGGTCCATTTGATAATGGACATCATATGATGGTAATTATGGACTAGAACTCACGTTTACTGTTAACTGAAGATCTTTCGCCCACAACTTTAAAGTGAGTAATTGAAAGACTAGATGCATCTTTGCAACATGATGCGTTCCAGCCATTTTGAAGTCTGAGAATGGCCCGCCTTATAATAGTAGAGAATTCAAGGATTTCCTGGATCATCTGAACATAAAATATCCGAATAGTACACCTTTGTGGCCATAGGCAATGGGCTCATTGAGCGCTTTATAAGTATGCTAAACAAAGCAGTACAACTATCAACTCTTGAGAATCTCAGTTTAAAAACTGTGTTGAATTCCACCCTACAAGCCTATCGTCTCAACACCTCACTCAACCACAGACTTTGATGTTTGGGAGGGCATTGACAACCAAGATAACACAATGGACCAATCAAAGAGAAGGAGACGAGAACACAAATCATACAAAGGACTTGATGAACAAGCAGAAAATGAAAACCTATGCAGACAAGAGGCGACATGAACATAACATTCAGTTTAAGAGAGGAGATCTCGTAATCGCCTTGTAAATGTGAAGGAGGAAATCTGATGCCCCATATGATGTTCAACCGTTCTACATAGTGTCCACCAAGGGACACATAGTGACTGCCCAGTGTCCTGGGAAGTCTGTCATAAGAGACTCTTCTCACGTTCAGCATTTAATTGATCTGGCTTCTTGTTGAGATGGTGAACGAAAGCCTGAACCTGAAAAGTCAGTGACCGCTGTTACCGCTTTACTTTCTTTGAAAATCTCTGACACTGAAGGTGACAGCTCCTAGCTTCCAGTAACCAGATCAGGTCAAATAATTAAAGCACCAAGAAGCTTTATTGAAGAGATGTAGTTGTACATACATCTATGTTATATACTGATTTATACATTGTTTTAAATATTTATTTAACAGAGGGGTAGATGTAGTGTCTTGCAAGTTTTATGATGAAACCCTTTTGGCTCCAATGGACTCCATAGAGGTGTGACGTAGATGTCAGAGCGATCGCAATTACAGCTTGTTTTAGAATGTTGTCTTTGCAGTTACAAAGAGCAGAATAAAGATGTGTAACATTAAGCTCCCTGTGTGGCATAGTCATTGGTGGGCACCCAGGCTGGGGAGGACGCTCCAATGAAGTTTTAAAGAGCACTTTGATGGCAACGTCCAACAAAGTTGAAACTTGCTCCATGTTTGTAAAGGCACACTAAATAACAAAATGAAATGTTGTTGGCAGTAATTACCAGATGCTAAGACTAATTCAAGCACTTCCATCCATCAGTTTTCTTTTTATCAGTGTGTCTTGCAAGGTGGCAAGGATATACCAAGATTAGGTCCTTAAAGGATAAAATCTGATATGCATTGTTTTTGTTTTTATTCAGAGAGCATAGCACTAGCAGAGTAGGCCAGAGTGTACATTTTGGGGATAGCCAAGTCTGATTTTCATGTGACTGGTTGGTGTCCGTAATAGCACACTAAGTACAAAAATATTAAATGGCAAGTAACCACTGTAATTGCCAGTGGCTAAATAAATTCAAACATTCACCACTTCTTTTTCTTATGGCAATCATGATATGTGTCCACTTTCAGTTATTTCTTTTTTACTGTATAAGTTCGATTGCAATTCTACTGTCTTTCTTTCTGAGTTGTCTAGTACTCCTGCACTTAATTCTCCTGTACTTCCACTACTTCCTGCCAATCAACATGATGGGCCCAATGGGTGGAGAGTGAGTGTTCCCACACATCCACCAATGGATTTGGCCACATTCCCAGACTTACCATTACTGGTAAACCTGGGACTGCGTCAACATGCTATGCCTTCCCAGGTGAGGTGTAATGAGGAGAAATATCTATATTTCTCCTTGTTTTTAACTCTTTCTATGTGTGCTGCAGAATGCAGCGCACATAGAACACAAAAACAATCCTGCTTACAACTCAGGCATCCTTGCACCATGGTGCATGGGTGCCTTCATTAATGCTAGGCAACAAATTGGGGAAAAAACAGGAATAGTCCTTATAATGTTAAATACGGGTCTTGTGCTGCATGATTTATTTTTTGTTAACTGCCTCCAAGTGCCTCATTCACTGTGATGAAAGTTAAAACAAAGGTTTCCATGAAAATGTAACATGTTTCCTTTCCAGGAAAATATATTTTTACTTTGTGCATTGTGGTTCTTTATTCTAATTTTCACAGGTCCTTACATTTGCATTTCACAGTTAATTAAGATGTAGGCATGATATGCTTGTTATCTATTTTATCACAGCAGAACTATGTATGTTTTCTCTTTCTTCTTTCTTTTAGGTAGAGATGTTTTAAGGCATGGGAAAAGTGAGCTCTGGCCCAGTGCCCCCGTTTTTTAGGGGGCAACCTGATAGAGCCAGCTCTGTTCTGCAGAGAGTCACTCCCTGATGACCTTGAGTAATTCTAAGCATATTGTTTATATACCTGTTTCCATTAATTCATTTTTAATGTGGGTGAGTGAGAGCCTGTTACAGACATTTTGCAGAGAAATGTGTTTATGTTTCATGCAACATCCATAAAAAAGTCCCTTTAGAGCAAAATAGGCCCCCAGATATGAGAAATGGGAGGTTGTAACAGAGATTATTTGTGGTAATATTAGTGAACTGCTGCTCTGTTACAATATTGAAAACACACATCACTATCCCTGAATATTAGATGTATGTACATTTAGAATGTTGCTGAGTATGCTTGTGCACTGTCAGTGACCTGGCCAAAGAGGGCAGGAAAGAGCTCAAATTATTACATAGATTAAAAACTGTTCCGAACAGGGATCCTTTGCAGAATGCAGTACACATAAAAATACAAATAAAAAGTGCAGAGAAATAAGCATATTTCTCCTCATTACGACTGACCTCTGGAGGCGTTTGGATTTGGCACTTTTCCAGGTATACATTACTTTGTAAATCTGGGACAGGTCAAATTCCATGGGTGTTCCATGGGAAAACCAACCACAATGTCCATGGAACTCCTCACGGGTGCAAAGTAAGGTCAGTGATGTAACGAAACTTAAGGGGGCCCGCCTGCAAAGAATATGGAGGGGCGCCCCACGCTCCAGACTCAGTCAGGATCTCTCAGATCAGGGGACTGCCGCCCATGTGGTGGCTGGTGGATCCTAAAAGAGGTGAAGCGAAAAGCTGAGATCCAAGTTGAAGGCGCAAGTGAGTACAGCAAGCACACCAAAGTGAAAGAGGAGGATTCGGGGTTGGCCTTCCTGAGTGGAACAGGAGTTTGATTGGTACATTTTACAACGCAAGGTTCAGGAACATTAATTAGAAGCAAGTCGAAAGATACCAATGGCATCATACTGAGTAGCCTGGTTTGCAAAATCCTGTCGCTTCATGGCTCAGTACAGAATTCTTACTCATAGGTCACCCTTCTGAATACAAATCTCCATCCATACTTATTAGAATGCGGAACTCTAGTTAGAATAAAGCTCACATCCCCAGATACTCAGTATAGGACAACTCTGCTAAGTTGAATGAATGAAGGGGATTTATAAAGCGCAAAACTGCTGCTCCAGCAGGAGCATCCTTGCGCTAATTGAAGTCCTATCTGCTCAGTACATACGACATGTAGGTTCAGAGCTCTCCACTCAGCAATTAGCAGGGCGCATTGCTCAGCACAGAACCCACTGAACAGTATATAGCCCCCTCTTCTATACAAGACCCTCTATTCATTAAAGTGTTCATTGGTGAGTCAAATGCTTCCAATCAGATGAGAATGGTCTTCACAGTTCCAGTCTCCATGCACAATCATATCTCTACATTTGCTGGTTGCTTCATGTTAGGCTTCGTGTGGTTTCCCCTGACTTTTTGCCTCTACCTCCTGCATTTGTGACTGTGTACATGATTTTGTTTTTGCTGATTTAGATGCTATGGGCACGTTGCCCTTGCTGATCAGTGTCAACGTGCAAGCGATCTCTGTGTAAATTGTGATTATGACTGGTTACCCATGATTTACATATTTGATTTACTGGTACGTCCCAGTTAAAGTGCACTGAGAGTGCCAGGGTCTGGAAATCAAATGCTATTAGTGGGCTTGCAGCACTGGCTGTGCCACCCACATGAGCAGCCCTGCAAAAGTGTCTCTGACCTGCCACCACAGTGTCGGCATGCACAGTTTTAAACTGCCATGTTGACCTGGCAAGTGTACCCACTTGCCGGGCTCAAACTTTCCCTTCCCTTACATGTAAGGCACCCCTCAGGCAGGCCCAAGTTACCCCCATGGGCATGGTGCAGTGTAGGTGAAAGGTAGGATATGTACAGGTGTGTTTTATATGTCCTGATCGAAAATAGTGTATATTTCAATTTTAACTGTTGAAAGGTTGTTTATCTTATAGGTTAACATGGGAGCTGCCTTGTAAAATTTTACAAGTGTAACTTGCCATTGGCAAGATAGAGAAATAGAGTTTAGGCTCTCTGAACTCAGAATTTAATAACTCACCTTTTAGTAAAAGTTTTTTAAATTGTGTGTTTAAAAGTTCCACTTTTAGAAAATGGGCATCTTCTTGTTTAATCATCCTGTGTGCCCCTGTCTGTTTTTGTATTCACCTTTTCTGGTTTTTGAAGTAACAAGAGCTGGAGATGTGCATTCACATTAAACAGTCACAAGGGGGTCTGAGGTGTGCCCTGCCTTGCCTGGGTGATTCATAGCCAGGCTGAATAGACCTTGTCTGCATTTAGAATGCTGGGAGGGGTGTCACTAGCACCTGAATAGGCTGTGTCTCCTTTTCACAATACTTGCTGTCTCCATGTTCTGTGGTCCAGCTGGACAAGGAGACCAGGACTAGTTTGGACTGGGCTCAAAGACCATTGCCACAAAGACCACCAAGACTTTAGATCACTTCTAGAAACAAGAGGACCCTGCCAAGAAGAAGAGCTGTGTGAGGAGCGCTACCGTTTCTGTGTGAGGGGTGGGTTGGCCAGCAGTTGCTGTTTCTTTCTGTGGCAGAGGAAAAGGTCTGACTCTTTTTGCTGTACTGTGGTATCCTACTTGTGAAGAATCTCCAAGGGCTTGTGTTTGCTTGCCTCCTGTTTTGGAAGACTTAGGGACACCAAAGTCTTATGTGTACTTTAAGGGGAATTTCCTTGAGCTTTGCTGGAAATTCCCATGTGATTTACTGAGAGCTACTCTGTGCTTTACTCATTTAGGGAGTTTTTCTTGCGTTTCCCTTTGTGGAAACCACCCTCTGCTTCCCTCCTTGGAAGCCGAGTGAGCTTTTATCTTTCAAAAAGCTCTGGGCTAAGTCCCCACCCGCTGTGTGCAGAGGCCAAGGTCGGAGAAGATCTGGAAGTACAAACGTGGCCGCACGCCAAGGAAGCCAACGCAAAGGAGTCCTCAGTGTTGTCAGGCAACCGCCCAGCCGACAGGAGTTCCCGGCATTGCCCAGCAACACCCCGGAGGCTGAAGAAGAATCAGCATCATCAGCGGCCGCCTAGCCAGCCAGCACCGCCGAGAGGAGCACCCAGGCGAGACAGAGCAAAATGCGCTGCGGGTGACCAGAGCATGAGCCTCGCCTTTGCTACACCAGCCACACGGGGCCAGCATACCATGCACCGCTTCAGTAGTAGCGCCTTCCACCTCTGTGCAAATCCGTTGGGGCATTTTCTTTGTCTGCATTTTGCTTTGGTGTTCAGGCAGGAGGCTTAATTGCCAGAAACAGCAACCTCGCACCGGAGCAGTGTGCTCAAAGATCATTAGTACCATAGTGCTTAGAACAACGTGGTAATCCTGGTGTTGTTCCTTCACTACATGTGGTCATTGTAGATGGTAATAACTGGTATTTTTTTACCCCTTCCGAAGACCATAAAACAAGTGTCCGGTTTGCAGGCCCTTCCTATCATGTGCAGTGGAAGTTATTTAATGAAATAAGCAATCTAAAAGTATGTATTACAATGTTCTAACTGTTATGCTTATGACAATTACCTAGTTGGCAAACTGATTGAGATGTATGTAATTGTGTTATAATGTGCTTATATACAATATAGGTGATATTTTTATATACTACAATGTGGAGTCCATTTTGTAGTGTGTGTAAGTGTGTCACTGGAGTGTGTGTGTGTTGCGCAAAAACGCTTTGCACATTGTCGCTGGGATAAACCTGACTGCTCTGCCAAGCTACCAAGGGGATGAGCAGGGGTTATCTTGGGTGTGTAACTCCCTTATCCTGACTAGAGTGGTGGGTTCTGCCTGACTTAGATGCACACCTTAGCCAACCAGAAACTCAATTTCCAACACTTCATCTCTTGAATGTTAAACTTATTCATTAGAAAGTCTTCCAAGATTTAGGAGAAACAGAAAAAAGAATGAAACACTTCGCACAAATGACTTCTAACCTGACAAAAGAGACATAATGCACAATGGCATATGTACAGAGAATAGAACATCTGTCTATGCTTCCGAAAGGAAGCAGGAGACTTAGAGAGACCACATTTGGAGGGATTCGGGCACAAGGAATATCTGTCTAAAATTGAAGGGACATGTTCTGAAAAATCATAAAGTTTTAGGTGACTGAAGTGCAGGGGGCACAATGGCTCTGGTACAGGGGCATAGAGAGAGTACCCATCAAGAAAAAAGACACACTCTTTCAAAGAGAGGAAGGAAAAGTGCAAGTTCAAAGGGAGTGATAATGTCAAATCAGAATGAGGGTGTTCTAGTGCAGAAGAGAACCTGTGACATGGGTGAAATATCAAGGAGCATGTCCAGAGAAAGTGAGGAAAGGTAGGCATAGAGAGAATGCCAGCTCTCAGGGAACATATCAGTAGGGAGGGGATGGTTGGAAGGCAAGAGAGCATATCTAGTGAATCAAATAGGCATAGAGAGAATGCCAGCTCTCAGGGAACATATCAGTAGGGAATGGATGGTTGCAAGGCAAGTGAGCATATCTAGTGAATCAATCAGTTGAAGAATGTGAAGACAGATGGATGGGGAGATGCTCTTTCAAGTATTAAAGATGGTGAGGGAACATGCGCAATATGTGAAAAGCATGTGTCTCGACACCTGTGACATCTCTGAAGGCAACGGCAATAGGGTTTGTGTTTAGGCGTGTTAGGCATTTGCTCAGAAAATGCATGGATTGAAAAAATGGATTGGGAGGGGAGAGGACGATCAAACTGGATGAGGGCACGGAGAGTAGACAAGATTTCAAGCCCTAGGGCCTACCTTAAAGTTATATCTGCAATCACACACTGCTCTTTAAATAATTGAGCTCCACACACTACACATAACTCTACAAATGCACACACTGCAAACTAGTATGTAAATGCAGTGCTGCCATGCTCAACTTCACACATCATTCTATAAATGCACTGCTGCCATGCCCTGTATCAGTGTCAATGCTGCTCAAGCACTGAAACACTGGTATAGCTCGTGTAACATACCTCAAAAAGCCCAAGTTGAAGCAAGTGGTACTAAGGCCCAGGCAAAAAAGCAATTCATCTAAGTTTTGGCCTGTAGCACCCACTGATTTCAGAAAAACCCCTCTGCTCACATAGACTCCCAACATCTGGGAGCTCCCTTGCTATGCAGTACCTCTTTTACTATATTTTAGGGACCGATGGCCACAGGTGTGCAGTATGGGCCTTCACAAGAATGTGGGAGTGACTATAAGTTACACATGTAGTGGAGGAGAACGATAGAGAGAAGACGCTGAGGAGGTAAAGGAGTCATTGAAAAAGGAAAAAGAAGTCAGGATGGTGTGGGAAAGGAGTTCTCTTTCTTTTACATATATAGATAGCTAGAGACAGCTACACATGGACACACACCTCAGCCGTGACCAACTCATGTGTCACAAATCTTCTATTAATTGGTCAGTCCTGATTTAGATTGATGTTGGGACTCCTCTATGAATATTAGTCAGCATAGCATGTGGCATCAAGGTAATCTGCATAGCTTGTTGTCACCTCAGAGTAGAAACGGGGTCTAGAATGTGTCAGAACTATAATCATGGACAAAGGGCAGTTTTGTGAGAAGACCTATTATATGTAAAGTTACCAGCCAGCAGTATGTTGTAAAAAAACAAAACAAAAACTATAGTGTGTGGACTTCCCTCCAAACTTGAAGTATATTTTATTCTGGGACTCGTTAGCTTATGGTTATCAAAAAAAATTAAATACTAAGTCCGGATATGCAGAATGCTAACGGCAGAGAAGCCTGCTATAAATAAGATATTGCAGGTGTCATGAGATCACTTTACATTTCTATGTTCTAACATCGGACATGGAGATGGGTAGGTTTCTCTTGAAAATCTAATTTCAAACCTTAATACATGATTGTAAAGTTAAAAAAAAGTGAGCTTTTGTCAACAGCAGGTAAAATTAGGCCTCCTATTCGGTTTGAAATTGTGGGCAATAAGGGCGACTTCAAGTAGTGATAAAGGAATTTTGTTGTAACTTAATTACCTCAAGTGCATCCTCTCCTTAGCTACTCAGCCAAGATGAATGTGGTGTCTGCGTGGAATGTTGGAATGCCTGATGAGAGAGAGTGAAATGTTGGTGTGCCTGCTTGTGTGGAGTATGACAGTTGGAGAGAGTGGGCTGAGTAGCAAAGATGCTGCTCGTGGTGAGACCTCCTTCGGACTTTGAAGCTTGTAACAACTTGTCAATAAACCCTTTACTTGATTTATACCTCCTGGTTACCACTGGTCATCTGTACAATATACCATACAACATTTTGGCAACAGTCTTAAAGAAACCCTGCGTGTTTTGGCCACAAGAATATAGGAGGTGAGGAAACTTACAATTTTACTGCACTTTATTCATACAAGAAACAAAGCAAAGCAAATTTGAAATTAAATATAAGGAAAAGAACGCCCTCCCTAGTCCCACCAGTGTCCTCCACCACCTGGACAGCCTGCCCAGGGCGATTCACGTTCCTTTTATAAGCTAACATTATCCTGCTTGCCGTGAAAATGTACATTTTTGTTTGGTACCAACCCAGCATTGACTACTAAAATGAAGGCTAGCAAACTACCGATCTATCTGGACCTAAAATTCGTTTCATTATGGAGTAACAGTATTCACTTTGCAGCTAGCACCAACTGTATCTGTATTGGAGGCATCACTTTAACGGAGCAAGTAGTCAAACAACAGTGTTATCTTTATTTACCATAAATACTGTTTACCACCCGCCTATTTCCTTATGGGTGTACAGTATGGAGAGTGCAACCTGCAGTGCACGTTGATCCTGCGAGGGAAAAAGCACCTACTTGACATATTTCCTACTGTGTGTTTCAATCAGTTTTGGCTGGCTATGTGCACTTAATTGGTACCGATGAGCTAAGTCAGGTGAGACATTTTTTTTTTAATTCAAGAATGGACTTAGTCTTAGTCCTGTCGTGAACTTTTGCTAGCAACTGTCTGTTTTGAATTTTGAAAATCTGCCACGAGCTCAAGCACGGAAATACCTTCGTCTGAGTAGCAAAGATGCTACTCCTGGTGGGACCTCCTTAAGACCTCTTTGAAGCTTGTAACAACTTATTAATAAACCCTCTACTTGAATTATACCTCCTGGCTACCTCTGGCCATCTGTATAATTTACCTTACAACAAATTTCTCACCTGACTTCACATGGACATGCACACCTCTGCTGGATCCAAGCTGCTGCAGTGCCAGTTAGGCACTGCTGGCGAGTTCCCAGTCAGTAAGTTATCCAGGGCCTGGGATCAAAAGGACAGGCTTCAGCAGCTCTTAAAAGTGATTTAATATTCTTATGACGCTCTCCCACTGTTCGATCATCTGGAGCAAGGGAATGAAGGGTGGTGTGACACTGCAAACCTTTGATGGTCTCTAGTTCCCCGTTCAGCAGCAAAGTCTTTTTTTTCTGCAGATTTATATAGCAGATTTATATATTTATATAGATTTTTATGGAGAGGGGTTGGCCTAACGGCTAAGGCGCTCCACCTCGGACCTGGTGATCTGGGTTCTAGTCTCGGTAACGACGCCAAAAACCCCCTGTGATTCTGGGCAAATCACTTAATCTCCATGTGCCTAAAAAAAATAATAAAAAAAAAATAATAAAATGAAAGTGTGTCCTCATGTAACGTAACTGGTGCTATGTAAAGCGCTCTGATAACTGATTCGGTTCGGTTCTAGTTCGCGCTATATAAAACTCTGCAAAAAAAATAAAAAATATAGCGCAAACTCGACCTGAAGGTATTGGAGCGCTTTACACGATCACCGTTACATTACACAAGGACTCATTCATTTTTTGGTAGGGGCAGGGACATTAAGTGATTTGCCCAGAATCACAGGGTGTTGAGCGGACTCCGAGGCTCGAACCTGGTTCCCCAGTTCCAAAGTCAGCATCTCTGGCCGTATCGCCATATCCTCTCCTCAAGTCTCATCTCATCCTTTCAAGTCTTGCACTTGCTAGGCCTTTCAAGCAGGCTAAATACCAAGACACCAAAGTGCCGACAGAACAGTAGAGTGCACACTCAAGCGGCCTGGCTTGGCTCTGAGCAAGGGGCCATACTGCACATACACATACAAGTCGCTGCATCATGACGCTTACAATGGCCACGCCCACCATTGTGACACCAGTAAGCCGGATTGTGCCTCAAAGGCAAATCCCTCCATACGCCCGCCCGGCACGTACGTAGCTGGCCCATCCCCCCAAAACTCAGACTATTTTCTGTGATGAGCATCTTTCCGGTATTTTACTTTTGCTGCTGACTCCCACATGATTTTTAGAGGAACGACCCTTATTACCAGGAAATAGCTGCCAAGGTTTCGGATTGCTTATGTGTGACATTTTCATAATTTTAGTGTCATTATGAGTGACATTCAACGACTATGAGGGACTCTCTCTAGCATGCCAAATCAAGCAATGAAGATGAGGGAAACATACCAATATCAGAAATTACACCCATTGAACAACAAGAAACTCTAACTCTAAGAAGATCTTAAAAATGCTACAAAGCACCAGAAATGGAAGGGCACTAACCTAGTGCCCTTACATAGGGGTGCTACATGGAGGCTGTGCTTTGCTGCAGCCAGGCCCGAGTCATGGGTTTGAGAAAAGTGGGAGGTGTGAGAAGGCTCCATACATGGGGTTGCTACCTGGAGACTGTGTGTCACTGCAGCCAGGCCTCAGATCCTGTGGTTTTAAAAGAAGCAGAGGCATGAGAGAAGGCTACAAACACACAGCTGCCAAGTTTACAGATTCTGTGACATCACAATGGATTCAGTGCACTTGTGAATTACACTCAACTCCCAAATGTGTGACATTTTCCTGCGAGTAAAACCAAGCAATGAAGTGCCTGGAAATAGGTTACACCCTTTTGATCAATAAAAAGCCCTAAAACATCTTTCAACTGCTTCAAAACCTTGAAATGGAAGGTTAAAATGCTGATACAAAACTATTTGTGTACCAATAAAATAGAAAAGTAAAGGATTCATCATAAAATGTCTTACACCCAGGTGTCATTGAACTTTATTGTGTCCTAATCTATACTACTATAATAAAGGAAGAACTTTCAGCCTTTGAGGCGGGTAAACTCGGGAACCACAGCGCCAATCCACACACCCGATACACCATTGGAATCGTCAGGGTGGGTAGATGGTTATAGGCTATATAAATTTAAAAAAAAAACGTTATTTAAAAAATGTACAGTAAAAAAAAAAAGTAGTCCCTCCGAAGTAGCGCCAGCCGCGACGTGCGTGCTCACGTCAGGAGCGCTGCGGCATCCAGGAGCGCGACCAGGAGCGGCGGACATGGCGTGGGGGAGGAGCGGTGACGTGAGGAGCAGCGGACAGTCCAGCGGCGGTGCGAGCAGCTGACAGGCGGGAGGAGCGGCGGCTCAGGTAAGGGGACCCATGTTGGGGCAGGCGGGGGTCGGGGCAGGCGGGGGATGGGCCGGGCGGGGGCCCGGGCTGCTGCACAATGTCGGGGCGGGCGGGGTTCGGGGAAGCCTGTTGCACCCGGACAAGGTCGGGACGGGCTGCTAGTAATTAATACAATGAAGTATGTGCTGCTGACATCGAATAAACACATTTGTTGATGTTCCAGTCAGTAAAAGAATAAGCAAAATCACAGCTGGTACATTTTTTTTTTACCATTTATCAATGTACTTCACACATATAAATAGAAAGCATTTTTAAATGTGTCTGACCAACTGATGGTTAAAGTTAACATACACAGAAATTGCACATTACAAATGGCTAAATACGATTTTGTGTCCAGTTGGTAAAAGGCATGTCCAGGATCCAGGCCTTTACAGACTCTTAAAATAACAATTCATGGCCAGTAATTTTCTCTTAGAAAGGTGTGAACTCTAAACAGAATGCAATAATAAATGCATGACTCATCGGTGAGTGCTGCCATTCCAGAGCTACAGTTTGAAGCTGCCCAGAGCACACACCGAGCCACTGGCAGTTTTCAGTGATTCGAAGAGACCCACCAGAATGTTGTTTTCAAGAGACCCCCCAGAATGTTGTTTTCTGGCGGGCCCACCTTAAAAAGCAGAGATGCCTTCCTGGGTGCAGGCAGGATAGCAAAACAGGGGGTTCCAGTCACATGCACCAAGGAGCCTGTGAAGCATGATTGTTAGCACACAGAGTCACGTGGACCTGAGCCTCACACACTCTTGATCTGCAGCGGAAAAAGAAACAGAAAGTGAATTTGCCTGCCACTCATCAATTGTCTGATAATAGTGCTGGGGGACGGAGGGCCCAGTCTCCAATGCTGTGCACAGTGCTTGAGGGGGCCCCCAGGAGCTCGGGGCCCACCGCACCACGGGGTCTACGGGTGCTGTTGTTATGCCCCTGAGTAAGGTAACCCAGTGATTTGTGCTGCGTCGCCTTACTCATGATTTATGAGACTATTCAAAGCCCCCCTGTACTTCATAAATTGAAATGAGAGCCCTGTGGCAAGCATGCACCACTTTACCTGGTGCAAGGACTCTCCTAAATAAAGCCCCACACTCATAAGGAAGTTTAAAGGATGGACAGTTCTGGGAGGCAGAATTTGTCTGAGAATGGCACGCAATTAGATTAACGTGTGCGCTACCTGTTGGCACCTGTGTATATCAGTGTTTTCAAATCTATAACTATGAGGTAATACCAATCCATTCAGGTGATCATTTTAGCACCAGAATGCCGATCTAGCATTTTCAATTGATAAAGTTTTCATTAAATGAAATGATTAAGTTATGTCTAGGACCACGTTGTTTCTATTCCGTTTGATACCCAGGTCCTTTGACTTTTCTTGGGTCTGACCTCATTATTTCAATGGTGCTAGCATTATAGGCTCCTAATTCTCCCTTGCTGTGAACTATGATAAAAGGAATCCTCGCTATTTTGTTTTTAAAAGTGCACACTTATTCATTCTGTACACATTGCGTATTAAACATATTTTGCTCATGGCAAGAATGCTTTCGATTGACAAACAGAAATATAATTGATGGGATGCGTAGGTTATCTTTAGGCATTTTTGATTCGAACAGTTCCATCCCCTGATATACAAAGCTTCCAGGTATGCATTAATAAAAAATAAAATTGCATGTCTGTTTTCCCTAATGGTACCTATGTGGATGCTCTGTATAGTATACATTGCCCACTGTATAGTATACATTCACACACATTATAAAAATGAGGATACTTAAGGGACTTTTCCACACTTGTTACCGTATGACTCAGGTGTGGGTTTGGAAATGCCAATAAATATAATAATTGGATAAAAAATGTTTGGAATGCTGTACAAGTTACAACTATGGGGGTGTTCATCTTGTTTGCACGGGATTTCATAGATCACTACATTGACTGTAACTTCAGAGCACACACTTCTACACATCTAGGCAGTACTTAAAATACAGACGTCATTGATATTTTATATTACTTCAGCACAAGTATATGTCACCTCTCTTTACACACACAAAACATTTCTTGTTTGTAACTCACCATTGATGAAGGAAGACTTTCGTTTAAAAATAATTTCGATCTAAAGATCTAGTTGTAAGTGGGATGAACCGTGGGCCATTAATAATATTTCTAATTTTGACAGTCTCTGGGCTGGGAAGCAAAGTCTTTTCATGGAAAAATATCGAAGTTCCTATTTTTAAAAAATATTTCATAAATGTGTAAGCTTTATGCTTGCAGTATTTATTTATTGTGTTACATACATGGTTAAGCAAACAAGTCTCAGAAACACTTAGCTGCACGACTTGTGTATGGTACTGTATTGTAATTTCATTTGTGTAGTGTTCATAAGAGTAATTTCTAATTACTGAAATTACTCTGATTACTGCGGCGTAATTACAATTTCTCCAAGGCCTAGTTTTGGGTGGAGATGTGGGCAATTTACACTACTACATATAGAAAAATAAGTTGGTGGATAAGCTATTTTTTGTAGGAGTTGAACAATGGCACTGAATTTTGAATTAAGTTGAAGAAGGGGAACAGGGCATCTCAGGATGATGTATATATAATGGCCATAATCAAAGTAATTTTTGCTTTGTGCTGTTTTTATAGACTGTAGTTGGTGGAAGTTTGTAGAATTGCATTCTATTTGCACTGGTGGAAAGTTTTTGCTTGATTGATCGTACTTTTATTTGTGTATTTGTTTATATAGTAACTGGATGAGAGGAACATCTCTTCCTTCTGTATCACCTGCCAAGATGGCGATGTGCAAATCCAAATGTAACGTGCAGAGGCTGCGGGAGCAGTACAGAAACAATCGAGCACGTGGTATGTCTTTGTCCTGCAGCTCATGACGACCGAAGGAAATTTTTAAAGAGCGAATGGAACAAACTTGGTATTTGTACACGCCGTCAGGCTATTCTTGCATCAATGAACCCGGATAATCCACAGCTTAACATCAGGTTCACCAAGTTTGTTACAGGAACAGCAAGAAAATTTACAAACAGTGAGTCCCCGTCAGTCACCAACGGTTAACCATCAAAAAACAGAGGAAGCCCTGCGCCCATGGTGTACTTTTTTCCAATTTGCATAGTCCTCTGTACTACACAAGAATAGCTGACAATGGCCCTCAGCGCACGGGTTGACCTGTTTTTCCTGTGCACTCCTGGAACCCTTTGAAACATTGTATGCAGGAGGTTCATTATATAAATGTATTATAACCCCAGGATCATCACCACAAACACCGAACTATATTATCAAAGTTATTAATTATTGCCTCTTAATAGCAAATATCTGCCTGTGGTTCGAGTAGATGGAAAAACTAGAATGGATAATCAAGGTTTACAACTACTTTTATAAATAGGTTTTTAGGACTTTAAAACGTTTTCTGATGAATTTTATCTTCCATTCCCATTACGATGGTACAAATGTAAATATTTTAATACCTATTTATGACATATGTTTTATAATGCTTGCATGTTCACCATTGTAATGATTTTCATTAATCAAACAATAAAGTTACTCACTAGGAACATCTCTTGGCAGATAAGATTGGTTGTGACCTTGCATGGTATATTGATAGGTTGACTAGAGTTTCTGTTTGTATACAGAGCTAAATAATTTTTTCTTGTTGTATGTCTAATTTTTTTTAGATGTTCAGGAGCCATGTTATCTATGGAACTCTGGTTGGGAAAAGCCAGTTCTTATTAATTCTAGATTGTTGTTGCTGCTCTTATTTTTGCTGGGTAGAGTCACATAATTTGGCATGTTGTACGTCAAATTTGGTGTAGCCAAATTCTGTCTTTTTTTAAAAGTGGAATGAAATTTATTGGCTGAGAGTATTTGTTGTTTTTTATTCCCAGGATTTGGGACCTATATTGTTTATTGCCTGGTGAGTGTTGCATATTAGTTTGAATGAAGAGCTTATACCAAAAGGCGGAGAGCCTTCAGGGCAATGGAATTGTGTGTGTGTCTTTACATGTAGAAGCAGGTGACTGTTCATTGAGAGTTCAGTGTCCATGACAACTTCAAGGTTCTATACGTCTTTTGATATTTTAGGGGATGCTGCTAGTTGATCCGGCAAGTGATTATTTTGGATTTCCACATCATCCATTGTTTTCCGTTTTTTGGGGGAAATTTTTGAGTTTCGAGTTGCCTATGTCTGTGAGTTTTTCCAGTCTGCCTATCATTTGAACAAATCCACACAACTGTAGTAGGTAAGGTAAAAAATGAGGATATGTTCTTTTGATTATTTTATACATTGAAAAAGAGAGTTAATAGATCTTTGGAGAACTCTTGTTATTTATTTTGGAAGGGGTCAATGACAATGGGGGATAAATAATTTTACCCGCATCGCAAATAAAGGAGGGAATTTGAGCAAGATTTGTACAATCAAAACCCGTTTCTTGAGAATTAACGTTTGATGGGGAACTTTGTTGAAGGCTGCTGACAGCTCGAGAAAAAGTAGTTCAGCTGCACTGTTTTGTCAACTTGCTATGACTTTTCCAAAGCAGAATCTGGTGTGGTAGTCAGAGAATAAATGGTTGTCTTCTTGGAATTGCAAATCACAAGTTATGTTTATGAAAGAACTGGGTGGTGTCTAAATGAATCCACCATTTGCCAGTCCCGTTACTGTCATATCCTTTGGCACCTATGTGCTAATATTTTTGCAAGGGCACTAACATAATGCATACTACAGCATTAATTTACAAACCATTATCAAGGTCACATGAGCAGTGTTAAATTGTATTCGTATCGCTAGAGCACCTGTGCAATCCTTAGTACATAAAGCGTACATGTTTTACCAATATTTAGTTTATACAATTTCCCAGCAGCAACTTTTTCTGCAGAAAAGGAGAATTTATTTTCTGGTTCGCCTATTTATGAATGATACATTTTTATCTGAAACTCAGTGCATAATAACAAGGTGGAACCTGTTGTCATATGTGGCAGAATGATAACATAGTTCAATGGTGGATGTGTTTGATGATTTACAGGGAAATATAATGAACCAGATTATAGTTAATTTACATTGCAAGCCATCAAGTTATGTTCTACACAAGTCAACCACACTTTGGATCAAGTCTTCTCTAATCACCCCTATCTTGTGGTAAATGCAATGTTGCCAAAAAATTTGGTCAGATCATGGTGCAGTCAATTTTAAAATTGAGTTCTCTGCTGCCAAACCCAAATTAACTTATACTGGAAAGATCAAAAATGATAAGGCCTGGAATAAGATGAGCAACAATGATTTGGAAAGTCTTAAAGCGTCACTGCCAACACTTTCAAATTATTTCAATGAAGCTGCTGCTTTGAATACTTTTTGGTTGGACAAAGCAGCCTAAGACCTGGCATCAGAGAAAACAGTAAAATCTTTTACAAAATGATCCAACTGCACCATGGTTTTCCGCTGATCTTAGAGAATTAAACCAAAGATGCCAGAGGCAAGAAACAATCTAACGAAGTAGCTATAGTGAGAATGAAAAGATCACGTGTAAAGGTTTGGTCCAGGAGTACAAAAAACCTATTATAGTCAGTAAGACTAAAAACAACACTGAGAACATAAACTTTGCTGCTAATTCCTTGAAAGAGTTGTTTAAAACCATCAGGATGCTGGCGCGTCCTAATCCACAGCAGGGTCCTTTCGGTCAGATCTTCTGTGATAAACTGGCCTCCTTTAAAGAGAAGACAGAAGCAGTTTATTGAGATTTTGATTCAATTTCCTGGCTGTGAGTCCCTCTACCCAGACATTGGATACGGTTGGGTTTGGTAGCTTCCCTCTTCAGTCAGCTTATCAAGTGGCAGAGCTAATTAGACATACCACATCTGGAGCCCCTTCGGATCCGTGCCTGCTTAAGGTAGTTCATTACATGGCTGCCACAATAGCACCTGTATTGGCGACTTTGCTAAACACCATCATCCAGGAGGGATGTTTCCCTATGGATTGGAAAAACTCTCTGTTCTTCCATTGCTAAAGAAACCCTCTCTTGACCATGTGTCAGAAAATAATTAATGGCCTATTTCACGGCTACCGTTTCCTACCAAATTGATCGAAAAACATCTCAACAAAACTTTATCTGAATATTTGGAAAATTACAGTCTTCTGAATGAGACGTAAGTTGCTATCCGGGCAGGCTATAGCCCTGAAACTGTTTTAATAGCAGCTACGAAGGATATCAGGATAGCTGTGGGTAAGGGTGGGAAGGCTGAGGTGATATTGTTAGATCTGTGCGCAGCCTTCGATACAGTCAGCCACAAAGTTCTCCTGGATAGGTTATCGGAAATAGGGGTTTCTTGTGTTGCTTTGTACCTCCTCTCCTATTTCCTAAGTGGCCGAGAACAGACGGTGACCCATGGGTAGTTCAGTTACCATTTACCCTGCATTGCGGGATCCCCCAGTGATCATTGTTTAGTCCTATGCTATTTCATGTATATGTGCCGCCTTAGCTAAACGTATGCACTCTTTTGCCTTTGCCATAATAGCATGTGTCATGGTATCAATCACTAAGACCGTGGATGAGGTTGCAGATTAATTTATTGCCTGTATGAAAGCCTTTGTAGGTTGGATAAGTAGGGACTGTCCAAAGCTTAACTCCCAAAAAACAAAGGTTCTCTTGTTTGATAGAGATGACACATTTTGGAATCGATCCTGGTGGCCCCACTCTTTGGGTTTTCTTTCAGTGCCTGTTCCCGAAGTAAAAAATCTGGGGATTATCATTGACACAGATTTGTCTCTTATGGAACAAGCCAACAAACTTCTTCATCATGTTTATTTATACTAAAATTGCTGAGGAAGGTGTGACCTTTTATCCGCACAAGTTTGCACAATTCAGTTGTCATCTCCGTAATTATATCCAGGATTGACTACTGCAACACCCTCTATATGGGCATCAAACAGATACCCATGAATAAGCTTCAGATGCTGCTGAAATGCACTGTTCAGCTTACTAAAGAAAATCCCCAAATTTTTGTCGTAACTGGTACACTGGCTGAACTCCATTGGATCTCTGTAAGAAAGAGGATTGCCTTCAAGGCTTTGTGTTTGGTTCACAAAGCCTTGCATGAAATTGGTCCAGAGTATCTAAAAAATATTGTTGGTTGGTATGCTCCGAAAAGAGCTCTATGTTCTGCGACGTTAAGATCTGTGATTGTACCTAGAATTAAAAAAACATTATTGGGTGGTCACGTTTTGTTCACAGTACTAGTCAATTTTGGAATAAATGCCTGTGCATCTTAAAAGACAGACGAATTTCCTTTGCTTTTGCAATTATTTACAAAACTGGCTGTTTTCACTTATAATTTATAATGTCTGTGGCATTTATGCTTTACACAAGGCTCAGTTTAAGGGATGCGCTAGCACTAAGATGCCTTCAGGCAATTACGCACTTTAGCAAATTTAAATCAAATCAAATCAAGTAAACAAAATGTCATCCGTGGGATGTTGAATTTTATAATTTTCTATTTTTTAAACAATATAGCTTGTTTTGTGATAATAAAACAAAGCTCATACAGCGTGATAAAGAAGTGTTAAGGATCCATTTTAAACGAAAGTTTTCAACGTAGTTCATCGAAGGTTGAATCTATGGCCAATCTCCTGGGTACCGACATGTGAAATATTTAAATGTACTGAATTTGCATAGTGGTTATCCTGAAAATCTCGTATTGATTCAGGCATCTTGGACTTATAGTGGACATCCCTTGTTTAAAAGAACACAAGCAGGAAGGCAGTAATTCATGGCAAAGCTGTCAATGAATGAGACGAAAAAGGAAACAAGACTGTACAAATGACCAAACCCACATCTCTTTGAAATAATGCTTAATGTTCAAGAGTAAAATTAAATAAAAAAAACTAGCATATCCAACAGCTTTACTGAAAGTAGATTAAGCCCCATTGGTCCCAACACTTAAAGTGATGTTATTGCTTTCATGAATCACTCATTGACACTGTCAACATTTAGACAGAGTCGGTTAGGAGGTCCAGGGTCTTTAGCAGCATTGGAGGGGGCGTGTCAATCAGGGAGAGCGGCCCAGGTGTCTCGGGTCTGGCCAACAGGGACTCCTGGGAGATGGAGTCCCTGTACCAATCGCTCGCAGCCCTGACACTTCACACCCACAACAGGCTTGCAGGGCTTCCTTCACTCCTACACCCGCAGTGAGCGAGCACGGCGAAGCGGGATCCGCGAAGCGGGTCCGGCGAGGTGTAGCGCTACAGGGGGAGCAGCGCACAGTCTGACAAACAGCACAAAGACAGCAGTGAGGGTCCAGTCCCAACAAGAAGGCACGATGAAGTCCCACGTCAGTTAGGAGGTCCAGGGTCTTTAGCAGCGCTGGAGGGGGCGTGTCAATCAGGGAGAGCGGCCCAGGTGTCTCGGGTCTGGCCAACAGGGACTCCTGGGAGATGGAGTCCCTGTACCAATTGCTCGCAGCCCTGAGACTTCACACCCACAACAGGCTTGCAGGGCTTCCTTTGCTCCTACACCCGCAGTGAGCGAGCACGGCGAGGTGAAGCGCTACAGGGGGAGCAGCGCACAGTCTGACAAACAGCACAAAGACAGCAGCGAGGGTCCAATCCCAACAAGAAGGCAAGATGAAGTCAGAGTACACTTCAACCTGACTGCTAGCTTCTAGCTGTGCCTTCTTAAAGTGCAGGATCCTTGATGTACTTGGCTATGCTAATTCCAAAGTATTTATTTGCGTTTTGTTTTTGATATAAAGTCATGGCTTCTGGATGCTTCCCCAAGTAATAGACTTTTAGCCAAGCGTTGAGTCAAGATCCAACGTGTGATTATCTCATTTAAATGCCGGGAGGTACATTGCAGGATATGCAGTTGCTTCCCTTCTAAGAAATGTAACAAGTTCTTCTATGGCAAGGTGTTGCTACATCATTTTAAAATCGGGCTTGCTCTTTAGATTTCAAATGCAGCCATGCTGTCATCCTTTTTTATTGTTACTGTTGTTTCTCAACTACAAGGTGTCAAGTAATAATCAGAATATACAGCTAATCGGGACTTGCAGGTGTGGACTATGTTAGAGTACTCCGGAGGCCAGTAATGTGTAACAGATCTAATTAAACATTACCTACTTGTCCAATTGTTGTTGAGTGGTTAGATGCACTGGACCAGTTGATTATACCCCGCTAAAATTAAGAATAACATGTTTACATGGAAGGAAGTGGTAGATTGCTATCGTTTCTTGACATTTGAAGAGTCTTTGTTATTGGTGGTTTAGCAGTTTCTGAGATGTTGCCAGCAGCTGACCAAAAGCGTAGATTGAGGTAGGTTAGACATATGCCAGCAGTAGAATGTAGTTCCAGAATGTTTGTCTGGGATAACAATGTGAGGATTATCTCAGAGGCAAATAGGTTTTCACCTCTTGTCTGTATTTCATATGATTCTGTTTATGTTTAAACGTGTTGGTAAGGAGTTCTTAAGTTTTACTGCTTGGACTAAAAATGCAGAACCAAGCCAGGATTTCTTTCCATATGACAATATGCAGAATTTCAAGGCAAAACTTGGATATTGTATCCTGTTCTGTGAGTTTTATTTAAACGTCTACTGTCAATATAATAATCAGTTTTATTCTGCAGCTCTACGAACAGTGCAGATTGCCATGAACATTGATCATATATATATATATATATATTCACTGAAAAAACCATAGGTTTGACACCAGTTATAGTTAGCTGGAAATTTTACTGACATAAAACCATTGAAATTCCCACGTTATAGTTAGTTGGACTCACTATAACTTGCGCGCCTGCAATGCACTGCTGATGACGTCACATATTACATCACTCATGACATGGTCAGTGACATCACTCATGACATCACTGGTGACACCATTCAGTGAATGTGTGTCTTTCTGAAAAATAAATATGTTTTATATATGTATATGTAAAGGTCGATGGAAGATTAAATGTTTAAATAAGTGTCTTAATGGATGTTTTTTTTTTAAATTGATTGATTAACTGGCTTATTAAGTGTATCTTAGTGAATACATATATTAGCGAGTATTGTTTAAATATTTAAATGTTTGTATCAGTGTTTCACTTTGTGTATAAGTGGCTGCATGGGTTGGTGAGTAGCTACATGTGTGTGTATATGGGTTATTAGATTTTTTTTAGTATCAGTATGAGTGTCTGTATGGTTTGGTGGGGGTGTTACTTAGCACATAGATGCATCAATGACTGACTCACTGTTTGTATGTGTTTTGAAGACAGCATATGTGCAGGACTGTATGGGTGGATGAGTGTGTATATGTGTGTGTTAGTGAGTGAATGACTGTCTCACTAGTGTCTTTATCAGTAACTACATATGTTTTAATCTAGTATATGTGAGTATTGATGTATATAAGTGAGTATATGTGAGAGTGAGAGATTGAAAGAGTTCTTGTTTAAATAAGTATGTGTTTCTATAAGTGATTGTTTAAGAGAGTAAGTATGTGTAAGTTTCCTTAGAAGTAAGGTGGTAGTGTGTGTATAGCTGTATATGCAAATAAATGGATGTTCAATAGTTTATTTGCATGTGTGATTATTTGTGTGAGTAACTTTTGGATGACTGTCGGTGTGTAACAGGCTGTATAGGTGTTTCACTACATATGATGAGTGAATATATGTATGAGTGACTATATAGAACGGTTGGTGAATGAGTGGATGTGTATATAGATGGTGGTATTACTGAATTGGTGGTTGTAACTGGTATGGGTATCTATTTTTTTGAAAATTTTAGTTTCTATTTTTGAATATGAGGTTCAAGGGTTACATTACACTGAAAGGAGGTCTGTCACTCTGTCACAAGGATGGTGTCATGAGTGATATCATGAGTGATGTCACTGACCATGTCATGAGTGATGTAATATGTGACGTCATCAGCAGTGCATTGCAGGCGCGCAAGTTATAGTGAGTCCAACTAACTATAACGTGGGAATTTCAATGGTTTTATGTCAGTAAAATTTCCAGCTAACTATAACTGGTGTCAAACCTATGGTTTTTTCAGTGAATTTAATAGGTTTGTTAAATGCTACTTCCTAACTATAACTGGTGTGAAACCTATGGTTTTTTCAGTGAATTTCATAGGTTTTTTAAATGCTAATTCCTAACTATATAAGGCCTGAAACCTATGTTTTTTTCAGTGAATTTCAAAGGCTTTTTTAATGCTAATTCCTAACTATATAAGACCTGAAAGCCCACCAGGAATCTCCAGTATGCGCCAGGGGACTGCATTGCAGAGAGGTGTAATAAAGCCATGCCCCTTTTTACACTTCTCTGCAATGCAGCCCCCGTGCATGTTTGAAGAGGGGGAACTAATTCCCCTTGCATACTGGGGGTCCCTGGGGGCCAACTAGCCCACCTGGAACCTCCAGTATGCGCCAGAGGGCTTCATTGCAGAGGTGTAATGAGGCTATGCCCCTTGTTACACCTCTCTGTAACGCAGCCCCCTGCCGCGTTTGCAGAGGGGGAACTAATTCCCCTTTCATACTGGGGGTCCCTGGGTGCCAACTAGCCCACCAGGAGCCTCCAGTATGCGCCAGGGGGCTGCATTGCAGAGAGGTGTAATGAGGCCACACCCTTTTTTACACCTCTCTGCAACGCAGCCCCCGTGTATGTTTGAAGAGGGGGAACTAATTCCCCTTGCATACTAGGGGTCCCTGGGGGCCAACTAGCTTACCTGGAACCTCCAGTATGCGCCAGGGGGCTGCATTGCACAGAGGTGTAATGAGGCTATGCCCCTTTTTACACCTCTCTGCAACGCAGGCCACTGGCGCGTTTGCAGAGGGGGGACTAATTCCCCTTGCATACTGGGGGTCCCTGGGACATATCTGCCCAAACACCGATATTCCGAACGATTGAAAATGACTTTTCTTGAGAAACATTTGGATTTGGATTATCATGTCCTATACTTTGGAATTTTTGAAAGACTGACTTTGAGGATGCTATAAATGTCACGACCACGTATTCTCAGGATCAGGGCGATGCTATATAGGGGTCCACCTCCAGACTGCCCTATACTCTGAAATCACAATACACAGAGCATAAGGTAATCAGGTGAGGGAATAAAGACCAGGAAGGAACTGGAACTGGACGGGAGGCTGAAATGAGAAAAGACCAAGAATACAAAAAGTATTAGTAACACATTACTGCTAACTACTCTCGGTTATTCTTGCTAGGACACCACCTACCACGGGCACTAGCTACAAATTCCTCTTCTCCCTCTCGGTTGGTAGTGTAAAAAACCTTCTTCCACTGTAACACTCAAATCTAGAATGCAAGAAACAGGGTCAGCATTGAACCTGGTATTTTCACATTCCCCACACTCTTCCTCTATTGAGTACGCCCACACACACCTTCCAGCCTTCCTGGGTAGCACCAAAATAATGTCCTTAATAGTGTACTTTCTTAAATCCAAAAGAAAAGATGAATGTGTGCAAAAAATAACTTAAGTATTCTTTAAAAGTCTCGAGAATGATCCTAAGCAGAACACAGTCTTGCAGCCACAATGTTCAGCAATCCATAACTATAAGCGTTATCATCCCAGGATTTATTGCCATCAAACTCCAAAGCGTTAAACTTTTATTTTGTTCTGAACAAAGCGCTAATGCTCATTAGATCGTTCATTAGACATAACTCACGGAATCCTTTCACTTCAGGTAGAGTCTTATCCGTATCAGCTTTGAAGGAATCCACTAACACCAGCCGGTGCTAGAACCGCGCTCAACCGCCGTTGAACGCAGCAAAGGGAAGCAGTCACTCCCCACTCGTTTGTTCTCTGAACCAAGAAAACAAAAGCTTTCCAAAAACGCCGCCTTGTATCACAGCCGCCTCACCCCTCCTGAAACGCCTGATACTTTCCAGCCGGGATAGAGGGGAAACTCCGAACTGCAAAACAGCTGATGCACACGGCAGCCGCCGCCCGCCTTCTCTCGTGGATAGAGAGCTCCGCTTCAACTGGCTCACAAACCAACGCTGGCAAACTCGGGTCCTGTAGCAGAACTCTCTCCGGCTTCCAGCAGCGGCAAAAACGCAGCTACAGTACTTCAAAAACTCCGCTTTGGCCGACTCTCTGCCAAACACGGGACCAACACAGGTACTAGCACGAAACAGGTTCAAAATTCAAAATCACGTACACAGCGCCCCCGCAGGCAGGGACCTATATAGATAACAACCCTCCCTGCTTACTAAGCATTCTGGTCTTAGTAGTGTATAACTTCAATCAAACCAAAACTAACTCAACAGGCGCTCCAAAAATCAGATCATGACAGTATATCCCTCCTTACCCTTCCTCCTCAGATTATGACAACAAGCAACCTCCTGTGGCAACCCATCCTTTACTTCTACTACAGGAACTGGAATGCACCCTTGGGCTAAAGAAGACACACAGGGTTCAGAGGAAAGCAAACAACCAGTCATACACTCTTCAGATCCAAAACCCACTGTTCTCGCTCTCCAATCAACAGAGGGGTTGTGTTGCCTCAACCACGGCATCCCAAGTATAATCTCATGATGGGGAGCCTCGATGATGTTAAACACGATCCTTTCTCTATGATTACATACCACCCCAGGTATGACTAATTCTACCTCCTCAGTATGGGCGGTAACCGGGCCAGACATTGATTGTGTGCCATCTACTGCCCTAACAAGCTCTGGTTTCCCAATGGGCACCCTCACCAAACCCCATCTCTCTACCAACCCCTGATCTATAAAATTACCTGTAGCTCCAGAATCAATCATGGACACCACAGGGCGACTTTGGTGGTCAGTATTCAAAATCATGGACAACTCCAGGTGGGATTCGGTGTTCTTACACGTGGATACCTCCAATAAAGGCACTTTCCACTCCAGAGGAGATTTATACTCGAATAAGGCATCACGACCACTAGGAAGACCTACTTGACTAGCTCCTACGTTGGTGACTGCTACCTGTTTAGCTGGGGAATAACTATTCGTCTTATTAGGCCTCATACTGCATTCCCATACATAATGTCCCTTTATTCCACAATACATGCAGAGACCTAAAGATCTTCTGCTCTCTCTCTCTGCCTTCGTTAAAGGAGGTCGAATCGCCCCTATTTCCATGGGTTTAGGGTCCATGTCCTTCCCACTAGCATGCTCCACTAAAGGCCGCCCGCTCGTGAATCTATCACCTCTCTTATTATCACTGCCTCTGTCAGTCATACGGTGATCTAATCGTAAGGTGAGATTGATCAAATCAATACAGGTCTTAGGTTGGGGGTCTATCTGTGCTAACACATCTTTAAGTTCCTCGTTCAACCCTTGATAATATAGAGCCATCCGTTTTTCTTCAGGCCAGGACGTCTCCACCACCAACCTATTGAAAGCAGTCATGTAGGTAATCAGTTCCTTCCTACCCTGACGCAACCCTAACAACTCCTTATCAGCACTAAGCGTTGTGGCACGTTTATCAAAGACTCTTTCGAACTCTGTACGGAATTCGTCCCAATCCGACAAGAGAGCGTCGTCAGTTCGCACTAGAGGCACAGCCCAATTAGCTGCATCACCTGTCAAATACGAGATTGCAAATGCCACCCGAGACAAATGGGAAGGAAAGGAGGCTGGTCTACATGAAAAGTGTAAAGTGATCTGAGTCAAGAAGGTCTGTATTTTATCCGGATCCCCTGAGTACCTTTTCGGGGTGGCCAATGGAATCGGAGGAGACACAGTAACCTGTATAGGGGAACCGCTGACATTAGCATCGAACGGATTGCGTGTCTGTCTATCGAACCGTTCTTTTAATGCCGCTGTTTCAGCTCTAGACGCCTCTAATTCATGTTGAACTACACTCAATGCATGCAGCACATCATCCAGAGTGGCCATCTATATAGCACCCCCTGACCGGGAGAAAACCTATTCTTGGGTACGTGATTCTGTCACGACCACGTATTCTCAGGATCAGGGCGATGCTATATAGGGGTCCACCTCCAGACTGCCCTATACTCTGAAATCACAATACACAGAGCATAAGGTAATCAGGTGAGGGAAAAAAGACCAGGAAGGAACTGGAACTGGACGGGAGGCTGAAATGAGAAAAGACCAAGAATACAAAAAGTATTAGTAACACATTACTGCTAACTACTCTCGGTTATTCTTGCTAGGACACCACCTACCACGGGCACTAGCTACAAATTCCTCTTCTCCCTCTCGGTTGGTAGTGTAAAAAACCTTCTTCCACTGTAACACTCAAATCTAGAATGCAAGAAACAGGGTCAGCATTCAACCTGGTAACACTCCCCACACTCTTCCTCTATTGAGTACGCCCACACACACCTTCCAGCCTTCCTGGGTAGCACCAAAATAATGTCCTTAATAGTGTACTTTCTTAAATCCAAAAGAAAAGATGAATGTGTGCAAAAAATAACTTAAGTATTCTTTAAAAGTCTCGAGAATAATCCTAAGCAGAACACAGTCTTGCAGCCACAATGTTCAGCAATCCATAACTATATAAGCGTTATCATCCCAGGATTTATTGCCATCAAACTCCAAAGCGTTAAACTTTTATTTTGTTCTGAACAAAGCGCTAATGCTCATTAGATTGTTCATTAGACATAACTCACGGAATCCTTTCACTTCAGGTAGAGTCTTATCCGTATCAGCTTTGAAGGAATCCACTAACACCAGCCGGTGCTAGAACCGCGCTCAACCGCCGTTGAACGCAGCAAAGGGAAGCAGTCACTCCCCACTCGTTTGTTCTCTGAACCAAGAAAACAAAAGCTTTCCAAAAACGCCGCCTTGTATCACAGCCGCCTCACCCCTCCTGAAACGCCTGATACTTTCCAGCCGGGATAGAGGGGAAACTCCGAACTGCAAAACAGCTGATGCACACGGCAGCCGCCGCCCGCCTTCTCTCGTGGATAGAGAGCTCCACTTCAACTGGCTCACAAACCAACGCTGGCAAACTCGGGTCCTGTAGCAGAACTCTCTCCGGCTTCCAGCAGCGGCAAAAACGCAGCTACAGTACTTCAAAATTTCCGCTTTGGCCGACTCTCTGCCAAACACGAGACCAACACAGGTACTAGCATGAAACAGGTTCAAAATTCAAAATCACGTACACAGCGCCCCCGCAGGCAGGGACCTATATAGATAACAACCCTCCCTGCTTACTAAGCATTCTGGTCTTAGTAGTGTATAACTTCAATCAAACCAAAACTAACTCAACAGGCGCTCCAAAAATCAGATCATGACAATAAATTACTCAAGTCTGCCCGAATTGTGTGGGTAAAATTGATACCTAGTCACTTTGAATAAGAATGTACTTACGTCTCGTCTAACATTTGGAAGAAATATCTAGTTATATGACAACAGGATACCGACATAACTTGAAGGAAATAAGAACACCCTGAAGAAGTTCTGTTGTACAGAACAAAACGTTTCGGCTGGCTCTGGTACATAAACTTAAGGAAAATAAAAGCATTTGAATATACACCAAGATTCAGCGCTTCAATAAGGACTCTAAGTGATATGATTTGATTGGACTTATTGTGCAAGTGGTGCTGTGCCAAACTTTGGAATATTCTCCACTACTCTCTACTACTTACTCTCTCCTACTCCACTACTCTCAAATACTCACTCTCTACTACTCATTCTCTACTACTCTACTACTCTCTACTACTCTCTCTCTACTAGTCACCCCCTACTACTCACTATCTACTACTCTCTACTACTCACTCTCTACTACTCTCTACTACTCACTCTCTACTACTCTCTACTACTCACTCTCTACTACTCTCTCTCTACTACTCACTCTCTACTACTCACTCTACTACTCACTCTCTACTACTCTCTACTACTCACTCTCTACTATTCTCTCTCTACTAGTCTCTACTACTCACTCTACTACTCACTCTCTACTACTCTCTACTATGCTCTCTCTCACTCTCTACTACTCTCTACTACTCACTCTCTACTACTCACTCTCTACTACTCTCTACTACTCACTCTTTACTACTCTCTACTACTCACTCTCTACTGCTCTCTACTCATCACTCTACTACTTACTCTCTACTATTCTCTACTACTCACTCTCTACTACTCACTCTCTACTACTCTCTACTACTCACTCTACTATTCACTCTACTACTCACTCTCTGCTACTCTCTCTACTGCTCTCTACTACTCTCTACTACTCACTCTCTACTCTCTATTACTCACTCGCTACTCTCTACCTCTCTACCTCTTTCTACTTTTCTCTCGACTAGTCTCTACCTCTCTACCGCTAACTCTCTACCTCTACCTCTCTACCTCTACCCCTTTACCTCTCTACCTCTCTCTACACGCACACATATACACATATATATATATGCATATATATGCATATGCATTTATATATATGTATGTGTATGTATATACATACATATATAAACATATATAATCTGTATATCTATATAAATACAAATATAAATGCATGCATACATATACATATATGCATACAGATGCATGTTATTTACATGAAAGTTTAAAAAACACTAATAAAAGCAAAGCTAAAAAGCCACCTCATTACAAATAGAATGGCTTTAACTTAAACGAGGGCGAGATCTGTTGCATTTTCAATGCTTGTTTACTTTGGTTCCATCAAGAAGGCATTCAGATGTGTCACACATTTGCCATCAATTCTGAATGTTAGCACTCTAGTTGCTCATTAGATCACTGTAGTAAAGCTACTGCTCACCAGGGAAGTCTGCTGCTGGTATTCAAAGTGCATGTTTCAGTCTGCATGTCAGAATTTCTTTCATTAAATTAAAGAGGATTTGAGAAGTCACTCAAAATGTGCCCTAATTTTTCTTTCTGCAGCACTAATCATACTTTCTATGGCAAAATATACCCCCTCATTTTGTTCCTTTTTAAATTAAATGTTTTAAGAGTTACCACTTTATTCCAATCAAAATGGCTTCAGGTGTGCCATACCTTTGTAATAAGTAGGACTGTTAGCGCTCTAGTTGTTCTTTAGAACACTCTGGGACATTCTGTCATTGGGCTATACTTGGGCTACATCTGGGTGATATTTGGGCTACATTTGGGCTCTTTTGTCTCTGGTGGCCATCTTGGGAGACTGCATGTCAGAATTTTTTTATGAAATATAAGAGGATTTGAGAAGTCACTCAAAATGTGCCCTAATTTTTCTTTTTGCAGCACTAATAATACTTTCTATGGCATAATATACCCCCTCATTTTGTTCCTTTTAAAATTAAATGTTTTAAGAGTTACCACTTTATTCCCATCACGATGGCTTCAGGTGTGCTATACCTTTGTAATAAGTAGGACTGTTAGCGCTCTAGTTGTTCTTTAGAACACTCTAGGAGGCTGCAGTAGAACACAAAGGAATCAACTGACAGTCTCTGTCCTTGTTGGATGTACATGTTTTACTGAGAATGTCAGACTTCATTCTCACATGACTGAGAAAGATAATGTGAATTTACAGAAAATATGCTTTCAGTTTAGCTTAGAGATCCCCTTCCAAACCACTGTGGGAAAATCATGAGATATTAGTTTTCTTTCAAACATGATTCATGATATCACAGCAGAAGGCTTTGTCACATGGTAAAATCACCTTAGAACACACCACAATTCCTAAAATGAGTATGGTACCATCAACAAATGATTTATAATGTAACTAAAGTCCTAAAACCCTCTATTAACTACAATGCTTTTTAATGAGGTGCTATCATGTATATTGGTCCCAAGATGGCTGCCAACACTTCTTGGATGAAGTGCTGACAGCCAATCAGATCAGATGTGTGGTTAGGCTCCGCCCAGATATATATATTTTTTTTAACCTAAATTACTCAAAATCCACTGGAGCACATATCTTGAGACATAGCAAAGGCACATCGGGCTTCCAGTGCCTACAATTTTGCCAAGTTTTGTGGAAATCCATTCAGCCGTTCGGGCTAAAAGTGAGTCCAACCGCCCTATGGAAATTAACATGGGGAAAACACGTTTTGGGACCCCCCTTTTATCTCGGCCCCCGCTTGACGAATCCCCCCCAAACGTTCAGGGAAGGAGCAGAGCACTTTGAGAAATTCGTGAAGATTCGTCCACCGGCGCCAAAGTTATTCCCAATAGAATGTTGCAGATTTCCTATGGAAATCAATCCTAACTATAACTACCTACTGGCGACCGCCAGTAGGTAATATATATATATATATATTCTGTACTCCGTTGCCTCGCCTCGCTCCGGGATAACACCAGCCAGGGCATAAAAAAGCTCACGGACACGGACCAGTGAAGTTTCCTTTACCATTTATTGCAGTGCAGGTAAGTCAATGACGTTTCGGCTCCACGAGCCTTGTTCACACATATATATATATATATATACATATTTATATATAGCCAGCTGAGTGCTAGTAAGACTGGTGTCATATGTCCCTTGGAGCATAGGTGGAGTTGTGAGACTCTAGATACTTTGTAGAGTACATTTAAGGAGCCCATTGTTTTTGGGTTAAACTTCGTGGAGATATGATTGCAGATCATATTAGAGGGTAAAGCCTGAGTTGCAACACTCTAGTTTATTGAATTCTGCTGGCATTTTATGTAGTTACGTCAATGGGCAGCCTCTATGTATTTTGTGGGTGAAGTAATGTTCTCTTCTGATATATCTGATGTCAACTTTGGAGGCTATGTATAATAATCTAATAGACTTTTGTCTATGTCGTCCTGTTATTTCCCCCACTTACATTATACAACGAGGAGTACTGATCTCGTTTTCTTTACCTTGTTATTGTTCATGTGATCCGTTCCTTGAGGGTAGAATTGTTTGATTGTGTAAATGGTATCTGGCTGTCCAGGCATGCAGGTAGTTCATTGTATCAGGCGAGTACACCCCGTGGTTGCCTGCCAGTAGGACATTTGATTAGGTGGGAGTTCAGCAATGGGAGGGTTTCTTTTTTTTATCATATGAGGGAAGGTTGATTTTAAAGGCAATTACATGAAATGGTGGTCACAGCAGACTACTGGGGAGATGCTGGTTACAAGGGAATGCCTAAGAGGGAAGACATTGACATTCAGCATGTATCAGGTGGAAAGAGTAGACCCAGATACAATGTGTTGGTGAGTGAGAGCCTCAAGGTTTGGTTGTAATGAATGCAGTGGTTGGTAGATGCCAGTTTTCAAACTATGCATACTGATAGTGAGCAAAGGCTTTACAGCATGCCCCTATTCAACGCAGATGTGAAAGTCCTCTAGGATCTATAGATTTGGGGGATTTTGCAGGGTTTGGTCACTATATCTATTAGGTTACCTTTACATTTTCTGTTGCTTGGAGTGGTCTATAGAGCAGGAGGAAAGAGAAGGCAAAGGCTGGGGTCAGGTAGCTCTTTACTAGCATTGATGTGCAATCAGTCGTGGCACAGTCGTTGATTCATGTGCTTTTAAAGGGTTTATTAAAGATCACAGCTAAGCTTCCTCCTATCTTGCAGGTTTGGATTCTGTTGAAGATGCCATATACAAAGGGAGTGGTTTCATTACATGGGGACATTGTTGTTGCTCAACTAGTTTTCTTTGAAGAGGTAAGGTACCGTTTGCTTTCAAGAGAAGTTTAAACATTTTCATGCATTATTGTTCTTTGATTTTGCAATAAAGAGCAGGCAGTTCAGCATCAGTGTATTCCTGTTAAGTTTAGGGGAGCGTAAAATTTACATAATTTTCTTTCACACAATTATGTTACATTGTGAAGAACAGTATGTGTAATTGTGTAACTATACGAACTGCATATTCGTCACTTTATTTTAGAGCAAAATGCATGACAGTGTTAATTTTTGATGTGAGGACGCATTTTGTGATAAATAAATAGTATTAAAAAAAACACCATTGCTGCTGCGAGTAACAATTGCTCGTGTTCAGGCCCTTCACTCTGTTCCTGGGCACCTGTGGCAAACATTTGCCTTGAATGGAATGTAATTACATGAAGTGGGGTAATGCTGGGATTTCTGGAATTTCGTGTAACAAGCATGATGCAAAATCCCGAAATTACATTAATTATGCCAGCGTTATAAAATGTTTTACACTAGCCTAGTTATGTGAACGTGGACATAACAGTAGCATTTGATTGTGCGTGACGGGCTTTATTATGAGTAGGGAGTCAGTTGGTCAGATTTGTCTATGAAGGATGAGTGACTATAAGCTGAATGTCAGTAGGGTATTTTTTTTAAAAATGAGGAAAAATGGATCAACCTGCTGTCGTCTGATTTCCTTCCTCGATGTTCCCTCTAAACTCTTTGCTCAAACATTATTAAAACAGCTACCTGCATGGGCTTTTGACACTGGACTGATCCCTGTGGAGCAAGGAGGTTTCAGACCAAATCATTAAAAGATGGACGACTGTCTCACGATGTAGGGAGCTGCAGGAAAGTCAATAGAGTTAGTAGGTGGCCTTTGCTGTTGTTTCATTGATTTCTGAGCACCATTCGACAAAGTGGACAGAGGTATGCTTTGGTGAACGCTCCAGCAGGGGAATATATCTGGAGCCCTGTTAGACCTTGTGATGTAGCTCCATAGTGACAGTTGGGTCCAAGTCGACCTGGATGGGCCAGGTAGCTGTCTCATCTGGAGCTTACTGTGCGTCTGATTCCATGGCAACCTGGGAATGTATTCTCATGTGATGGTTCAAATGAACTCAAGGTCTGTTTGAATCCACTGGCTGGGACCTGGATAGGCTCTGAGGTTCCGTGAAAATTGTTACAGTGTTTTGTGCATTGCCGAATATGGACGAGTTTGGTATCTATGAACCGTAAATGGCGAGTTTGGTAAGTGTACGCGTTTTCACTACACTACCTGACATGGTTCGCCTCATTTACGTGTTTCTACATCTGGACCCTTGGGTTCCATTTCGGATACGGCATCCATTTTGTTTCTTGCCCTCACGTAGTCAGTGAACAGGCAACTGTCCGCATCGTGACCTGTTGGTTTCCAAGCCATACGGAAGACGCATATTCCTTTCATGCGTCTTTATGACCGGAGGAATGACACTGCAGAGGCAAATGGCTCAGCTTGAGGGTAATCTTGCCGTACCGGCCTATTGTTTCAGCCGTGCACGTGCTGGGATCAAGCTCTTTGATCCTATGATCATGTTTCCAATATTACCCCCACACTCTTTCTTTAGGTGTGCCTGACTTCCTAGCAGCTGTTCTTCTCTCTTTACTCTTGCTCATTTACAACTCAAGTGGAATGTACCTAATGATGGGAAGATGTGCTTTTACAGTTGGAACTGGTGATGTTAATGTAATTATGTTCCGGGGTTCTGAATACATGAAAGCGATCCTTTTGAATTTTACTGTGGGAACTGAGCTGTAACCTTTTGCTTACGTATTGTGCAATGACAAGATCTTGTATAAAAGAGAGCGACACACAAATGCAATTTGAAGCAGACTCTTGGAACCTACACTCTGTTGTACTTCCCATGACTTTTGCATCCCTGCAGTAATAAACGCTGATCTTTGACGCCGAAGGAAGTCTCCCGTGTCTCTGTCTTTAGTGCGCCAGAACAGGTATCCCACGAAGGTTTTAGGTGTTGTTCCCTGGCACCGCTGGGCCTTAAATAGTCCAGTCCTTCAGTTGGCGCCCAACGCGGGGCGACATCGGCGGTACCGGTCCAAAGCCTGACGATTGTGAGGAACTTCGTGTGAAATCTCCGAGGAAAAGGTGCACCCCGCTTCATCGATCCTGTTGTCGAAATAAGTGGTCCGAAGATTTTTCCCGCGAAGATTCCCGCCTCCTGACGGCTGCGGCGGACTGATGCCCTGACTGTCGACCTGTTTTCGACGCCTGGCGTAGACCTTTCGTACAAGCGAGACGATAGACGGGCCTTCCGGGTGACGCCATTGTATTTTCAGTTAAGTATTTGTGGGTCGCTCCCAGTCCTTAGTTGTTGTCGAGCTTCTTTAAGCTTTGTTGTATGCATGGTTCCATTGCATTTGTGGTTCTTAGTTGTTGGTCCTTAGTTTTTATTTGACAATTGCAATTGCCAAAAACCGAGGGTTTTGTTTTTACGAAGGATTAGTGCTTCGGTAACCGTTGAAGTTTGATACTAGGTTAGTGTGCACGATGCCTAGCCATAGTGGATTTCTTGGTCTTTTTAAATGTTGCAACAAGGATTCCCGGTTGGAGGACTCGTGTCCGATACCTCCAGTTGGAACTCCGATATATGAGCTCTATAGTCGACATGGTGTGGGTCCTATTATTTATAATAAATATTGGGTCCGTTACACGAAAAAAGATGGTGTCCTTAGTTGGCCACCGCATGGAAGTTTTGAACTTACGATTTTAGATAATCTTGAAGCTAAATTATTCAAAAGGAAAGCTAGACCAGCTATGTTTGATTCTTTTCGGTTATGGCGTAAAGAGGCCAAGCAGAAAGAAATCAAACAGCTTAAAAAGGATCGAAGAGAAGGTTTCGTTCCGATAATGCAAGTTGTACAACAATGTCAGCGAGATAAAGAAGAAAAAGAAATAGAAGTTTCCACTAGACTACATCATATGAGGATAGACAAATGTTATCCGGTTTTACCAACTAGTCAGGATAAGAAAGAAGAGGATTCGAAGGAGGATCCCCTGTTAGCGTATTTGATGAAATCGCCACCTCCTTACGCACAGGGTGCTATGGCCCCTGTAGTTCCCCCTGTTGTTCCTCCTGTTGTCCCTCCTGTTGTTCCGGCGGCTGCGGGTCAGCCCGTTGTTGGTCCCACATTTGTCGCACCACCTGTCTCTATTCCTACTGCTCCTTTGACTGTACCCTCTCTGCCTCTTGTCCCTGCCACCCCGACTACCTTGCCTGCTTCTGCTGTGTCTGCCTTCACTTCAAACGTTGTGGCTCCTGCTCTCCTTTCTCCTTCTGTTCGTAATCGTATCCCTAACACTGTTGCTACCCTTTATTCACCGCTTTCTGGTCAGTTATTTCCATCCGATACTTCTGAAACTCCCCAAAGACGGAGTCAGATCCCTAGTGGGAGGGAAAAAGAGACGTTAGTGACAACGGCACATAGGTGGATAAGACATCCTGCCAACTACCCTCCACGCATGGTTTTCGAGACGTTTTCTCAGTTTAATGAGCCTACACAGAGATTCGTGTTCGAAGAAATGTGTAACTTTTTGAGGGAAGAATGGTATAATAACAATTTAGATAACGTACCGCCCGATATGATTGAACTTCAGAGTCAATTTTTGAGCGGTATGATTGTAGGTGGAGATGTACGACGTGCCTTAGAGCGACTGTTAGCCCATAGGTTGACAGTGCATTCTCGAGTGGCGGTTGATGACGACTCTGAGAATTGGAAAGCGGCTCCTGGTCAGTACCCTATGAGAGAGGTTCCACCAGTATGGATGCCAGGTGATCCTGGTGCTGCCCCTCCGATCCCTCCGCATTTCCAAAGAGTTTGGATACACCTCCCATGGAAGCGATCAGAAGTCTTACAAGTCAAACAGTCCTTACCTGATCCACGCAAGAATCCGGCGGGTTACTACAAGGAGTTGTCTCAATTAGTAGATGCTACTATTATGAACCTTGCCGACATCGACATGCTGTTCGGTAATGTTGTACCACAGCCCGTTTGGGCGAAAATTTGTCAGGAAAATCATGCGAATGAGTTAGGCGGTGATTGGGCTGCAATAATAGCGGCTGATGGCCGACAAGTTGGTGGGGCTAAGCCAGAGCAGGTAATTTCGGATCTGCCCCAGAGAATAATTACGTTCATGAAAACGCTTATGCCGGCGATGAGGGTAAACTGGGATAAATTAGCAGCTTGTAAGCAGAAGAAGGACGAGAGTGTCTCCGATTTCTTTACTAGATTCGAAGAGGCATTTGTCGATCATAGTGGTCAGGATATGGGCACTGAGGGAGGCCAACGGTTGTTTGTTGACAAATTCGTGTTGAATTTGTTGCCAGAACTATGCAACAAATTGAAAAATTCAGAAAGTGCATGGGCTGTTTCAACCACGGCACAGATATTAGCGACGGCTCAATATTATGAGAATAGGGAAAAAGAAGAAAGTGATCGTGTAGATAAGAAAACGAAGGAGCTGAAAACGAAGGTTTTGTTGCAGCAAGCGTATCCTCCGCGTTCAAATCACACTGATTTACAACAGCAATATAGACCACAATCACAATCCTCCAGAATACAGTCACGTCCTGACTCCTCTGACTTTAGATCTATGCTTGGGTATAACCAATGTGAATATTGTAGAAGAGAGGGACATATAAAATACGACTGTCCCGCTTTGCGTGACCGTCTGAATGGTGTGTCATCACGAGGAAGCCGTGGTGGTCCTCAGCAGGCATCTCGAGGTAGAGGCCGCGGTACCATTCACAATCAGAACGATCGCCCTCAGAATTCATCAGATACAAATAATTGTTTTGACCAGCGAAATGCGGGGTCAGTTAGATCTACACAATATCATGTAGACGATTACTACGTTGAACATGAGACTGTTGCAAACGATCATTACTAGGACAGCCACCGACAAAGAGAGGGAGTAGTATCGGTTCCGGTTGATCAGAGCGGGCCTTACGTCGCAGTTGCTACATCTGGCGTAGTCGAGCCTTTTCTGTTAGACACTGGTGCAACGAAAAGTTCCATCATGCATTCGAAACTCCCTGGCGCACCTTTGTCTGGCTTAACAAATGTTTCCGTTGGATTCTCTGGCGCCCCGGTTAGAAATCCTGTCTCCAGCCCTTTGCCCCTCACTATTGGTCCTCGTGAGTTGGAGGCTCCATTGATTCTATCTACTGGTTGTGGTGAGAATCTTTTGGGCTTGGATTTGTTAAAACGGTTATATGCGACATTGTACTGCTCCCCTGAAGGAGTGGAGCTTACATTAGGTCAAAGAGTAATCTCTCCTATGTACTTGTCGATCCATAAACTCCCACCGGAATTGAGCTCCCTTCCTGCGTCTCTATGGGCCACAGGTCCCAATGACGTGGGTCTCTTGGACATCTCACCCTATATGATCAAGCTGAAACCAAATGTGCGACTGCCACGTATACCTCAGTATCGTATCTCCATTGAGGGAGAACGGGCGCTATTAGCGATTGTACACGACCTGATCAAAAAGGATGTAGTTGAAGAAACCCGAGGAAATGTGTGTAATAGTCCTGTACTACCAATTTTAAAACGCACTGATCCATCTAAACCTCCTGTGTACCGTTTCATAATCGATTTAAGAGAGGTGAATAAAATCGTGATTCCACAATTTCCCGTGGTCCCTGATATCACCACTTTGCTAACTCTGATTCCAGCTTCTGCCTCCTGGTTCACGGTGATCGACCTAAAGAATGCTTTCTTTAGTATCCCGATTGCTGAGGAAAGCAGAGACCTATTCGGATTCTCATTAGGTGGTCGCAGTTTTAGACTGAAACGTGCACCACAGGGCTATTGTGAGAGTCCGTCTATCTACAGTCAAGCCCTCAAAAGTCAACTTGATTCATTCGTATTACCGGCAGGCGCAGCCTTGATTTAGTACGTTGACGACCTGTTGGTAGCTGCTGATACAGAAGATATTTGTAGAACTGCTACAGTATCGTTGTTGCGGCATTTATGTGACTTACATCACAAGGTGTCACCTTCCAAGCTGCAATATTGTTGCCAAGAAGTAACCTACTTAAGTCACTTATTGTCAAAAGAAGGGAGAAGGTTGACCCCAGAGAGAATTGCAGCGATTACCTGAATGACTGTGCCAAAAACTCAGAGAGATGTACGTGCCTTTCTAGGTATCACGTCATACTGCAGACAATGGATCCCAAATTTTTCACTATTGGCGAAACCATTGTTAGCTCTCACGTGCAAGGATGTTCCGACTCCTTTGCCATGGACTGAAGAGTGTCAAAAAGGTTTTTCTGAATTACGTGATGCGTTGTGTTCGGCTCCTGTGTTAGGTACTCCTGATCACAGTAAGCCGTTTACACTGTACGTTCACGAGAGGGATGGTTGTGCGTTGAGTGTTCTGGCGCAACAATTTGGTGACAAACAGCGCCCATGCGCATATTTTTCTTCGACCTTAGACCCAGTAGCTAGAGCTTTGCCGAGTTGTTTAAGAGCAACAGCGGCAGCCGCGGCGTCCATTCGACAGTCCGCAGGTCTGGTCATGGATAATATGCTTACGGTGATGGTTCCGCATGCAGTTGACACTCTCTTGAACCGAACGAAAACTCAACATTTGACGAGCGCAAGGTTGTCTGGGTATGAGCTGACGTTCCTGGCTAGTCACATACGGATAAAACGGTGTAATGTGTTGAATCCAGCAACATTATTGCCGATCAACACGGAGTCAAGTGATGTAGTACCGCATGACTGTTATCTAAGAACTGAAGAGGAAACAAAGGGTCGTATTGACCTAAAAAATACTCCATTGGTAGATCCCGATGGTACTTTGTATGTCGATGGTTCCTGTTTTAAGTTGCCGAATGGTGATGTGACGACCGCGTATGCTGTAGTGACATTGAGTACGGTTGTAGAAACCGCAAGATTGGGTCAGAATTCGGCTCAGGCTGCTGAGCTGATCGCCTTGACGAGAGCGTGTGTGTTGTCCAGAGGGAAACGGGTGAATGTGTTTACCGACAGCCAGTATGCGTTTGGTGTGGCGCATAGTTTTGGGCAATTGTGGAAAGAAAGAGGATTTTTTACGTCGCATGGTACGAAGATTCAGCATGGACAGCTTGTGAATGACCTTTTAGATGCACTCACGTTGCCTAAGCAAGTGGCCATAATTAAATGCAGTGCGCATCGAAAGGTGACAGATGATGTTGGTCATGGTAATGCGTTTGCCGACGAAACTGCTAAAGAGACAGCTAGAGATCTGACAAATCGAATGTACGTTGCGAATTCAGTAAGACGGCCAGCAGAGACTAGCATGTGTGAGGACACTGTTGAGAGTGTGAAGGAAATACAGAATGAGGCCACTAAAATGGAAAAGACTTAGTGGAAAGAAAGCACGGGAAAGTTAGACGAGAATGGATGTTGGGTTGACTTGTCAGAGAAACAGAGATGGATGTTACCGGATGCATACGTGCTTGCTGTTGTTACAATGGCCCATGGCACAGCACATATTAGCTCGAAGGGCATATGCAAGTTGTTGTCTCCTGTATGGAAGAATGATGGGATTACTAAATGTGCAGAGAGAGTGGTTAAGAATTGCATGGTATGTTTGATGCATAATCCCGGCAAGGGCACCCCCACTCCACCTGGTCATTTTGCCCCTCCTACATGTCCTTTCGAAGTTATCCAATTGGACTTCATCCATAAGGAGAGATGCAACAATTTGAAGTATGTTTTGGTTGTAGTATGTGCGTTCTCCAGATGGATTGAGGCTTACCCCCTTAAGGATAATACTGCCCTATCCACAGCAAAAATTCTGCTCAAAGAGTATTTCCCCAGATACGGCATGCCTCGGATTGTATGGTCGGACAACGGAAGTGAGTTTGTGGGAAGTGTGATGAAGAGTGTGTGTCGTGGTTTAGGTATAGTACAGAAATTTCATAGTGCTAATCATCCTCAGTCAGCGGGTTTGGTGGAAGGATACAATGGCACCCTGAAACTGAAACTTGCAAAAATTCAGGCAACAACTGGTTTATCATGGCCAGATGCTTTGCCTCTAGCTCTCTTATCGACCAGGGCAACTGTGCACTCTCGAGTAGGGCTTAGCCCATATGAGATTGTGTTCGGCCGTCCTGCTAATATTTGGGGAGTCCCGAGGCCTAAAGAATTTGGTAGAATTGAATATCCCATGCTGATTGATTATCTCCATGATCTGACTGCTAAATTGAGTTTGATTCATCAACAGGTCTTTGAGGCTCTGCCGTCACAAACAGAGGGTCCTGGTCATCGGCTGCAACCAGGGGACTGGGTCCTCACCCGTAACTTCGGACGAAAACGAAACCTTGAGCCGAGGTTTGTGGGACCCTTCCAGGTGCTACTGGCAACAAGGACGGCGGTTCGTCTGGAGGGACGGAAGCATTGGGTACATGCCACCCACACCAAGAAAGTCCCGCTTCCTTTGCCGGTGGATACTTGGATAAAAAAGGGTTTTTCCTCGTCCGAGACCGACGCTCCACTACGCTTTGTCCCGTTCAGCGAAGCTCAGCCCATATCTGACACCCTTGTTGATTCCCCTCGACCAATTTCCTTTCCATCAACCTTGAAAACTTCAAGTGCTGAACAATTGTCTGAACAATCGAACACTCATTTGCCATCCAATTCACTGTTTGAAGATCAGACTCGCCCTGGGAGCAGCCGATACTTTCTTCGCCCACGCATAAAAGACTAATAAAATAATTGTTTGTTATTTTTGGAGTCCACATTTACCCTGAATATTGTGGACATTTTATATGATGTACCTTTTTCCCTTTTTCCGTGCAGCCAAGAACTTTATAGTAAATTGAATGTTCAATTTATCTAGAACCTATCATCCGGGTTGGCCGTAGGGCCGTGCGGGTACTTTCTTCTGTTTAGCAGTTATCGACACTAGGTCGGTTTCTTTTGTCAATTTCCGGGAACTCCTGGGAATTGATAATAGCTACACAGAACGGAGTGCGTCAAGAACGTCGCGGACGGTCGTTAGAGGATGGAATTTTCTAAGCTGTCGGAAAGAGAGAAAATGTCGGCGCAAAGATCTGCATTAGATAAGGTGTTGCGTACAAAATGTTTCTTGCTACAGGTTTTCATGTTGTTCCTAACTGTTTCTATGCTGCTGGTGGGTGGAGTATACTTTTGTTTTCAATCATTGCTGCCTTCTGCCTTACCTACCTCTCCTTCTCATGATCTCAATTTCGTCTCTACTGTTTCTCCACATTCTTTTCACATACTGCCCCAACATGAGCAAGTCAGACGTGCGGAATTTAGAAACAATTCTTTTGTGCAACTTTTGCATCAGCATCAGTTGGTGGTAAATACTACAAACTGTTGGGTGTGTGGGCTAATGCCGCATACCATGGACAGGGGTATTCCATATTTGGTTCTCCCGTACAGTCCCCAAGGGTCAGCTCGGGCATTCCAAATCATGTTCCATAGTGCACTAGATTCCTACCCCCACCGAGAGCCACGCTCAGCAAGTTTTGGTCCTGGCCCATACCATAAGTCCTTGGCGACAGCGATTGCTGATCTAAATAGAGACATTTTTGATCCTTCACTTATCCCAGAGGAGGAAGTGCAGGCCTACAAGTACCTTAGTGAGGCTGAGTATAGTATATCAGTGGGTGATAGGCAGCTTAAAAGCTCATCTCCAATCTGGATTGTACCGCACCTAGGCCACTTTTGTCTGCAAGGTCATGGCCGAAATCCAAGAGCCCGGCTTGGGAAGAGCGCTTGTGCGGATACTTACGTTCTACCGATGCTCTCTTCCCCTGTCTTCTTAACTGCCAAGGGTACCTATTTTGTATGTTATGACCGAGCATATACGTGGTTACCACACGACTTCTCAGGTACCTGCTATATTGCAAATCTCTTGCCCCCGACTTTCACTGTTGCCACCGACTATCACAAAACCAGAGTTGTGAGAGGTGTCATTAGTAAAGAGGATACTTCCGGTCAAGAAGCAGGAGACTTCTTCAAGGGTTTCCTACCGTGTTGGGGCCCTATGGTCAATAGCAGGAATCTGAGACAGTTAACTCGTGTAGTAGAGTCAACTGCTAACATAACTGCAAGTGCCCTTGGTAATCTGACAGCAGAGCTTCAAGCGGACAGGCTCATGACGTTACAGAACCGTATGGTTCTAGACGTTGTTCTAGCGGATAGAGGTGGTGTGTGTAAGGTCATCCATTCGAGCTGCTGCATATTCATACCTGATAACGCTCCAACGGTTTATCAAGCCATCTCCCAGTTGCACAAAATCTCGGAGTCCATACACGTGGACGAGGGAGATTGGACGCTTCTAGGATGGTTTTGGGGTCTAATGTCAACTTGGGGTTGGAAGATTCTGATGATTATAGGGGTTGTCATGACATTTCTGTTCACGTGTTGTCTTTGTGTGCAGTGTGGTCCTGCCTTATGTGGCCTTTGTGCTACAACGTGTATAAGAAGGCCATCTGTTTCCAGAGAGGCATTGTTGGATAGAATAATGTTCCAGCAACACCTGAATGATCTGATGAATATCGAGATCGACTCTGATTTCGACTAGTGCTTGCCTACATGAGGGCAAAAGGAGCGTCTGAGGTTCCGTGAAAATCGTTACAGTGTTTTGTGCATTGCCGAATATGGACGAGTTTTGGTATCTATGAACCGTAAATGGCGAGTTCGGTAAGTGTACGCGTTTTCACTACACTACCTGACATGGTTCGCCTCATTTACGTGTTTTTACATCTGGACCCTTGGGTTCCATTTCGGATACGGCATCCATTTTGTTTCTTGCCCTCACGTAGTCAGTGAACAGGCAACTGTCCGCATCGTGACCTGTTGGTTTCCAAGCCATACGGAAGACGCATATTCCTTTCATGCGTCTTTATGACCGGAGGAATGACACTGCAGAGGCAAATGGCTCAGCTTGAGGGTAATCTTGCCGTACCGGCCTATTGTTTCAGCCGTGCACGTGCTGGGATCAAGCTCTTTGATCCTATGATCATGTTTCCGATATTACCCCCACACTCTTTCTTTAGGTGTGCCTGACTTCCTAGCAGCTGTTCTTGTCTCTTTACTCTTGCTCATTTACAACTCAAGTGGAATGTACCTAATGATGGGAAGATGTGCTTTTACAGTTGGAACTGGTGATGTTAATGTAATTATGTTCCGGGGTTCTGAATACATGAAAGCGATCCTTTTGAATTTTACTGTGGGAACTGAGCTGTAACCTTTTGCTTACGTATTGTGCAATGACAAGATCTTGTATAAAAGAGAGCGACACACAAATGCAATTTGAAGCAGACTCTTGGAACCTACACTCTGTTGTACTTCCCATGACTTTTGCATCCCTGCAGTAATAAACGCTGATCTTTGACGCCGAAGGAAGTCTCCCGTGTCTCTGTCTTTAGTGCGCCAGAACAGGTATCCCACGAAGGTTTTAGGTGTTGTTCCCTGGCACCGCTGGGCCTTAAATAGTCCAGTCCTTCAGCTCTTCTTACCATGGAATAAACCTGAAGTTCAGCTTTCAACCTGCCTTGCGGGATCCTTTCTACTACAACCAAGGATCCTACCGTAGCCTGTCGAGAAAAAATCCTGATAGAGAACTGCTTATAATAGGGGTGCTGTTTAGTTTGTTCATTGCGGACCTCCCCCAGACAATACGTGGTAAGCATAGTTACTCACCAAAGATTGGGGGTAGGCATATCAGATACCTTATGTGTGCGGGTGATCTGACTGTGATGGATCTCACGCCTATAGAACTTCAAGGAAAGCAAAATGCCCTAAATTCTTAATGTCTTGAAAATTAACTAAAGATGAATGCTGACAAGACAAAAACTTTCTTTTTCACTAGAAAGAAAAAGACATTCACTCGGTTGTTAGGTAACCTGTGGCTGGCGCAGGTCAGAAAGTATAAGTATCTGGTCATGACCTTCTCTGATGATTAGAGGTGGGATAAGCATATGGCTTCACAGAGGGATGTATGACGTTACAACGCATACTTTTACATCGCATGCCTTTACAACGCGGTTTTTACATCGCATACCATTACAACGCATAATGCTTTTAGGCGCTGGATAGTGATTTATTTAATTACTATTCCAACTCCAGTCCCCGTGGATAGTAGGGAAGATGTTGGATAGTATATTAAATACATTCCCTATCCTAGAGCGCCCCCCAGCGCTATGCGTTGTAATGGTTTGCGTTGTAAAAGTTTCGTCGTAATGGTAGTGCGTTGTAAAAGTTTCGTTGTAATGGATGTTTCCCTTCACAGAGACTTGTTCTATCAGCAGAAGTTAATGGCCTGAAAAGGTTTGATCATTAATATGGCAGCTATACCTTTGAACTACTAAGTAAAGTCATACGGGGCAAACTTATCCCCCAGGCTCTTTATGGGGTGGAGGTGCTGGCAATGGATAGACAGGTCTCATGGAAAGGCTTAGAAGGCAGTTCCTTGACATGGCTCCTTGATTTACCTAAGCATATATTGATCCAAGCTGTAAGGTGGGAGTTGAGAACTGCATCCTTGAGTGTGCTGGCAGATGCCAGGGCCTCAAGTTTTTATTTTTTGATAAAAAACGGGGGCCCTGGCAATAAACTGCTCCGGGGAGTCGCTGACATGCACCTCGAAGGAAACCAGCTGGAGGGAGGACCTTCAGTATCTCAAGGTTAAGAGGTCAGCTACCCCCTTCCTAGTTTCCCAGGAGAGTATGGACTTCTTCCAATACTTATAAAGAATCCCAGATAAGTTTGTACGAAACAAAATTATGTGGCTAAGAGTGGGAATTGTCTCTGGTTGGCGAATATTGGGCCTAAACACTGAAATAGTTAAGAACCATGATCAATGCCCTTATAATATAGTAGGAAATATTCAGTAAGCCACCTATTGATGGACTGTGTATTTTTCTTCGAGGAGAGAAAGAAGATTTTCCAGCTTTTTTTCAAAAAGTATGGGATACAGTCGAGAGAAATGGGTTTAAACTTCATATGTGGGCTTAGATATCAGGATGTAGCCATTGCCAATGGTCAATAACTGCTTAAAATCACAAAATCCCATGTTAGGCTTCCCTCCTCTTAGAGTTTTAGGGGCTACGTTGACACTCCCCTAAGGTCGGTAACACTGTGTCTCTAACTGATAAGCAGATGCTCCTACTATTAAACAGCTGCACTGGCAAGGTCCGACCTGGGAATGGGAAAGTCGACCTTGTCAGTAAGGTTGACTAAGAGATTCCCTTGTGATTGCGATAAGTTGCTATGCATACTGTACTTTATCATGTTTTAATTGGGCAGAAAGAGTTTCATGCTGCCTGTTAATTTGTCACTTTCTTTCTTTTTTAAATGTTTTTATTATATGTGGGATTTTGGGCTGTTGACCTTTTATTGAGTTTTAGTGTTGTGAAATTTTAAACGATCATATTGCTATGTCCTTTATAAGCCGAAGTCAAGTGTCGGTTGAATTGATTCAAATATGTGCCCGCACTACTGATTTTATAATACCCGTGATTGTTTATACTAATGAATTGAGTAACGTGCAGTATTTCTGTAAGAATGTATTTCTTGGAAATAAAGTATTTTGACTTGACTTGAACTACTGACTAACTGCTGCAAACTGTTCATGTTCTATTATATCTAAATCCCTGTTTGTGAACTCAGGATGCCATTCCCCTCAACAAGCTGAAATCTACATAAAGACATTAATATATTTTTGTTTCCTGTCCCGGCCATCTCCTTCATACCGCAAAATGCAGAGTTAATGTAGCAAACAAAGATTAATATTCCTCCTTTCCTGTTCATAGGAACATTGAATTTCTATAAGTAATTAGAATAATCTTCGCTGCAGAGCAAGGGTTTGTACCAGTTTTACTAATGTGGCCTGCGTAAAAGAGATTAGACATCTTCGCAACCCCAAATAACAACAGCATAACTAGGTATAATCTCTACAAAATGGTATATTTTTTTTATAGAAAAGTTGTTCTGCTTGAAATAAACATTGCTAGTGATCTTGGTTGTTTTTCACAGATTGTGCCTTGTGCCATTTTTCAAAAAGACTGATTTCCAATTGTACAGTATCTACGATACTGTAACATTACCCACCATCAGCACCTGGATACCCTCAAGGGTGACAAGTAACGCTCTACAAATATACTGATTGATAGATTGATTGATCTAACATGGAGCTCTGGGAAATTAGGCCTGCTTACCAACAGTTTTTTGTATGTTAGTGCAATTCCAGCTTCCTGCATGGTGCTGCTTTCTTTGCGCAGTCATCTTTGCCATCATTACTTGCAATTCCTCATACACTGTCATCTGCCGGGTTTGTACGTTATGAGCACAGAGCACCACACCAGAGGAACACCCCCTTTGCACCCTTTTTGGAAGGGTCAACCAATCGCTACAGTCAAAGCATAAACAATGAGATACACTGGAAGGGGGAGCACCATGGGATGTCAAAGGTTCTGTCGTCATGAAGAGCGGCAGCTTTGGGTGTTTTTCTTATAGCTGCCTCACCTAGCTGCCATTACTGTGTTCCTGTTTGACATTTCTTGCTTTCATGAACAGCAAGGAACACACATACAGGTACAACAGTGGCATAACGAAACCTGAGGGTGCAAAGTAAATGTAAGGGCCCCACGCTGGACTCAAACAGGAGCTCTCAGGCCAAGGCACTGTGCTGAGAGGGCCCCTTGCAACTCAGCCCCACCCTTTATGTGTACTCAGACTTGTGGGAGTACACATAAAGGGTACAACACAGTATCACCGAAGACCTCTGTAATATCCATAGAAAACAAGAACAGGGCTTCTTTTGGGTTCATTAAGCATAACTTTAAATAATTTCAATGGGAGGTAATATTCATACGGTCGGTCCTGCTCCTGTCTCGATCACTTGTGTGCCCGGGTTGGAGCCAAACAAGAATAAAGAGGCAGAGCAGTGTTAGAACAGGCTTCACGTTCAGTTGGACGTGTGCGGTCCTAGCACTCGGTCCCCTCCAATCACTTACCTGATCACCCAGCTGGTCACGGACGTATTTGGCGTTCCAGCATCAGGCATCCCTCTCGTTGTTCCTGCTCTCTTCGGTTTCTGACCGGGAGTCCTTTTGGCTTACGAGCGAGCTCAGCATTCCCTCGGCGGATGTGTGACCCAGTATTTCAGTCTCTCTCCCTGGATTCCTGCAAACATGTCCAGCTCTAGTTGGACCCTCTTGTTGTTCCTGATAAAGACAAAAAGAAAAGCAATTATGGTTTACAGAATCTGCATGCGGTAACATTTTACTGCGCAATTGGCCTTTCTTGTAAGTACTTATCTGATTTACATTTTCTCTGTATGTGGAGATGCTGCTTTTTTGCATGCAATACTTGATGGCTGTAAGTATAATATTATTGTATATTAGTTTCCTTATGACATAAAGAGCTGATTGTTGTTGCACCTGGCCTAGCACCTTTTTGTGTATACATTTTTTTTGTTATCCAGTATGGGAAAAAAATGTGTTTTTTTCCTGATATATGTTGGATATGGATCTATTTGGCTTAATTGGATTCTCACTTGATATATCTTATGTAAGTCACACTACTTACTTATATATTATCTTATAGTTACACTGAGTCAACCACCTAACAATGGATTTTTCCATTTCTAGATAGTTCAAACTATATCCGTTGTCTGCTAGCCTACAGGGCCGGACTGGCCATAGCGGGCACCAGGGATTTCTCCGGTGGGCCGCCAGGGTTGGGGGCCGGTTTTGTTACAGGGCCATTTTTGCAGCATAGCTGCAATATCGGCCGCTGTAATGAAATTGGCTGAGCCCGGGCTTGGGCAAAAGCTTGGCCGCACCCCCAAGCCCCCCTCGCCCCCACCACCTCAGAGGGGCCTGTCAAGCACTTTGCCAGGGATAGTTTTGGTTCCCAGTCCGGCCCTACTAGCCTATATAGTGCTATATGGAAGAGGGACTCTACCCAAGTAGCTATATTTAGTGGAATAACATTATTTGCTTGCAAATGGTATCACCACATACATATACATGGTAACTGTGTTCCCACTACAGAAACCACAAATAGACCACTCCACAAGAATATCCACACCTGAAACACATTGGTGATGTGTCTCCATTTTCCTTCCCTTGTTTTGTTTTCCCCTGTTACCAGATTCCTACTGTGATGGCTTTGACATTGTTGCACTGGCTCTGGTGGGTGTGGGAAGTTAGGACCCAGCATCAAACCTTGCATCTCGCTCCTGCGAAAACAACAAGTGAGAATTACACATACATTATGCAACAGAAAGCAAAGGTTTGTTCAATTATAAAATTAAGAACACCATAACCTTTAAGTAGGAGTTAGAATATGTAAATATCTGTACAAATACATTGCATATTCAAATAATGATTCAATTCAAAGCGCTACAAAAACAGACAAAATTGAGATGGTGCATTGGTGAAAAATATGAACACGTGTAAACCGTGTAAAGGCAATAACACATATTGAAAGATAAAAGACTCCATTACTGGCTGTAATATTTTGTCAAAAGCGGCTATAGATAGGAGACGCGCGAGCGCGTAAATCAAGATGGCCGCCGCCACCGGAGCTCCGTGATTCCTCGGAGCTTTTAGCCCAATTAATCGACGAAATCCAGTCAAAAGCCCAGCGAAAATACCGGCGCTTGCCTCCTGAAGCCTCTACTCACCTATGAAATCTTTTCTGGTGATTTTGGATGACGGGAGTGTTTCTCCTCACCTTCCATGCTTCTGCTCCCTGCTGCTCCATAAGGTACTGCCGGAATTGTGAGCCTGGGGGTGGAGAGTTTTCTAAGAAAGAGGCTGGCTTGGGCCTAGCTCCGCCTACAGTACTGATTAGCTGCTGCACCTGGCTTCTTTCAGTGCTTTTTGACGCATTTGCCCATATTTACAACGCTTTTCATCACTTTTTGAGGTGATTTTGTCTTATTCTACTTTTCTTCATATTAAGACATATTTTTTCTCCTCAAAATGGATTCAAAAAATTCTTCCACTAATAAAAGGAAGCAGCAGGTTTCCCCTCCTCCTACAAAATCTAAAGTGGTGGAATCCTCAGAACCTTCTTTGGCTCTTATTTTGGAGGAAATTAAAGCCTTACGTTTGAATACTGACTCCATTGCCTCAGAAGTTAAAAATGTTCGTAAAGATATGGCTTCTATATCCATGAAGGTGTCGCATAATGCCATTAAAATTCAGGATAATAAGAATAAGTTGGATGCTTTTACACCTTTAATGACCAGAATTATTCCAATGCATACTCAGCTGCTGGACCTAGAAAATCGCAATAGGCAATATAATCTGCGCATTTTTAACTTGCCTGAAGAAATTGAAGGGACCAATTGTCGACTTTATCTTGAATCTCTTCTGCCTGGTCTCCTGAACATTAAGTTCACAGAAAAATTTGAAATTGATAAAGCTCATAGAGTTCCGTCACATCGCAATCCTCGTCATTCAAAGCCAAGGCAGATGATATTTAAGGTCCTGCGTCATCATCATTTAGTTCTTATTCGGAAAGCTGCTCGAGAAATACCATCATTGTTGGTGAATGGAACCAAAATCTTCATCCATCAGGATTTTGCTAAAGAAACTGTGGCTATTCGTAAAGAATTCTCTTCTCTTCGTCCACAACTGAGGAGCCTTGGTTTCAAATATGGCCTATTTGATCCTTCTACAATGCGAGTCTGGAATGACAATGTCTCTAAATCTTTTCAGCGTCCAGAAGATCTTCGTCTTTTCCGTGAACAGCAGGCTCCTCCATCAATGGATACACAAGATCCAAATTCTTGACTTCATCTCGCTGGATTCTTGTGACAGGTTTATCACTAAATTTCTTCATGGGCTCCAACGGTAAATGGCCATGCTTGAGGAACGGGTGTGCGTTTCCTTGTCTTTATTTATGTTGCGTGTTTGTGCCTTATTCTCTCTTTTTTGTTTCTCCCTTTCCTATTTTTTGCTCAGAGTTACTCTTTTAACCCATCTTTTCCTTCCTTCTTCTTGTTCCCATTTCTTTCTTTTCCTTCTCTTCTATCCTAATGGCTAATGTTCATAATGTTAAAATTGTTTCTCTTAATGTCAAAGGTTTACGACATCCAGTAAAACGTTTGAAAATGTTAGATTATTTAGGTCATTCTAAGGCCGCCATATGTTTTGTCCAAGAGACACATGTTGATGATAAAGTTTTAAGTTATATGAACAAAAAGTGGGTGGACTCTATTGTCTCTTCACCTCCTACAGGTAAAAAGAATGGAGTTGCTATTTTCTTTGCCAAAAGGTTACATTGTCAGGTCTTACATAAGATTTCAGACTCTGAAGGTAGATATATTATAGCTAAAGTTAAAATTCATGACTCTATTTTCTTTTTGATTAATGTTTATGGCCCTACGGCTGAAGATCCAGTTTTTTGGGCCACTGTTACGTCTGAAGTTTTAAAGTTGGGAAATGCTCCATTGATTTTTGGTGGTGATTTCAATGTTTTTGTAGATCCCTTGTTGGATAGATTGTCTACATCTCGATTTAGACCGTCCAAGACTTTTTATGCCTTTAAGACTTTTCTTCAAACCACCAAGTTAGCGGACATTTGGAGATTGCACTATCCTACTGGTAAAGAATTTTCTTTTTTCTCCAATCCTCATAATTCCCATTCCAGAATAGACTATTTTTTTCTTTCCCCCTCCCTCCTTCAATTTGCAAATGACCCTACTATTGGTACCATCGATATATCAGATCACGCTATGATTTCTTTTGTTTTAAATGTGTCATCTTCATTTACTAAACAGTCGAGATGGCGTATGAATACTGATATTGTCCTTAATGATACTCATAAACCCAAACTGCTCCAAGCTATTCAGGATTATTTTGAATTCAATCCCGAAGGCTCTACTTCCATTACCACTAGATGGGATGCATTTAAAGCTTATGTCAGGGGTACTACTATTTCTATCATGGCTCATGAAAATAAGAAATTTAACTCCCAAGTTACATCTTTAGAGAAACAAATAGCTCATTTTGAATGTTTATTTATTACGTCTAGTAATCCCCAATACAAAGTAACATTACAAAAGCTGAGGTATGAATTTAATGCTATTCTCAGTACTAGAGCTGGGATACAACTCTCTAAATCCAATGCTAAATTTCGCTTCAACTCCAATAGGTCTGGTAGACTTCTGGCTAATTATTTACGTATTAAACGAGATAAAACACAGATCACCTCCATTAAATGTCCTCAGGGTAACATTGCTTTTTCCCATAATGAGATTGTTAATGAGTTTTTGAATTTTTATTCCACTTTATATAATAAGCCAGAGTATTGTGATGATTCTATAATTTATTCTTTTTTACAACATTCTGATTTACCTCACATTTCTTCCTCGGATAAACTTAAGCTAGATTTACCTATTACTAATGATGAAATTCTCTCAGCCATTAAATCACTTCCAAAGAAAAAATCCCCTGGTCCTGATGGTATCCCTGCCGAATTTTATAAAGAGTTTCAACATCATCTTTTACCTTTTTTGAGCCAGATTTTTTCTCATTTTTCTTCATCAGGTACCATTTCAGGTTCTTTTTCTGAAGCCTTAATTGTTGTACTTCCCAAACCTGATAAAGACCCTACCCTTGTTGCTAATTATCGTCCTATTTCCTTGATTAATCAAGATTGTAAACTATATGCTAAACTCATCGCTTCCAGGTTAGCTCCTATCCTTCATTCACTTATTCACCCTGACCAATCTGGTTTTATGAAAAATCGATACTCTGCTAATAATACGAGAACGTTACTACATATTATTGAGCAAAGCTCCACTATCCTTAGCCCTGCTGGTGTTATGGCATTAGATGCTGAAAAAGCTTTTGATAAAATCCATTGGCAATTCTTATTTAAAACTTTGTTATCTTTTAATGTTGGCCCCTCCTTTATTCGTATGATTTCTGCTTTATATTATGCTCCCACAGCTCGACTATTTATCAATGGCCAGATTTCTAACCAATTTTCTCTTTTCAGAGGGACTCGTCAGGGTTGTCCCCTTTCCCCTCTTTTGTTTTTACTGGGTATAGAACCATTTCTTAATTACATTCGAAAATGCGATAACATTCAAGGAATTACTATCAATAATATTACTGTTAAAACTTTAGCGTATGCTGATGATGTGTTATTATTTATTAGTAATCCTGTTTCTTCTGTTCCTTTTTTGCGTGATATTATTTCTAAATATTCCGCTGTGTCAGGTTATAAGTTGAATGTTAGTAAAACTGAATTTTTTCCACTAAATATGTTATGTACTCCTGATATGCTGCCCTCACCAGATATCGTTTGGCAAAAGAGTAAATCGAAATACCTTGGAATATTGTTTTCATCATCCCTTCATGCTACCTTGAAGTTAAATTGTGAATTCATTCTTGAGTATATTAAACAAAAAACATCCAAATGGTCCTCCCTTCATCTTTCCTGGTGGGGGAGAATGGAATCTATTAAAATGACTATTGCCCCAAAAATATTTTATTCCCTTGCTATGCTCCCAACTCAATTTCCACTCAAATTTTATAAAGATATTGACAAACTTTTATCGAAATTTTTATGGAATAATAAGCCTCCCCGTATTGCATATAAAAAATTAAAAATTCCCAAATGTCATGTTGGTTTTGCACTACCTGATTTCTTTTTGTATCATAATGCATTTATCCTTAAACAGAGTTCATTATGGTTTAATGTTTCTCCTATGCTCAATCCCCCTATCTGGTTTCATATTGAGACTTCCCTTGTAAAACCTTTTCCTTTACTATCCTTGTTAACCATGTCTCCCGTATCTAAAATTGTACATTCCTCCTCCATAATCAAATCATCAAGATTATTATTTAATGATTTGGACTCCAATTGTGAATCCCCTTTACTTTCTACGGTACATTTGTCCTTATGGCATAGTGCCTTAATAAAATTGAATAGGAATATTTCTTTTTGGTCTTCCTGGATTAATAAAGGTATTTTTTATCTTGGAGATGTTTTCTTGGATGATGCGTTTATTCCATTTACTCAACTCCAATCAAAATTCAATCTACCTTTATCTGATATGTTAAAATATCAATTTCTATGTAATTCTATTTTAGATTCCTTCCCAGATGGCATTCCTTCTAAACTGACAGCTGATTTTTTGCTTTATGTTAATACTGTTTCTTTATCCTCTAAAGCGGTGTCGGTATTTTATAAGAAACTTACCGTTTCCTTAGGTTCCAATGTTGATGCCATTTCTACTTTTTGGAGTAATGAGTTATCTTTATCTCTACCAAACGATTCCTGGTCATTAATATGGACTCATTCTATTTCTGGATGTTTACCAGTGTCCATTTATCAAACTAATGCTTATATTTTATTTAATTCCTTATGGACACCATTGCGTTTATTTAAAGCTCACTTATTAAAGTCTAATTTATGTTGGCATTGTAATTTGCATCCTGGTTCTTTACGTCATATGTTATTTGATTGTCCGACTATTTTGAAATTTTGGCCTGAAGTATGGAGTGTAATACAGAAAATTTTGCCTATTACTGATTTACCCTCTTATAATTTAGTTATATGTAAATCTGTTGCTTTGAGTGTACCTCTTGATGATATTGAAGCGAAATTATTTAATTTTTTGGTATCAGCTGCGTTAAAATCCGTCACTTTCTGTTGGAAGGATGCTACTTCTCTTTCAGTCCATGCTTGGTGGTCCTGGATTATCTTTACAAGAAGAGGTGCTCAATTGTCCTTACAAGGTGTTTATCATAATTCTTCACATTTTCAATCTTTCTGGTCACCTATAGATTCATATGTACAGGTATAATTATTGTTATGTTATTGCTAATATAGTATTGGTAACTCTACTTATCTACGTATTTAAGCTATGAAATGTATATTTCCCCTTCCCTTCTCTCCCTCCCCTTCCTTCCCCTTCTTCTGTTCTTCCTTTGATTGCCAAATTTCTCTTGCAATGAATTTTATTGATGATTGTATTTTTATGATTGTTCTCTTTCGCTTTCTGTATTTTAATGACTTCTTATTTCACTTTTTTGTATGTATTGCTGTATTTCTCCATTGTCATAAATTCAATAAAATCTTACTGAACTAAAAAAAAAGCGGCTATAGATGACAAGCAAATATCAAAATGGTAGTTTCATGGCCCTAGCATAAGACAAGTAGAAAACTACATGTCGATGTTTCAACTCTCATAAAGTCCTTCAACAGGATCATCATCAGGACGTAGGGCAAACATATTTTGAGTAGCAGCCCTATAAGCATAGGCACAAAGAGCCTTATTAAGAGTTTGGCGGTGCAGGAGCGGGACCTCTCAGCACTGCCAAACACATGTAGGAGCCGCCCGTCAGCTCAGGAGTTTTCTACCATCTGGAGGGGGGTTCTTTGGTGTTCCCAAGGCGATGCCTATGAAATAGGTACCGCAATGGGAACGAAAAAGGCAATACCTGCAAGGCATAGACTGCTACAGTCCATGCTGTTCAGGTACTGGTGTGCATGCACACAGAAACGCACATGTTGTGCTCCCTGTGTGCATCCACATGGTGTCAGGCACAAGGGGGCTCTGGGGGGCTCATCTTGTTTCCTCACACCCACACTTTTCATGGCGGGCGCACCGCCATGAAAAGTGTGGCAGTGAGGAAATACGTAATTTGCTTGGGAAGCATATTGCAGCCTCAGAACTGCAGTGCAACTGCCAGGGAATGGCGGCTTCCTGGTGGTTGCAGCAGATGCAGTTGTCCCAGGGCGGTCGATAGAATGCCGCCGTGAGTTCGTCAGACTCATAATTAGGACCTCAGTATTAAATGAGGGAAACATGGAGGGAATAATTGAGTGCTCCAGTGAAACCAAAGGGAGTCTTAATACAGGTAAAACACACACACATTTGCAATGCAATCAGTCTTGCCTTTGGGACCTTATAGGTATTCAGCTATGCAGCACATTAGCCTGGGTGCTGAAACATCTACTGTTCTTTAACATGGAGGGAAAGTAAGCACCAAACTGCGTGACATACCAGGTATGGGACCATATGGAGGGAAATATTGCCTTTCAGCTGGAAATGGTAAAGTCCAAAGCTCTGTTTTTAATATAAAATCAGGGCCTTCGGTGGTCATATCACTGAAAATACAAGATTTGAAAAAAAAATATTATTGTCACGGGTGCTTGTGGAAGACAATTTCTATGGACTGGAATCTAGAGAAAGCTAAAGTGATTCTGGTATTTTACTGACCTCTGCTGGTCGTTTCCTATCGAGTAAGTTAAATAGAGGCAGTTGCCAGAAAAAGAAAAAAAAGAAAGTCCTTTAGCAGAACGCACTTCTGTTTTTTACTGACCTCTACTGGTTGTTTTCGATCAAGACAGTTAAATAGAGGCAGTTGAACAAGCAGAAAGCAATTCTGGTATTTTACTGACCTCTACTGGTCGCTTTCTATCAAGACAGTTAAATAGAGACAGTTGAATAGAATAAAAAGACCCTAAGCGAAGGCAGACAAGTCCTAGGGCTGATCTCCAGAGCCCACAAAGTACATACACATATAAATATATACTAAAGCATAAACAAGAGGTCTTGAATGCTAAAATTAAAAAAAAAATAATCTGTGACAATTTATGGAAACAAAAGGAATTTATTCTTATGTGATGTGACAAAGGGAAGCAGATTCACCATTCAGACAGGAGTGCAAAATATTGTTTACCTAACTTAAAAAGGTAATCGACTTGTGTACAGAAAGACCTAGCTTGTATATACAGTGGTGAAATATCAGTGTAAGAGATACATGAGATATTAAATAAACACCACTACATAAGAGTAAAATCAAATAAAAGTAGGTGGCAGGCCAATAAGCACCTACCAATTAAAGTAAAGAAGTTAGGAGACAGCTGCTGTTTCTTAACGTGGAGTTCTTCTCTCCATTGGGAAAAGACTGCCTTTTCTACAAATACACTTTTCAAATCTTTTTATTTTTATCTCCATGGGATTAATATATTTTGATGGAGATACTTCTTCCACACTGCCCCACAAAATCTGGGCGAGGGGATCCTGTTCTGCTTCCCATCCTGCAAACAGTGTTACTCCAGCCCTTTGATTGAGTAAATCTAATTTCCAGGATGGGAAAGTGTCAGAGGTGATTTTGTGAAGGTCCACAATCTCACAAGTTTGTTGAGTGTTCACTAACTCACAAACCCCATTACTAGATACACCCACCCTCTGCTCCTTGCACACGGGTTATTATTGCATCATTGTATACAGGTATGGCGTGCAGTTATTAAACCATTTACACCTGTTAGGTATCCTTTAGTAACTATCTGACAGACAACAAATTGAGTAATTTTTTACAGTAAACATAGGTTTGTGGCTATAAATTGCTTAGTGAATTGGGCCCACATGTTTTTATATGGGCCAATATCTTTCTCCATTATGCCCTGTACGTTTGGAAACTCAATGCCAGAGATTTTGCAAGGAAGCCGTTCTTTCCTCGTATTTAGAAATGTTCTGTAAACCCTGAGGTTTTAAATACATAATGTTTCGGCAGTGCTAAATGCCATTGCTGCGTTCTTAGTGCTTTAACAAGGCCTGTAGAAGTTGATTATGATGAACAGCTGTCTTGAAATTAGGAAAAGTCATGCAACGGTAAGAAAGATTGTTCATTTAATTGAAATGGGTACTCGCTGAGAGTTAATAGGTACTTTTGTCAAAGTGGAAGGTCTGTCTCTCAGGATTGCAGCTATTTTTTGTACTTGCTTAGTAAATGTTCTCTGCTGTCACATCTAGATAATTAGAAAGAGATTAACCCAAATAGATTATAATGATATTATTATCGACTTCATACTGAGTACCAAATCTCTAATTCTTTATTACAGTAATTATAATTTCCCAGCACAATGGTGCTTATTTTGTTGACCTTGGAAGAAATGAGGATTACCTCGTTCCTGTTAGGATTTGCACATCTGACCTTCATGCTGCTCACAGTTCCCTTGCAACATATGCAAGATATCACTGAGCTATGTAATGTCTTTTTAAAGCACTTAGGTGTTCACTTTTCATAGTGCTTTCAGGAAAGGATGAACGCATCCAGACATTGAAAAGTGCAGCTCAAACCTAGAATTAATACACAACAGTTATGGCAAATGTCACAAAATACCAAAGGAGAAAAAAATAAGTAACATAGGGGCGCATTTACAAGAAAGTGGTGAACCATGTCATTAAGCACTGAAGGCTAGTGACACTGTCACTTTAGAAACTCAGGGCTGCACCATGTTTGCAAGAATATGGCGCAAACCTGCGTTCCCTCAAGCGCTGGTGCTAAATTTAGCTGCCTAGTGCCATCACACCATAGTGCAAGGGTGCCTGCATTAAGGGGAGTGATTGTTTATGTGTAGGAAGGTGTACCTTGCTACACATAAACAATCTTTAAATGAATTTTTGTAACTTCTATGTGTGCTGCTTAATGCAGCACACATAGAAGTTGCAAACTGTATTTTTATTTTAATAAATGTTTATGTGGAGGAAGGGACATATTCCTGCACATAAACTATCATTGGCGTTTTGCTGTTTCCATTTGTGCTGCACAACGCAGCACACATGGAAACAGCAAAAACTCCTTGTTGCAACTGTTTAAGACCAGGTTTTCCCTGGTCTTAATTTTGGCACTGCCCCATGTTTACGCTGTCCTTGTATATATGGGTAAGCGTCAAAATCAATGAGTGTTGCGGTGGAACGCTCACTGCAGCGCCCATTGCACTCCCCTTTCATTCTAAGTATAGTGTGAAATGGTGTCTTATGTACAAGGCAGTGTTCAGCTATGTTAAGTGGCTTAACACTGCACTGTAGTGGCGATAGGGGCTTGTAAATATACCCCATACTATTAAAAAGTATTACTCATAAATTCACAGTATGCAAGGAACACACTGTTGTTTTTTGTGCATAACTATTGTTACTATTTATTGTTGGAAAATGTATGTTAATATAAATTAGAATTTGTACATGAACAAATAAGTATGTATTTTCCTAATATACATAAATGACGGTTTTCCGTGGTAATGAAGGTTCGCGAATATATTTTATTATTTTGAGCCTCAGTAATTACATAAATTCAGCTTAAACTTTGTGAATGTTTAGAAGTGAATCCTCTGAAAGTAATACTGTTGTGCTATTGTGATTCTTCATGTCTTCAGGTTTTTGTATTCATAGCTGCCAATATTTCAGATTGCTATGAGTGACATTTTCCTAATTTCAGTGTAATTATGAGTGACATTTCAACGACTATGAGTGACACAGTTTCGCTAGCAAAATCAAGCAGTAAAAGACGGGGGACTCGTATAAATGTCAGAAATTACATTTATTTGGGCATAGCTGCTAATGTCTCAGATTGCTTATGTGTAACATTTTCATAAATTCGGTGGATTTACAAAAGACATTTAAAAACTAAATGCATGACAGTTAGAGCTACACTACTTGTGGCCAAATCATGTAATGAAGTCCATGCAAACAGACAAATTTCAGAAATCACACACATTTCGCCAATAAGAAAGTCGAACTCAGCAGCAGGTGCTTTTAAAGCAGTTATTTATTTTTTAAATAATCAGCACCCTCCAGCCTAACCTCAGCTTCAGGTGTGGCTGAACCACAAAAATAAAAGCATTCTCTGTGACAAAAGCAGCAACCCACCGAGCTATCTACATAGAATACAGTTCATTACAATACAATATGTTGTTAGACTTTCTTTACAGTATGCATATAAACTGTCTGCTATACTTAATAGTGAATGAAAACAGCCATGAGACAAAACTCTGACAGCTCTCTAGCAGGGATAATAATTATCTGCCTTACTCTGACTAAGCAAGTCTCACAGTGCTGGGAAAATAAAGGCTGCTGCTTGTAGTACCACTGTCAAGTAAGGATATTAAACCCTTTAACTAAACTAGCAGTTTGGGTGATTTATTAGTGCAGACTAAACCCTGAGATGGCCTGCATTTACAGCACAAACAGACAACTTCAGTGTACCCATTTACAATGCGATATGCTGTGCTGGAGGCCCCCCTCCCCATTCTCTTTATTTATTTATGCGATTTTATATTGTGGGGACTTTACCCGAAGGTGTCAGAGAGCTTCACAATAGGAACAGTAATGATACATGAGGAGAAAATTACAAGTGAACAAATTACAAAAGCAAACGTTAAGTTACATGAATCAAAGGTGACAATAGTGAGCAACCAAAATACAAGAGGTAGCAAACGGTGCATTACAGAAGGAAAAAGTGATATGTGTGCAGGTTACAAAAGCGTACAAAGTACAAGTAGAGGTATAATACTGAAAAAAATGGAGGACACTCCAGCACAAGAACAAACGTTTCGTAGGCAAAGGTGGCACTTGTGCAAGTATCTAAAGCAAACAAAATGTGAGAGGCACTCTTAACAAACATTTTGAATTTCATCAGTGAATTATTAAATTAGTATCTAACTTACCTTGTATGGCCTCTTGATAGAGTGAGCCGCTGAAAGGAGCTGCCTGAGTGTCACAGCGGAGATGAGTCAGACAGACAGCCGTGCTGCAGTCTACATCTGTGCCACCTGCTCTCAGTATGAGTTGGGCTCTGACTGGCTGGGCAGGGCACAGCAACAGTATGTGCCCAGGCCATGTGGAGGTGAACAGGTGATCGATTGTCGAACACCGGCTTCCTTTAACCCTGGGCCATGCAGCAAAGCGCGCAGGGGAACAAAATTAATTCCTCTGTGCCTTGGGGCCCCATGGCAGGCAGGAAATTAAACATCCTGTCACACAGACTGGGACAACCGAAGGAGGACCTCACAAGGCCCGGGAACATCTACTAACAGTAGTTGTGGCGCTAGTTTCTTTGGCTTTTGAAATCCTTCGTTCCCTCCACAAGCAATTATTTCATTTGGTAAGTATGCGCCTCGGCAGAGTTTAAGGCGAGCAACAGTAAGCGGAGTCTCTCCTTGATCCTTTGTCCTTGCACGGACGCTCCCCTCCCGTAGAGAGAAGCTGTCACACCAACCTTGGGGGTGGGGGGTGGGGTTCAGGTGCGGGGTACGGGAAATGAATCCTCTCGGCTTTTTCTTCCTCTGCCCCATGAGCCGGCCCGGAGTGCCTCTCAACGGTCCGCGCTCTCTTGACTGCATGCAGCAGGGCCCTCACCCAGTGCCCTCAAGTTGGCAGGCCCCGGCTGCTTTGAAATAAAATGCCGGCGGGCGCCATTGCCTTTCTTTATTAATTGAGTTCCTGAGCCTGTCTTGCCCCAGCATGGTGGGGCCTGGCTGCAGGCCAGGACAGGTCTGAGCTGAGGTGCGAATAGCAGTGTGGTGTGAGCGAGCGCGGTCAGGCCCGCAAAACTCACATTGTTCAAGGTGACGACGAACCAGTTAACTGCAGCTCATTAAAACATAAATTCACGCGATGTTAACAGGACGTGTGACGTCACATCCTTGCGGCGCTACGGCCAGCCCCGCGCGCCGCGGAAATCATATAGATACATTGTAGCAGCATTTAATGAGTGCCACTGTGTGTCAAAGAGAGCTGGCTCAGCTGCTGGAACTGCTCGAAGCCTGTGAGAGCAGCCAGCCAGGCACTGGAGCTCGCAGCTTCTACTGTGTGTGGAGTGCTTTGTGTGACAGCTGAGACTAAGGCATTATGCGTGACAATGCATTTCAGTGCGGTGATGCGGATCACCGCACTGAAATGCGTGAGCGTCACACCTGTTGCGTGACGCTTGGCAGGACTGTGTATTGCTAAAAGTCATGTTTTAGAAATTATGTAAGAGTAAAGTACTGTTAGCACATCTAGCACTAGAAAATTATAGTTAGTTGCATTTAGGTTTTTGATGGACAACACTCACCAGAAGAGGAGCACGTGGCTTTACATATTGAGCCATTAATATCCACTCAACCTTAAGCGTAAGGAATGATATGGACGGTGCTCGCAAAATGGTAAAGAACGTTTCTGGTTAAATAAGTTCTTTCAGGGGAAATAAGCCCTTGAATGTGCCAGCTGGCCCTGACACAGTCTTCACTACAGGGAAAGGTGTGTTTATATCATTCTGACCTTTAAAAGACCAATCTCTTCAGCTCCATAAATATCAAGGTCTGTTTACACTACTTACAATGCATTTCTGAAAGGGCACTTTAGTGCCTAACATCATAATCAGAAAGACACAGGAAGGGACATGGTCATACACAATCTTAGAAATGGTACGAATATTAACAAGACAATTCCCTGATTAACTGAGGCAAACTGTCTACTTGGAATTCTGGAAGATAGTTATACAGTATTGCTTCTTGATACACATTCTATAACAGAGGCTGATACAATGGTGTATGTAGAGGCACGATGATCAAGAGCTAAACAATACCTTATTTCATGTAGCACTTCATTCCATGGTTTTGTTTATAAATTATGTAAATGGCAGGTGTCAATACTACCCACTGGGTCAGTATTGAGTGTATCAACCTCTGGAGAAAGGGAAGCCATACCAGATGTTAAAAAAGAATGTTCTTAACATGTGAAGCCACCTTATGGCTCAGTTTGTTTTAGAGTTGATATGAAGTCGTGTTCTCTTAGTCTGCCTGGATCTTTTTTTACTAAAACTACATCACATTTTGTATTCTCAACTTGTGATCTACATATCGTGTGATCTTATGTGTCTATAAATATATATAATGTACTGGCAGTCCCTAGTAGGTAGGACCTAGTTTCCATAGAAAAAGTGTTTTTTGACTTGCTTATAAGTTTTGTAACATTTGACAAATCTTCACAAACTTTTCCTCAGAAAGTTGCATCGTTTGGCTAGTTCTACATGGACAGTTTCGGAGTCATCTGTCAAGCAGGGGCTGAGAAAAAGAGGTAATCAAAAAATGTGTGTTTTCCATAGGGATTTTGAACACGACTACTGCCCAAACTACAGTTCAGAATTAAACCAAATTTGGCAGAGAGGTAGCTCTTTGCCAAGAAAGAGCCCGATTCGGTTTAAATCCGTTCTGTAGTTGCAGAGTACTTAAAAAGCAAAAGAAAATTGTATATCTAGGGATACAGACCCCCTGTGGATCCCCAGCGCTGGATCCACAAAGTCACGCACCACCAGCAATGTCATGATTGGCTGACTACAATAAGACTGGGAGGTTGTGGCCACCATTTTAAGTATTGGGGAACAGTCCCAGGGTCATAAAATGTTTCTGCTAAATTATTAAAGGGGTCAGGGTAGATGTACATTGACCCCATGGATGTGTTAGAGGAGTGTCAGAGGGACCTATATTGGGTTTGAAATTGAGGCGTATTGTTTATTTCCCACTTCACAAATCCACTGATCCTCTGCAAAGCCCAGTGTAGCTCTCAAGTAAATCCACCACTGATCCGCAAATCACTTTGAAAAAAAACATTATCAGACCCACTCAGACACCCATACTGGCACTCTCCCACCCATTTACAGGTAGTCACATAGGCACTCACAGATCTGTACAGGCATTCACACAGTCACGCACAGAGCCATGCAGGCACTCTCAGACCCACTAGCAGTTCCGCACAGGCATTCACACACCCACTCATACACCTACACAAGCATTGACATTCCCACTCACAGACAGAAACACACAGACACTCACATACCCACTCACAGACACACATAGACACTCACACACCAGCTCACAGACGCACACAGGCACTCACACATCCACTCAAAAACCAACATAGGCAGTCACACACCCACTCATAGGCCTATGCAGGCATTGATACACCCACTCACATACCCATGCAGCAGGTCACAAACCTACTCTAATAACTCTTAGGCACTCGCAAACCCACTTACAGACCCACTGTAGGAAGCTGGGTTTCTGTTACAGTAACCCCACACCTTTTGCCAGACTACTGATGCACTTTGACTTACTTGATGTGGCCTGGGTCCCTGCCAATCAGGTTCCCAGGGTCTGTGTTCCTTCCCAAAAATGGTACCTTGCACTCCCAATTGCACTCTCTGACCACAGGTTAGCCCCTGGCAAATGGTACCACAGGTACCCAGGGCACTGTGATCAGGGAATGCCTCTAAGGACTGCAGCACGTATGTTGCCACCCTTAAAGGTCCTGTACTTTTACACTCACACACTGCCTTTGCAGGCTGCATGTTTTGGTGCAGGACAAATTGAAGAGCCGACATGGCACACATCCATGTGTGCCATGTCTACAACCCACTACCCTGGCATAGATCAGCAACCCCTCTAGCTGGGTGCACTATACCAGTGGCGAGGGTACAGGTGTATGAGCCCTGTACCCCTACAGTGTCTAAGTCAAATTCTTAGACATTGTAAGTGCAGTACTGCTTTAAGAGTATATGGTGCTGGGAGTTTGTCATTACGGACTCCACAGTACCATAATGGCTTTACTGAAAACTGAGAAGTTGTGTATCAAACTTCTCAGTGCATTAAACCCACACTGTTGTCAGTGTGGGATTTAATCAAAAATGCACTCCAAAGGCATCTTAGAGATGCCCCCTAAAAAACAACCAGCCTCTGGTGGGTCCCCTGACTGATACACACCAGCCTGCCACCACGAGATATGTTTTTGGACCCCCTGGGTTGGGAGCCTTTGCTCCCTGAGCCCAGAAGCAAAGCCTTTCCTGGGTGAAGGTGTTCTGACCGCCCCCAGGCCAGGAAGAGCCATCTGTGGCAGGGGAGCTTCAAAGGCCTTGTACCTATGAAATGAGATCCCCAGCCTTCCTGCTATCAGGAGCAGGCCCCCTTCCTGTCTCCCCTCCTTTCCAGCAGGAAGACAGGCAGGAAAATTTAGCACAGCCCAGAAGTTCTTCCCACCTCTGCCAACCCCACCCCTCAGGTGGGGGAGGCGTGAGGAAGCCAACTCTTCAGTACCCGCCATCTTGCAGATGGCACAGCAAACAAATGATGGATGGAATGACGACAATGCAAACATTCTCCCCCAGTCAAAAGATCTGTGTTAAATCCATCGTTCTTTTGCCCACTATGCCACCCTAGTTTGGACCCAGCCATATGCAAATCAGTCTTGACCCTGTGCTCCATGGGAACAGTCCAGACCGAGCTGCCAGGCCAAGTCCTCCCTAGACCGAAAACAAGTATCCTACGACCAGTTTCAGGGTATGTCACCCTTCTGCAGCCAGGCTAGCTTGAATCCAGTGTCACAGTGAGCAAGGGACCCATGTCTGGGCATACCCATCCCACTTAGGATGAAAAGTGTTACAGCAAACAAATGATGGACGGAATGCTGACAATACAAACATTCTCCCTCAGTCAAAAGATCTGGGCTAAATCCATCATTCTTTTGCCCACTACTCCACCTCAGTTTGGCCCCAACCATATGCAATTCAGTCTTGACCCGGTGCCCCATGGTAACAGTCCAGACCGAACTGCCAGGATAGGTCCTCCCTAAGCTGGAAACAAGCATCCTGGGACCGGTTTCAAGGTATGTCACCCTTCTTCAGCCAGGTTAGCTTGAATCCAGTGGCACAGTGAGCAAGGGACCTACATCTGGGCTTACCCATCCCACTTAGGGCAAAAAATGTTACAGCAAACAAATGATGGACAGAATGCTGACAATGCAAACATTCTCCCCCAGTCAAAAGATCTGGGTTAAATCCATCGTTCTTTTGCCCACTACGCCACCCCAGTTTGGACCCAGCCATATGCAAATCAGTCTTGGCCTGCGCCCCATGGGAACAGTCCAGACCGAAGTGCCAGGCCAGGTCCTCCCTAGACTCGAAACAAGTATCCTGGGACTGGGGGTGAATGTTTTGGTTTGTTCTGCATTCCGTCCATCAATTGTGTGTCTTTTGTTATCTTGCAGATGGCAGGCACTCTCCAATCAGGAGTAGGGATTGTGCCCACTCCCCCGCGTGCAGTGAGCACACAAAGGGTATAGTCACCCTAAGGTCAGTAGCCCATTCTCTACTAACCTCGAGACCCCTAAAACACCCCTAAAATATAGTATTTAGGGGGTAGCCTGAACCAAGCAGGCAGATTTCCACAACCTACGAACAAGGACAAAAGAAGATCCCAGCAGAGGAGACTGCAGAGAACAACTGACTTGGCCCCAGCCCAACTGGCCCATCTGCAGTTTCCAGAGAACCTGCACCAGAAGTCGCCCTGTCCTGCAGTCAGAGAACTACAGAACCCTGGGAGGACTGACTGCCTTCAACAAAGACCGGATCTCCTGCGAACAGCAGCTCTATTCAAAAGAAAACAGCCAAGAAAGACTCTGAGGCTGCCGAGAACAAAGTAGCCCGACGCCTGGAACCATCACTGCACCCAACGCCTACGGCCTGAGTTCGAGTGCCCCACTGGTCCCAGTGAGGTCCCCCAGTGCTCCAGAGTCTTAGTCCACGGTGGGTTAAACCCTCCAGGACTCCCAACCGCGAGTGGACCAGTTATGTGACATCCAACCTCAAAAGACACCCTTGCGTCCAGCCACCCTGCACCCTGGAAAAAAGAACACAAGGTGCACCTATGTCCCCGAGCCTTCCAACTTACCTACCCAGCTGTTGGTCCTCCGGGAAGTTTTCCTGAACCGAGCCTGCAGTTGAAACCCAAACCCGAAAATCCCCATTGAAAACAACAAAACAGCACCCTGCACCCAGCCGCCCCTGCACTGCTGCGGGTGAACTTTGTGTGCTAAGCTGGATACCCCTTTGCCAACAGCCTAACACCAGGAGCTTGGCTCCCACAACCTTGTGGCCTGTTCATCAACATTCACCAACTGGAGGCCTCCTATCTCCCATTGGAGAACATTAGGCCTCAGCACTCTGCACCTGGCCACACTAGTACCGCTGAGGGTGTAACAAGAGTGCATCCTTGACTCTGGGGGACCCCTGAGTCTACCCCCAGAATACCAACTCCCACAACTGAATACTTACCTTTGAACCAATAACCCTATTTTCCTCGATAGGATAAAATTTACTGTTTTTTTATGAAAAGTTTCTAAGTGTGGAGTTGGAAAACCTAAGAAATCCTTTTATAATTGTACTAAATAACAAAAATGCTTTTACTCACCTGTTTACAGGAAATGTCCCAGTGCAGTTTTCAGGTATAGTGTACTGTGTAAGAATAGTAATCTGCAAAGTAATATACTGGTCATTTTACTAAAAAGCCTAAACAAAGTATACGTACTGTATTTCCAAAGCATTGCATTTTCAGTAACAATACTGTAATCAAAACAAAGTGCATATACAATTGTAAACCAAACTGTTTTACAACTACATTACTACTGTAAAGTATTTATAGCTTACCTGTGCCAGGTTTGCTTGGCTCAAGAAAAGAAAATAACTAAAAGAATATTTGTTAGACAAAAACAATTGGTCTGAAGTTCAGTCTTTGAGTGTGTGAATTCATTTGCTGACTGAGTGTGTACAACAAATGCGTAACACTGTCCTCTGATGAAGTCTTACTGCTCGATCACACTACCACAAATAGAGAGTAAAATGCTATTTACTTTACCTCTGCCAACCCTTTCGTTTCCACTGTACTCTGTGCACACTATACCTCACTTTGGCATAGTATTTACAGAGCCAGCTTCCTACACCCACATACCCACTCACAGTTCTATGATAGTACTTTCGCACTCACTCAGAGTGTTGTATGTTACCTGCATGGCCATTATCATTTTCCCTATGTTAGCCTAATTGTACACGTTGTTGGCCGCATTTCTTTTGCATACGTTACTACATAAGGGAGCTTGCTTTTATGCCACATTACATTTTCACACAGAACCTGCATATGTTTTCGTGTTCTGTTCTTTTCCTGGGATTTAGTCTGAACATCATAGACAAGGTCAAACAACAATAGCCCTTGTTATTTTCTCCGGTAAGACACTAGCACCTAGACATAACATGTGAATGCAGCTGCTGTTTGGGAGCAAACATGTCATGTCCATAACTGAGGACAGGAGTTCTAAAACACACACTGAGTGAAGGTTCTGAGATAAGATTTGCGCATTAGCTGAGATGTAGAACATCCATCTATGTATGATAAGGTATGGAGTTCACCCTAATCCCACTGAACCTTGATATATAGTCGTTTAACTTCGGTGGGAAAGGGGAGGAGTTAGGCTAATCTGTCTTATAACATGACAGGACTTCTTTTGGTATATATGGTTTGTTAACCATGCTAGCGATGTTTTTGCTAACCATTTGGTTTCTGGTTGTAGCACACATACTGCATCTTAGGACACAATAGTTTAAAAAAATATTCTAACCATCCTTCAAGAGTCTTGTTTATCTTATTGTAGACAAGTACAAGTGAGAGGGTGTGTCCTGTTACCACGATCCCTGAGAGAATTGAGAGTGTTGTGTTCTGGGATGCCAACTCACTTGTTTCTTTGGGACGATAGGAGGGCAAGTGAGGCACTATAGCTAGTCCGACTCTGACTCATAGATATTGAGGTAATATGGTGACTCAGTCACTTGATGCCGATGTTCTATGGTCCCAAGCAGTGTTCTGTTCCTGAGCAGAATCCCTGCAATAGTCCCACACAGGCAGTAAAACACCCACTCACAGACCCATGCAGACATTCATAGATCCACTCACAGACCCATGCAGGCACTCATACACCATTCACAGACCTTCTCAGGTACTCACACACCTACAGACAGACCCACACAGCCACCCCATACCCACTCATAGACAAACACAAGTCCTCACAGACCCAGTCACAGACCTGTGCAGATACTCACACACCCATTCACAGACCTGTACAGGCTCTTAGATACCCAGACACATACCCACTTATAGACCCACACATCAACTCACACACTCACTCACAGACCCACACATGCACTTTCATTCCCACTGAAAGAACCACACAGGCATTCACAGACCCAGTGACAGAGCCGCACAGGTACTCACACCCACTCAGAAATTCATGCAGGTACTGACAGACCTACTCACAGACCCACAAAGGTACTCACAGACATATGCATGTATTCACACACCCACTCACAGACCCATGCATCCATTTGCAAAACTACTAAAGGACTAACAGAGGCACTCTCACACCCCCTTAGAGAACCACTCAGGCACTCACACACCCACTCACAGTTCTATGCTGGCACTTTCAAAGCCACTCAGAGCGCACATAGGCAGTCACACAACCATTCGCAGACGAACACGGCCACTCAGACACCTACTCACAGACCCACACAGGCACTTACAGACCCACTCACAGGCCCACTCATCCACTCACACACCCACTCACAGACCAATGCAGACACCTATAGAGACACTCATATACCCATGCAGGTACTCACATACCTACTTACAGACCCATCCATAAACTTACACACACCCACTTAAAGGCCCACAGAGGCACTCACACTCACTCACAGAGCTATGCAGCTACTAACAGACCCACTCACAGAGCCACACAGGAACTCACACACCCACTCACACACCCATTCACAGACCCAGACAAATACTTATAAACACACTGACAGACCGACTCACACAATCACACACCCACTCTGGGACTCATTTACAGACCCACCCACAGACCTATTCACACCCACTCAACAACACGTTTTTTTTAATGTTAGAAAATCACAACAAAACAAAGATTAACTAAATGCTGTAGTTAGTAAATAACATTAAAAGCCATAGAAATTCACTGGAAAAAACAAAGGTTACAGGGAAATTATAGTTAGGAAATAGAATTTTAAAAACCTTATAAATTCACTAAAAAAACAAAGGTCACAAGGAAGTTATAGTTAGGCTCAGATTCACACATACAAAACCACAGAAATTTAGCAGTTATAGCTACCCGAACTAACTATAACTTACAGCCCGTAATGCACTACTTATGACCTCACATATTATTTCACTCATGGCATGATCAGTGATTTCACTGATGACATCACCCTTGACATCTCAAATGGCATCACTGATGATATCATCCACACAACCACAGACACACCCACTCACATACAAACACAAACACTGAGGCATCCATTCTCCCACCCACACAATCACTCAGACACCAACTTACACACACAATCAGCCATACACACACCCAAACAGCCACTCACCTACCCATGCAGCCACTCATATAGCTACTCACTCACCCATGCAGTCACTTACACACCCATTTAACCACACACACCCATACAAGTACTCACAGATCCATACAACTACTGACACACCCACATACACCCATAGAACCACGCATGTATCCATTCACAGACCCATAGAGCCACTCATATACCCACTCACTCTTCCATAGAGTCACTCGTATACCCACTCACTCTCCATAACAGCCACTCACATAGCTAGTCACTCACCTATAAAGCTACTCACATACCCACTTATTCTCTCATAAGCCACTCATGTACACACTCACCCACAAAGCCTCTTCCAGAGCCACTCACTCACCCATAGAATCACTCACATGCCCACTCACTCACCCATACAGCCACTCACACTCATTCTCTAATACAGCGGCTCACACACCCACTCTCTTACCCATACACCCACTCAAGCAGCCACTCACTCATCAATATAGTCATTTACAAAACCAGTGACCCTCTCATACAGCTACTCAGACATCCATACAACCACTCACATGCACACTTACTCACCCATACAGCCACTCACACAGCCACTCATTCCGTAATACAGCTGCTCACACACCCACTCTCTTACCAAGACACCCACACAATCAGCCACTTGCTCACCCATATAGTCATTTACATACCCAGCGACCCTCCCATACAGCCACTCAGTCATCCATTCAATCACTCATGCACCCATACAGCTACTCACATAGCCGCTAACTCACCCGTGCAGTCACTCACACAGCCACTCACTCACTAATATTGCTACTCACAGGCCTATACAATCACTCACACATCCATGCAGCCACTCATACAGCCACTCACTCACTCATACAGTCACTCACTCACACTCCCATATAACCACACACAGTGACTCATTCACCCATACAAGTACTCACACAACACAGAACCACTCACATATCCATTCACAGACCGACACAACCACTCATACACCCACTCATGCATAGAGTCACTAACACAGCCACTCACTCTCCAAAACACCCACTCACATAGCCAGTCACTCACCCAGACAGCTATGCTCATAGCTACTTACTCACCGATACAGCCCCTCAGCCACTCAGCCACTCAATCACCCACACAGCTACTCACACATTTACTTAGTCTTCCATACAGCCACTCAAACACTAACAGCCTCTTGCAGAGCCATTCACTCTGCCACACAAACACCTGCACACCCACTCACTCATCATACAGCCACTCACACAGAAACCCACTCTCCAAAACAGCTAATCATACACCGACTCACTAGCCTATATGCCCACTCAAATAGCCACTCTCCCACCCTTACAGCCACTTACACGCTCATATATTTACTCATATCCACTCACTCATCAATACTGCCCCCCACATAGTCACTCAGTCACCCATACAGACACTCACACACCCATTCACCCACACATCCACTTATTAATCCACACAACCACGAATCCGCCCATGCAGCTACTCTGACACCTCCTCACACATGGATACAGACAGTCACACAGACACACATAATATATGTTAGAAATAGTATCAGTAATTAGTAGTACACAAAGGATACTAATTTAACTTATGGAGTAGCTTAGCGTACATGTTTAACACTGGAACGTTTAGAAAACACTCACAATCACTGGATGATGTAATCAGTGATGCCATTTGTGATGTCATCAGTGACGTCACTGACCATGTCATGTGTGATTTAATATGTGAGGTCACACGCAGTACATTGCAGGGGCATAAGTTAGACTTACTGACTTTGTCACAACACCAAAATATAAAAAGTGAGCATACTGTCTTTTTCAAGCGGTGAGTATATCAATATATATAGCAGTTTTAATGAATAAATATGTATGAGTCTTTCTTTTAACATACATTTTAATACTGCGTTTTGTGGGCTTAAAAATATTAGAAGAAAGACTCTGACGAATTTTGTTTTTTTTATTTAATAGAACCAAAATGTCTCTGAGTCTTTCTTTTAACATTTTTTCAGATCACAACATGCAATCATTAAAAACACTTGCACTCCAGCTAAAGAGCATACAGCACCAGCTATAACTGCTTTAAAAAACATACAATATTTTTCTTGAGTCATGTATTTAATGACCCAGGAGATGTAGTGATTTTTTTTATGCTGCTGGGAAGCTGCTGCACTCCTTGCAGCTTCCCGCAGCTTAAAAAAATTAAATGCTTGGTGGTGCCTCTGCCTATTCTAGGAAACACTATTGAAATAAAAAAATATATATATATTTTGCAAGGAATTATGGGGCACTCCTTTTTGGAGCATTGTTTAATAAACAAGTGTCCCCTTCTACTCAATTATTATTATTTTTTTGTTTAAATTATCTAATAGGTGTCCCAGTGCCCAACCATGACCGACACATTTATTTTATTTGAGGTCTATGTGGGGAGCCCCAGGTGCCCCACGGCTTCCGCCAGCTCCCCAGCCGGCACACATCATGTGTGCCGGCTGGAGCCAGAATATCTTTTAATAGGTTGGTTCCCCAGTGCCCACTTGGAGCACCCTCAATGGTAGTCTGTTGGAGGCTATGGGGGAATCCCATTGCTCCCAGGGCCCCAGCTGCCATTGTGGGAAGCATTTTTTGTTGCTGGTGTCCTTTGGCACCCTGAATTTAATGCGTTGTTGGTGAGGTGGCAGGGGAGTACAAAGGTCTCCAAATACCCAGCTGGATACTCTGTCAGCACCATACTAGGTTCTAGTAGGAGCCAGTACTTGTCCTTTGCTCTGGCCTGGCCAGGGAACCACAGTGTCTCAGGGGTTCGATGTGCCCCCAGAGATGAGGTCCCCAGGGCGGATATGAGAACAGGGAGGGGGCCATATGGCCCCCTTGATTTTTTTAAAGGAATGTGGCCCCAGGGGATGTAGTTCATAGTGTCCATGAGGGGCTCACAGAAGGAGGCTGGGCACCCCATCCCCTTTTTTAAGAAATTGGCTCCAGGGGATGGGGTACCCATTGCCCAATAGAGGCTCAGGGAGGGCCCTGCATGCCCTCACCTCTTGTTTTAGCATTTGTCTCAAAGGGATGGGTCTCTAGGGCCCAATAGTGTCATGGGAAGAGCAACCTTCCCTCACTGTATACATTAATATTCAGCCCTGGAGGATGAGGTGCCCATGAATGGCTGAGAGAGCAGAGGGCCCTACTCACAACCCCCTCCCCATATATAAGGACCCCTGGGCCCGGCCAACCACGGTTATCATAATATTATAAAACCTGACCAGTGTTTTGGGATTTTGTTTTGCAGTGATTCTATTGGAGTTCTACGGGCTCGGGGCAAAACAATAAATAAAAAAATATTTCCCCAAGGGTTCCTATGGGATTCCCTCACAAGGGCTAGGGATGGGAGGGTAACACTACCTTGCCCTCTTATATCTTTTTAAAAAACTATCTCATGACAGGGAAGTAAGTTTTAGAGTCCTGTAATGGCTACCACAACATTTTCATTCATGGTGCAGCCAGGGAATCAGAGCTCACCCTCCTGTGGGAGGGAGAAGGCCGAAGGTAACAAAAGTCTCCTAGCCAATGAAAATCCTCTATTTCTCATGAGAGTCCCTTGAGCCCAGCCATCCAGATATACAAATATTTTTGTAACTTAATTTCTCAAAAACTACTGTATGGATTTACACCAAAATCACAAAAACTACAATTTCTGGAGCAAGATCGAAGTTCAGCCGAAATTTATTGCGATTACATTCTGCAGTTTTACAATACCACGTTCCAAAAAAGTCTATAGGAAATGCATGAGGATTTTATGCTTTGGGACCCCCTCACCCCATTTTCCACAGCCCCTGCTTGACTAGTCACCCCGGAATTTCCTATATAAAAAACTAAGCAAAAGAAGAAACCTTTTTTGAGAGTATCATGAGATTCAGTAAATGGCTCCAAAGTTATTAGCAAACCAAAAAAGGCATTTTCAATTGAAACACAGACCTATCGCCACTGGTTAGTTATAGTTAAGTCAGACTTTTAATAAGAAGAGCATTCTTTGTTTTGTTAATACTTTTGATGACTCTTCACAAAACTTTCCAAACTTTCCAAACACTGTTAAGCCACGTCAGTTCTTTCCTCAAAAGTTTTGTGGTGATCTGTCAAGCAGGGGCAGACTGATATTGGGAGGGTTATTAAACACAATTTCTCCATGCACTTTCTATAGGAATTTTTGCAGAGAGAGACACAGAGAAAACGGCGGAACATGATTACCCCAAATTTGGCAGAAGCAAGGTCTTTACCCCCAAAATGTGATTTTTGTGATTTAGGGTAAATTTGGTCTGCCGTTTTGGAGATATTAAGGTTAAAAAAACAGTTCTATCTGGGATTACTACAGGACAACAAATTTAAACAAGCATTTGCAATGCAATAGGTCTCGTATTTGCGAGAGTTTAAGCTATTGGCATTGTAAATGACAATGGCTTTTATTTCTCTGTTTTCATAATTAACACATAAATAAAAGGCATTGTCATTTACAAAGCCAATAGCTCAAACTCTTGTAAATGCGAGGCCTATTTCATTTCAAAGAAGCGGGCACCATTGTCCCGGGCTGCTTGGAAAGTTAAAGCACCAATGGTGCACTGAACGTTGCAGGAAAGCATGTCGTGCTTGCAGTAGGAGAAACTTAAAAAAAAAATCGTATTTACAGACTAAATGAGACATACCATGTAACAGCAGAAGTCAAAGGGCCAGTCCTCATTGGAGGTTACTAATGAAGACACAGGGCTACTGAGGTGGGACTAACAATCCTATTAAGGAATCAGAAGCCAGCATTTACAAAGGACAATGACACAAGCCAATGGAAAATATGGGCGGAGAGTGGGGGAGTTTCAAGTCCATACTCTAATACTACATGCCTTGCAGAGCAACGTATGAGCTACCAAGGCTCAACCTAAAAATAGAGCATTTTTATTGTTTGCAACGGCTTACTGTTTTACACATAGGTCAGTTCTCTCCCGCAGGATCCAGCTGATATTATGTATGGTAATATATCTTTTACGTTAAAAAAACAGAAATTCACAGAAAAAAGCAAAATTAATAGTGGCTTTCTAGTTAAATATGATAATCTTTTCTAACCTTATGTAAAAAAAACTGAAATTCATCAGAAAAAAACTAAAGGTTATAGTTAGGTGAATATGTTAGTCATAACGTCACATATTAAACACACAAAAAACCACTGAAATTCACCAATTACTGTTTACTGATCTAACTATAGCTTGTACACTCGCCATGTCCTTCTTATAACCTCACATATCACATCACTCATTAATGTTCAATGACATAGTTTATGAAATCAGTGATGAGATCTCAAATGATATCATGGATGGAATAACTGAAGACAGCACTGCGGACAACATTGAAACTACTGCTGTTCAAATTTCTCCATAAATCAGCACAGGATTTCGATATGTGCTAAACGGTACAGAGTCACGTACAGCATAAATTACCACAGCCACACTCAAGCTACCTTAGGTGAACCATGGTTCAGTCAGACAGTCAGAATATCTTTATTCGACTTTTACAAGTCATGCAAAGAATCGAACACAAAAACATCACATAAAATACATCCATAAAAAGCAGCAGACAAGCTGCACATTAAGAAAGACTATCTACATATATAAAATATTTACATTTCATGTCAAAAAGAAAACATTTTTTTTTTTTTAAAAACAAATTCATTTAAGGCGAGGTTAAGCCAGCAGCTTTCACCCTGGCCGCGGCCACCAAAAAGTTAGCAGTACAGAAAGAGATGCGAGGATTTAACAAAAGTTGTAAAAAGAGCAGTGCCGGGCGCACCTGTATGAAGCCAGCTTCTTTCAGGATTGGCAACAAATGTTTTTTCCTCTGCTCATGATACAAACTACAAAACATAACAAAGTGCATCGTATCCTGTACTGAAAAATGATCGCAGCGACATGGGGAAGCTAAGTCTGGTTTCTGCCAGCTAAAAAGGGAACCTAGGCAAGAATGTAATAGGTTAAATCTAAGCTTAGTTAGTAAAAACCTATGGTAAGGGAAGGTAACAAAGCTAAGGTAAGGTGCGAGCGAGGGTGTACTAACCAGAAGACTATGAGCCCTTACTGCTGGTTTCAGCAATTCGTGGGCCTCACGACACGCTTCCTTCCTTTCCTTAAAAGACTTTTTTATAAGGTCTAAGTCCTCAGCCTTAATTTTCTCTGGCAATAGAAAAAGTTCAGGGCGACCTAGTTCTAAAAAAGATTTAGCTATGTACGCCAACCAGGGAATACTACTATGTTTATCAAGTGCTAGGACATCATGAAGAATTCTGTGGTTTAGAGGCAGGTCTTCGTTCAGCCACATTTTCAACCACAATGTCAGGGGGGCTAGGCTCAGTGTATCTGCCAAATAGGGTAGGCCCACCTCTTTATGGATAGAATAGGTTGGGGTTGACTGCGGTACAGAGAGCAGAGATCTGATGAATCTATTTTCTGCCCTCTGAATAGGGTCAAGGTTTACATACCCCCACAAAGGTGACCCGTATGATGCAATAGCAACGGGCTTGCTCTTATAGATTTTTAAAAGAGCTTCCATGGGCCTGGCCCCTAACTTTCCAGCGAAACCCAGGAGCGCTGAGGAAGATCTGCTGACAGCCAACCTCTTTGCACTTATCTGTGGGCTCCACGAACCTTTCTGATCAAACAGAACCCCCAAATAGGGGAATGTGGCGACCATAGAGACAGGAACCCCTCTGCAAAAGAATGATTTATGTGTTTTTTTAGTGCACCCGCGCCCCAATACCATCGTATGTGACTTAGTGGCGTTGACTTTAAGATCCAAGTTCTCCATATAAGAGCCAAAGGCATCCAAAAGGAGCTGAAGGCCAACGCCAGTGGAGCGATTAACACGGCATCGCCCGCATACAGGAGTGCCGGAATTGCGGAGCCTCCTGCACGCGGAACGTCCGCTTCCAGGCGCTGCAGATGTTCTCCCAAGCCATTAATGTAGATGGTAAAAAGCAAGGGGGCTAAAATACATCCTTGCCGTACCCCCTTTAAAGATTTAAACAATGGGGTGCATCTGCCTTGGTTTGACACTCTAACCGCTGCGAAAAGCTCCTGATGCATAGACGCCATAAAACCAACCAAGGCTTCATCAATACCCAGTTCCACCAAAATCGACCACAGTTTTGACCTATTAACCAGGTCGAAGGCCGAGGAGAGGTCCATAAAAGCAAGGAACACAGAACCCTCCTTGGCCACAGTGTATTTGGAGATGAGTAAATGCAAGTTGATACATTGTTCAATGGTCCCTTTTCTCTCTCTGAAACCATATTGCAATTCGGACAGCCCACCACAACCCTCGACATTCTCCCTCAATCTGGATAACAGTACTCTGCCCAAGATTTTGATGGTTGAATCCAGGAGGGATATAGGTCTATAACACGCGGGATCATCCCGCTGGCCTTTATTTTTGAAGATGGGTACAATTGTGGATATGGCCCACGAGGCGGGGGCTTGATTGCCTCTCGCAGCATTAAACACATTTGTCAAAACCTCCGCCCACAGGTTTGGAGAGTACATGAAGAAGTCAGCGGGGACTCCGTCAGGGCCTGGAGCCTTGTGTTTTGTAGTTGACAAGAGGGCCTTTTTCACTTCTTCGGGGTTAAAGATGATGGATTGTGCCTTGATGCTGGGCATTGGGGCCGCATTATTTCCTTCTTCCGCGCCCCCATATACATTTTTAAAATGAGACAACCATTTACCATCAGTGATTACGCAGTCCATGGGTGCGTTTTTGTCGTCAGGAAAAAAAGGTTGTTTAATGATCTCCCAAAATCTCCTGCTGTCCTTCAGCACTGCCGCTGAAAGGAGATTATCCCAGGCCTCACGTTTGATAGTGTCCTTACGATTCTTTATGGCTGACTTGTATTTTTTCCTAAGTCTGGAAATATCATCTTTAGCCCTAGGCACTTTTTTAAGGCTACCAACAATTCTCTGTGGGCAATTGAACATGCGGAGTCAAACCAGCGTTTAGTTCCTGTGGTTCCCTTAATGGGTTTTGCCAAGAGGTCCTTTGACACCTGGGCACATATTGCCTCGTATGCTGCGATTATTTCTTTCCCTTGGACACCTGGTTTTTTACAGAGTTCAACCTTGTCTTTGATTTTTGGGAAGTTTAGCGCGTAAAAGTTTTCCGGGATCACTTTGGCCCATTTCACTCGTCTGTCATTATCAGTGGCCCTCAGAGGTTGTGCGGGTTTTGCTGTGATTGGGGATACCCCCATCAGGGCTCCCCAGGCCACTTCAAGTAGTACGGGGTTATGGTCGCTATGGTGGCTTAATACTGTACGATAATCCTTGGACCGTCCTAAGATGCCTTGTGAGACAAATATGTAGTCAATCACTGTACCATGCTGAGTACCAAAAAAGGTTGGCATTCTTGGACCCCCATCAGGTTCGTACAGATCATAATTAGCAAGCAGTTCTTCTAGCTCCTGCCCCTCTGCAGAGTGTTCAAAGTGAGGGCCCTTTGGGTCGACGTCATCCACCTCGCTGGCACCCCCTCCCTTACATGCTAGGTTACATAAGTGAATGTTAAAATCGCCTAATAAAATTAATTCAGAAGCGAACTCGATATTCTGAAATGCTGAATATAAAAAGCTGTCTAGGTTAGCGATATTGCGCCCTCTATAGTCGCTATTCCCAGAATTATAAAAATTAACATATAGGGTCCTACTGGTATTATTAATCACCCTTTCGACCATTAAGATGTTATCAGAGTCAGTACTAATCTGCCTGTAACTACCTATCAGGTCTAAAGAAAATAGAATAACCAAGCCGCCTTTGGCTCTACCCGCTCTGCTGGCTACTGCAGGTTTGGTAAAACTAGTGAACCCATCCCACCAAAGGTTGGCGGATGTGTCCCAAGTTTCTTGCAGGGCAATGATATGATTCTTTGAAATAAAGCTCAACCAAGCATTGTCCTGGCGTTTCGTATTTAAGCCTGCAATGTTCCAGCTTATGATTTTACAGGAATCGGTGGGTGGCCTGGATTCCCTGGCCCCCTCCCCCACCCCATCTACTATATGTGGCGTTGGAGATCCCTCTTTGGCTACCCCTTGAAGGGGGCTTTGTATGTCTACGCTAATTTGAGTTGGAGCATCTAAATCTGCTCCCTCAGTAAGTCAGTCGCAAGTGTTTAGATCTGATAGAGGGCCATACCTGTTTCTGGTGCCAAAACCCCACCCAAGCGGGGTAGCTGTGTGGCCCTGGCCAAGCGCTGGCATATTCCATATGGGTTGTGGTGTGGTTGGGCGTAACCTAAACTGGTCATTATTCATCGGGAAAATAAACCTGTCCCCCTGGCCACGATAATTGCCACCCAGGTGATTATTACCCCAGCTAGCCATGCTTGGTTCAAGTAGCAAGGTGGGCCTGGTGTATTGCTCATTCAAGTAATTAAATCTGCCTAGGTCTGGGTTAGTTATAGGTTGAAGGTGGCCATTAGGATGTCGAGGTCTAGTATCCCCTCCCCAGCTAATGGGTTTGGTAGGTCTCTTTTGGTTCGGGATGCTGCGGGTAGTGACCAGCTGCGATTTACTGTAGAAAAATTTAAGGGTAAGCGGGACTATAGTGCCACTGCGACGCTGAGGTGGAAAGATATTGGCCAAGATGTCTGGCAAGACTTCCGCGTTGGCACAATTTAAAATCACACAATCCCCCTTAAACTTTTTAGGGTTACTCCCAATCCAAGATACTCTCCTAGTCATTATTAAATCCCCAGCCAATTTATCAAACCCTTGGTGTGCCATATACATATTGCTGGAAAGCCAATGTAACGCTTTATCTTTCAGGCCCTGAATAGACTCTATTTTGTCTTGTGCTAAGACAGGGACGTTGGCCAGTACAAGAACTACTGGTGAGGCTTCCAAGATGAATTGAGCTGAGACATCCTCAGGTTGCATAACAACCTCAGCAGCGGTTACGCTAATGGGAGGGTCTGCAGCTTCTGTATCTTGTCTAAAAGCAGATAGAGGTGGTTGGGATAGAGAGGTAGGAGGAGAGGGTGGCGGCAGCTCTTGTAAGATGGGTGGTGGATTGCTTTCATTAGGAACGACCGCCACGTCCTTTGCTGGCATGTCTATGACAAGAGAAGCTAAATTCTCCACTTCTTCTACCAATTTACTCTGTACCCCTCCCAGCTTTTTAACTTCAGAAGTAAGTTTGTCCAGCTTCCCAATCAGGGGCTTAATGATAGTCCTGATTTTAATGTCTATCATATCTTGGATCCTATTAAATAGGTCGTCATCAACTCTGCGTCTTGACTCTGCGTCGATGTCAAAATCGCCATTATTCGCTTCACAGCGTGGCGGGGGTGTGGCGGGCTTTTTCCTGCTTTGTTGTTTCCCTCCCCGTTTAGCTGTGTATTTCCTACAGGCTCTAACCGCCCGTGTAGCGGGCTGCGGGGGTGAAAAAACTTCATCCACTATGTCAGCCTGAGTATTGGAGTCGTTAGCGAAATTGTCTGAAAGATCGATTAAGTTTATCAGTCGGTCAGGGTCATCCGCCTCTATGCCGTTAGCTTGGGGTAAGTCTGTAAGATTTGTGGGGGGGTTATCAGGCAGGGTATCCGGTGTAGCTGAGCTTAGACCGCTTGGGGAGAGACTCTCAATAGGCAGGATAGGCGACTGGCTCAAGCCTAAGGATTGCCTTCTCTCGGTATTGATTTTACTGACTACTTGGACCAAGTAGGAGTCTAAGGTATTAAGTGACTCTGTGGGGGCAGATACCAATTTTTTCCCCATGGTTGCTGCAGTCTGTCGAAGGATATCCAGGGCTCAACTGACTGGCGAGAAAGAGGTCAGAAAACTTTCCGTACAGGTATTGGTGATAGTGGGGCGGACAGCGCGATGATCAGCCCGCGGCTGCAGGATATCAGAGTAAGCAAATAAGCGCAGTGATGCGCGCTAGATGAACAAAATGTGCACAGTACCTTGTCAGCGCCAGGGAATAGATAACAGGAGGGTGGCCTAGCCTGGCCTTTTCGTGCCGATGAGGGCCGTAGAGGGCCCGCCCTTTGCCCGGGCTTCGCCCCGGGCGTCCCGCTCGCATCCCGCGACGCGGGGGTTTCTCCTCTTTATCTGGCCGTTGGCGCTCTCTGGGCGCAAGCCGCGTCACTCAGTACGCGCCGCCGCGAGGCCTGCCGGGATTTGTGGTCTCCCGGAGCGGCGGCGCGGAGTCCGGTGCCTCTGGACTCTTGGCGGTGGCGGCGGTGTTTCCTGCAACTCTGTCAGCCCTCAACTGACTCTCGGCGGTGGCGGCAAAGGGTAAGTAGTTTCCCATGGTTCTCCTATGCACAGTCTTCGCTCATTTGAAAACTTTGTGGATAGCTTAGCTCATGTCAGCAATCAACGAGACAAACCTGTTCTGCAGACGAACTTTGCCCTGTGACCAACGATAATTGAAACCCACACCATCCAGACACTCAAGCTGCAGTAAGAGATCAAGTGCCTACTATGCACAGCCTTTGTCTTGTACTGAACCCTTTACAGAAAGCCAACATCATATGGGCAATCAACCACACATGGTAGGGAAAGTAAGAACTGTGAACAGTTTTTGCCCTGTGCATAACTGCTCTCTGGAGAGCCCACTCCTTCTACAATCAAAAGGCGGATTAGGTAGTAAAGTCCCTACTATGCACTTCCTTCACCCTCTACCAAACACTTTGCAGATAGCCATCCTCTTGTAGGCAATCAGGAAGCATATTGATGGGCAACTTTTCGGCTCATACAGTCTAAACTCCAGGGCACAACGTTTCATGCATTCCATACATTCAAGGCCACATAGGAGAGTGAGCTTCTGCTATGCTCCAGTTTCACCCTGTAGTAAAGCGTTCACAGATATGTGGCCTCTCATGTGTCAAGTCTGTACGCCATCAGTCATCTCAACAATGTCATTCAACATGCCATTTTGACGCAGCCACCCTGTTAGTACAAGCACAGCACTAAGGTAACAAAAATAACAGGATGGTAATGTGATGCCTGTACAGGTACGGGTGGGGATTAGACATAACAACAGCAATTAGACATACATTGCCCTCATTTTTAGCAGTCATCTGAAATAAAGGTTGAATGTGGATAACACTTGCAAACTTACGAAGCAGGTCAAACAGTTTGACTCCCCTGATCATCAAAGTATGGCATTGGCCTCAGGGGCGTAGGAGACAATGAAATTCTGGGGGGGGGGACAGGGACAACCTTTTGGACTTTCCAGTGACCTTTTACAAATCGGCCATTGTCTGAGAGCCGTACGCTCTTTTAAATAAATACAATAGTATAGTTTTGTAGTGTAACATTGTTAATGGCAGGCATGTAGTCACAGTTTGCAAATATGCTTTAATTGTTATTTACATTCATAAAGTAATTAGACCAAATGTGAAAAAACATGTTTTTGAATCTTACTTCAATATGCATCAAGCAAACAAAGGTAGGACGAAAAAAAGAAAAAATAAACTGAATGCTCTTTGCGACATTCCTATTCTCAAAATGCAATTGGACTAATATTGAAGTGTACTGGAGACAGGCTGCATGCACACAGAGCTGTAAGAGCAGATAAATGTCCACTTTCTAAAAGTGGCATATCTTAAATAGTAATGTGCAATCCATCCTTACCAGTTAAAAGGATTTATCATTGCCATTCCAAAGTTATGAAACATGCATCTCCTACTCCTTTCTAACCAGGAACTCCACCTTAAAAGAGTGTATTAAGGAATTCCCAATGTCAATCTATGAGAAGAATAAGCCTCACATTAGTGAAAAATAAATGTAGATGTTTTTCACTGCAAGGACAAGCAAAACATAAAAGTACATGTCCTACCTTTTAGCAACATAGCATCCTTCTCCATGGGCTACATAGGACCTACCTTAGGGGTGACTTATGTATAATAAAAGGAAGTTTAAGGCTTGGCAAGGGGATTTTAATACCAAGTCAACCTGACAGTAAAACTACACACACAGACTCTGCAGTGGCAGGCCTGAGACATGTTTAAAGGGCTACTTGTGTGGGTGACACAATCAGTACTGCAGACCCACTAGTAGCATTTAATTTACAGGCCCTGGGTATATGGTGTAACACTGTACAAGGTATTTACAAGTAAATATAAAAGGCCAATCGTGAATACACCAATGTTCACATTTTTAAGGGAGAAGCACATGCACTTTAGCACTGGTGAGCAGAGGTAAACTCCTCAGAGTCCTAAGGCCAACAACATTAATCACAAAAAAGGAGCTAAGCAGGCAAAAAAGTTTGGGGGAAGTCCATCCTAAGGCTGACAGGTCTAACAGTATGATGTAGGATTATGTGTGTCTGTTTGAGTATTGAAGTCAGTCGGATCCTTTTTGGAAGTCCCAGGTTTAGCAGGGCACTAGAAGGAGAGCGAAAATAGTTTCTCAAACACTGTAAGTTTATCGCCTGCATTCCTAAGGCTGGAGGTTGGAGAAACCCTCAATGCTTTGCAAAGTGTACAACGCAATACAAAAACATTTGCTGTCTACTCTGTGAGAAGCACTATTGCAGCTGGATGACATAAGTGTAGAGTGCACTCAAACCACATTATCTTACATAGGAATATAAGACACCCTACAAGATAAATTTGCAATAGGAATTATCCTTGTGTGGGATGTCACAAAAATGAGATTTACAGTGTTTGTGTGGAAAAGAGATGCTTACCAATGTAAAACAGCCTGCTGTGAGAGGCACAAATGAGATTCTCACAGACGATAGATATAGTTAGATATGCAGAATGAATTGTGTGGCAAACCTCAGATATGAGGTGTTAGCGATGAACACCAGAAACAATGTTTGTTTGTGAAGCTTACACATGAATACAGTGGGTGGAAGGTCACAAATGAGAAGTGAGTGGGATGCAATAAAGCACAAAAACGTTGTTATATGAGAGGCTCACAAAAACTATAAAAATGACCAAACTAGCAAATATGCCAAATGCTAGGATTTTTCTAGCCAACATATTGAGCATTTACCTCAAACAATAATTAAAGGTGTGGAGTCCTTGCTCAAGACTATGATGATTTATTTACAAGAGACATTTGGAGAGTTGTGTATTAACAGTGAAGTCATCTTTAGGGAACAGTAATTGCTACCAAGAAAAAAGGTCAGATGGACAGGGTAACTTGGATATGGATGGTGATGCTCCTGAAGATGAGCCAAACTCTGCTTCTGAGCATATCCAGGAGGAGTCTGGAGGCCCCTTACTGTAGAACTCTAGTCCCCCAGGGAATAGTTCTAGTGACACAGTGGGAGGCCCTAGAGGTATGACCCCCTTTATTCCTCCTGGGAGGGTACAAAAGGTTCACGGGAAGTCCAGGACCTCCTCGGTTAATTCAGCCTCCTCTGCCACTTCAATAGGGACTTCCATCTCTGGCAGGAAGTGGGAAACGTTTTAGAAAGGAAATACCACCTGCTCAAACTTTAGCAAGCCAAGCTCAGAATCAAGAAGGAGTTGGCCCTAGATAAGGACCCCCTAGAAGTGCAGAGGGCTAGGAAGAATTTAGTATTATAATCCCATGGTGGCAGGACAAGTGAACCTAGAGTTAGGGAAGATCCCTTTGACACTTGGACTGGAGCAGGATAGTCCCTTCTTACCAGGAGGGTGATGACATCCAGTGGGTTACTGCTTTGGAGAGGGCCTTTAAAGTTCAGAAGATTCCTCAGGGGCAGTGGACAGCTATCCTTTGGCTCTCCTTTGCAAACAAAGGTAGAGAAAATCTCTTGACTGTAAAGGGAGAAAATGCAGCTTTTCAAGACAAGTGGAGTGCCCCTTAGGTCACCTACTTAGTTAACTTAGGTACTCCAAAAAGTCCCCCTAGGGTACATCATGTGAATCACCTGAAAACGTTTATTGATTAGGCTTACATGAGGATGCTCATGGCCTCTGATGAGGGTCAGAAGGAAAAAATTGACCCTCTCCCTGATCTTTTCTCTCAGGACCTTGTTGATGGATCAGTTGAAGGAGTAGTCTTGACAGACAGGCTCACTAATCAACAGCAAGCTGATTACAGACATGTTCTCAATCAGTTTCCTCGTCTCTTTCTCTGACACCCAGTCAAACCACATGGTGTAGCCATGAAGTGGACACAGGTGACAGTCTGCCTCTGAAGAGCACCATTTACAGACAGCCTGACCATGTCAGAGATTGCATTTGAAAAGAATCCCGAAAGATGCTGGAGTTGGAGGGGCTCATTGAGTCTTCATATAGCCCTTAGGCTAGCCCTGAAGCCTTTGTACTAAAAGCTCATATCCAGGATGATAAGAGAGAGATTAGGTTTTGTGTTGACTATAGAGGTCTCAATGAAGTCACTAGGACTGATGCCTATCCAATTCCCAGGACAGATGAACTGATTGATACTTTGGATTCTGCCAAATGTGACCTGCTGGTTATTGGCAAATCAGACTTTATGAGGGTGCCAAATCAAAAATAACATTTTCAAACCCCAGTGGGCATTATCAATTATTTTATTTTTTTTTAAACAATTTTTATTTTATTTCATCAAGTAACATAACAATCAAGTGCAGTCTTAGCCAGTGACAGTTTCCGAATTGCGGTATCTCATCTTTGTATTTATAACATTGGGACAGTACAGCTACAGTAGAGCTTTTTCCAGATCCCCCCCCCTTTCTCCCCAATCGCCCCTCGAAGCCATGTCCAGGACATAAATCCTACACTTATGGACTGTTCTCAGGTGTGAGCTCTGTACGTGGGGGCTCACATAGGTTCCCTCTGGCTTCATTCCGCTTCGCCCATATCCGTGTCCACTTCTTGGGGCAACCTCTGTGTATGTAAACCGCCTTCTCGGCTACCATTACCATGTCCATGTCACCTTCCCACTGGGATTGTGAGGGCGTCACTCCGGATCCCCAATTCTTTGCTATATTCTGTTTTGCCAGGGTCATCCCCATTGTAGCCCACATTTTCTGTGTCACATTAAGATCTGTAGGTTGCCATATGTTTAGAATACAACATCGGGAATCTGCCCTAACTTCTGCCCCACTCACTTCTGAGATTTGTTCCAACACACCGTCCCAATATGATTGAATTTTGGGGCAAGCCCATAGCGTATGATACTATGCATCCATTTCTCCGCACCTTCTGAGACAGAGTGGGTCAGGCGCATGCCCTATTTTATGAATCAAGGTACGGGAGTAATACACTCGATGCAGGATTTTAAGTTGAACCAGCTTCAATCGGCAGGGGATCGCCGCTTCTCTAGCCAATGCAAGTGCCTCCATCCAGTCTGAATCATCTATATCCCCAAGTTCTATCTCCCATTTGCTGCGCAGTACCACAGTGGGGTCAGGAAGGTTGTTAACCAGTTTTCGGTATGTTAGTGAAACAGCTTTCTTACTCAGATGTTCGGTGAGGAGCCTGTCCTCTAGTGGTGAGGCATCGACCAATGTGGTGTCGGGGGTGATAGCGCCTTGAAGTGCGTGCCGGATCTGGGAGTAGCGGTACAACTCCGAGTCCGCCATACCATATTTGTCTTTGAGTGCAGCAAAGGAGAGGATTTCTCCCCTGACCCACAAGTCCCCAATGTTCGTAATACCTATGAGGTCCCAGTGTCTGAAGCCTTTCGTGTTCCCCAATGTGCCTAAACGCCTTGTTTCCCAGAGTGGTGTAGTCAATGTAAGTACCCCTTCCCACCCCAATGCTTTTTGAGCCGTGTGCCATATTTTGATAGTGTGTGCCGTGGGCCCAGTCAGTGCTTGACGTTTTCTGGTGTTGTATAGAGCCCTCATCAGCCGATCAGCCGGCACCATCTCCCTGTCTAGTCGGTAAGCCGGGTCGTTATGCGGTGCATGAAGCCACTGGTTGATAACCACTAGTTGGGCCGCCCAGTAATATAGCTTGACACTTGGTAGCGCTATACCGCCATCATACCAACTGCGAGTTAGCTTGGGGTGCGCTATCCGCGCCGGACGACCATCCCACAGCAGGTTCGACACTTCAGCATTGATGGACTGGAAATAAGAGAGCGAAACCGAGTGTTCTGGAGCGCATAGAGGAATCTAGGGAGCGCAGCATTTTAAAAAGGGCTGCTCTGCCCAGCAAAGTGAGCGGGAGAGACCGCCAGTGCACTACGTCAGATTTTAGCCTAGTCAGTGGTTTCAGTAGGTTTTCTGTCATAAAGGTGTTGGCCTGAGGTGTAACATAGATTCCCAAGTATGTGAACCCCCTGGTTGTTATTTGCACTGGACATTACGGAGGCAGGGGCGGGGCCGCTCCATGCAGCAGGTAGAGCAGAGATTTGGACCAGTTAATAATGTAGCCTGACTGTTTCCCGAAGCTTGTAAAGATATCCAGGAGGGCCTGCAGGGATTCTGTCGGGGATGTCATGTAAATCAGTACGTCGTCGGCATTTAGGGAAATTCGGTCTTCCCAGCCCATCTCCCAGGTTATCCCCTGAAATAGCAGTGTTGTGCGTGTCCAAACTGCCAGTGGCTCCAAGATCAGGGCAAAAAGGAGCGGCGAGAGCGGGCATCCCTGCCTCGTCCCTCTGCCAAGTGTGATCTCTCTTGAGATATGACCATTTGTGATCACATGTGCCAGTGGCGCCGTATGAAGAAGCCAGATCCAGCTGCAAAATCTGGGACCAAAACCCATCCGACTCAGAACAGCAAACATGAATGGCCACTCTACCTGATCAAAAGCCATTGTCCTTTCTAGGGAGAGGATTGCCGCGTCCTGCTGGAGAAGGTGGGTCCGCGCCAGCACGCTGTGCAGGCGCCGAAGATTGAGGGAGGTGTTACGGCCGGTCATGAAGCCGGATTGGTCTGGGTGGACCAGTGTCGCCAGATGCGGCTGCAGTCGTATCGCCAGTGCTTTGGCTAAGAGTTTCGCCTCCATATTAATCAGGGATATCGGGCGGTATGATGATGCGCGTTCCGGGGGCTTACCAGGTTTATGTATTTGAACTATTGTCGCTAATCTCTGATCTCGGGGCAAAGTTCCCTGCTGTAGGCTGTCATTATACATGTGGACCAGATGTGGGGTTACTTTGCTTGTCACCTTTTTGTAAAATTCCACCGGTAGCCCATTGGGCCCCATCGCTTTGCCTGTGTTTAGTGCCCCCAATGCTTTCCCAAGCTCCTCCGCCGACAGATCGGCTTCCAATGCTTCCCTATCCTCCTCCTGCAGTCTTGGTAGTGGTATGTCTGCCAGCCAGTGCCCGCATTCCTCCTCTGTTGCCTGTGCAAGTGGAGTGTAAACCTTTTCGTAATGTGTTGCTAGCTCCTCGACAATGAGCCGGGGTCAGTGGTTGGTGTACCATCTCCTAATGCAAGGTGCGCTACCCACCTACTCGCTCTTCTTTCTGTTCTAGCATGCCAGCATTTTCCCTGTTTTGTCCCCCAACTCATAAATTCTGTGCATTGTGCTCATGTGTCTTGCCTTGGCGTCAACCTCCACAGCAGCCCGAAACTCCTGTCCCGCTAGCGCCGCGGCATGTGCCGTAAGTTCAGTGGGGTCTAGTGCGTGCGCTTTCTCCGCCTGCAGCTCCGTGGCTTCAAGTGAGTCCATGACTTGCCGTCGTTCCCGTTTGTGGCGGGTGATAGCGGAGATTGCGTGCCCCCTAATTACCGATTTGTAAGCTTCCAAGAGCACACATGGGGAATCTACTGATCCCTCGTTCTCAGCAAAATAAAGGTCTGTGGCCGTCACCAGGGTCTTAGCTATTTTGGGGTTCTGGAGAAAGCCGGGGTATAGTGGATACACCCATTGCAGCCGCGGGCGGTGGGCAGTGTAGGTGAGCTGTATTGGAGAGTGGTCCGAGATTCCCCGGGCTAGGTGGTTAATCGCTGTAACATTCTCGAGGGGGACCACCAATGTGAGGATATAGTCAATATGGGAGAGGCTATTGTGTGCTGCTGAATAAAACGTGTACTGTCGGTCCGTGGGATGTTGGAGTCTCCACATGTCAGTCAAACCCATGGCTTCGGGAAAGTCCCTTACGAGTTGGCTAGGCCTTTTGCTGTCTCTGGGTGGGCATCGGTCAAGAGCTGTGTCGCAGGCTGCATTCAGATCCCCACCAAGGATAAATTCACCTTCCGGTAATTCTAGTATCAGTTTGCTCAGATCCTGCAGTGTTGTTTGGTGAAGTTTCGGGGGGATATACAAGGAGACCATATTATAGCTGCGCCCCTCCCATTGGCAAGTAAGTGCTGCGAACCTCCCATAATCGTCCCTCCATGTCTTGGTGATCACTAAGGGGGAGCTTCTCTGTACCCAGACGCCCACACCTCTGGATCCAGAAGAGAATTCCGCGTGTGCTGCCATTTTAAACCCCCAGCTGTTGAGCGCCTTGCATGCAGGTCCCATTAAGTGGGTCTCTTGGAGGAGAACTACAGTCGGCCCTTTCCGCTTGAGATATTGCAAGACTAAACCTCGCTTAATTCTATTGCCCAAACCATTAACGTTCCATGATATTACTGTCAATGGGGGGGTGACCATTTGTGATATTGGGGGATCATCCCCGGTGCGTCTGGTCCTCTGCATGGTATCTGCGGAATGCAATGTCAGGAGTTAAGCCGCAGTGGATGCACCTATGCCCTACGTGTGTGTCCTGAGTGACAGACCTGCGTGTTCCTGTCCCTAGGGTGGACTGCCTTACTATAACTTGAGAACAAATGCATACAACCATTGCATAACGAAAAACCCCGTCCCTCCTCCCTGCCTCCCTGCCCGGCGGATTCAAAACTATCCACCTCCCCAACTGAGCAGAGTGCTTACAGTCCCTTGTAACCTGCATTACGCTGGAGGGTGAGATCTCGCCATCCCCGGTAGGTCAATTTTCGGAATCAGTCTCATTATGGCGTAATATCCCCTACCTTTTACCGCTGTCCCATCGTGATCTGCAATGTCTGTTCCCACTGCCACGGATGATCATGATAGAGCGGGCCCCCCCACCCCCATAAGCGCCCTCCCAACATCCTTAGTCCGCCAATGTATATGCTTGGTCTGATCTTCAGTCGAAGCACCACCTTGCAGGTATGTTCCAGTCCCACCTCTGCAGTGTCTCCAGCGGCAGTCCGTGTCACATTAGCTACCTTCCTCCTGAACGTCACGGGCCGCTCCTCGGTTTTTGGGGCTCCTTGCCGGTCGCCAGCCTTCCAGCCAGGCTCTAGTTTCAACCGGGGTTTCAAAAAACCATGCCTTCCCCTCGGCCTCTACTCAGAGCCTTGGTGGGAATAACATGGAGTATTTGAGTTCTCTACTACGCAACTCCTTTTTGACTTCGATAAAGCTTCTCCGTTGTTGCGCCACTGCCGCTGTATAGTCCGGGTAGAAGGTGACCCCAGCGTTGTCGATCTTGATCGGAGGGGTAACCCACGCTGCTTGCAAGATGGCGTTTCGGTCTCGGAAGTTGAATATGCGTGCCAGAATGGGCCTTGGCGGGTTCCCCGGACGCGGTTTCCCTCCTGGCACTCGGTGGGCTCGTTCCACTGAGAAGTAGTTTGAGAGGCCTCGCGGTTTCAGCTGTTTTTGCATTATCAATTTATTGTGATGCCTTTTGGTTTGAAAAATGCACCTGACACATTTCGGAGGCTGGTGAATAAAGTCTTAACAGGACTGGAAATCTATAGTGCAGCATATCTAGATGATATATCTGTCTTTAGCTCCACCTGGGAGGATCACCTGGTCTACCTCAGAAATGTACTCGAGGCTACTCGAGGCCCTGCAGAAGGCAGGCCTCACTATGGAGATCAAAAAGTGCTGGATAGGGCAGAGTAAAGTTGTGTACTCAGGCCACCTTGTAGTTGGAGGCCAACTTCCAACATTGGAAAGCAAAATTTAGACCATCATGGACTTGGTTGCTCCCACTACTCAGACTCCGGTCAGAGCTTTCATGGGCCTGAGTGAGTACGACAGAAGGTTTGTTAAGGGCTATGGATCCATAGCAACACCCCTTAATGATCTCACCCCCAAAAGAATGCCTAAGAAAGTTCAGTGGACAGTTAGCTGTCAGAAGACATTTGCTGACCTGAAACAAACCATGTGCCCTGCTCCAGATCAGCAATGTCCGGTGCTAGAAATATGATACCATGTACTGGGGGGCTCTTTAGGGGACCCCCGTGTACTCCCGGTAACAGTTTCTTAGGGTCTGCCAGCAAGCTAGTGCTGCTGCCAACCACAGACATGATTCTGCCCTCCTGCCGCTGAGCTGAGCTTAAACAGGGGAAGGTAGAACAATAGGTTTACTGTCACAGGAATTGTGACCCCCTCCCAGACAGGATTTAGTGTATTGGGCTGGGTTGGGATTGCCTTCCAGGCATCCAGACTGTTATGAAGGGCATACTTGAGTCCCTCTTTGCATACTCAAGTTGGAGCCAGTTCAGGAACCCTTGTTTCCTGCTCTGGCAAGAAACTGGAGAAAGGCCAAAGGACAGGATCATCCCCTCTGTCCAGCCCCTCCTCTAGGAGGGACCGTGGTGAAGTTCTAATGCTTTCTATATGGTACCGAAGTTCTCCACTGTGGGAGGGTCCTCATACTCACCGTAGAACAAGAATCACTTCTGAAACCAAGACAACACTCTTCGACCATCTGGATACTTGAACTTTGTTGGGCTTTGACTGGAACCGAGACTGCATCAAGGAAGAGTCCTGCTCCTCCTGGTCTTGCGGTCAAGTCTTCTGGATTGTCTGTGTCTGTGCTTCATCCAGGTTCTCCAGAAGGCATGTAGGCATCAAGGACATCACTTCCATCTGCAGGCACCGAAACGAAGCTGACTGGTCTGCTGCTCCTGTCGTTCTGCGGGATTCCCAAGGCCCAGCAACACAGGTGGTGGTTCTGCAGCTCCCTCCAGACCTGACTTGCCTTCTTTGCAATTTTGATGACACTATCCCTCGTTGGAGCCGCTAGGACTGAGCCCCTCTGCTCCCCGTCTACTTGCCATTGCCAATGCTTGTTGGCTCGGTATTCCAGAAATCTTCAGGCTACAAGAAGCCCAAGCCTCCAGTACCTCATCCGTTGTAGATCAGCATCCTCATTGCATCCTCTGCAACCTGGGCCACCATCTTTGCTGAGCTGCCTGAGGTCCTGTGGGTCCTTTCAAGGGTCTTCCTTTGCTGCAGTGGGCTCCCCTGCTTGCTCAGGGCCTGCTCTGATTCTCCTGCTGTTGTTGAGTCCCTTGGACCTTGCTGGTCCCAACGTTTGCATCTTTTTCATTTCTACGCCAATTGCGGCTACCAAGGCTTGTTGCTGCTCCCGCCAGACACCAGACACCTGGACACTGACACCTGATGTGGGCCAGCTCGTGCACAGTCTTCTTCAGCATTGCCTGGTCCTCACAGCTGCTTCCATGCCTCCTGGTCACTTCCAAGTGGCATAGACTCTGTCCCCTCTGCTTGCAGGTTCTCCTCTTGAAGAGTCTACTCTTGGATTCCACCAAACTCATTCAAAGGCTTCTCCAGAGTAATTTTCAAAGTCTTCTATTGTCATCTACGGCAGGTTCCGATGTCACTTCACCCTATGCACCTGGCTTTCCTAGTGCAAGTAACCTGATTCCAGGCGGGGTGGGTCTGAAACTTCCAAACTTCCAAAAGGTTTCTTCTGAGTCCTCTGGGATGGGTTTTTCTTCTTTAAAACTGCAACTGTGACTTCTCCATTGACTTCCATTGGGCATGTGGCTGTGTTTCCACTCTGCACACAGCCTCCGGGGGGTCCTGGGTACTTACCTTGGGTGGTTCCTTGTGTCCCCAGCTCCTCTTAGTCTTCTGGTCCAAGTCCCATTCTCCTTTGCAGTTTATATTCCACTTTCTTAGTATATGGGTTGGTCTTCCCTTGGAGACCAGTGTATATTTGTGCTACTGACTTCATTATTTTGAAGTATTCTTGTATGTATTATTGATATCTCTGGGTAGGAGATATGCCAATTTGTTAGTGATTGTGTTGCATAATAAATAGACCTATTTTTATAAACACTGCGTGGTTCTTTTTCATCTAATCTTTACACTCCTTCAAGATAAGCCTGAAGGTTGCTCTACACAGCTACCACTTTGAGAGCTTTCTATGGTTATCAAAGACCACTAAATTCACCATAAGGGTTGTCTGGATAAGTGCAAGGTGCATCACTCCTGAGCGTACACTATATACTAAACCAGCCTCCTACAACCACCAACACTAATTCTCCATTGTACTTTTCCCACCAGGATACAAGTCCTAAAAAAAGAAGTGAGGCACTAACCAAGTTCGGCAGTATGTAAGTGACATCACAGCATGTGACATCACAACCCACAACCTCACAGGAAATGCTATCACAAAAAATGACATCAGATTTTAAGACCTCATATATGTTAAGGAGGTCTGTCATGAGTACATTTGAGCATATTACAATATTTAACAAATTAAATCTTGCGTCGGAGTTGTACCAAAAAAGTGTTGCAACCCCAGCGCAAGATCTAGGCCTCAGATTACACATTTATTTATTAAAACTCTGCCAGAAAGAAATTGACAACAAGGAGAAACTTATGGCGTTAAGGTGCCTGTTGCATAGATCTTTAAGTACCCAGTAAATCTGAGGGAATAATAATGGTAAAATAACTCTGGAGGTTAATGCACTTGCTGGAGAGACAGGTGTTTTGTCTAGTTCCAGTTTTGTCAAAGTAGCATGGAGGGTTAATGTGCCTCCCACAAAGAACATCATGTGACACACAGATAATGGATCTTTATTTTATATGGATCGGTAAGTAGGTTATTGCTTTTAACACAGAGATCCTTTCGGTACTTACAGTTCATAAATTGTAATCCTTCTATTATAGCACAGTGAACTATGAAGGAAAGGACATGTGACTCCTCAAATTGTAACCCTGTCTTATGTAACACATCCACTAAATTGATTTTAAAACATATGCTTTATTGCCAATGTGCATGTGTGATGTAAGGCGCTCTGACACCCTGGATTGGGTTGAGTGGTGCTATAAGAGAATTCAGACAAACTAGTGGTATCTAAATTGTTATTTACGTAAATATTAGGACAGACCAAAACATCTGACACCCAACAGAAGTGGGCTCAGACGGTGTCTGATACTACTGGTTTTCATGTTCCCTGGCGAGGTTCAACTGCTCAAAATATACATTTCACCAAACATTAGCCTTTGAGCGGCTAAATTACGCAGTCGGGTCGGGGATGAGGAGGTGCAGCATGCAGACAGCAAGTAACAAACTGTCTCTCCTCCTTTGTCCTAGAAGTACAGAGTGCAGGCAGTCATGACGGGGAGGACAAGGTGAGAAAATTCCTGGAGGTTTGCAGCACAACAAAAGGGAAGAGCCATCGGCACGTGAAAGGCTTTGACAAAAGAATTTCCCCTCTCCCGTCTGTCAGTCGCAGGGCCATTGGCACCTCAAAGCACCTATTGGCACCTCAAAGCACTAGTGCTTTGAGGTGCCAATGGCCCTGCGACTGACAGAAGGAGAGGACATTCTTGTGTCCCCTTGTCCCCCCCCACCCATGTCCCCCGTGTCCCCCCACTACAAAATCTGGGGGGATATATCCCCCGCGCCCCCCACACTTCCTACGCCCATGATTGGCCTGCAGTCTTTTGGCAACTCTTGTTTTGTTTTATCATGGTTTTTGCAAAACTCAATTTTTCAGAAAGTTGCCAGTCCCTCATCAATCTAAAACCAATATTGGCTAAAGGTAAATATGTTGTTTTGTCCTCAAAAAGCACACATTGCTATTGTATTCCCTGGCACAGAAGGGAAATAATGTGTGTGTGGTAGTACTCCTAGTAAAAAGACAGCATACTTAAACTCACAGTGAAGTCAGTCAATGGCTGAACTGGGCTGACTCACTGCCCCTTAATGCATGATGGAGTGGGTCGAACAAAAATGTGAATGACGCAACTACAGACTAATGGATGAAGTCTGGCTGAAAACCCCTACTCATAACTATGTCATACACATGGTTTTAAGAACAACAAAAGTTATTGGCTAACACAGACTTAAAAAAGCCAATCAGGAAAGAAAGAAAGAAAGAAAGAAAGAACGAAAGAAAGAAAGAAAGAAAAAAAGAAAGAAAGAAAGAAAGAAAGAAAGAAAGAAAGAATGAATGAAAAAAGTTAGTTAGTGGTGCAAAGATAAAGCACTATTATGAACATATATTAAGAGTTCGTTTGAGCTGCTGGTATTAAATTACAAAATAGCAATCAGATAAACAAAGGATACTGCAAAAGGAATTTGCAGCAAGCTTTGCAGGAGACAGTAAACTGATAATGCTGGAATGTGCCCTGTGCTCACATCTGTTAGAAAGCATTCTGCTATCACACCAGGCTCTATAAAAAAAGGCAACACTAAAGTCATGAAAAAATACAATCAAAACCAATGGCACTGAAGGGAAATAGCTTGTGTGCAGATGTGCTCCTTGTAGAAGGGCTAAAAGCAGGCACTAAAAGTGAAATTAGCCAGTGGTTAAAGTAGGCTGACCCATTGCCCCATGAAAAATGAGGAAGCAAAATGTGAATGGCACAACAGCAGACCAATGGATGAAGAGAGGTGGCTGAAATCCCATTTAAGTAATTATATTAAACATATACTTTTAGTTTAATCAAAAGGTCTTAGTTGATGCCAGATCTAAAAGTTTAGCACTTCAAACTCTTCTTTGGCCAGCCATTCTTCACTTAAACTGCCTTAACCAAAATAGGCAAGAGACAACTTTTCCATGTCTCAGATGGTGTTTTTGAATGTTGTAGCTCGACTGCAAAATGCTGCGAACATTGACAAGCCACCTTGTCTGCATGCACATCTGCAGCGGCATGTCCACTCACCTAGTGGCCAATGTTGTCAGCTGAATCTGATGTTGGTGCACTTTTGAGCACCCACACAAGACGCAGCAGAGTGGATTGAGGATGAACATCAGCTAGATTATATACATTGATTGAGTTTAATCTCTTAGGACACCAAGGACACAGGGAGACTAATCTACTAGAAAATATGGAATTTTGCAAAAAATGTGGTATCCAACAAGTTATGCTTTATACAAAAAAAACGTGCAGGGTCCAAAAGCCCTTGTTTTTACGACTGCTGCCTGCTCTGCCCCATGCTGGAGCTGAGAACATCAAGGCTGCCTGGTGTTGATCCTGATTCATGCCTCTTTATTCACCACTTTACATTTTCTGCATATTTATCGCACTTCTGCAAGTTAATTTTCACTCCAGCTTTTTCCTTTCGCTGTTGGTTTCCTCTCTTTCTTTCTTTCTTTGTTCTCTTGCTTTGGGTCAAAGTTTGATGATGGAAAATATATCACGTTCCTCAAAAAGGAATGGTGGTACCAACACAAGTCCCTGTAGCCCCTGTGTCACAGAGGGGCAGTCAAGCCTTCAAGGGGCTACCATTCAGCCAAAGCCTATGCAAATGTGTGAAATATTGGAGACCCTGGGGCCCCTCATCACATTCTGCAGGAAGACCCCATCATTTTGCATTACGTCGCTGCCCGTAGCACCTCCACCACAAATGCAGCACTGTTTGGAAGGTTTGGTGGGGCTGAGTAGTTAATCAAACGCCCTCTAGCCCTACTAATCTGACAAAGACAGGAGCGTGTCAGGGTATCCCCGAATTCATGTGTCTTGCTCAATCTCGCTCAAGTTGCGTGGTGTTAAGAAGGGACGTAGCTACCATTGGTGCAACAGGTCCAGTGGCACCATGGCACAGTGCCCTGAAAGGCCCAATAAACCATGATAACGACTGTAGGTATCTACCCCTACAGTTAAAGGGTTCATTATCCCTGCTTACAACATTTTAAGCTAGCTCCGAAGGTAGAGGCTGAAGTCACAGCTGTAAGGGGCACTCCTCTGAGGCCCATGAGAGCTATCATCTTCTGCAGGTACTTGCCCTTGAGCTGGAGGACAGGGATCCGACAGGATTAACTCAGCAGGCCTGCCAGGAGCGCCGCGAATCATGCAATGCCGATTCCACTAAGACCCTATAATGCAGCTAAAAATGCGCGGATCGCTCTCCGTGATTAAACATGAAAAAGCGCCTCTAAATTAGCCCGATTCTATCTCAAAAGAACGCTGCGCCCGAGGAGCGATTGCCTGATTGTTGGTAAAGGAGATTATGTTTATCCGATTAAACTGTGCATTTTCTTGGTGATTAATTAAAAATCCGAGGAAATTGCGGAGGAAAATGGAAGTGTTTGAGCACAACAATTGCCTCATTTCCATACAATTAAGTAAGAGGCAGGCTAATAAAATTCCCATTTAGGATACTCAATAATTTTGAAGAGAAGAACGAGAAAAAATAATCTTTCTGTCTGAGTTTCTAAAGGTGCAGTTAATACAGTTGACAAGGATTACCAAGCACATCACGTTTCCCTGGCAACACTTGGAGCCAGATGTATAGAGCATTTTTTTAAGATCTTCAACCTTCTGATTCACAGTTTGGGAATGAAAAAAAGTTTTTTTTAAAGTATGAATCCCATTTTAGGAATCAGTAAACTTTTACTGATTCCTGAAAAGGTATTTCGACCCCATACCATATTTGGAAGAAGGTTGTTGCAGGCCTCTCAATACCGTTAGGCAGAGCTTTAAGTGCAGCACCGGCAGTTCTAACAAGCACTTACAATGCAATGGTTTCGCCTTTGGAAAAGTTAGAGCTATTGGCATTGTAAATGACAAAATTTGTATTTATGTGTTGGTTTTGAAAACAGATAAATAAATTGCATTGCCATTTACATTGCCATGTTTGGGCTTGTTAGGGGTATAGTCGAGATTTATTTGAAGCAAATTGCTACCTGCACTGAGCCTGCTTCTAAACTCCCCCAATATTTTCTTATAATAGGAGAAAGACATAAGACTATTAACTTTCCTTTTGGTTGGTGGCTGTAGGTGGTTATTGGACAGTATCTACAGTGGATACTGACATGTGCAATTACTTTTTCGGGTTTTAAGACTATTTCATCCATTTGTAGAACAGTAACTCATTTTGTAAACTTCTCTCCCAAAAGTGAAAATATGGAGCAGTCGAGGCTTACTCCAGGAGGTGGCAAAGAGTATGGAACTCAATTACAGTATGGCAGAGTATTCACAAGAAATATGCTCAATCCGGATGAGATATAGCTTTTAAGATGACCTCATTTACAGGAGGATGAGTTGTGGAATGAATCCACAAAAATGCGTTCTGACTCGTTCCCCTGCTCCCAAACTAACGTCTTCTGATGTCTCCATGTGTGCCAAGTGACCTGAAACGAAAAAAGGAAAAACGGACCATGCTATTGTGCTTCAACCCCAGCAAAATGGAGGGCTCGTCCATCACTGCTGGGGGGAACTAACATTATTATTGCTAGCAGCCAAAACAGAAAATAATGGGGAAGAAGAGGAACAGGATGGACAACAGGCCATGTTTTAAAATTCCCTGCAAAAAGGATATTTTCAGTGTTTGGGGCACAACAGCTGCGAGAGCCACGCCTTCTTGGGAGACAGTCTCAGCTAATACCAGAGCAGAGGAGAGTTGTCCTATACCGGGCATCCAGTAGGTTTTTAGACTGTAAAATATCAGGCATTGCTTGTATCCAATGCAGCAGTAAATACTTGCATACAGATCTCGGCAGCAGGCACATTAACCCAGTCAGTTGTCCGATTAGGCGTAATAAAGAAAGCTTGGCCGATTAAACAGAATGGCTCAACAATCAATCAACCAATTTCAGTAAGTGGGACAGGAGTAAAAGGCAAGAGGTGTTTGCTCTCTCGCGGAGCAGACTGTACTGAAGTGTCCGAGTCACGACCTGCACCCGCCTGTGCATGCAAGAATGGCTGCATGTATACTGTATGAACACGCATGCGTGTATTAATGCATGCATGCTATTGTGTGTGGGGTACTTGTCCGCATGGATGTCTGAGTGTGTGTGCAACAGAAGGCGTTTTATTTGCAGATTCGTTTATATATGTTTATTGCATGCACGCAAGAGTGTATGTACGTGCATGTATGTGAATATGTCGGTGCGCATGTATGTGTATTGGAAAGCATGTATGCATGCATGTAGATGTATCTGTTCTTACATGCGTTTAGCTGTGTTTGTAAACACATTTACCACATGCATGTAAGCAGGAATGTGTGCAAGTGTGATAGATTACAGGCATGTTATTGCTGAATACGTATGCATCTCACCACCAGCCACCCCATTTCCCTTCCATGATTCACCCGAGAATAGTCTGTGAACACGCAGCATTGCACCGGGTATAAGTTTAGCCTTCGAACATGCATCATGTATTTGGTGATATGCCCAAAACGTCCGTGCTCGTGAAACCTCCTGCCATGGCTCTGCGCCCAGTTACAAATTCTTTTTGACCAGTTTCGAATGGAGTCTGCTGGAATCGGGTAAGGACATATGTAATTTTGATGAAATGTCCGGTGGAAAAATTCCAGTCGATTCCGCTGGTTACGTGTGGCTGGTTCTTTCTGCACAGGGAGGTCTTTTCTCCGTCGTTGGTGTTTTTATTTCATTGGAGAGTTTTGCTTGATGTTTGTTCCCACCTGCTGCGCGCAACACAACGTCCAAAAGCACACTGGTCCAAGGAAGATTCAGCGGAAAACACTTGTAAATGGCCGTTTCAACAATGCTTGAAGATTATATCCACTGACATGACTGCGGCTTGTATATGTGCTTTATGATGAATTGCGATATATTTTTTTAAATGTGCTTTTATCCTCTTACACTGGGCCGAATAAAGATCTTTGATGAAGATGACTGCAAAACACATTAGAATGATTGTTTTTTGCGGTTGTTATATTTGTAATTCTATCATTCCAAAACGCAATTGTTAAAACTGAAACTGCAATAATAAAATAATTGTCGCAACTAAAACTACACGAATATAATAAGATTAGTAATAATAATGATAATATCAAAAGTGAACAACGGCTGGCGTGCTTTCGTCTTTACAGTTAATTTTGCAGGGTGCGCGCCTTAATTATTATTTTTTGAAAAATATTGTCTTAAGTTGTTCAAACTAGGTCGAACAATTGCCCTGAATTTCTAGGGACAGTTGTTTAATTTTTGCATCAAAAAGGCCTTTTGACTCCCAAACTTGTGAAAAAAAATAATAAAAAAAAGGTCTTCCCGTGAATTTTACCAGGGAAGTAGAATGCACCCTGCCTGCTGCTCCACTCAGACTGGGCATGGAAGTGCGGGCGCTGCTCTGGAGACCACGCGCAGCTTGGGTCACATAAACACCAATAAAACATGGCGGCTGAATGGTTTCACTTCGGTGTGTCCGGCAGCAGTGCTCCCCGGACGGTCATCATCCCTTTTGAATGACGGGCTGCCTTGGATGTGAAGGAATCCGCATTGGTGACCGGATTCACAGCCCACAGAAGCCCGTGCTATTAGCACTAGGCACAGCGGCTGTGCGCACAGCTCTGCGCTCTTGTGTGATTATCGGTGGGGTACCTGCGTGTCCCCCCCAAACACACCCCTGCCATGATGCGTTGCACCAGGGGACGGAGCAGGACCAGACTGTTTCCAATTAACAGGCCGGCCCAGCAGCAGGTTGACCTCTTTTATTCCGGGTCAGCGCGGTGGCATCCACCGGGATCTCTGAGCTTTTGCTCAAACTGTGAAGTTTAGAAGATGAAACGCGCAAAGCCCTGCCTGAGATATAATGACCGCGGCGTTTTGTCTGTGGCTCAAGGAAGTGGCCGTGCCGCTTCGTATGTGCGAAGAAGTCACCGTGGTGTAGTGTATGTTCAAAGGCATATGAATCCCGCTTTTTCAAATGCATGTGTACCCCCTGCACCCGTGACTCGCTTTTCTTCTTAATATTATCATTCACAAGCGCACCAGGAACAATATAGACACAACAGTGTTGGTGTAGAAAGCAAAGCTCCCAGCGCCCTCTACCCACCCTGGTGCCAGAGGTCGGGGCAAATGACAAAATAAAAGGCGGCCAAAAAAAAAATAGGAACCGCCCACCGCTGCAATGACGTTGTCAAAGGGGCAGGATGAGAAAAAATCGCCGGGAACGCCCACCAATCGCCTCGCTGAAAGACGGACGCCTCTCTCTTCCAATGGCTAGCCTCCATTTATGGAGCTAGCCAATGGAACAGAGAGGCGGGAATAAGACACATACTGGTAAACAAAAGGTTTTCGCCTGCGCCGAAAAGCTGCGCGGCGCAGCTTTCGACGAGGCGAAACCTAAAAAGCAGGTGCTGAGACGGGTCTCTATCCGGCTCTTCATTTTTGCCCTCACCCATCAGGGTGAAAAAAACTTAACTCTGCAACAGTACCAACCTTCACTGCATTTGATTCAACTGCAGAGAGACTCGTTATAGTTCTTGCACAGTCTCATCATTTCATAACTGAAGCATTTTCGATTTGCTACACTATGAAGCCATGGTTGTTGCTTATTTACCTTATGCAAATAACAACCAACAACCATTGACAAAGTCAATAGTTCTGGCTTGTTGTAGGTGGTATACAGCGGTTAGCACGCATTTTTTACAACGCGGTACTGTTACCACGCTACTTTTACCACGCAAGTCGTTACCACGACTTGAGCTGGGGGGCGCTCCAGGATAGTAAATAGTTTAATTTACTATCCAACTCCTTCCCTAGAGTCCACGGGGACTGGAGTTGGAATAGTAAATAAAAAAATTTGGTAACGACTTGCGTGGTAAAAGTAGCGTTGTAGCGGTACGCGTTGTAAAAGTACGCGTGGTACCGTCATACATCCGTTGTAGGTATAATTTTACCTGTTCTCGGGGACTGCCACTTCCCCGGGCCAGGTCTATTAAATGTAATGGAAGAGGGCTGAGCGGACTTCCTCCTCAGGCTGTCTATGGCCCCGTAGACCACCACCACCCTGAGGCATGGCTAACAATAAAATACCAGTGGAGGGGGGCAGTGCGAACCCCCGTCCATCGCCCTTTATGGCCCTGGGTACCACCAACTACATGGGGCCAGGCTGATTTAGTCAAAGGTGCAAAGTAGGCTGCTTGGCCAGGGGCGATCTTTGGCCCCGGGGACCATCACCTGTTCTGGGCAGGCCCTGCAATAACAAAGGAGGGGGGCTTCATGGCCCCCTCAGGGAGCCATTAGTGACCCTGGGGACCACCACCCCCCCGTGCCAACTCCCTATGTCCCAAGGTGCCCACCCTTGGGGCATAATAGTCTACAGTCGCTTGGTGGGACCTTTGACAGCTCCTGCTTAGCAAGAGCAAACAGTAAGTTCCGTCCCAGCAGGCAGGAAGATAGCTCCCACCAGCTTGGAGCAGACTTTTCATCTGTTTTCCTTCCAGCTGCCAAACGGGCAGGAAAAGGGATGAAAAGTTGATCCCACATGCAGGGAGCAGCACTTTCGCCTGGTCCCTGTATGCAGGAGCAATGCTGGATCCTGCTGGAGGCAGTGAGCCATCAGGGACAGAGGGGACATTGGGGCTTCGACTGCGGTCCCCAACAGTTCACACTGGGTGGCCTGGGTGGGCTCCTGGCTCCCCAACATCAAGTGGCCAGGTCCCAGGGGATGGAGTCCCCAGGGACAACATTGACAAGAGGTGGGGGGTCACGTGTGCTCATCTCTATAAAATACAAATTATCCAAACTTCCTGGGATTGGAAAAGGCAAAGCAAGTGTGTTTTCTCAGCAATTCCACATAAAAAACCACCTGAAATCCTATGTGGGGGTGAATGTATCATTGATCCATTGGAGCGCAATCTGTTGTGACTGTGACGAGTGGGTTCTTTCTCATCCCCTCCTGGTGAGAGCAGAGTCCAAGATTCTCCCTTTAAGCTACTAAGAACATACAAATGTGCAAAATCACCTGGAAGCTCACTTGTTTGGCCCCACCCTGTCCGCCTTAGAAGTATGCATAGGTTTTTCTGCCATTTGCCAGGATGATGGGCAGCTCACCAAAAGATCCCCCAGCATGCTTCCCACCGATTTCGGTGCTGCGTTCTTGATGCTGAGGAATATGAGGCCATTTCCACCAAAAAAGAAGCACTTTATATAGTTAAAAGAAGCACCTTTGTTTGTTGGAGATGTATCTATTTGCAGTCTTTCCGCCTTCTCTATAGGAGGATTCATGTTATCCCAGATTTCTGGAAGAATTCGCATGAAGAGCAATACAATTGCTGACATTAAATGCACAGAAGGTCACTAGAGACATTTGATCCTGGTCTGTTAGAATCGGGGGTCTCCAGTTGGCACCGGTAGGTACTTGTGACAAATAGGGACCCTCTCCTCTAGTCAGGATAAGGTGATTACACTCTTAAAATAACCCCTGCTCACCTCCTTGATAGCTTGGCACGAGCAGCAAGGCTTTATCTCAGAGGCGTTGTAAGTTAAGCATTGTGACCACATACAATAACCCAGTGACAACACTACAAATAGACAACACACAAGGTTTTATATAAAAAACAGGTATCTTTTATATAGAGTTACCACAAGACCAATAAACGACAAAAAGAATCCCCAGTACTATTAGAATTCAAGAATTCTGGTTGAAAATGCTTAAATCAAGGTTCTATGCGAGTCGGTAGCCTGGTCCGTCTACAGCGTTGTTGAAATAACCCAGAGTCTAAATGTCGACAGACTCAGTCACAGTACCTTTTACTTGAGGCGGCCAGCACGGATGTGCAAGTCGGTTCCGGTGTTCGTCGCGGTGCAGAAAAGAAGCATTGCAGGATGCGTGTCCCTCGATGCGGTGCAGGCAGCGGCCTGTTGACAGAGTTTGGCAGGTTTGCTTTGCAGGGCGAGATGGCACTTCGATGCGGTGCTTGCAGCTTGTGGTGCGGCGACAGAGCCGGAGTTCGGGAGCTGGCGTTGATCAGTCCGGACAGCGGTGCGAGTCGGGCGGTGCGTCGCAAAGCGTGCGAGGCAGTGCTCAACTCCGGTGTGGTCACAGGACTCGGAGTCAGCAGCAGGGACCGCTTCGGTCAGACCAGTACGAGTCGGTGTAGCGAGGCGTTGCACGTCACGGTGTCCACTAGTCGCTGTGCAGGCTACGGCTCTTTGACGGCATCAGGACGGAGTCGGTGAGTGCAGAACTTGCATTTTTCCAGGCGGACGTTGCCTGATGCGGTGCCTACACCACACCAGGCCGGTCGTGAGAGTCGGTCACAGCTCCCTGCCTCTGTAGCCACTGAAACAGTGTTTCCAGCAGCAATTCACAAAGGCTGGTGAAGTCCACTGGTCCTGGGACTTCGGTCAGGGGGCAAGCTCTCTTCCACGCTCATGGAGATCTTTTGCACAAGTTAAAAGTAAAGTCCACAAAGTTATTTCTTCTCTCTTTGGCAGTCAGGCAACCACTGCAGGCCAATCCTCCAAGCAGCACTTCAGCTTGGGAATAGTCTCTCCTCAGTTTCTTCAGGTGCCTTCTCCTCAGCAGAGGTTTTGTCTTGTAAGTCCAGAAGTGATCTAATTTCTTGAGATCAGGGTCCCAATACTTATACCCCAAAATCCTTTGTTCTCTGAGGGGAGAGAGGTCGTACCTAGTCCAAACCAGTTCTGAAGCACTCTGTTTACCAGAATTCTCCTTTCCTTTCACAGCGCAAGGCAGGCACATCAGACGCCCCACAGGAGGTGGAGCCAGCATTGTGGAAGGCAAGTACAGTCCAGGAGCACTTTGTTGACAGTCTTCCTTCTCTTCTTTCAGTGTGCAGGGCAGAGACATCAGACACACCACAGGGGGTGGAGCCAGTATTGTTGAGGGAAGGCCCAGCCCTATTCAGGTCCCAGGTGCAACTCCGCCCCCCATCTGGGTGCAGATCTCCCTATTCACCACCGGGCTGCCCCAGCCTGTCTCTTGGAATCCCCCAGCCCTGTCACTAACAAAACCAGACGAAGGAATACACAACCTTGCAGAGGCAGGCTTAAATGTTTAGGCAAGCAAATACCTACTTTGTAAAAGTGGTATTTGCAAACTTAGGCATAGTTGCATCAAGGTCAAATACGCTCGCAAAGGGGCAGATTCTCAGAATCTGCCCCTTTGCGACCGGTATTTTTGCATTTGGGAAGCATCATCCCAAATGCAAAAATCGCAAATTAAGAAATCGCAAAATTGCGATTACTTGCATTTAAGGAATCTCAAATTGAGATTCCTTAAATGCAATGCATTAAAGTTTAAAAAATAGCGATTCTGCTAATAGGGCTCACAAATTACCATGAAGTTGAACTTCATGGTAATTGGCAAAAACTTTGAAAAATGCACTAAAGTGCATTTTTCAAAGTTTCATGTTGCGCACACACATGCCCTAAGGGCATGTGTGTGCGCAACATATGTGCACAGATCAATTTCAGGGGTGCAACAGGGTTTCCTTTGGACACGCCTGCACCCTTGAAATCGCATTCTCAATTTGCGATTCGCGAAATTGAGAATGTCTTCCCATTCATTCCTATGGGCCTCTAGGCCCATAGGAATAAATGGGGAGGTATTCCTTAATTGCGACTCGCAATTTGCGAGTCGCAATTAAGGAATTTTAAGAAATCGCTATTTTTTTAGTGATTTCTTCATGCATTGCATTTTGCTATTCCTTAATAGCGAATCGTTATTTTTCGCTATTAAGGAATAGCAAAATGGGTACTTGATGCGTCTGGGGGATCGAATGTTAAAACCCACTGAACTAAAAGATGTATTTTATCATTCTGAGTCCAGGCATACTAAACTCGAATTTCTACCATGTTCTCTGAGTCAGTTAGGATTATAAAATGTAATAATTCTAACAGCCCATTCTGGCCTATGGAGAACAGGTAGCCTTGCAATAGTGAAAAACGAAAATGGCTGTAATTCACTATTAGGACATGCCACACACATCAGGGCTTGTCCTACCTTATACTTACAATGCACCCTGCCCTTGGGCCTACCATTGGGGTGTCTGATATGAAGAAAAGGGAAGGTTCAGGGACTGGCAAGGGGGTGCACTTGCTCTGTCAGCATGACAGTACCAGACTGCACGCAGGCTCTGCAATGGCAGACCTTAGACACATTTTACCTGGCCGCTTCTGGGGGTGGCGTAACCAGTGCTACAAGCCCACTAGCAGCATTTGGATTTACACACCCTGGGCAAACTCAGTGCACTGTACTAGGGTCTGACAAGTAAACCAAATAGTCAATCATGGAGTCACCAAATAATACATTCATTTGCAGTAGGGAGATCATATGCAGTTTAGCACTGATCAGCAGTGGTAAAGTGCCCAGAGTCATAAAATAGCCAACAACAGGTCAGAAAAAATATAGGAGGTAGGCAAAAAGCTCAGGGATGACCCAGCAAAAAGGGCCAAGTCCAACATGGTCCATTACTCAGATGTAGTTTGGAATATGCACTAGACATTTCCCCAAGAAGCTAGTACTTATTAATTAACCAGTTGGTAGAGATTTTGTGGAAAACTGTGAACTCTTGTTGGATAAAGGGGCAGGTGAGGTTCTGGTCTGGTCCAGTCACTCCCACAGCTGCAGATACACCCACACAGACACTCAGCTACCCACTCACATGCCCATTTAGCCACTCTCATATCTACTCACAGATACATAGCCACTTATGCACCAACTCACATACTCATACAGCTACTCATGCACCCACATAACCACTCACATACCAACTCAATCTTATACTGCCACTCACAATCCACAAAACCACTGACCCACACACTCACATACCGATACAGCCACTCACACACCCACTTACTGATCCATACAGCCACTCAACTTAAGACGAGCCACGGGGCGCGTTTGCACACTTGTCACATCAGGTCCTGCCCCCTCCCTTCACCACTGTGCAAACGAACCCTATGGTGCGTTGTAAGTTGGGGGATTAACTCCCCTTGAATCCTGAGGGTCCCTGGGGTCCAACTAGTCCACCAGGCACCTCCAGTAAGTGCCACAGAGTTGCGTTGCAGAGAGGTGTTAAAAGGGGCGTAGCCTTGGACCTCTCATTCTTCAATACATCTTGGCATTTATATAAAAAACATATTTAAGCTTTACAGAAATACACAGTCACTGGAAGATGTCATCAGTGATGTCATTTGAGATGTCATCAGTTATGTCATCAGTGATGTCACTGACCATGTCATGAATGATGTAATATGTGACGTCATCAGAGGTACATTGCTGGTGCATGAGTTATAGTTAGCTGAACTAACTATAATGGGGCAATTTCTATGGTTTTGTACGAGAGAAATGTCTAACTAACTATAACGTCCCTGAAACCTATGGTTTTTTCAGTAACTATTTATATATATATATATATATATATATATATATATATATATATATATATATATATATATATATAGATAGATATATATATATATATATATTCACTGAAAAAACCATAGGTTTCACACCAGTTATAGTTAGGTGGAAATTTTACTCGCATAAAACCATTGAAATTCCCACGTTATAGTTAGTTAGACTCACTATAACTTGCGCGTGCAATGCACTGCTGATGACGTCACATATTACATCACTCATGACATGGTCAGTGACATCACTCATGACATCACTGATGACATCTCAAATGACATCACTGATGACAACATCCTTGTGACAAAGTGGCAGACCTCCTATCAGCATAAAATGACCTTTGACACACACATTCAAAAATAGAAACTAACATTTTCTTAAAAAAGGAGAAACCAATACCAATTACAACTTATTAGGTAATTCCAACATCTACATACACATCCACTCATTCACCAACAGTTCTATATAGTCACTCATGCATGTACTTACTCATCATATGTACTCATACACCTATACATCCTGTTACACACTAATACTCATCCATATAGTTACTCACACACAAATTCACACATGCAAATAAACTATCAAAAAAACATTTACTTGATTATACTGCTATATACACTCCACTACACATACTTCTACAGAAACGGAAACATATTTACTCTCTTAAACAATCAATTATAAAAACACATACTCACTAACCCACCCATACACACAATCATCCACCCATACAGTCTTGCACACATGCTGTCTTCAAAATACATACAAATAGTGAGTCACTCATTCATGCATCTGTGCTCTAAGTAATATCCCCCACCGAACCATACAGACACTGATACTGATACTCAAAAAAACAACTAATAACCCATGTACACACTCATGTAGCTACTCACCAACCCATGCAGCCACTTATACACAAAGTGAGACACAGATACAGATATTTAAATATTTAAACATTACTCGCTAATATATGTATTCACTAAGATACATTTAATAAGTCAGTTAACCAATCAATTTTACACAAAAAAACATCCATTTAGACATTTATTTACCCATTTATTCTTCCATCAACCTTTAGATATACATATATAAAAAATATTTATTTTTCAGAAAGATACACATTCACTGGATGATGTCATCAGTGATGTCATTTGAGATGTCATCAGTGATGTCATGAGTGATGTCACTGACCATGTCATGGGTGATGTAATATGTGACGTCATCAGCAGTGCATTGCACGCGCAAGTTATAGTGAGTCCAACTAACTATAACGTGGGAATTTCAATGGTTTTATGCGAGTAAAATTTCCACCTAACTATAACTGGTGTGAAACCTATGGGTTTTTCAGTGAATTTAATAGGTTTTTTAAATGCTAATTCCTAACTATAACTGGTGTGAAACCTATGGCTTTTTCAGTGAATATATATATATATATATATATATATATATATATATATATATATATATATATATATATATATATATATATATATATATATATATATATATATATATATATTTATATATATATATATATATATATATATATATATAAAAATTCTATTGCAAAATGAAACCCCTCATTTTGTTCCTTTTCAAATTAAATGTATTAAGTGTTACCACTTTATTCCAATCAAGATGACTTCAGGTGTGCCATACTTTTGTCATAAGTAAGACTGTTAGCGTTCTAGTTGTTCTTTAGAACACTCTGGGACATTCTGTCATTGGGCTATAGTTGGGCTACATCTGGCTGATATTTGGGCTACATTTGATTTTTTTTGTCTGTGGTGGCCATTTGTGGGCTACATTGGGCTACATTGGGCTACATTGGGCTACATTAGGCTACATTTGGGATCTAACATATATATAGCCCAATGTAGCCCAATATATATTTTTTCAAAGTTAATTTTCGTAAAAACCACTGGAGCATATATCTTGAGACATAGCAAAGGCACATCGGAGTACCAGTCCCTACAATTTTGCCAAGTTTGGTGGAAATCCATTCAGCCGTTCGGGCTAAAAGTGAGTCCAACCGCCCTATGGAAATTAACATGGGGAAAACACGTTTTGGGACCCCCCTTTTATCTCGACCCCCGCTTGACGGATCCCCCAAAACTTTCAGGGAAGGAGCTGAGCGCAGCGAGGCAAAGTTAAGGAAAATTTCAGGCAGATCCCTCATTTGGCGCCAAGTTATTCCCAATAGAATGTTGCGGATTTCCTATGGAAAACGATCCTAACTATAACTACCTACTGGCGACCGCCAGTAGGTAATATATATATATATATATATATACATGAAATTAGAGCTCCTCCTCAGCACGCTCTGCGCTCGCAGACACCGCCTCCACGCCAGCAGTAATGAGGAACGGACCAACAGAGTCAGCAAAGATGTTTTTATTCCAAAACAGAACCAGCGACGCGTTTCGAGCTGAAGAGCCCTTGTTCACGCTGCAACATGTTTAGACGTAATAATGCTTTTTTATATGCTTTTAGTGATAACATCACCGCCCCCTAGTGGTGATCACCAGTAAATAACAAATAGTGAAGATATACTGTCGCTGTTAGTCTTTCTTTGCTTCTTTAGCACATAGTACAAGGAGACAATGCAATTTCTGGTTAAATCCGATTACATTCCGTATTATTATATTAAGAAGGTTTGCTAGACCCCAAATATTGTAGGATGTATACCTATGTGCAAAACAATGCATTATAGCAGCGAAAGTTAAAGTGCAATAAGTGTATAAAAAAGTGCATAAGTGAAGAAATTTTATAAGAGGTACAACGTGCAGGGAAGAGCCGTGTTACCATTAAGACAGAGATACCTGATGCTACATATTGATTAATGTTTTCAATTTCATGACTTCATAAATGATTACATTATATAGTTAGAGGTTCTCTAAAAGTTATTAATGGTAAAACTATGTATCAAAAATGTTAAAAACGAGAATATGTGAAAATAATACCATATCTCATATACATACAAATACATTCACTTACATAAAAAGACACAACTACATAATGTCAAAACCCCTATATACAAAAAACCCTAAAATAAACAATATATATATTTTTATATACACACACTTTTCTAATCTAAGTTCGAATAGTGTAATCTAAATATAAGACTAAACACAAATCAAGACCTAAACCCTCAGGTATAAGAATAAATACAAAATTCTAAAATACCAATAGAGTAGATGGAAGTCTATGATTAGAAAGAGTACTAATGAATTCTTATCAGAACAACACAGAAATAATTTAGCAAAAAATCGGTACAGTGAAACATAGCAGTGTGGTCTACCATAATGTGACTAAAGTATACTGTGCCCTCTAATAGGGAACCTAACTAGAGGGCCAGAGACCACGTATAGGGAAGAATATTGGGTATGTGCCACTGGCTCTGAGAAACTGCAACCCAAAACCTAGATATTTATACGTGATGGTGCATTTCTTCACTGTGCCCTCTAATAGGGAACTTAACTAGAGGGCCAGAGACCACGCATAGGGAAGAATACTGGGTATGTGCCACTGGCTCTGAGAAACTGCAACCCAAAACCTAGATATTTATAAGTAATGGTTCATTTCTTCAATGTTGTTAAGCCCATTAGGCCAGCGGCTATCAAGCTCAAGAATAAACCGAGACTCCAGTTTTCTTAGCTGTAGTTCCTGATCACCCCCTCTTTTGAAACCTGGTACAGCTCCGATGACAAAATAACTGAGATGTTTTAAATCTTTATTGTGTACCCGTTTGAAATGACGGGCAACCGGGTACGCCGGGTCACTATGTAATATAGCCCGTAGATGCTGTAATATCCGGACATGCACCTGGAGCTTAGTGCTACCAACATATCTAAGCCCACAGGTGCATGCCAGAACATAGACAGCATGATCTGTCCTACTGGTATAGTGGCCAGTAATCGTTTTAGGAGCTGTACTAAAAGGGGTAGAGTATTGTGTAGTGGTGGTACCGAATTTGCATGCACGACAACTAGTGCATCTGTAAAAACCTTTGGTAGGGTGTAACCAAGGTTTTTTCATTTTTAATTCAGGGGCTGCCTAATCCAGGGAGTTGCCCATGGTTTTAGCCCGTCTAAAGGTAACAGTAGGGGTAGTTGGAAGTCTAGAGTTGAGTATAGGATCACTCAAAACTATTGGCCAATTTTTGTTTAAAATGGACCTAATTTTTCTGTCCTCCCTACTGTACGTGGTAATTAGACGTGGGCATTTCAACTGGGACTCAATATTACTGGAGTCTTCAGTTTCAGACCTAGATATGGGAAAGAGACTTTCCCTAGATCTGGATAAGGATTTGTTCATAGCTGTTTTTAAGATAGTGTCTGAAAAGCCCCGAGCTTTTAATCTCATCATAAGATCTCCTAGACAATTATTATAGTCTTCGGGGGAGCTACAAATCCTTTTGAGTCTCAAGATTTCGCCATACGGAATTCCTGAAATGGTGTGTCTCGGATGCATACTAGTGGCGTGCAATGTAGCATTACCCGCTGTCACTTTTCTGTGTAATGTTGTGTGTAATGTACAATTAGTAACATATACTTCAACATCTAGAAATTGAATTCTGGTTTTATCAATATGCGCTGTAAAGTTCAAGTTGAGTGAATTGTTATTGATATCTTGAATAAACAGAAGGGCTTCTTCTTTACTACCTCTCCAGGCAATAAATATGTCGTCAATATACCTCAGAAAGCACATCACATGTTTCTCCATCCAAGCTTTGTGGCGTATGTTGAGGACCTGCTCCTCCCACCAGCCAACGTGCAAGCACGCATAGCTGGGAGAGAAGCAGGCCCCCATCGCCACTCCTCTTAATTGTCTATATATTTCTTTACCAAAGGAGAAAAAATTGTTGTGCAAACACCATTCTATGAGGCTCCAAATGACCTTATTATGTTCATAGTACATGATTTGTCTGCTAGATAGGTAATGTTGTATTGCGGAAAGCCCTTGTACATAGTCTATACTAGTGTACAATGCCTCAACATCCAAAGAGATGAGCCACATATCATTGTCCCACTTAATGTTAGAAATTTTTGTGATAAAGTCACTAGTATCCCGGATAAAGCTGGGGAGATGTTTCACAAAATCCTGGAGGAAAAAGTCAATATATTCCCCCACTTTCTCACCCACGCTGCCTATTGCCGATCCAATGGGCCTTCCAGGTATCGGTTGTACATCTTTATGCACCTTCGGGATAAGGTAGAGAGAGGGCAAAATAGGAAAATTAATGTACATAAATTTGTACTCTTCAGATGAAATTAGACTCTCTCTTTTCCATTGACTTAACATCTTGTGGAGTCTAGAAGTAGCATTCTCATATTCTTTTTGTGAGGCGATAGTATAGCATAGAGGGTCTCCAAGTTGGCGTTTGGCCTCCTTAATATAGTCTTGTTTGGGCCAGATTACCAGATTGCCTCCCTTATCTGATTTTTTTATTACGATATCTGGATTCTCTTCCAATTTCCTCATCAACTTGTTATATGCGCATTTTGTATGTATCTCCTTTTTTCGATGTTTATTATTTACTTGTATATAAAGTTTTTTGATGTCATTGGTAACGCAGTCGTTAAAGGTATCGATCGCATCCTTGGGCATCAAGGGAATGAATTTTGATGTACTGCGAAAAGGACTCAAGCCAGCACCTTTTTGGGCAATGGGTACTCGCCTTAGACGACTTTGTGTGGCCTCTTCGGATTCTAATTCCAAATCATTGTTGGAGTCCATCAATTCATTAGCGTCCAGAAAAGTATGGGTGTCTGATGCGCACAATTCATGTAGCTCATTGGATTCTGTTTCTTCATTTGGGTCATTTGATTGATTGAGATCTTTAGCAGTTTGTAAAGCGAAATGTTTTTTTAATTTCAGCTTCCTTATGAAGCGGAAGAGGTCCACTCTGGTCATAGCATAATTGAGGCTTTGTACAGGTGAGTAATTCAAACCTAACGACAGCAATTGTTTTTCAGCTTTATCTAGGGTGACGTTAGATAAATTAATGATGGTGTTGTCACCTAACGACGTTTCCCCCATGTTTTTTTCTTTTTCTTTTGTTGTTGCTGTGTCCCGGCGCTGTTTACATCTGCGCCGTCGTGCTTTCCGACGTTGGTTCCTCCTTTGCCTGTCTGTGAATTGGGTTGCCATGACCTCAGAGTTTGCAATCTCTCTTCCACCACAAAATCTATATATATAAAAAAGATTTCTTCTATGTCTATTTAACAGCCGATGTAAACAATGAACGTCATCAAACTGCTCCGAAGATCGAGTTGTGAATATGTATATAAACTGTCGTTTACAAATGGGAAGTTGTTGTGACCAAGGCGGTTTGTCCGCCGAAACGCGTTATGCCATCTGCATAGGGTAAATAAAATTCCCTTTTCGTGAAGCTCACGGAGTCAGCGCCTTTTCTTCTCATCCTGACGATAAAGGTCTGGATGCTATACATAGGGGCGTGCCGGAGCCCCTTACGCTGACCCTCCTCGCTTTGGTGCTCTCCGTTACCTGGCAAACCCAAATGGATGTTCTTCAAGACTGAGGAAAACGAAGAGCCCCCCGAGCCTGCAAACAAAACGACCGACGCTGATAGACTGCCACGGCGTGTGCGGCTTCGTCTCTTTGTATGCCGGAGGGTGTCCGAGGTACGAGGTAAGCCCGCGTGTGCGGTGATCGGCGCTGGGAGTGTGAACAAGGTGGCGGACGGGAGAGGTAGTCCGTAGTGCTGTTCAGCAAAAAGCGGCAGTGGGTTTCTCAAAAGGAAAAAATTATTCCCTAATTTAAAAAAAGCGATGGCTGAGGAGTGGGTGCGTGTACGCATGGAGGCGGCATTGGACATATTTAGTGAAACAAACAGTGTTGAAAGTCCCACCACATTGGGACAAGGTGCAGACCAACTATCTGAAGGAACCACCATCAAAATTCTATTAAGAGACTTTGAACGATTCAGAAAACAGGAAATTTCAAAATGGTGGGAATGTACATCATTGCGTAAATACTTGGAGGTAGGTCGGGTACCTCGAGGACTGAGAGTATTGGTAGCACCGACCTATGAAAATCCAGATCCAGCGATGCTGCAGGAATGGGCAGATAACAACGCCCAGTACTCCAGGAATTCGCTACAAATATTGGTAAAATATGCTGCCACTGATCGAGAGAAAATTCTGGCGCGACTGGAAGTTGTCAGCTAAGAACTGGAGAGTCATGCGAACCAAGTAGAAATTATCAAAGCTATGGTGGATATTAAATCAAGAGTGGAAAAATACGAGCAAACCATCAAAGAACGTAAGGCAGTCAAATTTCAAAGAGACCGCAATGATTATCTAAAAGGAAGGATCTACACTTTCGCCCGAAAGTTTGATAATATCAGAAGGCAAAAATTACCCACCATCACGGGCAATTCACAAGAAGGATTTGTCCCCAGTGAATCAGAGGCGAGCTCTGGAGCAGAATCTGACCTAGGCACCGAAGGTACTCGTGGTCCGTTACAAAACGTGCCAACTCCCGTGGATGAATTTGTTTTTTTACGGGAAGATCGCCTGAGAAGTCTCAGGTCATGGCAACCACGCCCAGATTACAACAAGAAAAACAGAAATCAAGGTGCAGACGGCGCAAGAACAGAAGATGGGGGAAACAGAAATCAACAAATAACAAAAAAACAGACATACAGGGCGAACAGGAGATAATAAATACAGACAATGAACATAACAACACAGTGATAAACCTATCAGATATGACGCTCTCAAATAAGGATGAAATAATTTTGACAAGGGGTTTGTCGTATTGTAAAAGAACTCATTTCGACTATATACAAACCCGCATAGACATGCATCAGTTTATAAGGAAACTGAAACTGCGCAAACACTACATCAACACCAAAGACAAAAATATGAATCGGGATAAGGAGTTAACACCTGATAATGAACAAACTAGTTGGACAGTGGCGGACATGGATTTTATCCAGGAGATGGCTGAATTGGATAAAGATGGAGGAAGCCAAGAGTATTTGTGGAACACGGAAATGGCAGCACAACATGCCGGTATTAACATCTCGGAATCCGCTAAAACATCCTTCAGACCTAAATCAACCTTTTGTCCACTAATGCCTAAAGACAATCTAGACATCTTTTCAGATAAGGTGATCAAAGATTTGAAACAATTGTCCCTAGAAAGCAGCAATGACTTTTTGAAAACAAGGAGAAATGAAAGAACCGAATACGAAAGTGTAATGAATAAAATCAAGACGAGAAAGGACATTATGGTACGAATGTCAGATAAAGGTGGGAATGTGGTCCTATGGCCCCAAGAAATGTACAATAAAGAAGCCTCTCTGCATCTATCTGACAGGGAGTGTTATTTCAGAATCAGCGCCACCAACGTAACAAATATACAGGAAAGATACCATCAATGTTTGTACACTTGGAAATCTGCAGGACTAATCTCAAAGCAAGAATTTGAGTTTCTAAGAAACAACTATCCGGTGACACCGCACCTGTACCTCATTCCCAAGATTCATAAAGATGAACTGTGCCCCCCGGGGAGGCCCATAATATAGGCAATCGGGGGGCTCTTTGAGAATACCAGCAAGTTCATCGACTTTTTCTTGCAACCCTTCGTACGTAGCTTGCCCTCGTACGTAAAAGACAGTGGGGATTTTCTAACAAAAATCTACGATACTGACTGGCATTCAGACCTTGTCCTGGTAACTTTAGATGTGCAAAGTTTGTACACAAGTATTCAACACCATGATGGGCTGCACGCAATAAAACATTATCTTGACACCAGGGACATAACACTACATCAGCACACAGCCATGTTATTACAAATGGTGGAATGGTGTCTCGAAAACAATACATTTATGTTCAACAGGCTTCTCTATCGTCAGATTCAGGGGACTGCCATGGGTACTTGCTTCGCCCCCAGCTATGCAAATTTGCATATGGGCTGGTGGGAGGAGCAAGTACTCATGGCGGAACACAGCACAGAAATGTCCAACAATGTGTTGAAATACAGTCGTTATATTGACGACATTTTTTTGCTGTGGAAGGGCAGTGAAGAAAGTGCAAGATTATTTGCTGAGAAACTAAATGAGAATTCTTTGAACTTAAAGTTCACATGCAACACCAACAAATCTTCTATTGTTTTCTTGGACTTAGAACTTTTTATTTCTGAGAACAAGATTCAAACGAGAACTTACAGAAAACCCACTTCCGGCAATACCATCTTACATGCCGGAAGTTTCCACCTACACAGCCTGATTTCCAGTATCCCCTATGCTGAGTGTCTCAGAATGAAACGTAATTGTAGTACCCAGGAAGGTTTTGAATCATCTAAAAATCAGTTATTCAAGAGACTGCGTACAAGAGGCTACTCAGATAAAGTGTTAAAAACAGCAGAAGACAAATGCTTGACGAAGAGTAGAGAGAGCCTGTTGTTTCAGAATAAATCAATCGTAACATCCACAGAAAAAAATGAGACACCTAGAATGATCACAGGGTACAATGCCTACCATACTCGAGTACGTAAAATCTTGTACAGGCACTGGCCCATAGTGCGTAGTGATCCTACATTAGGAACAATATGTACCAAGTTGCCGCAGATTACCTACAGAAGGGCCAAATCCATGAAACAGGAACTGGTATTTAAGATTCCGAGCCAACCAAAAAACACCAATTGGCTCTCTAATAAGAAAGGATTTGTTAAGTGCACTAAGTGCAAAGCTTGTCAGCACGGTGTCAATGTTAACAAAGTACACCTTCCATTAAGGAAAACACCATTAGAGTTGAAAGGGGCCTACAATTGCAAGACAGACTACGCAATTTATGTCCTTCAGTGTACTTGTAAAAAGCGTTATGTTGGAAGCACATTACATCCGGTCCATGTAAGAATTTTACAGCATTTAAGAGCGGTGACCAATGACGATCAAAGCTATCCGGTAGCTTGCCACATTAACGCTTTTCACAAAGGGAGCACAGAAGACCTGCAATACTTTGTGATTGATAGTATTAGCAAAAACATCAGAGGTGGCAATAGACTCCTAGCACTTAGGAGGCTGGAGTCGAGATATATTATTCTTCTCGACACCAAAACACCAAATGGGTTAAATTCTGACGAAGCTTTAAGTGTACACCTGTAATATTACATCTCATTGGAAAGTAGCCCGTTACCTGTAATCCTATAAGTAGACTAATATAGATTGGCTCCATGCTAATTCACGTATCCCACTCCTCTGAACTTTCACAGTGTGGATACTAGCGTAATACCAGAGTATCAGCACACTTTAATTAAAAAAATATTAAGCACTTTTATTTTCAATAGATGTTAGGAGCACATAGGGTAGGTAGAATAGGAAAATCACGTATAATGAATCCACACAATGTTGTACTGAATTGTCTCAAATTATCATGAATTATGGTGTATACATGAAAGCACATAATGAGCCAACAAGGATTTTGCCCACTGGGGCTTAATTCTATTTCAACAATTCCATTGTTATTTGAATTAATTGTCAGAATTATTGATGAATCAGATGGTGGTAATTTGTAAGGCATATATCGTTGAATAACTGAGACATACTCAAAGTGTGGTTTGACTATTCTGTACTAATGTAATTAGTCACAGTTGGTGTTTATTTTTCAGCACTTTTTTTAAAATTATTATTTTGGCTGTCGGTCGCGCATGTATATGCATCTACATTGGCACATGCATTTGTCAATGAGTTCATCATCATTGGTTTGGGCATAGAGTATTTAGAAACATGAGATTTGCGATACATTGTTTTTGAGAAAGTTGAATTAATTTACAATTATGTATAACAATCGCAAACTGCACTTGCAGTAGATTTCATTCATCAAGTAATGCCCAAACATGACACAATCTAGCATTAGAATCATGTGTAAAAAGATTTCTTCTATGTCTATTTAACAGCCGATGTAAACAATGAATGCCATCAAACTGCTCCGACGATCGAGTTGTGCATATGTATATAAACTGTTGTTTACAAATGGGAAGTTGTTGTGACCAAGGCGGTTTGTCCGCCGAAACGCGTTAAGCCATCTGCATAGGGTAAATAAAATTCCCTTTTCGTGAAGCTCACGGAGTCAGCGCCTTTTCTTCTCATCCCGACGATAAAGGTCTGGATGCTATATATATATATATATATATATATATATATATATATGCAAAAAAAAAGGAGAGAACTCTGGGTAGTTCTCAAGTTTAAGTAGAAAGCAGCCCCTGTTAGAGCACTCTCAACACCAGTGACACTCTAGATCTGCTCACCTCAAATGTCTGTTTTTCTATCAAAGTTTTCAAGCATACGATTAGCACAGTACTATCCACGCCGAGATAGAAAATGACAAAGTCTTTTGCAATTTATACAGCATATGCCTGAAAGGGTTTTGTTTTTATATATATATATATATATATATAGAAAGCAAAGAGCACAAGCGCTTCAGGAGGGCTCACCGTTTCAACCTGACCATCCGGTTCTTCTGTGGCACCCATGCGATGTCTATAAATTGCCTCTGGGTTAAAAAGTAGGTCCGACGCGTATATATATATATATAGATATGAATGAAGAATCCTCACTCTTCTGCTCTTTTGTCAAACAAACTAGAGTGGACCCAAGTAAGTGCTGATTTTCTTTATTGCATATTAAAGCACTCGCCATGACGCATTTCGGCAGCTCCTTCTGCCTTAATCACATGATATAAATATATTATCCATTAACACAGTCCATCAACAGAGGGCGCATTTGTCAGCTGGTGCATCCAGCAAGGTTGGACTATCCTTGTACATTTCTCACCAAATCAGAAATAATGCAGCACTCTCCGGGGGATATTATAATTCTTTTCTTTAGCAAGACATTTCGCTCCTCCTATGCGTTTCAACCACACAGGTCTTGGTCACAGTACATAGTGATAGTTCATCTTCACTTTTACCTATTTATGCCTGTCTCCCACTTATCCCATAAGGAGGCATTGTGAGAGTGGTAGTCATCACAAACAAAATACTTAGATTAAAGCATCATTCATCGTTTGTCAGAGTGGACTTATAAGTATCTCGATGTTTTGTGGCATAAGTACTATTATGCAAAATCATTTGTACTGATACGGCATACTATCAAATTTCTTACTCCTACACCAATTATTTCATGATGTTAATCTGTTCATTCTGTCTCATGCCATTGTGTACGAGTGACATATTCAGGCAGTTACCAAGTCTGTCATATACATATTGATGACTAGGTATGCTAGGTGAGCACAGATATACGCCAAGAGTCCTTCCCGCCCGCCCAGCCCCTGTGACTGCGGCTGTTGGGTGGATGCAGGTGTTTACCAGGTCCCACTTTCCAGTCCTGTAACCCTTTTACTGCTGCCAAGGTGTCATTGCTAAACAAAACAGCAGGGACGCACTGGTAGGACTGCTCTGTCCACTGCTGTTGTTGCTGGAGGGACTACCAGTCCCAGGATACCCTGCACCCCCTGGAGGGAGGTGCTTGTTGCCACCAGCGCGCTTAAATCATGCCAAACATCACTGCAGCATGGGACGCGCTGGTAGGACTGCTCTGTCCACTGCTGTTGTTGCTGGAGTGACTACCAGTCCTAGGATCCTCCGCACCCCCCAAAGCCCAGGCTAAGGGAGGGCCCGTCTGCGCCCATCAGAGGCCGGAGGAGGCTGGGCTGGGCCATCCATCTCAGTTCTTGGACTTGAGGTCTGTGCTACAGAACTTATGATTTGTTTGGGTACTCAGATTCCAGAAAAATATTGTCTGTTTGCAAGAAACACACATAGCCGTTAATGAGATTTATTTGTTGGAGCAAATGGGGTATGATGTTTTAGCTTATACAGGCCAGATAGAAAGGTGTAGGGGGGTTGCAGTCCTGGCAAGGAAAGGCTGCACTATAGTCAAAAGGAAAAAGGAGGACAGCGAAGGGAGGTGGGTGATGATTGAATTGGAAACAAATTATCTCTGTGTACGGTTCAAATGATGATGATCCGGATGTTTTTGAATTTGCTGACAGAGAACTAGCAATATGGCCAGAGCCTCTGATATGCTGCGGAGATTTTAACATCAATGGGTTAAATGGTTTGTTTGAGAAGCATGGGGAGAGCTACATGGGAAGGAAGAAAAAGGTATACAGATCAATACAAAATCTTGCTAGACACAATGCACTAAGTGATATGTGGGCGGAAAAAAACCCAACGGGTTCAGGTAGCACATTTTATTCTGCACCACATAAGTCGATAGCTAGATTGGATTATTTTCTTATATCTAGCTCTCTTGTTGGTATCTCCAGTATAGATCGACTCCCTAGGATTGTGTCGGATCACAACCCCCTGGTTTTAAGTATAAGAACCGCTCAAGTTAAAGAGAGGTTAAACTCTACCTGGACGTTTGAAAGAGGGCTATTAAAGGAGGAGGAGTACATCATAAGTATGAAAGCATGGATAAGGAATTTCTGGGACATTAATAGATACTCTACATCGGCAGATGTAGTATGGGATAGCTTCAAGGCAGGTATAAGGGGGGAGACACTAAGCTACACAATTGCTAGAAATAGAAGGGAGAAGGAGAAAACAGAAGAAGAGATTAGAATTCTAGCAACAATAGAAGAGGCTTTAGTAGAGGCAATTAGTAAGAGGGAACCGTTTGAATCGATATTACTTGAATTAGAAAATCAAAAAGCAGAAACAGGGGTCTCGCTAGCGCAGAAGCTAGCTAGGAATTACTTAGCAAAAAAAGAGCTGTGCTATGAATTCAATGAAAGAGTCGGGCACCTCCTGGCAATAAGAACAAGACAAACGATGGCAGCAGGGGAAATAAAAGAGGTCAGGGATAACACTGGGGCAATAGTGAATAAGGTTGAGGAGGTACAGGAAGTATTTAGGAGGTACTATGAGGTATTATACGAGAGAGACGAAAATATGAGCGAGTCTGAGTTCGAGGAAGAAAGCATGGCCTTTTTAACTCCTAGACCACAGACAGAATTTAGTATAGAGCAGAGAGACAAATTAGATGAGGTGTTAACTCTTCAGGAGATCGGGGATGCTGTCTCTGACCTTCCAGTAGGTAAAGCAACAGGACAGGATCAGATACCCGCTGAGTTTTATAAAATTTTCTGGGACGTCATTGGCATAGATTTGTGGACGATATGTTGTCTGGCACAGGGTGGCAGGATTGTTCCAAAGTCATGGTCGGGTGCAGACATCATTGTGATACTAAAAAAGGACAAACCACCAACAGAACCAGGGTCATATAGACCAATCACTCTACTCAATGCCGATGTGAAGATATACGCTAAAGCCCTCGCTAATAGACTGAGTAAGATCATTGAGGAAGTGGTGTCCCCGGAACAACATGGGTTCATACCTGGTAAAGGGACTACCCAACATACCAGACAATTGATCACTGTCCTGGATGCAGCAGAGGCCTTGGGAGACCCAGTTGCAGCAATCTTTTTAGATGCCGAGAAGGCCTTTGACAGGGTCTCCTTGGCCTACCTATGGAAAGCGATGGAGTGGGCAGGAATAGGTAAGGGATTTATGACAGCAATCCAGGCTTTATACAGACAACCTACAGCTAGGATAAGAATAAACAAATCCTTTTCAAAAGCGGTGCAGATTGGGAGGGGGACAAGACAGGGGTGCCCAGCTTCACCGTTACTGTTTGCCATCTATTTGGACCCCTATCTGAGAAGGTTAACAGCGAATTGTAGGATTAGACCTGTCACACTGCATGGGAAAGATTACAAATTATTTGCCTATGCAGATGATGTAGCGATTGTCACTCCAGAGCCAGCACAAGCACTGACCGAAATTGAAGACGAGGCAAGGAAATTTGGTATATTCTCAGGATACTTAATAAATAGAGGGAAAACACAGATAGTGCAGAATAAGTATTCCACCTTTAGCGATATTAGAGTAGTTCAAGAAGCAACATACTTGGGAGTTAAGGTGACGGCCGATTTAGGGAAGCTGGTGGAAATAAACATGGGGCCATTATTAGGGAAAGTTAGGAGAAATTTGGAGAGGGTCAATAATTTACACCTGACTTTAATGGGGCGTATTAACTTTATCAAAATGGTCACATTCCCCAAATTTCTATATTTCTTTAGGGCGATTCCTTTACTGTTTGATGGGATATGGTTTAATAAAATAGAAGCAACACTGAACAGGTTAATATGGGCACAAGGAAAGACACGAAGAGCATACAGATTTCTGACACTACCACGGGAAAAGGGAGGTTGGGGGGCACCAGATTTCAGATTTTATTATTGGGCTGCAGTATTGCAGTACTCTAAAGCGCTACTAGGTGGTGGTTCTTTCCACGAGGAAGGGATAGGTATAGAGAATACTTATAAAGCATTATTAGGAGAAAGGGCTGAGAATGCCCTGGTTAATACAGTAGAGTTTACATATTTCAAACATACTAGATTTAAAACTTTGGAGGCAGTATATAAAATTTGGAGGGTTATTATGAAGAGAGTAGGGCTAGGTAGATTTAACAGATATCTGAGGCTATACCTAAATGACGATTTACCAACAGAAATTTTTTGGGATAACACAATGAAAACCTGGAATGACAAAGGGGTTAAGAAAATAGGCGATTTGATGGATGGGGAAGGGGGTTTTTTGTTATTCCAAGATATCCAACATAGATTTGAAATACCCGGAAATAATTTCTTTAAATACCTACAAATAAGAAGTTACTTTCATCTAAACCAGGGGGGGCCAGCTGGTATGTTAAGTTGTAGGATTATGGAATATTTAGGGAGCGGGCTAAGGTGTTCAATCAGACAATTGTATATAGAATTACAGGAGTATAAAACCGATGATAGGGAGAAATTTAGTAAGAAATGGATTGAGCAAGTTGGGGCTCACCCGGAAGCTTTGCAAGTCTCCTTAGACTTTGGAAGATCCATACTATGTTCTGCTACACTGCAAACACAACATTATAAGACTATTTTCTCGCTATATCACACACCAGCCAGAATAGCACAATGGGGGGGCAACACTGGTATAACTTGTCCACGCTGTGACTCATCAAATGCTAATATTACGCACATGTTCTGTCAGTGCCCTCAGTTATGCACACTAAAAATTGCAATAGAGGAGTTCTTGGAGAAATCTTTAAGAACAAAGGTGAAATTCACAGACGAGCTGATAATATTAGGAATTAGCATAGGCGATAACAACAACTATCCCGAATTTGTATTTTTAGCCACAGCAGTTTACAGACTGATTATTGCAAAAGCCTGGAAAGATAAATCTGCACCATTATTTCGTATCTGGATGGCAAGGTTACTGCATATATATAATTTGGAGAAAGCCATTTATGATAGGAAAGGCAAAAGGGCAAGAATATTGGGGAGAAAGATATGGCGTCCTATAGAAGAGTGGAAGAATAGCAAGACATGAATTGGGTTTTTTTTCTTATTTTTTCAGGAATACTTTAGGTTATGAATTATTTTGTTGTATTTCTTTAGATCTCATTTTTCGTTCATGGCTTTGATTGTATGATAATATATATGACTGTATAATTGTAAGAAAATTCTGTACTGTATATACTGTAATGTAATCTACGGAAAAAATGGGAGAAAATAAAAAATAAATTAAAAAAAAAAAAAAAAAAAAAAAAAAGATTCCAGAAAAATATTTGTCCATAATTTGGGTAAAAATGAGCAAGTGAATTGTATTCAATGGCCTGGGGGCCGCAGGGACTTTGGACACTTTCCTACAGAGGGCAGAATCAGTGCTAATAAACTAAATCAAACTCAAAGAGAGGAGGTTGTCACTAGTGTCGATTCTACCTCCCACTAGACTTTCTATGATGCCTGTGTTTACTGAACCTTGTATGTTGATTAATACTGATGCATCTTCTTCCCGGCCTGGTACCATTCAGCATGCTATAAAAGATTACTCAGCAGATATTGTGCCCTTGTCATCTACTGAATCAGAACTTAGGCCGGTTAGGCCTACAGTTATCACTAGAGGGCAAAAAACTAAGCCCAAGATAGCCCCGACTGCAGTGCCTCTGTCTAAAAAAAGGAAGGCTAGGATCACTCGGAAGCAGAGCAAACCCAGGCAGAGACTTAATGGGAAAGTTGTGGACACCCTAGACCCTAGTGCGCATAGTGAGGTCCAAACGATTATCCTTAACTCCAATGTGCCAGATAAACTTCCAGATAGTTTGCAAGTCTGGAATTTCTGGGGTAGACTTGAAACCATGATGAAAACACTTCTGGAACCAATTCAGCTAAAAATATCTGCTATTGAAGCTAGGCTAGCCAAGGTGGGGGACCACATCAGTCATATACACTTACCTGTACCATCACTGAGCTCCTTTGTCCCGAATAGAAGAGAGGTTGACATAGGGGCTAGCAATCCTAGCAGAACCACTAACGAGCAGCCACAGGGTAAGAACATTGCCAAATGTAAAGATTCATGTGTAGCAATCACTTCTGCTCACACTAGACAGCATTCCTCTAATAAAGAAACTCCTGCAGAACACCCCAGTAATAATTCTGATGCAGTGAGCACAGATATGACTCCCAGGTTGTCAGTTCAGCCGAAAGATAGTGACAGAGGCATTGCCCCCAGGGACTACTCCGAGTCCCCCATTCATCCTCCATCCACTTTAAAATTATCTCCAGATGCCACCCAGTATACAGTGGTTCTGGCAAATGTTCCCCTTTTACACTACAACACTTTTGAACACTGGGCAGCGTTAAAGAACAAGTCATTCTGCTGCCTGGGTCGAAAAACTGGTCCAGGCAATCCTCTTTTTTCCGAATTTAAAATGGCCCATAGAATTGGTTGGATTGGACCCTCGAAGAACACTCTCCAAGGAGATTGCTTTGTGTTAACTTGTAGCTCACCTGTTCTGGTGCCTACTATTCTGGATAGAAGCAATTTTGGGACTCCTAATTTTAGCGACAAACATATCCTATCACTAGGCTATTTCTACAAACCACTGAATCCTCTTGAACTCTGAGGTACTATTCCTTTGGGAGGCCACTCAAGGAGCTTCAGGGAGCCCAGATTCCCAATCCCAGTGTTTAATCGCTTGATGCTCTGCGCTCACTGGAGTACATAGATTGACTGTACACGGGAATGCGAGCACCTGTAACTTCTGTAGTGGAAAGGCTCAGTGTGGGGAAATGTTTTAGCCCTCCTAGTGACGACTTAATTGGTCAGCCCTCCAGTTGTCTCAAGCCTTCTGATAGTTTAGCGATACAATTAGAGCTAGAAGGGAATATTAGACCATTTTATGATCCTCTTGATCCCCTCATTATTATTTATCAACCCCCAAATAACACCAGAGAGGTTGCAATTAAGACAGATACAGTTATACCTCCAGTAAAAATGACCTTTGAAAAGCTCTCTCTTGGAATATTGCTGGTATATCCTCTAAGCTAAATAAACCTCTACGGGGAGAATTGATTAACCAGTTTGAGATCCTGTGTTTCCAGGAGACCTGGATCAAGGAGTCAGTCCATAACACCTATAAGACTTACCATAAGCCAGTAGTTAGCAGCTTGAGCGGTAGGGCCATATATTTGTATATATATATCGAGCACTATAACTCTAAAAAGATAACAGCGTATGCACACAATGAGTATTACCAACTAGTTAACCTTGACCTAGACTCTAAGCAATCAATTGTAGTTATTAACCTATACAATAGTATTCCCTCGGATAACGTGAGAGCAGTGATTTAAAACTTGTTAAAAACATTAAAAAAATGTAGGTAGTAGTAAAGATTCAATGTTGATTTTGGTCGGTGATTTTAACTGTACCTTATGTGCGAACGCTGGGGACAAATTATGGAAAGCCTTAAACGATGAAGGGGCATGTGTATCCCATTTCCGGCATTCAGTTTTGGGGGAACATTTCAATGAGCTTATTTTCACACTTGACTTGGGATTTGCTAATGAAGTATGCCCAATCCCCGCCCCAATGTCCCGCACATTCAATGGTAGGGGTCTTTGCTCCACTATTGATTATGTCCTAGTCTCCAGCAGCTACGCACACATTCTCCATTCTTTTTACGTGTCTGATAACCCCCTTAGCGATCATTTCCCTCTTTGCTTAGCTTTCTCATTCCCATTCAATATTATTTTAAAATGGGAAAAGAATAATCACCTGCCAGGTAATTTAGCAATAAAGAGCAGCAATGGGTATTCCTTGCGATGGACAATGGTGGATCAAGACGCTCTGGTCAAATCAGTACTGGGCAAAACTAAACTAGCGGTAGAGATGTGCCTGAGTGACACAGCAACCCCAGAAGTAGTCCTAGCCTCATTTCAGGCCATCTCAAACGCCGTTAGAGAGTCTTTAACCAAACGCTGCAACTCCAAGGGCCACATTAAAGGTTGGTTTGACTCCAGGTGCACAGAAACTCATTCCCATCTCAAAAAGGTACAACATAAAATCCCAAGAAATAGCACTGAAGTAAAGGCGGCCAGAGATGCATATAAATTAGCCATCACGGATAGGAAGGTCACCATCAAGAAGGAGTTGTGGGATGCATTAATTACTGCGTCAATGTTTAATGACAGCGCGGCTTTCTGGAAAGTGGTTTGGGCCCCTTTCCTGACTAGAAAGGACAGTCCATCACTTCAAATAGCAATAACTGAGGAGCAATAGATCAATCACTTCACCAAGTTTATCAGGGCACGGGTAACCCTATTCTGATGGACCGACCGAATCAGGATTTTTGTAACTTGAACCCCCTTTCCCAAGCAAAAGCACTAATGTTTACTTTGGATGAAGTAGAGCGGGCCCTGTCTGTAAACAAGGTTGACAAGGCACCTGGTCCCGATGGGATATCAATTGACATGTTTAAATCCAATACTACCCTATGGGGACCTCTCTTGACACAAGTTTTAAATGCTAGCTGTGAAGCAGACTTCCCATCCACATGGGTAGAATCAACTGTTGTCCCCATTTTTAAAAAGGGGGATAGACAGGACCTGACATGCTATATGTCCATTTCATTATTAGACCCTATTACAAAAGTAGCAGGCAGAATAATATTGGAACGCCTCCAAGTATGGGCGGAGGAGAAATCTGTCCTGTCGGACCTGCAATACGGCTTTCGAGCCGTTGTAGGCACCGTTGAGCAGGGCCTGAACCTGTCTCTTTTAGTTGGAAAATATACTAGGGCCAAGTTGGGGAATTTATTTTTAGCTTTTGTTGACCTTACAGTGGCATTTGAATGCGTGATCCATGACAAACTTTGGTCAATTTTAGATATGATGGGGGTTGATTCACATATTATTTATTTTCTTAAATGTTTTTATAGCGATGCTAATGCTCGAATGTGCTGCGGCCTGCAGGGTGAACGTTCAGCTCCCTTCCCAATCAAACCCGGAGTCAGGCAAGGTTTTGTCCTTGCTCCGTTTCTTTTTAATTTGTATATAAATGGGATGGAAGAGGTGCTTTTAAAAGATAATCATGATTTTCCCCAAGTGGCAGGACGACCTATCCCAGCCCTTTTATACGCAGATGAAGGGGTTCTGATGTCCTGTACCAACATAGGGCTGCAGAGGGTATTGGACCGCTTTTCCAAATGTATGTACAAGCTAGGTCTAAGAATTAATTCTTCTAAGAGCTTCACTATGCGCTGTGGTTCTAGCATCAAAAAATCTAAAAGTATGTTTGTGTCTGGACAAAATATCGGGGTCACAAAAAGAATTTTTCATATCTGGGCATTCTTTTTGCTCACAATGACTCCTGGTCACAGGTGGTGTCGGCAAAAAAATTGGCACTTTTACGCACTACATCGGCCCTTAGAGCTTTTGCGATTAAACTTGGAAAAAGACCACTAGAGGCGTCCATCAAAATATGCAGAGCTAAGTGTGTCTCAGTGGTGGGGGTGTGTCTTCACTGTGCTACGAAATGGCCGCAAGCTAGAGCGGCTCCGCCAGCCGAGCCTTAATAATCAGGTACAGATCCACTAATATTTATTTATTTTTTAAATTTCTAAAGCACGCAAATACCTTTCGGTGTCTCGGCGCTGGAGTTTGCGGATTGCAGGGGTTCCTCTGACGACTTACTGGTTAAAGAGCCAGGTCTTGAGATGTTTGCGAAATGAGAGTAATGATGATTGATTTTTAACAAAGGAGGGGATCTGATTCCATAGTTTTGATGCTGCCACTACAAAACGTCTGTCTCCCCAAGATACTTTTTTTGTGCATGGGATTTGGAGCTGTTGGGCCGAAGAAGAGCGTAGTGTTCGACTGGGTTTGTAAAGTTTGAATGCTCTTTTGAAGAAATCAGGTCCATTATTGTTTAAGGCCTTGTGAATGATACACATGGCCTTAAACTTTATCCGGCTTCTTATTGGTAACCAGTGGAGCTCACGAATTGTGGGAGAGATAGAAGCGTGCTTAGGTATACCCATGAGAATTCTTGCAGCAGCGTTCTGGACAAGCTGTAATTTGCTCAGAACTTGCTCTTGTGCGTTAAGCAGTAGGCCATTGCAATAATCCACCCTAGATAACACCAGGGAGGACATTAAGGTTTTACCTGCGGTTAGGGGAAGAAAAGGGAGCAGTTTCTTCACCATTCTCAGGGTAAAGAAGGAGGCTGACACCACCGCGTTGGCATGGCTTAAAAACGTAAGCTTATTATCAAAAAGCACGCCCAAGTTTTTCACCTTGGTTACAGGTGATGGGGGAGCTCCCAACTCCGAGGGCCACCAGACCGGAGACCAAGACGGAGTCAGTTCGCCAAAAACCATCACCTCCGTCTTGTCGGAATTTAGCTTTAAGCAATTCCGGTTCATCCATGAGCTAATGGCCTTCATGCCCTCCTGAAAGTTCGCTGCCACTGCTTCACCGTTTTTGTGTATCTCCAGGACCAGCTGTGTGTCGTCGGCATAAGATGTTAAGCCAATGCCGAACGACTTGATTACCCTCGCCAAGTCCGACACGTAGATATTAAAAAGTGTCGGACTTAGCGAGGAGCCCTGGGGAACACCACACGGGAGTGTGAAATCAGGAGAGCAGAAGCATCCCATCTTAACAGACTGTACTCGGTTGGCCAGGAAAGATGCTAGTGTTGTTCTTGCCCTGCCCTGAATGACTAGGGCGGCGACACGGTCGATCAAGATGGTGTGATCGACCGTGCCGAAGGCCGCGGATAAATCTAGGAGTATCAGGATGGCTGCACCACCCTTATCCATGATTATCCTGACCTCCTCGGCAGCTTTTATCAAGGCAGTCTCCGTCCCGTGGCCCTTCCTGAAACCGAACTGCGTGTTGTCAAGTAGACCGTTCTGGTCAATAAAGGTCGACAGCTGTTGGTTCATGACCTTTTCAATTATTTTGGAAGGGTAAGGGAGAGAGGCGATAGGGCGGTAGTTTTTTGGCTCTGAAGGATTTAGAGCGGGTTTTTTTAAAAGAGGTGTCACAATAGCTTTTTTCCAGACAAGGGGAAAAACACCTGTCTGGAATACGGAAGAACAGATGTTGCTGAGTACTGGGGCTATTAGGTTGGGTACTAATTTAAGGATACGTGGGGGACATGGGTCCAGTGGCGAGCCTGATTTAACATTACTTATGAGATCCATCATGGACAGGGGTGGAGAGAAGACCTCAAGTTTAGGATTTGACGGCAGAAGAGGGGATTCCGGGATGGTAGGGTCAATGATCGTTATATTAGTAAAATTATTAAAAATATCCAGAACCTTGGCCTGAAAAAAATCTGCCACCTTGTTACAAAATATTTGGGATGGTTCGATTGGGGGGGGGGCTGGAGGATTGGCTAAATCTTTTACCACCTGGTACAATTGTTTATTCGAATTGAGAGCACGTTCTATTTGTGTGCTGTAGAAGGTGCGTTTTTCAGCAGTAAGCAGCTTTCTGTAGCTGAGCAAGGCACTCTTATAAGTGTCTCTGTCATTGTTGTTGTAGTATTTACGGTCACCGCCGCTCCAAATTTCTGCAGCGTTGTCTCTCGAGCCTAAGTGACTCCGAGAACCAAGCCGCGGAGGGTTTGGTGCGGTTTGGCTGCAATTTTTTGTATGGGGCTACCTGGTCAAGTGCCATATGTAGCCATCGTTGGTAATTCAAGGCAGCCTCCTGAGGAGCGAGTAATTCTGCCGGTGACGTAGATTCCAAGATATTTTGTAGAACCGTGACATCAATATTTTTCCAATCTCGACTTAGGATCGGAGAGCAAGGGCCGGTGGACGAGTTCTTGGAGTAGTTGGCTGAAATAGTAAATTTGACAGCTAAGTGATCCGTCCACATGAGTGGGAGCACTGTAGAGAATGTTATATGGGCATTATTAGTAAATACGCCATCTAGCGTGTGTCCTGCTTGATGAGTAGCCATATTAACCTGTTGTTCTAAGCCTGCTGCCAGGAAGTCAGAGATAAGAGTGTGCGAGTCCTTATCATTATCGTTCTCCAAATGAAAATTAGAATCGCCCAGTATAGTGTAGTCCTGGTTAGCAGGTACTGGCTCTAATAACTGAATAAGAGAATTCAGAAAGAGAGTGCGTGAAGTGGGTGGTCGATAGAGGAGGGTTCCTTTGAAAGTTTGTATAGGGGAGACAAAGATCGTAAAAGCAAGGGCTTCCGCAAAGTTGTAATCAAGGGGTTCAGTTTTTATGGCAAACTTGTCTCGGCATATAATAGCTAGTCCCCCCCCTCTTTTCCCTGATGATCTATCTAGTCTTGTTACCTGATAGCCATCTGGAGTGGCGATGTTAAAGTCTGGGCCAGATGCAAGATCTGCCCAGGTCTCAGTAACAAACATGACGTCAATATTTTGACTGGTTATTAGTTCTGCGACATCGTATCTGTGTTTTATGAGAGAGCGTGTATTTATGAGTACACAGCTTAAATGTTTACCGCTTTTGTCTCTGGAGGAAGGGGTGCAGAAGTGTTTAAAAAGGGGTGATGCGGTCGAGAGCGCACAATTTGGGCAAGCAATGTGAGCATAATTATACAATGATCCAAAGTCAAAGTGAGAGCAGTTCTTGTCACGTGATATATTTCCTATACTCAGGAGCTGTGTTCGTGAGTAAGACAGTACCTTTGCTATGTGTTGGGGACGGAGGAGGCCAGAGAGACTGGCACGCAGCACGGTCCCAGCGCGGACTGGCGCAGACTGGCACCCCTTAGGCGCGGCTTCGGCGCGGAGATGGTGCTCCCGCTGCGCTCTACCGCTGCGCTTCCGGGTCGCCATTTTATGTCCTGAGCCCCGCCCCCAGCTGAGACACTCCCTCCGTCCAATAGGTGACCTCACGCTGCAGCACAGTGGAGCTGACCCTGCCCTCCACGCAAACGGCACAGAGCCGCGATGGAACGGGGCTGAGGGTGATATTTTACAACAGTAATGGTGAGTTTAAAACAAACATTTTTAAAAGTCTACAATTATTATTTCAATTGCAACAATGAGAGGTACGATCTTGGAAAAGTAGTTCTTCAATAGAAAACGAATCTCGAGGGCATCAGTAGCGTGCAGAGGAGGAGCCCCTCGCAATCTGCACAAGCGCTAGGTAAAAGACCACACAGAGAGCTGCCACCACCCTGCTAGTCGATCGTGCCGCCAATCACGCTCCTACTTATGTCCTGAGCCCCGCCCCCAGCTGAGACACTCCCTCCGTCCAATAGGTGACCTCACGCTGCAGCACAGTGGAGCTGACCCTGCCCTCCACGCAAACGGCACAGAGCCGCGATGGAACGGGGCTGAGGGTGATATTTTACAACAGTAATGGTGAGTTTAAAACAAACATTTTTAAAAGTCTACAATTATTATTTCAATTGCAACAATGAGAGGTACGATCTTGGAAAAGTAGTTCTTCAATAGAAAACGAATCTCGAGGGCATCAGTAGCGTGCAGAGGAGGAGCCCCTCGCAATCTGCACAAGCGCTAGGTAAAAGACCACACAGAGAGCTGCCACCACCCTGCTAGTCGATCGTGCCGCCAATCACGCTCCTACTTATGTCCTGAGCCCCGCCCCCAGCTGAGACACTCCCTCCGTCCAATAGGTGACCTCACGCTGCAGCACAGTGGAGCTGACCCTGCCCTCCACGCAAACGGCACAGAGCCGCGATGGAACGGGGCTGAGGGTGATATTTTACAACAGTAATGGTGAGTTTAAAACAAACATTTTTAAAAGTCTACAATTATTATTTCAATTGCAACAATGAGAGGTACGATCTTGGAAAAGTAGTTCTTCAATAGAAAACGAATCTCGAGGGCATCAGTAGCGTGCAGAGGAGGAGCCCCTCGCAATCTGCACAAGCGCTAGGTAAAAGACCACACAGAGAGCTGCCACCACACTGCTAGTCGATCGTGCCGCCAATCACGCTCCTACTTATGTCCTGAGCCCCGCCCCCAGCTGAGACACTCCCTCCGTCCAATAGGTGACCTCACGCTGCAGCACAGTGGAGCTGACCCTGCCCTCCACGCAAACGGCACAGAGCCGCGATGGAACGGGGCTGAGGGTGATATTTTACAACAGTAATGGTGAGTTTAAAACAAACATTTTTAAAAGTCTACAATTATTATTTCAATTGCAACAATGAGAGGTACGATCTTGGAAAAGTAGTTCTTCAATAGAAAACGAATCTCGAGGGCATCAGTAGCGTGCAGAGGAGGAGCCCCTCGCAATCTGCACAAGCGCTAGGTAAAAGACCACACAGAGAGCTGCCACCACCCTGCTAGTCGATCGTGCCGCCAATCACGCTCCTACTTATGTCCTGAGCCCCGCCCCCAGCTGAGACACTCCCTCCGTCCAATAGGTGACCTCACGCTGCAGCACAGTGGAGCTGACCCTGCCCTCCACGCAAACGGCACAGAGCCGCGATGGAACGGGGCTGAGGGTGATATTTTACAACAGTAATGGTGAGTTTAAAACAAACATTTTTAAAAGTCTACAATTATTATTTCAATTGCAACAATGAGAGGTACGATCTTGGAAAAGTAGTTCTTCAATAGAAAACGAATCTCGAGGGCATCAGTAGCGTGCAGAGGAGGAGCCCCTCGCAATCTGCACAAGCGCTAGGTAAAAGACCACACAGAGAGCTGCCACCACCCTGCTAGTCGATCGTGCCGCCAATCACGCTCCTACTTATGTCCTGAGCCCCGCCCCCAGCTGAGACACTCCCTCCGTCCAATAGGTGACCTCACGCTGCAGCACAGTGGAGCTGACCCTGCCCTCCACGCAAACGGCACAGAGCCGCGATGGAACGGGGCTGAGGGTGATATTTTACAACAGTAATGGTGAGTTTAAAACAAACATTTTTAAAAGTCTACAATTATTATTTCAATTGCAACAATGAGAGGTACGATCTTGGAAAAGTAGTTCTTCAATAGAAAACGAATCTCGAGGGCATCAGTAGCGTGCAGAGGAGGAGCCCCTCGCAATCTGCACAAGCGCTAGGTAAAAGACCACACAGAGAGCTGCCACCACCCTGCTAGTCGATCGTGCCGCCAATCACGCTCCTACTTATGTCCTGAGCCCCGCCCCCAGCTGAGACACTCCCTCCGTCCAATAGGTGACCTCACGCTGCAGCACAGTGGAGCTGACCCTGCCCTCCACGCAAACGGCACAGAGCCGCGATGGAACGGGGCTGAGGGTGATATTTTACAACAGTAATGGTGAGTTTAAAACAAACATTTTTAAAAGTCTACAATTATTATTTCAATTACAACAATGAGAGGTACGATCTTGGAAAAGTAGTTCTTCAATAGAAAACGAATCTCGAGGGCATCAGTAGCGTGCAGAGGAGGAGCCCCTCGCAATCTGCACAAGCGCTAGGTAAAAGACCACACAGAGAGCTGCCACCACCCTGCTAGTCGATCGTGCCGCCAATCACGCTCCTACTTATGTCCTGAGCCCCGCCCCCAGCTGAGACACTCCCTCCGTCCAATAGGTGACCTCACGCTGCAGCACAGTGGAGCTGACCCTGCCCTCCACGCAAACGGCACAGAGCCGCGATGGAACGGGGCTGAGGGTGATATTTTACAACAGTAATGGTGAGTTTAAAACAAACATTTTTAAAAGTCTACAATTATTATTTCAATTGCAACAATGAGAGGTACGATCTTGGAAAAGTAGTTCTTCAATAGAAAACGAATCTCGAGGGCATCAGTAGCGTGCAGAGGAGGAGCCCCTCGCAATCTGCACAAGCGCTAGGTAAAAGACCACACAGAGAGCTGCCACCACCCTGCTAGTCCCAAATCGTGTGCCTGCTGAATGGATATATACTGCTTATGAAGCTGCAACAAAAGTGAGCGACCAGCTGTGGAAATGGAGCAAAGAGAGGCGAGTGACGGTAGACGGCCTACTTATAACGCTGCCATATTGAGCCGGGTACTCTGGTGACTGCCTCCCCGGGACGTGAGGTGAGGTAGTGGGCGGTGCGGAGGCAGAAGCAGCGGTGCCGACTGAGAAGAGTATGACGGATAGTATTTTAGCAAGATTGCCCACACAGGGATTTGGGGAGCTGGTGTGAGATCGGGAGCGCGGTGCACCACGGCACAAGGAGAAAGAAGGAGGCCCCTAGGTGGAAACAGGCATGTCCATACCAGTATAAAGGATGCAGTGCAGTACAATATAAGCGCTGGAAGGCTGGCGAAGTAGGATATATTGCCTCATCGATCTGGTGATTTACCGTGCAGGGAAGATAACAGGCGGAGCCGACTTTTTGTGGGAGCCGAGGAGTTTCAGGACTGCGTGTTAGCTGAGGAACGCACTGAAAGCTAGGCCGACTGCTGTGGATGCGGATGCCAATTTGGTCAATTTGGATCCAGCTCCGCAACCGGAAGCTACTACATGGCTGCCTGCATCGGGTGCTAGTGGGAAAGGACAGTGCATATCGCAGCGGCACTCTGTGACCGGGAGTTTGTCACAAGTTGCGAATAGGAGCGCAATGGACGAAGCTGCTCCACTTGGTGGTAAATAGAGGTCCGGAGCCTCTTTTTGTTGTGAAGAGCACATTTGGATCCTTATACCGGGAGCCGATGTACCGTGCCTGGTTGTGCTGGGGTGGGTGGCTGAAGCGACGTGCTGACGAGGGTGCGACAAAGCTGCTGAGGCGCAGAAAGACTGAAAATAACAACGAAGATACGCTGCTGTTGCCACCACCTGTGAAGTACAGCACTATTCACACAAGAGACAGACCACCCTGAGAAGTAGCAGTTGGAAGACTCAGGCGGCAGAGACCTAGACTATGGCGAACTGAGCATGTTGTGGAAATAAGGAGATGGTCAAGGGAGCTTTGGTGCGTGTACGGTGATACAAACGGATGAGAAAGGCTGCTTTGCTGGCGATACAGAGGTACGGCACAGTGAGGTGTGTATTTGAAGTTGCTGTACAGGAGAGATTTGCCGGAATTGGAGTGTCACTGTGCACCCTGCACCGAATGCGCCATTTTGCCAAATACATATTATAGAGCTGATAAGAGGAGTTGGGGAGGTGACCAGACACAAGTAGGAGCTCATGGATAGTAGTTAGCCCGTGCTACATAACTAGAACATGCGCTACATACAAAGTGTGCGCTAATTGTTAGCGTTAACCACCACACGGTACCCAAAGTAAGCAAAAATGGGTAAGCCAGACACAAGACAACCCCGGATTACATTCGATAGGAAATCCTACAAGACGGCGGAGGGCTAGTCTAGCCTACAGAGTCAGACCGAGGACAATGCAGTTTCCCCGCCACCGGAAGAAGACATCCAGTCAATGTTCAAGGAATTGAAAACAAGACTCCAGGGCATAGACTCCAAACCTGATTCCCTAGCAGAAAGATTGGACAGGATAACGCAAAGGATGGAAAAGCAGGAGGGCCGTACGAGTGTCTTGGAAACTAGGGTGACTGAGACAGAAGAAGGACAAACGGACATGGACAAGAAACTGCGTGAAATAGATGTAGTACTGCATGCCATAAAGCAGAAGAACAAGGATTTGGAAGCTAGATCAAGGAGCAATAACATAAGAATCACATTTCCCAAATGACAGATATACAAAGTATGGAGAAATACATCTAGAAAATGATGACGGATCTTTTCGGTGCAATCTTGTCCGCCATGTTTTTAATAGAATGTGCTCACAGATCGCTGGGCCCCAGGCCACGTCCGGGGGTACCGCTGAGACCTATTTTGGCGAGAGTGCTCAACTACAGGGACCGTGATAAGATCCTCAGTCTGGCATGTGAGAAAGGGGCCATACAGTACAAAGGAAATGACATTGCAATATACCCAGACTTCACACTACAAGTCCAGGTGCCCGTAGGGAGTTCTTGCCTGCTAAGAAGATTTTCCAACAACTTGGAAAGAAGTACTCTTTGATATATCCTGCTAAGTTGCGGATTCAAGGTCATGGAAAGCCCACCTTCTTTACTGATGCCAAAGCGGCTTTGGCATATGCGAAGCAAATGGCCAAGGACCAAAAGCAAAAAGCGGCGTCGAGCGACTCCGAAGCCGAAAATAATCTGAGTGACAATGACTGAGGGTTACGTTATTTTACGCTGGATCTGTAGATAAGTTTTTAAGTATGATGCATTGGGGTATTGGATTCATGATGGCTGAAATGACAGTAAACCCACAAGTTTAAAGTATGTGATTGCTGTTTAAATGTGCATTAGCTACCCCTTGTATGCAAGCTTGAACTACAGTGGATTAAAAAGGTACTATGATTTGTGGTAGCAAGGAAGGTGCTCGGCCACCCTGCCATAAGTGCAGGAGAGTATTGCCGGCGGACCCACGTACCCCATGGGATGAATCCCTTAGATTCACTTTTGTGGAGTTTTTGTTTGGGGTGCGACTTTCACAACCTGATTGGGGGGTTGGTGTGGGAGGGAAGGGGGAGGAGGGACAGCTCTTCCTCAGGGACCTGTCAGATCATTTACGAAAAGGTCTCGGTCAAATATGGTTGTCGCGCACCAGAATGTACGGACGTACTTGTCGCCACAAGGGTGTTATCGATCTAGATTGTAATAAGACTGCACTGTTCTATGCCTTTGCTCTAAGTTAATTTGGGTCACTCGGAGGCCACGGATGTATGTACCACCTGTTTCCACTATGACACACCTGACATGTCTCACATGGAATGTTAGGGGATTAAATGACCGTAAAAAGTCAAGATTGGTCCACTCTTACCTCTTGAGGCATGGGTTTGCCATCTGCCTATTACAAGAAACTCATGTGACGAAGACGACAGCGGGCACGCTTAGGAATAACCTATGGGGCGGTGGTGGAAGCTGGCTACTCTAATTATTCAAGGGGAGTAGAAATAATGATACTGAAAGGAATACAATGGCGATCACACAATAGTGGATAGGGGAGGAAGGTATATCTTGTTACAAGGAACACTATACAACACACCCATGATGATAATATACACATATGGCCCGAATACGGACTCCCCGGAATTCTTTCAATATGTATGGCAGAAGGTACAAGCAATGAATAACACAACAGTCATATGGGGAGGTGATTTTAATGTAGTTCTATCAGATGCAGCTGACAGGCAAGGGGCACAGTGTGAAAAATCACCCGAAAGCAGCAGCGCTGTTGCATGACATAATTACTGACCTCCACTTAGTGGACTCCTGGAGAGTGCTACACCCTACACTAAGGGAGGGCACGTGTGCGACACATCATTGCAATGCGTGGTCAAGGCTGGACTTCTGGCTGGTTTCCAAGGACACACATAATTGGGTAACACAAGATATACATCACCCGGGTGCTCTTTCTGATCATGTACCTACTCAGTTGACATTTAAAGTGCCAGGCCCATACATGACACCATTCAGCTGGAGGTTTCCATCAGATGCAGTGTTAGACCAAGTTTTTTCGGAGAGGAGCTGCGAGGGAAAACAGATTAATATTTTATACTAAATGAGGGAACGGTAGAGTTACCTGGCACGTTATGGGAAGCATTCAAGGCTATGATAAGGGGTAATTGCATAGCTCTTAAAACAGGAGTCCTTAGGGATATACATAACACATTGCAGAGGCTTGAGTGCGGACTTAGAGAGTTGGAAAGAACGCAACTTCAGTCCCCTTCCCCTGCCACAACGGCACAGATTAGGGCCAAATTGATGGAATTTCAGGCAGAGGCAGAGAGGGAGACGACATACCTACACAAACACGCTTGGGGGATGCGGTATGGTGAGGTAGAGAGAGCCAGGAAAACGCTAGCAGGTCTACTTAGACCACCTAGGGGAGCTGAATATATCACTGAAATACAAACTGAGGACGGTGAGATAAGCAGAGCGCCACCAGAAATCTTAAGTACAATGTCCCGATTTTACAAAGCACTATATACTTCTAAATCCAACCATTCTCAGGCGGACATTGTCAACTACCTGGATACTTTGGCCCTAGCTTGGTTTAACAATGGGGCAAGACAATATATGGAGCTTCCTATAACTGTGGAAGACATCAGGCAAGTTATAAACAGTATGCTAGTGGGTAAGGATCCGGAAGCAGACTAGCTGACTGCAACCTTCTACAAAGAATATGCAGATGTCCTTGCCCCCCATTTATTACAGATGTATTCAGAGGCAATAGATACAGGCATCCTCTCCCCCACACTTCGTGAAGCCACCATAATCACTTTGCTGAAACCTGATAAAGATCCCACTATGCCTGATGCATATTGGTCTCTATCCCTCATTAATTTGAATGCTAAGATTTATGCCAAACTCATTGCAAATAGGTTGCAACCGATGCTCCTGCAGATAGCACTACCGGACGGATCTGGTTTTATACCGGGTCGTTCGACTGCGCACAATTTAAGAACAGTGTTTGGACTCCTCCATTACTTGGCCGCCCATGTACAGGCAACGGCTGCATTATTAGACGCCGCAAAGGCTTTTGACTCATTGGAGTGGAAGTTCCTGTTTGTTCTACTGACTCGCATGGGGCTCAGCCCTCTATTTATTGACCAAATACAGCTGCTCCACACAAGTCCACTGGCGAGAGTCAGAGTAAACGGACAGATGTCGAAGCCTTTTGCAGTAACAAGGGGGACACGACAGGGCTGTCCTCTGTCTCCACTGTTGTTCACGATGGAACCATTGGCAGCTAGGCTTAGACAAAACCACACACAAAGAAGCATAGGGTTCACATCCACAGGATTATTAATATTAATGTATGCTGATGACATGATAGTATACTTAACGAATCCCAAGGATAACTTTGTAGCTGTCATGAGAGAATTGATCCGTTATGGTGGGCTAACTGGCATTCAAATAAACTGGTTGAAACCATAGTAGTACCTCTCACAGATACCACTACTCCGTTTGACACAGATTCCCTATTCAGTGGGCTAGTGGAGAAGTGAAATATTTGGGGATCTGGGTAAGCAGATCTGTGCAAGAAATATGGCTAGCTAATTACGGGAGAGTGGTGGATTGGATTGAGTATAAAGTACAGAGATGGAAATAGCTGCCGCTATCATTGATCGGACGCATAGCTATCATAAAAATGGTGATTCTGGCCAAACTGTTGTACCAATTTGTAAATATTCCGATGCCGCTGAACACCCATTTTTTCAGAAAACTTCGATCTCATGTTCTGGACTTAGTATTGGCCGGCAAACAACCCAGAGTCTCATGGAAACTGTTAACACTGCCGTTTACCCAAGGTGGCTTGGGTGCGCCAGATTTTGATCTATATGCATACAGTGCTCAGGCGCAATACCTACACTTTTGGCAGCACCCGACATCCTATCAACCACATGTGGCGATAGAAATTGATAGTGTAGCCCCCATTCCGCTGAATGCAGCAGTATATCAGCCTTATAAAAGACCACACTCGGTAGTTGACACAGTAGAAACAACACGATGGGCATCGAGAGGGATTGTGAAGAGGGCTCAGCATGTGGAACTGTACGCTCCTTCCATGCCACTGGGGGGCAATCCGCTAATATCCCTGTTAACGTACAAAGCGGCCACGATGTGGTCTACGGCTCATGCACTGGAGAAAGACAGAGATTTATACCTAGATGGAACATTCCAGACACTGCCACAGATGTGCAACTCACTACCACCTACGGCATCAGACATGCTCTTATACTATGAGATTAGGACCGCATGCCAAGCTACATATGTGTCTTTTCCTCAGGAGCCTCCCGCGCTGCCAGCGTTAGAAAATATACTGTCCAACCCTTCTTCTCGCAAATGAATCACGCTCATTTACAGTATAACGCAAGGTGAGTCTCCTATTATCACTCCCACGGCTAAAGCGGAATGGGAGAGAGACACTACCCTCGTCATAACAGACAAACAGTGGCAGTACTGCTGTTTACAGCTAGAAAATCTCTCACCAAATTATAGACTGTGACTAATCCACTTTTACTTTTTACATAGAATATATGACCCACTTTCTCAGCTACACCGCATGGGCATACATCCAGACACAAGATGTTGGAGATGCGGGGCGCAGAACACCACGTTTTACACTCTTATAATGGGAATGCGGACCGATAGAAAAATTCTGGACTGAAGTTTTTAGACATGTTGGACAAATCACTAATAACCAGTTACAGACTATCCCCTTAACAGCGCTTTTAGGTTTCGTCTTAGAAGTCCCAAAGGTATCTTGCAATTTAACGGCCATGTTGCTACTACTGTCTAAGTGGCAAGTGGCAATGCACTGGAAAAAGCAGGAGCCTCCCACGATAGCTGCATGATTGAATACTGCAGTTTACTATAAGGACCAGCTATCCCACTATTGGGAACTAATGCCTAGTAGATCCAGACCTATTGATATTTTGGAACCCTTTGTGATCTGGCTGGGATTGGGTGGATCCAACCTTCGGGGTGACCAAAACACGTGACAGGTTTGGTATCGATATGGAATAATTACTTCCACGGACTCCTAATGATATCAGATTTTCCAAACAGAGTTTCAGGCTGAGGGCAGAGGCAGATGAGTGAGAACAGAGTGATTTGGGGTGCGACAGGACCACGACAATAATAACAGCTAAGCAACATGTAGAATGGTGCAAAGGTACTTTGGAAATGGCAGATGGGGTGGGAGGGGGGGTGGTTGTTTTTTAGTTAAGATTCACAAAGTATAACTGCTCAGATATCAGTTTTAACTGGATCGGGGGCTGGCATTATGGACTGTATGACACAAGAATTATTTATCGCTGCCGGCCCGTTGGGTTGTAGGCGTGAGAACTGTGTACTGGTCACTGAGGATGCATATGTTTCTCATGCTGCCGGCCTCAGGGTTGTGGACAAACAGCTGTGTCAACTGTGATCTATGCAATAAAGATTGTTTAAACTTAAAACAAAAGTGTGTCCCAGCTGCAATCTATGGGACTGGGGTTAGGGGACCTGTCGATCTGCTTCCCATTCAAAGAGTAAAAAACTCTTTTTTAAATATATCTTATCTATCCCTAATGGCAGCTCTGCGAGCATATGTCACGCGGAGTTGGGGCTCTCCTTTGTTTCAGATGTAATAAAACTTGAGCCTGTGCTGTTATGGCACAGACTCTGGACAAAGGAAGAGACAAACCTAAACAGAGACATTGTTCTGGATGTTTTGAAATTGGATAGGGCCCTGAAGATTCCATGGATAAGCTATGTTCAAAGGTTTTTTCAAGATCTCGACCACCCAGAGTATTTTACTAACCCCAGTACCATCAGGGAAATAACTAGGAAGGAACTACAAATAAAGGGTTTGTCTCTACTAGACTCCGCTAGGCTGTCAAACAAAATTTTAAAACCTACAGTCCTGCATAACCAACTAATTTTAACTACTTTTAACATTCAATCCTACCTCACCTTGGTCCTGAGTGATTTTGACAGGTTCCTTTTAACCCGCATTCGCTTGGAAATATTTTATAGATTAGTTACCCTGACCAAAGTGAATAACTGGTCCCAAACCTTACAGTTGTGCCCCTTTCATAAAATCTCCAGGCAGACTTCGATCCACGTTATTCTTCTTTGTAAATATTATTCTAATGCCAAAAGAACGAGCATAGTCCCTGTGCTAAAACGGTTTGGGCTTCACCAATGTCGATCTGCTCTTCTGGCACTACAACAACTAGACAACGTACATACTGTTTTTAGGATGGTCATTTTCTTGAAAAAAGTTCTGTGCCTAAGAAAACAACTGTCTTTATTTTAAATGTCTCTCTTTTGAATCTCAGGAAAGCTCGCAAAGTTTAATAATGTTTTATTAATTTGTTTAAATGTACTTTATATGAATTTTAACATGTATGAAATGCTGCTAATGTGCATTTATGATTGTTTGCCTACAATCGAATAAAGCTTTCTTGACTTGACTAGTTCAGATCGCACCAATTACCGGACTATCGGACTGAGTGTCCTCATGCTGTGATAACACAATTGCTGGACTTAGTGTCGCAACCCTTAATTCTATTTCTTGACTCAGTGCCACATTTATAACCATGGAGTAAAATAGAACGGTTACCATAACCGATGCAGACTCTAGGCGTAAGCCAATTTATCTACATGCCCACTTTCTACATCCATATCACTGATTATTAAGTCAATTTCATGTTCCAAAGGCACTAATATATATAGCAAAATTTGTATGTGCAGAGAAAAATTATTGAAAGATTTGTTATGTGAATGAAATTAAAGCTGAATGTACATTTCTTCGTCCCCTTTCAATCCTATGGGGATCTTAGTTTTAATTATAATGTGTCGTGATTCCAAACGTCTCAGTTTGAGAGTCCTGTTATCTTCCCTCTCCTGTGGCTGCACAGTGGCTGCACAGTGGCTAGGCCCGAATATGTCATATTCAGCCAGGTCTTTCAATCATGTGTCATCATATGCTTTATTTTGAGTCTCTCCATCCCTCTACGTGTGTACAATTCTATATCAGGGGGTTCAGGATGGCAGAGTTGTAGATGTGGTTGACCCTCTCCTCTCATTTTGTGTTTAATGTCATCATATGCTTTGCCGCTGCTTATGTAGTATGCTTATTCTGGGTTGCTCTGATATGATCCAAGATACGTTTTTTCAATAGGCATATCGTGCTGCCTATGTAATGTTTCCCACATAGGAATCCAATCAGATATACTACATATATAGATTCACAAGTGATAGTCTCGTTGATATGCCTTAAAGCTACTGCATTTACTGATCCCTTCTGCAAGTTTTGTAGCCAAGTCTGTGGTTTCCTCATCACGAAGTGGCTATTCACCAGGTTATCAGATAGTGATGGAGCTTTCCTGAATGTTACTTGAGAGCGTGCGGGCGTGCACCTAACTTTTCTCCAATGTCAGGATATTTTTTCAAAACATTCCAGTAATTGCTCAATATTTTCTGAATCTTGAAATTTTCCTTGCTATAGATTAAGATCATCCGAATCGTATCATCTTTTTGTTTGTCCTTCCTTTTTTCCTTTTTGCTTACCAGAGTCCGAGCTCTAGTTACGCATCTTGCTTTAACCTCTCCACGTTGGATGTCGCTGAATTTCTACCCTCTTTGTAGGAATCTCTGTTTGGTGTCTTTCAATTTAGATTCCATTTCTTTTACCTCAGAACAGTTCCTTTTCATCCTTATGAATTCCCCGTATGGTATGCTTTCCTTCAACGAGTTGGGGTGAAAACTCGAGCCATGGAGAACACTGTTGGTGGCTGGACTTTTCAGGTAAACCGTGGTCTGAATTTTGTTTGAATTAATTTACACTTTGGTGTCAAGGAATTCAATTTCAGTGGCACTGATGTTATAAGTGACCCTAAGACCTACCTCATTGTTGTTGAGGATCGCAAAGTATTCCATTTATTCCGTTTTCGTTTAATTTCATAGGAGAAACAAGTCATCTATAAATCGCTGCCACTTTGTCTGTGTGGTGCTTGTTCTCTTCTCTCCAAGTCCTGATTTTTTACCACCACCCCATCATGAGGTTTGCATAGCTTGGAGAGAAGGAAACTCCCATGGCGGTCTCGCAGCTTTAGGAGTAAAATGATTTGTTAAACTTGAATACATTGTTCCTTAAGCAAAGCTCAATCATCTCTATAGCATCTGAGTGTGTTGTAGTTCTCTCCTGCCTTGTTCACACACAATAGACGCCATTGCTGTTACCTCATATATACAATGACACATAGTTCAAAAGGCAAAAGTCATTGTAGACATAGGGAACATACTCATGCACTTTTATTTGGTTCAATCTTTTCCCTTTTTTTCAACCTTTTTTTCTTCTAACAGTTTATTTGCTTTCATGTCGAATCAGTGCAAAAATGCCATTTAAATTGCCCGTGCTGTGCAGCCAATCAAATTGCAATCTTAATGTTTCCCAAATCCCTCAGTACATGTGGAAATTAAAGTGCTAGAGCTGTGTAATTTATCGCATCAATATATTGATGGTGTAATTGTGCATAATACAGTACAGTGATGTGTCACATAGATAGCTGTGGCCAGTGCCTTTTTCACAAATTTATATATATATATATATATATTCACTGAAAAAACCATCGGTTTCAGGGCTGATATAGTTAGGAATTAGCATTTAAAAAACCTTGGAAATTCACTGAAAAAACTGTAGATTTTAGGGGTGTTATAGTTAGCTGGACATTTCACTCATACAAAACCATTGAAATTCCTCTGATATAGTTAGTTAGTCCCGCAATCCACTGCTGATGATGTCACATATTACATCATTCATGACATGGTCAGTGACATCACTGATGACATCTCAAATGACATCACTGGTGACATCATCCACGTGACGATACACCTCATCATAAACTAGTATAACCTTTCGTCACTCACTGTAAAATACAGAGTATCATATTTAAATCCATTGACACACCGTCTATGTAGATTTTGGAATTACTGAATAGGTTGTTCTAACTGGAATTGGTATTTCCATTTTTTTGAAAATTTTAGTTTCTATTTTTGAATGTGTGTATCAAGGGTTATATTACGCTGAGAGGAGCTCTGCCACTCTTTCACAAGGATGATGTCATTAGTGATATCATCAGTGATGTCATTTGAGATGTCATCAGTGATGTCATCAGTGATGTCACTGACCATGTCATGAATGATGTAATATGTGACATCATCAGCAGTGGATTGCGGGCGCGCGAGTTATAGTGAGTACAACTAACTATAACAGGGGAATTTCAAAGGTTTTTTAAATGGTAATTCCTAACTATAACGTGGCTGAAACCTATGGTTTTTTCAGTGAATTTCAATGGTTTTGTAAATGATAATCTTTAAATGTATTAATTGTTATATTTTTATACTGATTTACTACATTATTTTAAATTATTTATTTTGAGATATTTTATATTTTAAATTACATTACATATTTTTAATATATGTTTTTACACCTCTCTGCAATGCAGCCCCTTGACGCGTTTGCAGAGGGGGAACTAATTCCCCTTGCATACTGGGGGTCCCTGGGGGCGAACTAGCCCACCAGGAATCCTCCAGTATTCCCCAGGGGGCTGCATTGCAGAGAGGTGTAATGAGGCCACACCCTTTTTTACACCTCTCTGCAGCGCAGCCCCCGGGCGCGTTTGTAGAGGGGGAACTAATTCCACTTGCATACTAGGGGTCCCTGGGAGCCAACTAGCCCACCTGGAACCTCCAGTATGCACCAGCGGGCTGCATTGCAGAGAGGTGTAATGAGGCTATGCCCCTTTTTACACCTCTCTGCAATGCAGCCCCCTCGCGCGTTTGCAGAGGGGGAACTAATTTCCCTTGCATACTGGGGGTCCCTGGGGGCCAACTAGCCCACCTGGAACCTCAAGTATGCGCCAGGGGGCTGCATTGCAGAGAGGTGCAATGAAGCTATGCCCCTTTTTACACCTCTCTGCAACGCAGCCCCCAGGCATGTTTGCAGAAGGGAAGCTAATTCCCCTTGCATACTGGGGGTCCCTGGGGGCCAACTAGCCCACCTGGAACCTCCAGTATGCACCAGGGACTGCATTGCAGAGAGGTGTAATGAGGCCACACCCTTTTTTACACCTCTATGCAACGCAGCCCCCTGGTGCGTTTGCAGAGGGAGAACTAACTCCCCTTGCATACTGGGGGTCCCTGGGGGCCAACTAGCCCACCTAGAACCTCCAGTATGCACCAGGGGGCTGCTTTGCAGAAGGGTGTAATGAGGCTATGCCCCTTTTTACACCTCTCTGCAACGCAGCCCCCTGGCACGTTTGCAGAGGGGGAACTAATTCCCCTTGCATACTGGGGGTCCCTGGGGGCCAACTAGCCAACCAGGAGCCTCCAGTATGCGCCAGGGGGCTGTCTTGCTTTGCCCCGGGGGATGGCGGTCCCCAGGGCAGTGTAGGGGGGGATTGGGCCCCCCACACTTCTTTATCACTATGCCCCTGAGATTTTGTCCCTCCGGAGGGTAATTTGAAAAAAAACAGACCGGGTTTTTAAAAAACATTTTTTGGGCCTTGGGGGTCCTTGTGGGACCACCTGGGCAGGCCTAGGGGGTCAGGGTGTTTCTACCCTGCCCCCTGTTTGTGTTCTACATATTTGTTTTTCTTATTTCTTGTGCCTCAGTCTACCGAGCACAAGATGGCTGCCAACACTTCCTGGTTTGAAGTGTTGAAAGCCAATGAGCATGCAGCTCGTGCTGATTGGCTGCCACTGTCTGTCAACACTCCAAAACAGAAATTGTTGGCAGCCATCCTGTGTCTCGTTAGACTGAGGCACAAGAAAGCAGAAAAACAAACGTGTAGAACTCAAAAAAGGGGCAGGGTAGAAGCACCCTGACCCCCTAGGCCTGCTCAGGGGGTCCGACAAGGACCCCCAAGGCCCAAAATATTTTTTTTGAAAAATCACGGGTTACACGTACGGTACGCGTACGGTACTCGTACAATACGCGTACGGTGCGCGCATGGTGTGCGAATGGTGCGCGCTTATAGATATATATATTTTTTTTCTCTTTTGATTTTCTCAGGAACTACTGGAGGGATTTACACCATTTAAGCAAAAGCGTGATCTGCGAATCAGACTCTACCATTTTGCCAAATTTCTTGTAATTCCGTTTAGCCGTTCGGAAAACATGTTTTGGGACCAAGCCCTTTTTTCTCAGCCCCCACTTGACGAATCCCCCCAAAACTTTCAGGGAAGGAGCGGAGTGGGGCGGGCCATCTTCTTTGAGAAATTCGCGGAAATTCATCAACCGGCGCCAAAGTTATTCCAAATAGAATGTTGTGGATTTCCTATGGAAACTAGGTCCTAACTATATCTAGCGCAACATTCTATTGGGAATAACTTTGGCACTGGTTGAGGAATTTGTGTGTAGTTTTCCAAAATTTAGGCCAGCTCCGCTCCGCTCCTTCCCTGAAAGTTTTGGGGGGATTCGTGAAGTGGGGGCCGAGAAAAAAGGGTAGTCCCAAAATGTGTTTTCCCCATGTTAATTTCCATAGGACGAATTGACAAGGCTACAGCCTGAACGGCTGAACGGAATTACGCCAAACTTTGCAAAATTGTAGGGACTGGTACACAGAAGTGCCTTTGCTATATTTGGTGAAAATTGCTCCAGTGGTTTTTACCAAAATTAAATTTAAAAAATATATATATCTATAGGCGCGCTCCGAGCGCTCACCGGTAGGCGTACCGGGGAGCACACCCGGCGCGCCACGGAAGTGCGCGAGCGGAAAGCTGATTGGCTCTCGGGTGTCTGTCAACATTCTAAACAGTCCGGAGAGTCCGCTATCTTGTGTCTCGGTAGAATCAAGACACAAGAGTTAAAAATAAAAAGGGGGAAATGATTAAAAGGGGGCAGGGTAGATACCCCGTGAGCCCCTAGGTTTTCTGAGGGAGGCCTAGAAGGACCCTGAAGGGCAAAAAAACAATGTATTTTTTTTAAAATTTTCGCGGGGTAAGCGCTGGGTGCGTTTCCATGTGCGCTTCCCGGTACGCACACCCTGAGCGCACCACGGGGAAAAGCAGTGTAAAAAATTAGAGTAAAAAAATTATTTAGAGTGCTTAAAGGTAGGGTAGCTCTGAAAAGGGCTGTTGTGTTATGTGGGTATTTTTTGTACCTACAAGTAGGTACCAATGCAGAGTCTCAAATTCAAGAGAAAGACTCTATTCCCCTCATCTGTAAAATGTACACCATCTCTCCTATAGATGCCTTGCATGTTGTAACGCAAGTTGTTGTGGTAAATGGAACCCATACCATAGTCTCTGAGGAAAGCAGAAACAGATTTATTCACATGTTTCTTGCTTTCTCAATCTGTGGACAAAATTGGTTGGACCCGTTCCATTTTTGCCTTTGGCATATATTAGAAAATACCAAGTCAGTTTTTGGAAAAAGTGACATCAATTGCCCAAAGATGTCCTTTAAAAGCATTTCCAGACCTACCCCAGTCAAAGTGCCCAGCTCATTTCCACCACAGTGCACAATTATGAGGTCAGGCTGTGGTAGGTGCATAAAGGATTTTATCAATGGTATCAATTGGTGACTTCTTAATCCTCTCTGTCCAATCCACACAATGTCCACATTTGGTAAATCAAGGTTGTAAATACCTCTGTTACTTGCAAATTCTTCACTCCAGTAGACAAAGCTATGACCCACAAACCAGACTTTTGGCATCTTGAAGGTAGATGTGCTTGTATTCAGATGAGTTGTGGAAATGAAATGGCAGTTTGAAAGTAGGAGTTATGAAAAAAAAGTGGTTGAGATTCAGTGCACTTGAAAAACAAGAAATGATTGGTGCTTTCTTAAAATCACCACTGAAAATTAGGGTGCATGCTTTTTTTTTAAAAGAAGTAATTTTAATGGTTGAGAAAAAGTCATTTAAAGAAACATTGCACATGATTAGCTAGTACATTGAGAGATCAAACATCCTTGCTGGATTCTTTTGCAACATAGTATGATGAACTTTTCAACTGTGTGCTGGGTTAGGTGGGAGTTACCATGGTAACAGGGTGAATGAGCACTGGGGGAATGGGTGAATATTATGTGAGTTTCAAAGTGTTGAAATGTACAACCAATTAAAATGTGCAGTTTGGTTTTGAATTTGTGTGGGAAGAATTTTGATTGGTTATGTATAAGAATATGGGTCTGAAATGAGAGGGAATCTGTGCCATTATTCTGAGGCTGCAGTGACAGAAGCATTATTCAGAGATTCTGCTTAAGAAAATCTGGTGTGTGTGACTGACACTGTTCTACATCTTTCAAAGTATTTTTAAAGGTGAGTAATGAATCTTTTAATAAAGATATACTGCTGTATGCACTATAAGGAAGATTAAGAAGCATATTGTGCTTCTTTATTCTTGCATTGTGTGTCATGTTTTTTGTAATGCTGTTTAAAAATTGAATGGTGCATATTGGAAATGTATTTTGGAAATGAGTTAGGTTTCTGCCTTGTTTTGTTGTGGTCATGTAAATGGGCTGTTCTCTGTGTTAAAAATGATTTACTATGGGAATTGATTTCAGGTAAAATGTCTGGCTTTTACATTTTGGTCAAGGATTACAGTGAGTGTCTGTGTGAAATAAGGAACTATGTTTTCACATTTTTCAATAATGTCACCTGTGTCTGCTGACAGTTTGCCTCTCTTAGCTTAAAAGGTACTCTGTGCCTGTGTCTCATGTCACTTTGCACGTGCATAATCTCTCTTTTTCTGTGTGTCATTTCTCTCTTTGTGTATGTGTCATGACATGTGTCTCATGTGCCTAAGATCACACTGTGAGTCAAGCTTGATTTTAAATGGATCTGGGTGAATAATTTGCTTAGTTGATGTGTTTAAAGTATGGAAATACATGTATTTTCAAAGTCAGTTAGGCTTTAGCATATGTACTAGTAGGGAATCTTAGGCAGCATGTCTGTTAGGCCTCTTACTTCACAAATGGGCTCTAAGCTGTGCAATCAAGATCCAGGGTGTGCCTTTGAAATGAAAAATGAATGTTATGGCTTGCTTATATATATGTGGTCTGTTTTTTGCCAGTAGACACAGTGAAATAGCATGAGCAGACACACACATATTGCATGCAGAGACAGATATGGTAGATTACATGTAACATCCTGGTCATGTGCCTAAGATCACACTGTGAGTCAAGCTTGATTTTAAATGGATCTGGGTGAATTTTTTGCTTGGTTGATGTATTGAAAGTATGGAAATACATGCATTTTTAAAGTCAGTTAGGCTTTAGCATATGTACTAGTAGGGAATCTTAGGCAGCATGTCTGTTAGGCCTCTTACTTCACAAATAGGCTCTAAGCTGTGCAATCAAGATCCAGGGTGTGCCTTTGAAATGAAAAATGAATGTTATGTCTTGCTTATATATATGTGACCTGTTTTTTGCCAGTAGACACAGAGAAATAGTATGAGCAGACACACACACATATTGCATGCAGAGACAGACATGGTAGATTACATGTAACATCCCGATCATGTGCCTAAGATCACACTCTGAGTCAAGCTTGATTTTTAATGGATTTGGGTGAATAATTTGCTCAGTTGATGTGTTTAAAGTATGGAAATACATGCATTTTTAAAGTCAGTTAGGCTTTAGCATATGTACTTGTAGGGAATCTTAGGCAGCATGTCTGTTAGGCCTCTTACTTCACAAATAGGCTCTTAGCTGTGCAATCAAGATCCAGGGTGTGCCTTTGAAATGAAAAAGGAATGCTATGTCTTTCTTATATATATGTGGTCTGTTTTTTGCCAGCAGACACAGTGAAATAGTATGAGCAGACACACACATATTGCATGCAGAGACAGATATGGTAGATTACATGTAACATCCTGGTCATGTGCCTAAGATCACACTGTGAGTCAAGCTTGATTTTAAATGGATCTGGGTGAATATTTTGCTTGGTTGATGTGTTGAAAGTATGGAAATACATTTATTTTCAAAGTCAGTTAGGCTTTAGCATATGTACTAGTAGGGAATCTTAGGCAGCATGTCTGTTAGGCCTCTTACTTCACAAATAGGCTCTAAGCTGTGCAATCTGTGCAGCGCTACGATTTTTAATTCACTGTTGGAGCTTATTTTTGTTATTTTAACAAGCGCGCTCATTTGGGACTTCTTAGCGCCCCCTTACCTGCACTTTAATCGGTACCCCCACCGCCGCTTGGCGGGTCAGGACTCTCGGGTGGGTTGGGATCTGGGCGCCATTTTGGAGTGGTGTGGACCCGGCTGGGACACATCGGTGAGCGCTCTAGCGCTCAGGCTGAGGCGAGGGACGCCTATTTAAAGCTCTCCTTTCCGCGCAGCGGATCTGCGCAGCGGGTGTTCCTGCGCTGTGCCGGAGTCTTGCCAGAGTCCTGCCCGTCTGCGCCCGTCAGCGCTAAGGAGGCGCAGGGCGTGGCAGGACTCTATGATTTACACCACTTAGGATGACCATAACAGCGATCAGGTACTGTAGGGATGACCTGCTGATGATTCAAGGCCAGTCCTCTGACTGTTGCCCGCCCCCAGTGGGGCCGTTATGTGGCCCATATCACTGCACGTGTTGCAGCTGGATATTACCATCTCCGTCCCGTATACGATCTTTTGAGTTACCAGCTTTGACCAAAGGATCGCCTGGGGTACGTGATATCACTATCTGCAACCTGAATGTCAGGTCCCTGGTCAAGCATTATGCGGAGATTCATGACTTATTGACTAACGAGTCTCCTGACGCTCTTTTCATGACAGAGACCTGGCTGCAGGATGCAGATACCTCCGTTTTAAAGCTGGCCTTCCCCCCGGAATATGCGGTGTTCACTCTTAATCGTGGCACAAGAGGGGGTGGAATCGCGATGGCGGTTAAGCTGTGTTTCCCCTGTGATTGGAAGGACGTGAAGCTTTTCGGCTGCGAATGTGCTCGTTTTAAAATCTCTTTTAGTCAACAATATACCTTCTCTGGTCTTTTAATTTATCGACCTCCGGGCTGCGATGCTGCCTTTAGGGCCGCTCTCCCGGACTACATCAGCTCCGAGGCGTTGGGATGTGCTAACTTCAATGTGCTTGGCGATCTCAATTTGCACCTTGATTGTCCATCCCTACCCTCCATTCGGAGTTTTCTGTCTGACCTAGAAGCCCTGCAGCTCTCTCAATTGGTGACTTTTCCTACACACCGAGATGGGCATGTGCTTGATCCATTCTTCACCAATTTAGAGGGAGTCCAGGTATTTAGCCCCACTCGGCTGGTGTGGACTGATCACTTGTTAGTGAAAGCGATCATCCCCATGTCAGAGCCCCTTTTTTCCTCCCAGAACATAACTACTCTCGCTCGACAGTGGCATAAATTGAAGCTAGAGGATTTCTATCTTCTATTGGAGAAGGTGCCGCTAGCTCCTTTCACGAATGTGGATGGGGGCTATGACTCGTTCTGTGAATGGATTTCTTATGCGCTTGACTCTCTTGTCCCGTTGGTCTGGTCGAAACGCCGGGTCAAAGATCATAGCCCTTGGTATGACAGCGCGCTTGCATCTCTCAAGAGAGAGTGCAGGCAAGCCGAAAGGCGCTGGAGAAAATCTTTCGACCCCGCGCTTAAAATCTGTTACGCGGGGAAAACCAAAGCATATCACAGAGCGGTATGTAGAGCGCGTGCAGCCCACTATGCACAGGAATTTCTGAGTAGCTCCAACCCCTCTAAAGTGATATTTAAGGAGTTAAAAGACCTTCTAGCCAAGAGAAGCACTGCCACAGAAATACGTTCAGACGCTCACTGCGAAAACTTGGCATCTTTCTTCACTAGTAAAGTGCAAGCCATTTACCGCACTTTTCCCACTGTTCTGCCGACTCCAGAACCATGTAGTGCGCCCAAGGATATTGGTGTGGAGCTGGATATACTACCTCCCCTATCCATGGAAACATTTAACTCTCTGAGCAGGAAAATTAAGTCAGGTTCTCCTATGGACCCACTTAAACCGGCTTTGTTGAGGGATATGTCGGCGGTGTGCCGTGCTCCGGTACTGGATCTTATTAATTTGTCGTTGGCCTCGGGAACTGTGCCCACTAGGTGGAAACAGGCGGTAGTCACGCCTATCTTAAAAAAGACTACTCTGGACCCTCTTAAGCCCGAGAGCTATCGCCCCATCTCGTTGCTGCCATGGGTCACCAAAGTGGCTGAGGCCCATGTGAATGGGATCCTGGCTGACCACCTTGCCAGAGCTAACATCTTGGATCCCACGCAAAATGGATTCCGTGCAGGTCACAGCACGGAGACTGCTCTACTGTTTATGGTCGAGCATCTGCGCTCCGTGCTGGATTCCGGTCGAACTGCGGCACTCCTGTTATTAGATCTGAGTGCCGCGTTCGACACGGTTTCACACGGTATCCTTTTGCAGCGACTCGAGGAAGTGGGAGTCAGTGGCTCCGCGCTGTGTTGGTTTCGTTCCTTTCTATCGAACAGATCGTTCCAGGTCGCTATTCCACCCGGCAAATCTAAATCATACCCGCTGACACTAGGGGTCCCACAAGGGTCATCTTTGAGCCCCACTCTATTTAACCTTTACGTTAGACCGCTGGCTGCGGTGGTCAAACGCTGGGGCCTGACAATGGTTTCCTATGCGGATGACACGTAGCTGGCGGTCACGTTGAGTGGGGACTCTAATGTGGAGGCCCTCATGTTTCGCGAGGGCATCTGTGCCGTGGCAAATTGGATGAATCAGAACTGTCTCCAATTAAATACTAAAAAAACGGAGGTCATGGTGCTGGGAAAACAGGCCGGGCTGTGGAACGATAACTGGTGGCCACAAGAATTGGGGACGACTCCTTCTCCTGTAATTGAGATAAGAAACCTCGGGGTATGGTTGGACCCGGCGTTTAGTTTTACGTGCCATACCAAGAGAGTGGCAGGCTCTTGTTATGGTGTCATCAGAGGACTTAGGCCAATACTTAAGTTCTTTGATGCTTCCACCAGACAGCTGGTGGTCCAGGCGTCGGTCCTGTCCAGGTTGGACTACGCCAGCGCACTCTTGGCCGGGACCAACCAGGCAGAACTTACCCGATTACAGCGAGTGCAGAACACCGCCGCTAGAGTGGTGGTGGGACTACCTAAACGATGCTCTGTCTCTAAGACTCTGCGTTCCTTACACTGGCTCCCTATGAGCCAGAGGATTAAATTTAAGGTACTCTGCCTGGCTTTTAAAATCCTTAAAGGCATGGCTCCACAAATTCTGAATAACCTCTTAAAGCCGTATGTTCTGGTACGACCCTTGAGATCCCAGGGTATGCACCTGTCTACGGTCCCTCGTTTCAAACTTAGCAGAATGGGTGGGCGCTCTTTTCGAGTGGTGGCTGCAAAGTTATGGAACTCCCTTCCTGCTGAGCTTCGGGCGATGGATAACCTTTTGCAGTTCAGGTGAGCAATAAAAACCTTTTTGTTTCCCTAAATCCGCCTGTCGGAGCACGCTCCTTTTAGATGTTTGTGTTGTGTTTACCTTCCCAAGGCGCCAGGACGCCCCTTTGCTGGGGCAGCTGTGCGCGGTACAAAAAACAATTAACATAACATAACAATCAAGATCCAGGGTGTGCCTTTGAAATGAAAAAGGAATGTTATGTCTTGCTTATATATATATATGGGGTCTGTTTTTGCCAGTAGACACAGTGAAATAGTATGAGCAGACACACACATATTGCATGCAGAGACAGACATGGTAGATTACATGTAACATCCTGGTCATGTGCCTAAGATCACACTGTGAGTCAAGCTTGATTTTAAATGGATCTGGGTGAATATTTTGCTTGGTTGATGTGTTGAAAGTATGGAAATACAGGTATTTTTAGTCAGTTAGGCTTTAGCATATGTACTAGTAGGGAATCTTAGGCAGCATGTCTGTTAGGCCTCTTACTTCACAAATAGACTCTAAGCTGTGCAATCAAGATCCAGGGTGTGCCTTTGAAATGAAAAAGGAATGTTATGTTTTGCTTATATATATGTGGTCTGTTTTTTGCCAATAGACACAGTGGAATAGTATGAGCAGACACACACATATTGCATGCAGAGACAGACATGGTAGATTACATGTAACATCCTGGTCATGTCCCTAAGATCACACTGTGAGCCAAGCTTGATTTTAAATGGATCTGGGTGAATAATTTGATGAGAGTTAGAAAGATAGAAACTCTGAGCAGACACAGGTGACATTATTGAAAAATGTGAAAATATAATTCTTTATTTCATACACTCATTATGATCCTTGTCAAAAATGTTAAAGCCATACTTTTTAGCATGAAACATTTACCAGAGTGAGATGAGACACACACAAACAGACAAATGACACATAAAAAAAGAGAGAGAGATGGGGCAGGCACAGAGTGAGATGACACACAGGAACAGAGTGAGGTGAGACACAGGCACAGAGTACCCTTTAAGCTCAGAGATGCAAACTGTGAGCAGACACAGGTGACATTATTGACAAATGTGAAAATATAATTCCTTATTTCATACAGAGACTCAGTGTGATCCTTGTGAAAAATGTTAAAGCCATGCTTTTTACCATAAAACATTTACCAGAATGAGATGAGACAGATGCAAACAGACAGTGACACAGTTGCTGTGGTATAAAGTAACTTATATTGTAAACTAGTTTTTATATCGTTCAGTTATTGTAATTGCTATGTAGTGTGTTTGTAGTGGTCTATAATATGTTATTTTTTCTTTACCACAGATTGTAATCATCTATAGAAAGATAAAAGAAAATGCCGTCAAAGGAAAGACATCAAAAGAAACATAAACAAGATTTAAGGTCCAAGAAAACAGAAATACAACACTCATCCAAAACACAATCTTCGGTGAAAAAAAATAATGCTCCTGGTAAGCAAACTAAGAACTTTTAAAGAAAAATATTGAAATGTATAAAAAAAAAAGATGTTGTTTCAAAGAAGAATAACGAATCTCTTAATAGAAAGAAAAAATTCTGCCCCTCAAAAAATGTTTGACCTGTAGAAGGAGATGATATTGTCTATAGCAATAGAAGGAGAAATCAATTTATTGAAATTCGTAGACGAATGTTTTATAACAGAATAGTTTCCAATTTATTAAAAAATGTAAAGATGTATCAAAAAAAGACCGCTTTTTACAAGAAAAAAAAACATGATGAAGATTGCGGATGAAGCATTTAAAGTGAAAAATAAATTATATTCTTTAGTAATCAATAGAATTCGTACACTAGAAAAGGTAATCAATGTATTCAAATCACAATGTAAGTGGAAAAGAGTAATTAATCGGACTAATTTTTGTGATGTTTTTTCTGGAGAATGGAAACATAGTTCAAGTTGTGAGCCATTTTTTAATGAAGAAATTTACTTTCAGGATAATGATTTGGTGCATGCAGTTGACACCAGTGGTCGAGCATATGAGGTGAAGGACGGTTGTCCGTTTGAAAAAGAAAAAATTGTGCCTAGAAATACAGACGAGGTTATAGCTGATGAAATTTTAGGGAGATGTCCTAAGGCTCCAATGTATACTTGGAATTGTAGTAGTATTTGTAGTGTGCGACAGGATTCAATTGATTTGTTTCTCAGTTTCTTACGGACATATACTGAGAAAAGTCTAAAACAAAAAAAGGAAATTTTGCAAGAGTTAGATCCTTGTATAGTGAGAGAAAAAACAGGTTTGCAAGGGCATTCACTGGCTTGTCTTTCAAGAAAAGTATGTCAATGTGTTTTTCACCATTTTAGGATGTTAACAGTGCATCATAATAAAGTGAGGAAATTAGTGAGAAGGTTGTATTATGCAAAAAGTCCAGCACTTAAGCTAAAACAGTTAAACAGTGTTCTTTTGCATGGAACTGAATTAGATGTGAAGAACATTTGTGAAGAAATTGAGTTTTGTTACTTTGGTGAAAAAGAGGACAGTGCAGAAATTGATACAGTAATAGAAGGTAATGTGGAAGAGAATGTAGAGATTTCAAGTACAGAAAAATTTGAACATGAAATTACAAAGTTTAAGGTCAATTCAAGTGAAAGGCCTAATTTTACTTGTGTGTGTTGTCGACGAACTCATTATAAGAATCAGACTAGATTAGTTGATTTATATGTAAAAAGCGAAAAGTAAAATAATAATGAGTGGAAGGATTTTGCAACTTATTTGCTGGTAGAAAATTGTTTTGATTTGGGTTCTGATCAACGTATTTGTAAATATTGTTATAATAAATTAAATGAAAACAGAATGCCTGCTCAAGCTGTTCATAATAATCTGGAGTTGGTAGACATTCCTTCTGAATTGATGGATTTAAATACCTATGAGTCTATTCTGATTCAATGTGTGCATCCTTTTCAGGCTATTGTTCGCATGGAGCCTAAGACAGGGAAATTGCCTCCTTCAGATTTACAGAGAGGATTAAAGGGAAGAGTTGTTTATTTGCCTCTAGATTTTAAGAGAAATATTGATACAATTGGTGTAGAAAATGTAGAAGAGGAACCTCTGGTTATTCTAGTTAATGGTGTTCTGACAAAAAGTAAGAAAATCTGGCAAGAATTAGTGGATGTTAGGAAAGTCAAAAAGGCAACGTTGTATTTGGTAAAAAACAATCACTACTACCAAAATGTATCTGAGGGAGAAGGGGAAACAACTGTAGAAGAGGACAGTGATTTCTCAGCTGGGCAAATTGAAAAAGTTGATGTCTCTAGAAGTGAAGAAATTTATGAACATTATAGTGTTCATCCATTGCATTCCAAAGAAGTAATGGGGAATGCTATTGACTTGTCTCAAATGAAAGAAGCAAAAGGAAGTCTCCTTAGTGTATGGGAAGAAAGTTTGGAAGCTCGTTGTTTTCCACAGTTATTTTCAACAGGTCAAGGTGGACGATATGACGACCGACCTGTTCAAATTCCTGCATCTGAATACCGGACTTCAAGATTATATGCAGAAGATCCAAGGTTTTGTCAATGCATTCCATATTTGTTCCATCTACTGTTTGAGAGTGACTTGTCTGGACTTTCTTATGCAGTGAACCATATACTGAAAAGTGGAGTACATCTACAAAATATTTCGGCAAGGGACTTTATGGATAAAGTGAAACTGCAAGACAGTGTTTTGGAATCTCAGCTAATTAATCTCATGGCATGTCAGCATTGTACTAACGAGTATTGGTACCATCGTCATGGGGAATTGAAATGTATGCTAAGAAACTTAGGAACTCCTACATGGTTCCTCACTCTTAGCTGTGCTGAATATGCTTGGGAAGACTTACTTGAATTTCTACGAGAGGCAAATAAAAACATTAAAAATATTGAATACAAGACACCTGGAGAACTGTGCTCTTTGGATCCAGTTAATGTATGCAGATATTTCAATCATAAGTTTGAAGCTATGATGTCTTTTATTACAAACAAACAAAAATCCTCCGCTTGGAGAGGTGTTGGATTTCTTTTGGAGAAAGGAGTATCAAGCAAGAGGTGCTCCTCACATACATATGCTGCTATGGATTAAAGATGCACCACAATTTGGAACAGATTCAGATGAGAAATTGATGAGTTTCATTGAGCAGTATTCTACATGTGCTGTTCCGAAAGTACAGAAGAAAACAATTTAAGACCTCAAGTTTTACGCTTTCAAACCCATCGTTGTGGGAAATACTGTCGTCGAAAATACAAATCCAAGGACAAGTTCTACACAAAATGTCGTTTTGCATTTCCACGTCCAGTAACATCGAAAGGAAGAGTGAACAATTTTATGTCTTCTCTGCGACATACTGTGACAAGAAAATCACTGAAAAATACATACAAAGAAGAAATGAGGAGTCCAAATACATAAATGACTACAACCCAGTCATTTTGTCCATGTGGAATGCTAACATGGATTATCAATATGTTGCTGACAACTCTATTGCTGTGGCTCGATATGTGACGTCTTACATCACAAAATCAGAAAAGACGGAACTGAAGGAAATGTGGGAGGAAATTTCACATGAAAAGAGTCTAAGCAAAAAATTATACAGTTACAGTCTGAAGATGTTGTTGCATCGAGAAATTGGAGCATATGAATGTTCTGATCGGTTATCATCAGCAAGTCTATATGCCAAATCTAGAACCATCATTTGGGTGAGTCTAGGTCTTGCTGCAACACGAAACCGAGTTTTGAAATCTGTACATGAAATAGAGTATTTGGCAGAGAAAGAACCAGACAGTACAGATATTTTGAAAACAAACATGTTGGATACATACTATCCAAATAGAAGTAGTCATCTTGAGAACGTTTTTCACTATGAAGTTCTGCAAACCTATACTTTTAAGAGGAACGTCACAGAAGATATCAATAAAGGTATATATGCTGTAATTGGATGTGAAGGCTGTCTGGTGAAACAAAGAAAAGGCCATTTGATTAATCATCGAAAATTGAGTTGTGAATCTTCAGACAAAAGGGAATTTTACTATTTAGCTCTTTTGCAACTCTTTAAGCCATGGCGTACAGAAGAGGAACTACTTGGAGATTTTCTTACTTATGAAGATTCGTTCAATGCAACCAAGGATACCATAGAATGTCCTGTTTTTTCAAATTATCTGCAAATGTTGAACGAGGAAATACAGCAAGAAGCTACAATTGCAGCAGAGATTGCTAGAGACAGTTCTCAAGACAGTCAGAGTTCTGCTTCATTGAGTCAGGATCCACTAGGAGGACCAATTATAGAAAATGAAGCTACCACTGCCATGAATGAAGTGGAAAGAGCCATGGAACAAGCTCAGGAGGATGTAGTTAACTTAGAAGATTTGGAAAAAGAACTAAACATTGAGCAGAGACAAATATATGACGAAGTCACAGAACAGATTGAGCATGGTTTATATCATGAGAAAAAAGAGTGCTCATGTGCATCAATTATACCTGTCCGACTGTACGTGAGTGGAGAAGCAGGAACTGGAAAAAGTTTTCTGATTAAAGCAATTGCAACGTATCTGCAGAAAAGAACGGAGTCATCGCTGTCTTGTGTTGTTACCGCTCCAACTGGGTTGGCAGCACACAACATTAAAGGGATTACTCTACATCGCTTATTGATGCTGCCAGTAGAGCATGATAATAAATTACAATACCACAAGCTATCTGGAGAAGCTTGTTGTGAAGTTTCAAGAGTTCTAAAGAAAATGAAACTTCTTATCATTGATGAGGTAAGCATGGTATCAAATGTAATGCTTGCTTTTGTGCATTTAAGAATGCAAGAAATTCTTAAAACAGAGTATGATGTGTTATTTGGAGGCAAACACATCATTGTTTTTGGAGATCTACTGCAGCTAACTCCAGTTAAAGGACAACCAGTGTTTAAAATGCTTACACATGAAGATACCAGGAAGTGCCTAGGAAGCATTGGAAATGTTAACATATGGTTACATTTCAAATATGCAGAACTGCTTCAAAATATGCGACAAGCAAAGGATGAAGATTATAAAAATATTCTACAAGATGTAAGAATTGGAAAACTAACTGCGCATGGCAAAGAAGCTTTATATGGACGATTACTTTCAAATTTGTTTCCAAATGAAAATATTCTCCCAGAGAATATTTTTAAGAAAATTCCTGAAAACAAATCTGTTATATGCTTGATGCAAACTCTGCAAGAATGTTCAATCTTCAACAACAAAATGTTACAGTTAGAAAATCAACAGATTGTGAACCTCGAAGCTATGGATAAAATAGAGCATGAAGGAGCAACTATTATTTTGTCAGAAAAATTGAAATCAAAATTAGATTCTTTAGAGAAGACAATATCTAAAACTGCTGGTTTGGAAAAGACTCTGTATGTATCTTTAAATTGTCGTATAACTTTACGACGGAATTTACATGTGGAAAAAGGTTTAGTAAATGGAGCAATGGGTCTTGTTGTTAATTTTGTGAATTACCGAAATAGAGATGGAATTGAATTTCTAAAAATGTAATTTGATGGGATTGAAGAAGTACAACAAATCAGTCATTGTTCTGCTCGATTTTTGCTTGTGAAAGATTTATATGTCCGCCGAAAACAGTTTCCTGTTTCTTTGGCATATGCAGTGACTATTCATAAATCTCAAGGTTTAAGTACAGATAGTGCTTTGGTGAATATTGGAAGTTCTGTGTTCAAAGAGGGTATGGCATATGTTGCTTTATCTTGAGTCAGAACTTTATCGGGATTCTACTTGATTGATTTTTATGAGACAAAGATTAGTGCTGATCTAAATTGTGTATAAGAATATAATAGGTTAAGAAGAGAGTATGCTCCAAATTTACCTCAATATCCTCTATTTGAAAAGCGTGTAGTAGGCCGAAAAAGAAGAAATGAGAAAAATTGTAGTGAAGTTGTAGCAAAAAGAAAAAAAGTAGATGAATCAGTAATTGTAAGCAGAAAGGAAAAGGATTTAGTTAAAGATGTTGGATTTCAGTTTGAAAACAGTTCTGGTGTCAACTGCTATGCTAATGTAGAGGTTAATGTTGTTTTTTTCTCCAAACTGTACAAGAACAGATTGCTGAAGATCGGGATCAAAGATTTTGTTCTTTGTTGAATTCTGTGTTTGAGAAATGTAGCAGTGATAGAACAAAAATACAAAGTGTTTCTGAAATTTGAAATGTTTTAGACATATGTTCTGGTCTAATACATTTTCACAGAATATTCAGCAAGATTGTCAGGAATTTCTAATGTATATGCTTGTTGTATTGCAAGATGAAGGTGTAGATGTAGAAAACTTTTTGGCCTTTCTTATAAATGGCAGCATGACTGCGACAATTGCTCCTTTTCAAGTAGTACTATAATAGACACTGAAAGATTTATATATTTGACTTTACCAGACTGCAAATCAGTGTCTTTTAATAATTTAGTTAGTAAATCTGCAATGCTATCAACATTATTTATACAAAGATATGGACAGTATGTAATTTTAATGTTCAAACGATGTAGACCTGATGGAACTAAATTGACAACTTTAATAAAAAAATTGTTGGCTTCTCAATTATCCATTTCAGAGAGAACCTTTGCAACTGCAGCAATTATTTTCCATGATGGTCCTTCCATAACATCAGAACATTACACAGCTTATTTAAAATGTCAAAAAGGCTGGAGTAATTGCAATGATACTCAATTGACTTTCACACAACGTTTGCCTTATCAGTTACCAAATTCTTACCTAGTATTCTTACAACCAAAATTTTAGGAAAGGTAATTAGCCTATGAAGATTTGAGCAGTTAATAAAACGTAGTCTGCTGTTCAAAATTACTTTGTGAGTGAGATTGATTAAGATATTAAAAACTTGTAGTTGTCATAGAGGTAGTGTAAGTGTATCACGTAGTGTGTGATGTGAGTATTATAGGAAATATTAATCATAAGTAAGCCAGAGCTGGAAATATAACTTTTGTTTCATAACGTATAAGATGTTGGAGCTTTTCTTTCAGAAACTCGGGTAAATGGAAGAATAAGAATACTATTGAGTAATTTCCAAAGAAAAGGACTTTCCATATACTATTTGGCCTCGTGGAAAAGTACGTGGATCAAAAATGAGTTAAGATATGTTTTTTCTAAATGTTACATTATTTTTTGAATTGTTGTATGGGTTTTTTAAACACAATCATTTTGATTGTGTTTTTTTAGCCCGCTGTCATATGATGAGTAGTATTGAAGTCACTGTTTTAGGTGAAATTCAATATATTCTGAGAACAGCAAAAATAAACCATATAACATGTTGTACAAGTTAAATTATATTTTGTATTATTAAATATATATTATTCTCTCCTTGTCTCACACTCACTCTCCTTTTACCACCCTCTATCACTCCTCTTAAGTCACCCTCACTGCCCTTCTCTCACCCTCCTTCACCTCCCTTCCCTTATTCCACTTCCCTCACTTATCCTCATTCCCCATTCCTTTACTGCCCTTTCCCTCTCACCCATCCACCACTTTCCAGCTGTCAGTCACTCTAATTCACTCCCCTTCCCCTTCTTTCCTTTCTTTGGTCCCTCAATAATTCCCCTTCTCTCACTCACCTTACTCCACTTCACTCACTCCTTCTCTCACATCCTCACTCCCCTTCCCTCACTCCCTCTCTCTTAGCCTCACTCTCTCGGTCCTCTCACTCTCTCACTCCTTTTCCATCATGCTCACTCCCTATAACTCACCCACACTCCCTCACTTACCTTTCTTTGCTCTCTCACTCAGTCCCTTTCTGTCACTCTTTCCTTCACTACCTCTATGTCCTCACTCCTTCACTTCCCTTGTCTCATGCTCACTTGCTTTCATCCTCTCTCTATCTTCCCTCTTTCCTCAACCTCACTGCCCTTCACTCACCCTCCCTCACCCTTGTTTCTTTACTCCGGTTCCCTCAGTTATCCTCATTCATCATCATTAACACCCCTTCCTCTTTCTCTCCTCACGCACTCAGCTTTTACCAGTCCCTTTGCTTCACTTCTCTTCCCCTTCTTTCCTTCCTTTGCTCCCTCAGTCATTCTCTTTCCCTTACTCACCTTACTCCCCTTTACTCACTCTTTCTCTCACTCCCTCTGTTCTCTCATATTCTCACTTGTCTTCTCTCACTCTCTCTCTGTTACCCTCCCTCCCATTGTCCCCTCACTGTCTTACGACCCTACATTCACCCTCACTCACCTTCCATCCCTCATTGTCATGAATCCACCGTCACTCACTTCTGCTTCCTTGTCACTCACTTCCCTTTCTTTACTCCCCTTTCTTCCTTTAGTTTTCCTAATGCACATTCCTTTAGTATCTTACTCACCTTCACTTCATTTCTCTGTCCTGCTCTTCTTCTCTGTCACTGAATGTATCCATGTCATTATCCTTTTAGTAATTTGCTCTCCCTCTATTTCTTTTTCACTCTCTCTGACCTTCACCATTCCTTTGTTTTCCTTTCTGAGTCCTTCACTCCTCCTTTATCTCTTATTATCAATCAATCAATCAATCATGGACATTTGTATAGCGCGCTACTCACCCGGAAGGGTCTCAAGGCACTGGGAGGGAGGGGTCTGCTACTGCTCGAAGAGCCAGGTCTTGAGGAGCTTCACCCTTTTATGACTTTTAATCTCCTGCTTTGTCTCTTGTATTGTAAAATATATATTATAAATATTATTACTTACTTATTTTTTCTCTTTCACAGATATTAAATTTACTGAAAATATGTAATTAAGTTGACATTACTTATAAGGTAAGTTTGACGTACAAAATGTACTGTCTCAACACTCTTTTTCTTAACCTTACTACTCTTCTCTTTCATAACGTATAAGATGTTGGAGCTTTTCTTTCAGAAACTCGGGTAAATGGAAGAATAAGAATACTATTGAGTAATTTCCAAAGAAAAGGACTTTCCATATACTATTTGGCCTCGTGGAAAAGTACGTGGATCAAAAATGAGTTAAGATATGTTTTTTCTAAATGTTACATTATTTTTTGAATTGTTGTATGGGTTTTTTAAACACAATCATTTTGATTGTGTTTTTTTAGCCCGCTGTCATATGATGAGTAGTATTGAAGTCACTGTTTTAGGTGAAATTCAATATATTCTGAGAACAGCAAAAATAAACCATATAACATGTTGTACAAGTTAAATTATATTTTGTATTATTAAATATATATTATTCTCTCCTTGTCTCACACTCACTCTCCTTTTACCACCCTCTATCACTCCTCTTAAGTCACCCTCACTGCCCTTCTCTCACCCTCCTTCACCTCCCTTCCCTTATTCCACTTCCCTCACTTATCCTCATTCCCCATTCCTTTACTGCCCTTTCCCTCTCACCCATCCACCACTTTCCAGCTGTCAGTCACTCTAATTCACTCCCCTTCCCCTTCTTTCCTTTCTTTGGTCCCTCAATAATTCCCCTTCTCTCACTCACCTTACTCCACTTCACTCACTCCTTCTCTCACATCCTCACTCCCCTTCCCTCACTCCCTCTCTCTTAGCCTCACTCTCTCGGTCCTCTCACTCTCTCACTCCTTTTCCATCATGCTCACTCCCTATAACTCACCCACACTCCCTCACTTACCTTTCTTTGCTCTCTCACTCAGTCCCTTTCTGTCACTCTTTCCTTCACTACCTCTATGTCCTCACTCCTTCACTTCCCTTGTCTCATGCTCACTTGCTTTCATCCTCTCTCTATCTTCCCTCTTTCCTCAACCTCACTGCCCTTCACTCACCCTCCCTCACCCTTGTTTCTTTACTCCGGTTCCCTCAGTTATCCTCATTCATCATCATTAACACCCCTTCCTCTTTCTCTCCTCACGCACTCAGCTTTTACCAGTCCCTTTGCTTCACTTCTCTTCCCCTTCTTTCCTTCCTTTGCTCCCTCAGTCATTCTCTTTCCCTTACTCACCTTACTCCCCTTTACTCACTCTTTCTCTCACTCCCTCTGTTCTCTCATATTCTCACTTGTCTTCTCTCACTCTCTCTCTGTTACCCTCCCTCCCATTGTCCCCTCACTGTCTTACGACCCTACATTCACCCTCACTCACCTTCCATCCCTCATTGTCATGAATCCACCGTCACTCACTTCTGCTTCCTTGTCACTCACTTCCCTTTCTTTACTCCCCTTTCTTCCTTTAGTTTTCCTAATGCACATTCCTTTAGTATCTTACTCACCTTCACTTCATTTCTCTGTCCTGCTCTTCTTCTCTGTCACTGAATGTATCCATGTCATTATCCTTTTAGTAATTTGCTCTCCCTCTATTTCTTTTTCACTCTCTCTGACCTTCACCATTCCTTTGTTTTCCTTTCTGAGTCCTTCACTCCTCCTTTATCTCTTATTATCAATCAATCAATCAATCATGGACATTTGTATAGCGCGCTACTCACCCGGAAGGGTCTCAAGGCACTGGGAGGGAGGGGTCTGCTACTGCTCGAAGAGCCAGGTCTTGAGGAGCTTCACCCTTTTATGACTTTTAATCTCCTGCTTTGTCTCTTGTATTGTAAAATATATATTATAAATATTATTACTTACTTATTTTTTCTCTTTCACAGATATTAAATTTACTGAAAATATGTAATTAAGTTGACATTACTTATAAGGTAAGTTTGACGTACAAAATGTACTGTCTCAACACTCTTTTCCTTAACCTTACTACTCTTCTCTCACCCACCCACACCCCCGTTCCCTTACTGCGCTTCCCTCACTTATTCTCAATCCCCACATTTACTCCCCTTTTCGTCACTCCCCTCCCACACTCACCTTCTTTCAGACCTTCTCCTTTACTTTGCTTCCTCTCTCTTCCCTTCCTTCACTCCTTCACTCTTTTGCCTTCCCTTACTCTCCTTACTCCACTTCACTAACTCCTTCTCTTACTCCCTTTGTCCTCTTACTTCTACACTCCCCTTCCCTCATTCTCTCTCTGTTAGCCTCATTCTCTCCATCCTCTTAGTCTCTCACTCCTCTTCTGTCATGCTCACTCCCTATAACTCAGCCACACTCCCACACTCACTTTCTTTCAGCTCTCCTGTTTTACTTCCCTTCCTCTCTCTTCCCTTTCTTTGCTCCTTCACTGTTTTCCCTTCCATTACTCTCCATACTCCACTTCACTAACTCCTTCTCTTACTCCCTCTGTCCTCTTACTTCTACACTCCCCTTCCTTCACACTCTCTCTCTTAACCTCACTCTCTCCGTCCTCTCACTGTCTCACTCCTCTTCTGTCACGCTCACTCCCTATAACTCAGCCATACTCCCACACTCACTTTCTTTCCGATCTCCTGTTTTACTTCCCTTACTCTCTCTTCCCTTCTTTCGCTCCTTCACTCTTTTCCCTTCCCTTACTCTCCTTACTCCACTTCACTAACTCCTTCTCTTACTCCCTCTGTCCTCTTACTTCTACACTCCTCTTCTCTCATTCTCTCTCTGTTAGCCTCATTCTCTCCGTCCTCTTAGTCCCTCACTCCTCTTCTGTCATGCTCACTCCCTATAACTCAGCCACACTCCCACACTCACTTTCTTTCAGCTCTCCTGTTTTAATTCCCGTCCTCTCTCTTCCCTTCCTTTGCTCCTTCACTCTTTTCTCTTCTGTTACTCTCCTTACTCCACTTCAGTAACTCCTTCTCTCACTCCCTCTGTCCTCTTACTTACTCACTCCCCTTCCCTCACTCTCTCTCTCTTACCCCCATTCTGTCCGTCCTCTTAGTCTTTCACTCCTCTTCTGTTACGCTCACTCCCTATAACTCAGTCACACTCCCTCTTATCTTTCTTTGCTCCCTTACTCAGTCCCTTTCTGTCACTCTTTCCTTCAGTACCTCTATCCCCTCACTTCCTCACTCCCTTTGTCTTACCCTCACTCACTTTTATCCACCCTCTTTCATCCCTCTTTACTCATGTTCTCTGCCGTTCTTTCACTCCCGTTCTCTTAGTCTGGTTCCCTCACTACCCCTCATTCCATATCTTTCTCTCCTTTTCCCTTTACTTTCATCCCCCACTCACCTTCTCTCAGTACCTACGCTTCAGTCCTCTTCCCCTCTCTTCCATTCCTTCGCTCACTCCCTCATTCCCCTTACCTTACTCACCTTACTCCACTTCACTCACTCTTTCTCTCACTACCTCTGTCCTGTCATATCCTCATTCTCCTTCCCTCACTCCCTCTCTCTTAGCTTCACTACCTCCATCCCCTCACTCTCTCACTCCTCTTCCATCACACTTACTCCCTATAACTCACCTACACTCTCTCACTTATCTTTCTTTGCTGCCTCACTCAGTCCTCTTCTCTCACTCTTTCCTTTACTTCCTCTGTCTCCTCACTCCCTCACTCCCCTTGTCTCACGCTCACTTGCCTTTATCCACTCTCTATCACCACTCTTTCCTCAACCTCACTGCTCTTCTCTTACCCTTCCTCACCCCCGTTCCCTTACTCCGCTTTCCTCACTTATCCTCATTCCCCTTGCTCACTCCCCTTCCCCTCACTCACCTCCCACACTCACCTTCTTTCAGTCCCCCTACTTCACTTCCCTTCCCCTCTCGTCCCTTTCTTTGCTCCCTCACTCATTTTCCTTTCCTCTCTCACTGCACTCCACTTCACTCACTCCTTTTGAATTTGTAAAGAATATAGCTCTTTTTGGAGAATTGGAGGTAGTTCTAAAAAGAACTGTTTTTTTTCTTCTTTTTTTTTTTTTTTTTTTTACTTTTTCCGAACGTTTTTAATTTTTTTTTTTTTTTTTTCAGAACAAAAACAAAAATAGGGAATGCCAAACTGCTCAACAGGAGCAAAAAAAAGGGGAAAAATTAGGGCTGGGGAGGGCAGCGGTGTTCTTCTCTTTTGCGTACAATTAGTAGGATACTCTGCTCCCCATAACAAAGCAGTTCGTCACACTGCTTACACCTAATGGTAATGTCAGTAAAACAGGCTGAATGTTGGGTATCAGCTCCACTGCTCTTCCTCTCCCCGATGATGTTGCTCCTCCGGTGGAAGTCGAGGCGCCATCTCTCGGGGCATTCCGTGCCAGGTCCTTGACACTCTTGCGGGCATAGTTCTGAGGGTGCCTTCTTTGCACATGCCTTATCATGGTAGAGTTCCCAAAACTATATTTTTTGGTGCGGTCACCACAAGAAAGAACAGTGTGGCAATTCTTGCACTCCACCTTAGGAGCATTTACCTTCTTCTCCCCTTCTGGAATTGTAAAAAAATTCCAAATGAAGTGCTTCTTCACTTTTGGCTGAGGAGGGTCCTCCTGGAGAAACTCATCAGAGTCATCACTGCTGATTGGTGGTTTTGCAGCCATTCTTTGCAAAGAATTGAAGAGAAGAAGGGAATAGGTCTTGCTCTCTCCAAAGTGAAAGAGGTAGTGAAGGAAATGGGTGGGGTTTTCATTAGTTGCAAAAAAAAACTGTTAACAACCAATGAAAAGTGTTATTTTAAGGTCACATGACTTGACGCGCTTACGCTGCGCGCACCGGAGCGCTTACGCTGCACGTACGTAGGCACTTCCGGGGGCGCTTACGCGGCGCGCCTGAATGACGTTTTGTTCGATTTTAGGAAATGCGTTTAAAGTTAAAATACGGTTATTTAAAATCAAAAATGCTACTTTTATAAGTATTTTATGAAACAACAACGGTCCTTGCAAAAGAATTATATGCGAAACAATGAATATAGACGGAATCAATTCTAGATTTTGAGCGACATGTCCAGCCGGACAGAGGTCTTCAATTTTTTACTCAATTGAAATCTTTTTATACAAAAGGAATACCTTCAACAAATCACCAGTGTGGGGCACAAGCCTGTACCCAGACATAGTCAGATCAGTACAAAAGGTAGACAGAGGACAAGAGTAGGGCTTTTCAAGGCAAAAGTAGCGATTTCTGTAAAGATTTGAGTGTACAGAAATATCAAATAAACACTATTACATATAAAATATAAATCAAGTATTTGTATAAGGTGTATAACAAGTCGACGGTGTTTCGGTCCCACTACTTAGTCATGGGGACCAATATCAGGACATTTAGTAATTGCCTTTAACATTATAAGCCTCTAATGCCGGGGAGGAAAAATAACCCGGTCAGTGCGGGCAAGGGCTAAGGAATTGGAAGCCTGGGGCAGCAGCCCAGAATTTCCTGGTTTCTGGAAACCAGGATATAGATCTTACTACCGACTGACCCGGTCAACTCCTGATACCGCGGATTTTAATCATTGAAGCGCGGCCCAACTGAATAGCGCCCGATTCTGGTTTGGGCTCGGCGCTCCTCTCTTTTAACGCGCCTCCGGGCGCTCTGCTTGCGTCACTCGAGCCACAACCGCCGGGGCACCTGGGAAATGGAGTCCCTACGGCGGCGATGTCAGTGGTGCAGCGCGAGTGTTAACAGCCCCAAAAGTAGCCTGTTGGGCCGTTCCCCTCATGGCAGGGGGTGAGTTCACTCCGTCCTCTCACTCCTCAGAAAACGCTCCCAATGAGCGCTCGGCGCTCCTCTCTTTTAACGCGCCTCCGGGCGCTCTGCTTGCGTCACTCGCGCCACAACCGCCGGGGCACCTGGGAAATCGAGTCCCTACGGCGGCGATGTCAGTGGTGCAGCGCGAGTGTTTACAGCCCCAAAAGTAGCCCGTTGGGCCGTTCCCCTCACGGCAGCAGGTAAGTTCACTCCGTCCTCTCACTCCTCAGAAAACGCTCCGCACAAGCAGTAACCAACTGGAGTCAGCCATAATGCTAGATGCTACAATCTATTGGCTGCCGTCAACCTCTCTATTTACTTTAAATACATACACGCGGGAATAGCGCTCTCGCTGCGTTTACGGGTGCGCTTACCGGTGAGCGCACCCTGAGCGCTCCGAGGCAAAATGATAAAAAAAAAACACATGAAAAATACATTGAAAAATTAATTTTAGAAAAAATATATAAAAAATATAATAATTAATAGTTATAAAAAACAGCTACTAAAAAAACGTAATAATTCACTTTAAAAATCGTAGGTTACAAACTCGATATAGCAAGGAATTAGCTTTTAAAAAACCTTTGAAATTCACTGAAAAAACCATAGGTTTCACAATCGTTATAGTTAGGAATTAGCATTTAAAAAACCTTGGAAATTCACTGACAAACGCATAGGTTTCACACCAGTTATAGTTAGCTGAACATTTTACTCATACAAAACCATTGAAATTCCCACGTTATAGTTAGTTGGACTCACTATAACTCGCGCGCCCGCAATCCACTGCTGATGATGTCACATATTACATCATTCATGACATGGTCAGTGACATCACTGATGACATCACTGATGACATCTCAAATGAATTCACTGATGACATCACTGATGACATCTAAAATGACATCACTGATTACATCACTGATGACATCATCCAGTGTCTGTGTGTTTCTGTAAAGTTTAAATATGTTTTACATATTGAAGAATGAGTGGATGTATAAGTGTCTGGATGAAGGATTTAGTAGGTGCGTGACTGACTGTATGAGTGAGTGATTATGAGTGAGTGAATATATATATATATATATATATCCCAAGCAGCGAAAGCTCCTTCCAGGAAGCTTGGATCGTGGGGGTGGCACGCTGAGCCGATGGAGCAAACAGGGTGAATCCATGCACATTATTGATTTGGGGACTTTTCATCCTGAAGGGCATAACATTGATGAGGAATTGACGGTACATCTGCATACCAATTGATTATGCCTAGGCTCATTAAACATCAATCCATTTATTCTGAGATTGTATACATTATATGCTATGCATTTCCTGTATGTTTATATGAATGTAAACTCATGGTATAATGTTTCAATGCCCAGGAATGTTGTCTTTTGGGATCCCTTCCCCTTTCTTCACATTGACTTGCTATCACTTCTGGTCTTTCAGACACCAGATAAGAATGTTCTTTCTTTTATATTTGCTTTCTCACTAATTTTCTATAGCATTATGTAAACAGAGTTGATTCTCCCACTGGGGGATCTATACTTGCCAGGCCTAATACTAATACAGACTTTCGCACAGTTTAGTCACTAACCCATGCATTCAGTAAGACGCGTTAAATCACTCACTTATACAGTCAGTCACGCACCTACTAAATAATCATTTGTAGTCATCAGTCTTTTAGTCCTATTCACAGATGATCAAGAAGACTTGTTTGATGCACATGTAGAATCTTGGTAATGAAGACAACAGCCAACAGCCAACACGTGTTTCGTCAAAGGGTGTAACCCAAAGACTTCCTCAGGGCCTGGACAAGTCTTTTATATTTATTTAACAACAAAAGTTATTTTCCGTACCAGTACGTCCTTCCTAATCAGGTATATGTCCAAATTCAATTATAAACCTCCAGTATTCCAATCTACCATGAGTTTACATTCATATAAACATACAGGAAATGCATAGCATATAATATATACAATCTCAGAATAAATGGATTAGTAGGTAATATGAATATTTAGTTATACATATATATGTATGTACGTGTATATATATATATATATATATATATTTTGCAACAAGAAGACGCTGCACTCAGGAACTTTATTTTCTCTTTTATGGTTTATTCAACAGAGCCCAGTCTGCACACCGACGCGTTTCAGCCTTGCGGCCTTGGTCACGGTAAGTGGTAATACCTTCAGCAACTGTTTTTATATTACTCCCTGTTTGTCATGCCCATGAATTCTGGGACATGTAGTTTCAATGTTTACACAGTTAATCCACAATGCAGACATTCTATATACATATAGACAGTTTTCAATGCATTTCTTACCCTTTTCCCAATATTTACAGGGGCAGATGTTACTTATTAATTCATTCCCATAAGACAATCACATTTTGGTCCTATTTAAGAGATTTCAAACTTGGTAAGGTTTTCAAGTTGTTCTCGGAAAATGACGCCTTCCCAACGTAACTTAGTTTATTCAGTACGTTTTATATCACCATTTTTTCCACATTTTTTGGTTCTAGCTTGTAAATTATTTATATACAAAACCAATACCTTTATTTAGGGAGGACTGATTGAGGGTATAGTACCCTGATGTTATGAGATCGATTACCAAGTGTATTGGGGCATGTTCCAAATGGACCAACAGAGATGTCAGGGATTGTATAGATTTTTGTGATTATCAAAAACACACTTATTAACAATTGAATTACAGTGTCAAACGATATCTATGAGTCTGTATTTTCACAGGTTCACATCTGTTCAAAATGTCTTTGGATTGGTTCATTTCAAATGGACATACATTTCTTCATCGAAATTCATTCCTCTCGCCTGTTTTTTTTTCATCCAAATGATATATTTCGATTCCAGTTGTCGTAATTTCTTCTTTTGGTCCCCCAGTCTCTCATTTGTTTCAATTGCATCTATTGCAAAAAAGCTCAAGTGTAGCCAGTTTCCATTTTGACAATCCAAAAGATGTTTCGCGGTGGCATATGTAAGATCCCGATTCTTAACAGCACGGATGTGCTCAAGGATTCTCTTTTTGAGCATGCAGACGGTACTTCCAATGTATAGCATCGTACAATCACATTGGATCGTGTAGACTACATGTTTTGTTGTGCATGTGATTTTTTTGTCTATCGTGATCAATCTTCCTTCGGGGTTTCTGATGTTCTGTTTGCTAATCCCTATTTTGCATGCTTTGCATGAATTGCATTTTCGGAAGCCCAGCTGTTGGTTAGTTAGCCAGTTGGTTTTTGTATTTTGTGGATTGAAATGGCTTCTGATCAAAGTATCTTTTATGGAGGGTGCTTTGCGGAAAGTGATTTGTCGTCCAGGGCCTATGATTTTCTTTAGATCATGATCTTGTTTTAATAGCGGCCAATATCTCTGCACAGTTTGGCAATTTTTTGGGGATTCCTTGCTATGAGTTAATATGAGTCTTGGTGGTTGTTGTTCTTTTTCTTCTGTATTGAATGTTTTCGTTTTTTTGATCAGCATCTCGGTTCTAGTCAGTTTGTCTAATTTTTTCTTACTTTTGTTGAGCTCTCTCTCAGGGTATCCTCTTTTACGCAATCATAAATATATATATTCACAGGAACAAATCAAAAGATACAAGGACTTTTAGGCTCAGATTTCACTTGTACAATACCACCAAAATTCAACAGTTATTGTTAGCTGTGCTAACTTTAACTTGTGCCCCTACAATGCACTTCTTATGACCTCACATATTATATCACTCATGACATGGTCAGTAATATCACTGATGAAACCACTGATGAGATCTCAAATGACATCACTGATGACATAATTCAGTGACTGTGAGTGTTTTTCAAAAAGTGTATGTGTCAAATATATATATATATATATATATACCCAGGTATATTGGTGAATCAGTGGGTATAAGAGTACCTGTATGGATGATTCGGTGGGTGAGTGACTGCCTGTACAAATTAGTGATTAGGTATCTCAGTGAATGTATGGAGTGTGACTGATTGCGTGAATGTGGGTATCAGTCTGTCAGTTGGTGTGTGAGTGGCTGCGTTGGTGAGTGACTGGTTATCTGAGTACCTGCATGGTTGTCTGAGTGTCTGTGTGTGTAGGTGAGAGAGTGCTTGATGCATGTATGGATGAGTTAGTGGGTGAGTCAGTGCCTGTATGGGTTACTGAGTGTGTATGTGAGGGGCTGTATTGAGGTTCTGTAATTCTCGAGTCTGACTCCATTTTGTTCTGTGCCACCATTGTGTGTTGCCCTCACGTAGGCCTGTAAATGTAACCTGGCGAACGAAGTGGCCTGGCCTTCTTAGTTCATGTATACATTAACTAGGTTTCTTTTTGACTATGAAATGAACTGTAAGAAACTGACATCTTCACCTGAAACTGACCTCGTAAAGCCAATTTCCCTGATCGATCTTTATCTGAGATTGCCAATCAATGTTCAGGACATTGTTAACTTTTTAGTTTCCTTGCACGTGCTTATCTTGTTCAGCATCTGTTACTGTTTCTTTTTTTATGTTTCTTCATTACATGGGTTATGCTTTCAATTATAGGTTTTTTCGGCTTGTGGAGATTGAATTTGGGACATTCCTAATAATTAACTTTTGGGTTGGGATCCTGTAAATTGAGTTTTTGCTATGTGATACTTTGTTTGAAAATGTATCTTATTGGTTAGAATTTTGTGCAGTGGGTGTACATTTATAATGTGAATATTGTCTATAAAAGGAGACGTCTCGCCTTAGTAAAATGAGCAGTCTCCTGAGAATTTACACTGTGATGTATTTCTAGGATCACTGTTACTAGCTGCAGCTAATAAACTTGGTCTCTGACGCCATCCAGAAGTATTCCGTGTCTTTGAATACCAAGACAGGTGAACTCGAAGTTCTTAGGTGTGCCCCTGACGCCGCTGGGTTAAACACCGGTTCTTCAACTGGTGCCCAACGTGGGGCGACTTCAGCGGTACTGGTCCAAGCCCGAAGATTGTGAGGAGCCCCGTGAGGACGGCCGCCACTTCATTGACCCCTGCATGTCGACGTGGACCGAAGGTTTTTTCTGCGAGGCTTCCCCTTTCCGACGGCTGCGAAGGACTGCTGCCCTGAATGTCGCCCTGACTTGGACCCTCTTGTGATGATTTGTAAGGCGAGACGTTAGACGGTCTTCTGGTGGCGTGACAGACATTTTGGTTAAGTATAAGTGGGTCGCTCCCACGACTTTGTTTTGTTTCTTGGTTTTGATTCGGCCATTGCAATAGTCGAAGCCGAGGGGTTCGTATATTTATGAGTGTATCATTTTTGATAACCCCTTGAAGTTTGAAGCAAGACTAGCGAGCTAAAGATGCCTGGTTTTGGCAAAATTAGGAAATGGTTTTGTTGTAGTCGTAATAAGGATTCCCAATTGGAGGACTCGTGTCTGATACCTCCTGTTGGAACTCCAACCTATGAGCTCTATTCAAAGCATGGTGTGGGTCCCATTACCTTTAATGAAGTATGGGTCCGTTATACAAGGAAAGATGGTGTTTTACGATAGCCCCAACATGGTATTTTTGAATCAGATGTTTTAGATAACCTAGAAGTTGCGCTATTTAAGAAGAAAGCCCTGCCGGCGATGTTTGACACTTTCCGCCTTTGGCGTAAGGAAGCCAAACAGCGAGAAATTAAGCAAGCTAAGAAAGATAGGAAGGAAAGGAATATGTTGGTAATGCAAGCTGCTAGGCAGTTTAAGGAAGAGGAAGAAGATCTTGTGATTGAAGTGTCAGATAGACAACATTGCATGGCCATTGACAAATGTTACCCGGCTTTACCACCTCCCCTTTCAAATGTGACTGAAGACCCTGAAAAGGATCCTTTGATGTCACATTTACTGAGATTACCACACCCTTATGTGCAGGGTGCTACTGCACCTCCGTTACCTCCAGTTGTTGCACCCCTTGTTGTCGTTCAACCCCCTGTTGTTGTTCCGCCACCTGTTGCTTCACAGGTAGTTCTTCCTTCCGCGGCGCAGCCCCCTCCAGGGCCGCCAGCTTTGTCACCAGCCTTGCCTCAAACCCCTTTGCCTTACACTCCTTTATCTTCGACTTCTCTTATTTCTGTCCCTACATCTCTCTTGCCTCAAAACACTTTGTCTCATGTCCTCATGTCAACTTCTTCTCCTTCTGCTCGGTAAGGAATGACTGAGACTGTCACTAGTCTTTTGTCTCCTTTCTTTGGGTCACTAAATATGACCCCTGTTTCTGAACGTAAGCAGACACGTAGTCAGCTTCCTGGTCCCGAAGAGCGGGCAGAGTTTGATCTCCTTGCTCGTAGATGGGTTTCGAATGCCTCCAAGTACGGTCCACAAGTGGTTATGGATATCTTCCTACAGTGGGAGGCACCAAAACAAAGGTATGTTTTTGATGTCATGTGTACCTTCCTTCGTCAGGAGTGGGAAGATAATGGGTTGGGTTCAATTCCATTGGAATTGATTAATGTTCAGTCTGAATTTGCTAAAGGAACGATAGTGGGTTCCGATGTTGAGGAAGCGGTAGAGACACTACTCACTTTTAGGTCTAGACTTCCACCTCAGGTATTGTTCGAACCTGACCCTTCTGTTAGGAGAAAAGTGAAGCAGTATCCTATGAGAGAGGTCCCCCCTGTATGGAGAGAGGCAGTTGTGGCTGATGCCGCTCATGGTATTGTGGCTGCACCGGCTCATTTTCAGCGAGTGTGGGTGCATGTCCCTTGGAAGAGAGCTGAGGTCCTGGCTCTTAAGCAGACCTTGCCTGACCCCCGTAAAAATCCTGCTGGTTATTACAAGGAGTTGTCTCAGACAGTTGATGAATGTGTTATGAATTTAGCTGACATAGATATGTTGATGGGTAATGTAGTTCCTCAACCCTTGTGGGCGAAGATCCGTCATGAGGATCACACACCAGAGTTTGGAGATACATGGGTTAATATTACTGCTGCAGATGGTCGGCAGGTAGGAGGTGCCAAACCTGAACCCTTAGTTGCAGAACTACCTGGTAGGATTATTAATTTAATGAAAACTATGATGCCTCCTTTGCGGGTAAATTGGGACAAGTTAGCAGCATGCAAACAAAAGAAAGATGAGAGTGTGTCTGATTTCTTCACTAGTTTCGAGGAAACATTCATTGATTATAGTGGTCAGGACATGAGTACAGAAGGTGGTCAGAGGTTGTTTGTAGATAAGTTTGTTTTTAATTTACTTCCTGAACTTTCTACTAAGTTAAAAGATTATGAGAGTTCATGGGCTGTTTCTTCTTCAGCACAGATATTGGCTACTGCACAATACTATGAGAATAGAGATAAAGATGAGAAGGATAAAGTAGAGAAGAAGACTAGAGAATTAAAAATGAAAGTTCTTCTGCAGCAGGCTTATCTGCCTCGCCCTAATCAGCTTCAGTTTCAGCTACCCCCACAGTTTCAGAAACTGTTGCAGAAGCCTGAGTCTTTTGCTTTGCGACTCCCGCTAGGCCCGAATCAGTGTGCTTATTGTAAAGAGGAAGGTCACTTCAAGAATAGTTGCCCGATCTTGCTACAGCGTGCGAATGGTATGTCTGGTCTGAGAGGTCGTGGTGGTTACCAACAAGTACCTAGGGGTAGGGGACGTGGTACGTTTCCCCAGAATGAACGTTCCTTTTCCCCTCAGAATTCTATAAATTATTTTGACCAACAGAATGTTCCGACCATTCAGTCCGCTCAGTGCTACACTGATGATTATTATGTTGGAAGTGAGAGTGCTGGTTTTAATGATAGTTAGGACAGCCATGGACAAAGGGAGGGAGTAGTGTCAGTTCCAGTAGACCCGAGTGGACCTTATGTTGAAGTGATTATATCAGGTGTGGCAGAACCTTTTCTTTTGGATACTGGTGCAGCAAAGAGTTCTATCATGCACTCTAAACTCCCTGGCGCACCCTTGTCTGGCTTGACTAATGTTTCGGTAGGATTTTCTGGCGCCCCAGTTCGTAACCCGTTCTCTTGTCCTTTGCCCCTTTCTATTGGTCTTTGTGAATTTGAGGTTCCCCTTATTCTAACGACAAGCTGTGGCAAGAATTTGTTGGGTTTGGACTTCTTGAAAAGATAGCATGCAACATTTCATTGTTCTCCTTTGGGAGTACATCTTACAGTGGGTAAGAAAGTGATTTCCCCAATGTATCTGTCTAAGGATCACCTTCAACTGGAACTGAGTTCTCTCCCTGATACCCTTTGGCCTACAGGTCCTAATGATGTTGGTCTCTTGCAGATTCCACCTTACGTTGTTACCCTTAAGTCGAATGCTAAATTACCTCGCATTCCTCAGTACAAAATTTCCAGTGATGGCGAAAGAGGTCTTTTAGCGATTATCTATGATTTAGTTGAGAAAGGTGTGGTTGAAGAAACGAGAGGCAATGTGTGCAATAGTCCTGTTCTGCCTGTCCTTAAGCGTACTGACTCTTCTCAGCCACCTGTGTATCGGTTTGTGATTGACCTTCGAGAGGTCAATAAGATTGTTGTGCCACAGTTTCCTGTTGTTCCAGACATTACTGCTTTATTGACTACGATCCCTACCTCAGCTGCTTGGTTTTCTGTTATTGATATGAAGAACGCTTTCTTCAGTATTCCGAGTGCTGAGGAAAGTAGGGATATTTTTGGCTTCTCTTTAGGAGGCCGCAATTTCCGGTTTAAACGCGCTCCTCAAGGTTATTGTGAGAGTCCCTCCATTTATAGTCAGGCTTTGAAAACTCAGGTTGATACTTTTGCATTGCCTTCTGGTGCTACTCTTATCCAGTATGTTGATGATCTGTTGGTTGCTGCTGATGATGAAGAGATTTGTAAAGAGGTTACTCTTTCTTTGTTGTGACACCTGTCTGACCTTCATCATAAAGTGTCACCTTCGAAGTTGCAGTATTGCCAACAAGAAGTGACCTACTTAGGTCATCTCTTGTGGAAGGAGGGAAGACGATTGACCCCAGAGAGTATTCAAGCGATTGTCCAAATGACTGTGCCATGCACACAGAGAGAGGTGCGTGCCTTCTTAGGTATCACCTCGTATTGTAGACAGTGGATTCCGAATTTTTCTTTGTTAGCGAAACCTTTGTTGGCACTTACTCTTAAGGACACACGACACCCTCTTCCTTGGTCTGACGAATGTCAGAAGAGTTTTTCTGAATTGCGTGATGCATTGTGTTCTGCTCCGGTGTTGGGTACCCCCGACTATAGTAAACCTTTTACACTTTATGTACATGAGAGAGAAGGTTGTGCGTTGTCGCAACAATTTGGAGACAAGCAGCGCCCATGTGCGTATTTTTCAGCCACTTTAGATCCGGTAGCTAGGGCATTGCCTAGTTGTCTAAGAGCTACAGCGGCAGCGGCTGTTTCTATTCGACAGTCTGCTGGTTTGGTATTGGATAATACATTGATTGTGATGGTTCCACATGCAGTGGATACCCTATTGAACAGAACAAAGACCCAACATCTTACCAGTGCACGTTTGTCAGGTTATGAGTTGACGCTTTTGGCTAGCCATGTGCACATCAAGCAGTGCAACACATTGAATCCAGCTACATTGTTGCCAATTTTTGTAGAGACAGATGTTCAGGAACAGCATGACTGTTTTCTCTGGACAGAGGAGGAAATGAAGGGTAGAGGTGATCTGAAAGATACTCCTCTTTCGAATCCTGATGGTACCCTATGGGTGGATGGTTCGTGCTTTAAGCTTCCGAATGGAGAGACGACTGCAGCATATGCTGTCACAACTTTGCACACAATTGTTGAAACAGCACGTATTGCACAGAATTCAGCACAGGCAGCAGAGTTGATAGCATTGACTAGAGCGTGTGTGTTGTCAAAAGGAAAGAGAGTGAATGTTTTTACTGATAGCCAACATGCATTTGGCGTGGCTCACAGTTTTGGTCATTTGTGGAAAGAGAGAGGATTTCTTACTTCCCATGGTACGAAAATTCAGCATGGACAATTAGTGAGTGAACTTCTTGAATCACTTACTTTGCCGACCTAAATTGCGATAGTAAAGTGTAGTGCGCATAAGAAGGTTACGGATGAAGTGGGTCGAGGGAATGCGTTTGCAGATGAAGTAGCGAGAGAAACAGCGTAAGATGTGACGAGTCGGTTGTATGTTGCAGGTCCTGCCAGATGGGCTGTGGAAGGAGGAATGTGTGAAGGTACAACAGAAAGTGTGAAGATGATTCAGGCAGAAGCTACTGAGAAAGAATTGAGTGTGTGGAGAGAGAGTACGGGAATGTTGGATTCAACAGGCTGTTGGGTTGAGTTGTCAGAGCACCGGCGATGGTTCTTGCCGGATGCATATGTGCTCCCGGTGGTTACTATGGCTCATGGGCTGGCTCACATTAGTTCAAAAGGGATATGTAAGTTGTTGGCTCCGTTATGGCAGAATGGTGGAATTCCTAAGTGTGCTGAGAATTTGGTTAAACACTGCATGATTTGCTTGATGCATAATCCTGGAAAGGGAACCCCAACTCCAGCGGGTCATCTTGCTCCTCCAACGTATCCGTTCGAGGTGCTGCAGATAGACTACATTCATATGGAAAGATGGAATAACTTGAAGTATGTCCTTGTGGTTGTTTGTGCCTTTTCCAGATGGATAGTGGCCTACCCCCTAAAGGATAATACTGCCTTGTCTACAGCCAAGGTTTTGCTCAAATAATTTTTTTCCAGATATGGCTTGTCGAGGATGGTATGGAGTGATAATGGAAGTGAATTTGTGGGTCAGATTATGAAGAAAGTATGTGCGGGTCTGGGTATTAAACAGAAATTTCACGCTGCAAATCACCCCCAGTCAGCAGGCCTGGTCAAGTGCTATAATAGCACTCTGAAGCTGAAGTTGGCCAATGTGCAAGCGAGCTCTGGTCTTATATGGCCCATGCCTTACCATTGGCACTTTTGTCCACGAGAAAGACAGTACATTCTCGCGTGGGACTTAGCCCATACGAGATTGTTTATGGACGCCCTGGCGAATGTCTGGGGTGTGCTGTGGCCTAAGAAGTACAGTGATATAGAGTACCCTATGTTGGTTAACAACTTACATGATTTGACTGCTAAATTGCGTGTTCTTCACCAACAGGTCCATGACACTTTGCCTTCAGTTTCTGTAGACGCAGGCCACACGATTCAACCTGGCGACTGGATTCTAACCAGGAATTTCCAGAGGTCAAAGAACTTGGAACCAAGATGGACCGGTCCATACCAAGTCCTGTTATCAACTCGGACTGCTATTAAGGTGTTCGCCAAGAAAAACTGGGTACATGGTACCCATTGCAAGAAGATACCTTTGCCCTTACCGTACGATAAGTGGGTCCGGGAAGGTGTTGCCGATTCCGAGAGTGAAAGGGTTCCATGATTTGTACCTTTTAGCGATGCACATCTGGAATGGACTCAGTCAGAAACTGCGGATAATGAAGTCTTGCAAGAAGCTGTGCCGCCGTGTTTGAGATTTGATACTACGCATCCAGAGACACTCTTTCACGATCAAACTGTGCCTGGTAAAGAACGATACAACTTAAGGTCTGAAAAAGACAAATAACATTTGATTTTTTGGGGGTGAATTACACTTTTTCAGACAAGAGACTATTTTTCTTTTTCTTTTTTGAGCCACCATCCGGGTTCAGCTGCAGGGTCGCGGTATAAGACTGAAGGGGTGGCCCGCGTATTGACGAAAGGTCTGCGGTTCTAGGGACGTCTAGGAAGCTTGGACGCACACTTGAGTGAAGAAGGAAAATTGCCGCGAGCAGCACGTTAGAGGATGGAGTCTGTTGTAACTGAAAGAGATGTTGAGAGAATAGATCTTAAGACAAGATTTTGTACATTGATATGTAGCAAATGTTTTATAATATTGTGCTTTTTGATGTTTTTAAGTATCACATTAGCTTGTGTGGGTTGGATTGTCTGTGTTACATCTCAGACCTCTGCACCCACCTCCCAACCTATGCTTTCTTTCACTACTGTTTCTTTGCATCAGTTTTATACGTTGCCTGAACATGAGCAAACAAGGAGATCAGAATTTGTCAACAACTCGTTCATACAGTTGTTGCATCAGCATCAGTTAGTAGTAAATACCACTAATTGTTGGGTTTGTGGTCTTATGCCTCATACGACAGATAAAGGTATGCCATATTTGGTTTTGCCTTTTTCTTTTAATGGGTCTGTGTGGGCTTTACAGACCATGTTTATCTATGCAAATGAGATACGCCCCTTACGTTCCCTTAAAGATAACTCCAGCAATAATGCCTTGATAAGGGGAATAGTAGCTATGATCCGAGATATTGATGCACATAATGCTATCCCTAAGGATGAGGTGCAGGCTTATGTTGGTTGGAACGTGACTGGATATAGTACCAGCCTGACAGAGAAGGAGAGATGAAAAAGGTCTCCCCCTATTTGGATTGTACCCCATCAAGGCCATTTTTGTTTTCACGGTACTGGTCGGAATCCGAAAGTGCAGCTAGGTAAGAGTGTGTGTGCTCAAACCTATGTCTATTCATCCCGGACTTCTCCACTGTTTGTGCCAGCTAAAGACACATATTTTGTTTGTCATGACAGAGCCTACACATGGTTGCCACCTGATTTTTCAGGAACATGTTATATGGCGTTTTTGCTTCCCCCTACATACACTACTGCTTCAGACTATCATAGAAGGAGATATGGTAGAGATGTCTTCAATCAGGAAGATACTGCAGCACATGAAGTAGGAGATTTCTTCATGGGCTTCCTGCCCTTTTGGGGTCCTATGATCAATAGTAGGCATATTCGACAGCTTGTCCGCGTTGTTGAAGCTACTATTAATGAGACAGCAGGTGCTCTAAGTAATGTTACAGCTGAGCTTCAAGCAGACCGCCTTATGACTTTGCAGAATCGTATGGTATTAGACATCATACTTGCAGATCGAGGAGTAGTATGTAAATTGATTGGATCCAGTTGCTGTGTTTACATACCAGATAATGCCCCTACAGTATACCAAACCATCTCTAGGTTGCATAAGATCTCTGAGTCTATCCATGTAGACGAAGGAGACTGGTCATTGACGGGATGGTTTTGGGGACTGCTGTCTAAGTGGGGATGGAAGATTCTGACATTCCTTGGTATGGTTTTAGCCATCCTTTTCTCTTGTTGTCTTTGCATCCAGTGTGGTCCCACCATTTGTAGTCTTTGTGCTACTATGTGTGTTCGGAGATCTGTCCCGAGAGAAGTAGAGAATAATAAAATGATGCTACAGCAACACTTTGATGACCTAATGAATGTTGATAAAGACCTAGATTCAGATTAACATGAGTCTTAGGTTATTGCCTACGTAATGGCAAAAGGAGGGTCTGAGATTCTGTAATTCTCGAGTCTGACTCCATTTTGTTCTGTGCCACCATTTTGTGTTGCCCTCACGTAGGCCTGTAAAGGTAACCTGGCGAACGAAGTGGCCTGGCCTTCTTAGTTCATGTATACATTAACTAGGTTTCTTTTTGACTCTGAAATGAACTGTAAGAAACTGACCTCTTCACCTGAAACTGACCTCGCAAAGCCAATTTCCCTGATCGATCTTTATCTGAGATTGCCAATCAATGTTCAGGACATCGTTAACGTTTTAGTTTCCTTGCACGTGCTTACCTTGTTCAGCATCTGTTACTGTTTCTTTTTTTTATGTTTCTTCATTACATGGGTTATGCTTTCAATTATAGGTTTGTCTGGCTTGTGGAGATTGAATTTGGGACATTCCTAATAATTAACTTTTGGGTTGGGATACTGTAAATTGAGTTTTTGCTATGTGATACTTTGTTTGAAAATGTATCTTATTGGCTAGAATTTTGTGCAGTGGGTGTACATTTATAATGTGAATATTGGGTATAAAAGGAGACGTCTCGCCTTAGTAAAATGAGCAGTCTCCTGAGAATTTACACCGTGATCTATTTCTAGGATCACTGTTACTAGCTGCAGCTAATAAACTTGGTCTCGGACGCCATCCAGAAGTGTTCCGTGTCTTTGAATACCAAGACAGGTGAACTCGAAGATCTTAGGCGTGCCCCTGACGCCGCTGGGTTAAACCCCGGTTCTTCACCCATGTGAAAGGACATATTGCTGGAGTTGCGTCTGTTTTCAGACACACCCTAGCAATGCGCCACTTTTGTGCATACAGATATGTCAGAGATACATACGTATCTGTAACTCCTTGTGACATGATGCGCTGTACATTAAATACGGTGCATCTAAGGTGTCGCAAGGAGGGCTCACTGAGAAGTGTTGCATCACTGCTTTGTTGCAGCAATGCAACATTTCTCATAAATGAGGCCCACAATGAGGATATCATGTACCATTGTTTTGGCCCTCCAGTCAACTTTACCACCTTCTCTCATACCCAAAAGAACTATGAAATAGCCAAATGGGGACCATGTGCAGTCTTATCCCTCGAGGCAATGATAATTTTTTTCAAACGTATTTTCTTGTTCAATGAAACAAGAATTGATCAACGTTAATCCAAGTATTAGTGAGTGCTTGAGACATCGGTTTGCATTTAGGGTGTGTACAAAATTTGTGTAATTTCCTCTTGCAAAATTACACGAAATTTCAGAAAACATATATAATAAATACACAAAAGGCCAAGCTGGCTTTTCACGCTTGTTTTACCGCAAATGTGTCCTTGCATCCAAAATTGATGCGAGGACGCACTTCATGCTAAAAACCTGTGCAAAAATAAAACAAAACAATAAGAGCTGTCCACCTTCTGTCCATTTGTATTGATACCGTACTCATGCCACAAGATGTTTTACCCCAGCTACCTACAATTGCATGTGGCATAAAATTGTGCATAATTTTACCTAAAAAGGGTATTGCCAAATGCCGGAAGTTACTCGCAGTAATTTAAATTGTGCCCCGATCTACTTGTATTATAATAGATAATTTGACTATTTATCAGCATATTGTCGTAAGCAGAGTCAAAACGTGGGATGAGAGATGGATGACACCGAGTATATAAAGATTCACTCCAGCAAATCAGTCACTCCACTTCCCATGATTCAAGACGCTCTCCAAGTGTGGTGCGTGTCAAATTGTATTATTTTTTTCATTAAATTTCACGAAATTCCATGATAATTTGGTGAGACTATTCTTTTGCAGGAAAATGTGAGTAGTGGGAATGTGCGACATTTTCGTACAAAGGCTCGCACCGCATAAACACGCCTTATAAGATATTGTCTGAATTCTGGCTCTATCACAGTGTGACATTTTTCGTACAAACCATTATCCGTTGTGTAAACATTACACGAAAATGGGTAATTTCGAAATTTTTAGAACTTTCTTGTAATGTAACATTCAGGAATTCCACCCAGTTCAAGCATTCCATATTTTCGTTCACTTCTATGGACATACAGACCATTCTAGGGTCACAGACCAAATCATCCAGCATTTCCATTTCCCAGGTCAGGGACCCTGTTGCTGCCCCACTCACAGGCTACATGTTCCCTCTGTCCTGTACCTATGCCTGGTCTCTCTCACCCCCTTATCACACCTACTCCATTCTACCACCACAAAGCTACACAAGACTTGAAATAACTATGGATTTCAATGATATTGAAAGTGCCAACAATGTGCAGCAATCCATTTTGGGCAAACAGCCCAGAAACTGGCCACATACTGCAGTTAAGGAATTAGAAAGCTGAGCATATACATCTATCCAATACATGTTCCATTTCTTTGCAGAAAGCCAAAGGCTTCCCTTGTGATAGATTAGCATCTCAAGGCCCTAATCTCCAAAAGCGGTGGCATTATGAGCTTTACTGCTTTGACAGAGCAAGCAGGATATGAGGTATGTTAATTGTACTGCACCTTAAAGGACCGTAAAACATTGCATTAAACCAGGCTGCAAGATGGCAGCATCACATTACACTACTGGCTAGGGGGGAGTTAAGCAGAAATAGCTGGCTTCCTCCCTCCACTGGTAACAGGCCTGGGGAAGAGCCAAGATCTCTGATCCTGTGGCCTGTCTCTTAAAACTGACAGGGATAGAGTTCTCATGTACGACTCAACACAACGTAAGCCCTCATTTTGACTAGTCTCTTTTGGCTATTTGCGAAAATATTACAGAAACTCTGCATAGATATAGAGGGACAAATAGGGAAGCTCAAACCATGAGGGTTTGTCCCATTAAAAGCGCAGGGATATATGAGTACACATGTAGAAATAGGTGCGCTACAATCGATTTCTGTATGCTGTTCTCTTTTCAATAGGGATCTACAGAAAATGAACATATAATCACGTCATACCACAAATGGGTGTTAGGTTTAGGACTGGTTTTCTCATTTGCTCAAACAATGTCCTACAAGGAATCCACTAAACCTGTTGTATGTCACAATATCGAGGTCAAGCATCTCAACCTGCACACATATGAACTCTACAGCATCGACTATCATCATATAATAAAAATGTACATACATAGGAAACTTTGGGCCACATTTATGAAAGCTGTCGCATTGCAGGGTGAAAACAGCGATGCAACAGTTTTCACTGAGCCCTCCTTGCGACACGATGGATGCGCTGTATTTAATGTATGGCGCTCCATGTCACAAGGAGTTATAAATACATCAGTATTTCTGATGCATATGGAGGCGCAGTAATGACACATTGCTGGACTTTCACAAAAGTGTCGCAACTCCAGCAATGCGTCAAAAGGCCTGCGCCAGCTGTGAGCTACATTATACCTGGTGCAGGTATAATGTAGCGCAGGGTTTTAGAAAGTGACGCATCTGCTTAGATGTGTCACTTTGTAAATAGGGGGCAACATGCCTTATATTTTATGCCGCAGGTGCATCACAAAAAGTGATTCTACGGTGGCACAAAAGTGTTGCAAGCCCTCATAAATAAGGCACTTTAGATTTACAGTGCTTAAGTTAGCATAAAATTAATTGGATAATACGTTTATAGCAGATGTTGTGGAGAGGATATAAGTGCTGGTTAATTTGTTACTTCGACATATTGGAAGAAATCTTAGAGGATCAACTAGAATAAATGTATCTGGCAGGTGAATAGGCTATCCTTCCATCAATGCCTCCCTGTGGAGTGGCCATCTGTGGCTGATCCAAGGGGAAGGGGGTCCCCAATAATTTTCATCAAACTGTTGATTATGTGATATTTGCTTGCTGCGGCAGGTATCAGCCTGGCCCTTAATTATCAGTAAAAGACACACAATTGATGGACGGAATGCAGAACAAATCAAAACATTCACCGCCAGTCAAGAGATCTGGGTTAAATCCATAATTCTTTTGCTCACCATGCCACCCCAGTTTAGACCTGGCCATATGCAAATAAGTATTGACCCTGTGCCTCATGGGAACAGACCAGCCCGAACTGCCAAGCCAGGTCCTCCCTGGACCGGAAACAAGCATCCTTGGACCAGTTTCGGGGTTTCACCCCTCTTCAGCCAAGATAGCTTGATTCCAGTGGCACAGTGAGACCAGGACCCACGTCTGGGCATACCTGGCGCACTTAGGGAGAGAAAGCAAAAGACACACAATTGATGGACGGAATGCAGAACAAATCAAAACATTCACCCCCAGTCAAGAGATCTGGGTTAAATCCATAATTATTTTGCTCACCATGCCACCCCAGTTTAGACCTGGCCATATGCAAATAATTATTGACCCTGTGCCTCATGGGAACAGTCCAGCCCGAACTGCCAAGCCAGGTCTTCCCTGGACCGGAAACAAGCATCCTAGGGCCGGTTTTGGGGTTTCACCCCTCTTCAGCCAGGATAGCTTGATTCCAGTGGCACAGTGAGCCCAGGACCCACGTCTGGGCATACCTGGCACACTTGGGGAGAGAAAGCAAAAGACACACAATTGATGGACGGAATGCAGAACAAATAAAAACATTCACCCCCAGTCAAGAGATCTGGGTTATCAGTGCCATGTCCCAGGAGGAACCATCAGAGGAGTATATACTTCGGAGTTCTATTGTTTTGTTCTTCAGGCAGACCTGCAGAGGAGAAAGAGCTTTCAAAATAACAATTTGTTTGGTGAGAATATGGCAACATATTCAAGAATTCTGTGTTTCACTTTATTTACTTGAGATTGAGCTCATGGGTTTTGCTTGAGCACTTCCAGCTGTCCACACATGCCCTATGTACCAGATCCAGGTTCAGACGAGAACTGTTGAGACATTCTTCCTGGAAAAAGGATGCTAACGCAAGCATGCCGCACCCACAGCATGAGTGCATCATCCTTTGAAATCACAAACTAATTTTTCAAATAATAGGGAAAGGGCCAGAACATAATGTATTCATTTCCTAAAACAGTACTTGGGATTTCACTTATCACTTGCTAAATCGAAGGCAGCGTTGTGATTGGCTGGGGGAGTCTGGGAGCCTGGTTTCTTTCTGTTCCTGCATTGTGAGAAAATAGGACGGAGGAGAGCCGGCCGCAGGAAAGGTAAGGGCATTTTTCTTTCTTTTTTACCCCCTTTTATGTTTGTATTTTTTTAACACCCCCCTCCCCGCCCTACCACTACTTCCATGTTGCAGCCACAACTGAATCCCATGTTTAATTCTCTGCCTCTCTCAAGACAACATTATTCTTGTGCCAATCACAGTCACCCAAGAATTCATCATGTCTCAAGATTTTGATACACGCAGAAATGGCCTTTCTTTAGCTAAATTTGGATATTTTACTGTATATCTATCTATCTATCTATCTATCTATCTATCTATCTATCTATCTATCTATCTATCTATCTATCTATCTATCTATCTATCTATCTATCTATCTATCTATCTATCTATCTATCAATCTATCTGTCCCTATATATATATATGTGTATATAGATATATTTAAAACATATATATTTTGGAATGCCATCAGCTATCCAACAAAATTCTACATCCAACAATAATACTGCACATCTTACTCTGCAGCACACACAAAACAGAACCCCATCACCATCATGTGTATAAAGCTGTCACACTGCTGGCATCCATCCGATGCAGATTTCCACGGCCGCTTCAGGCAGCAGGGTGCACAGCGGCGAAAGTGCGGCTCTGAGCAGGGAAAGACTGACGGGCCGCTGTATTCCTTGCCAAAACTTACCTGTAGGCAGCCGATCTGTCAGTACAACACACCAAGCTGTCATTCATTTTGGGGTTGCTTTGCTTTGGGGGAAGCTATTAGATCTTCCCCAATTCCTGGGGAATTTTGGGTCCCAGAAGTCCTACGACTGAAAATATCTAGCCTAATCTAAGATGGCCATCCCCACCAGATTCCTCCCAAAATCTAAGATGGTCATCCACAACCAGATACGTCCCAATCTAAAATTGTGCCGCCCGTCCGTGATGCAATTTCCTGTTTTCCAGAGCATATTAGGCAGCCTGTCCATCTTCATTTGCGTCACAAAGCTTCAGAGTGTTAGGTGTGTTTCTTCGCTCTTGATTCCTGTCCTGATATCTCACTGTCTTCCTGAAGAATTTGTTTACAGCACTTCCAGCTTTTTCCTCAGCAAACTAGCTTCCTGCCTTTGGTGTTGCCCTTTTCTCTGCCACTGCATTTCTTTTTGTCACCTGGTTGTTTTTTTAGCCTTGGAATTTTTCCTTCATCTGGGGCTCTTTCCTGAAGGTGCTATCTGCTAGGCACTTCCTAGTAATGGCTGCATAATGGCTACTCAAAGGGGTCTATCCTATCTCTGGCAGACAAAAAGACCCATGGTCAGAGCCTTTCAGCCTCCTCATCATAAACATCCTCCTGGTCAGAATCTAGATCCTGGCAAATGCTGCACCAAAGTCATCTAGTTGGCATAGCCCAGTGTTGCAGCACACGAGTGGTAATTTTTATTGTGCACTTACTCTTTTCACTACTCTAATCGCTCTGGGCCCTTTACGATTAGACAATCTGAAGGATTTCCTTTTACCACAGAGGTAATGATCCTTTGATTAATCTTTCTCTGCCGATAGGAGTGGTGGAAATTAGGGTAGCCAAAACTCTACCTTAGTTGACCAATAAGGACCATTAATTGACAGCTAACTCACAAATTTGACATCATATTTAGGTTCACCACTCTCACATGCTGTAGAAATAAAGAATAGCAACAGGAAGACCCAACCTCCTAAAAACGTTAAGTCCAACTAGAATTATGCAGACCGAAAGTTCTGGAATAGCAACACAGAACAAAAGAAGTAATACTTGATGTTCTGACAGAGCTTGCTGACTCTCCCTTCAACGCATTTCAGACATCAGTAAAATAGCACAGTTTAAATGGAAGAACCAGCAAGCCTCAATAATAAACTCAAACAGGTATTAGATTAATTTGGTTATTGTATTAAAGATTCAATGTTCATAGCAATAAGTAGTCTTTTGAGAATTTCAGTTAAGAATATAACAGCTTGCAATAAAGTGCCAAACATTTACAGTTACAGAGTTACAGAGTCCCACTACCATTAAGGCAGAAGGATAGTTGGTATGTCTGACAGACTGCTCAAATCCTATGATAAAGGGGAAAGGGTTCAGATTTATAGTCCATTAAAGGTGTGCCCTTTAGCATAGACCAAAAGACCTAATGGAAAGGGAAATTAAATGGTTCAGCAAAGAAGGGTCCAGTCCATTAACTACCGACTGTAGCCTCAGCAAACCAGTCCAAAAGTAAAAGGATAGTTCTTGGTAATCATCAAAAATAGATCACCATAGGGCCCGGATCTCAGAGTAGGAAAAATCTGAATGGCGTTATCTCTCCTTAGGGGTTTCTTCTTTTATAAAGTCTCTAACAAAATCTCAATGATGTAGCATCACACCACCATCTAAAGACTATCATATGCTTAGATTCACATAATGTTTAGTAGGACACTTGCAACAGTAAGACGCTTTTCCATGCTAGTCATGAGAAGAAACAAAAGATTTGAAAGTTCACGTGGGCCTAACTTTGCTGGAAAAGAAATATAAGGTATCCATCTATAGCAACAGCTAAAATCCTGTTCCCACAGGAATAATTCACAGTGAACAATGAAGAAACATTTAGGAATGATGAAGCCAGAGCTGTGAACAAAGAAACATTGGAATGTTGGAGCTCCAGGCTTATACCAGCCATTATAAGCCCGGAGCACTCCATTGTTTTCAATGGAGCTCCCAACATTCCAATGTTCTAATAAACATTAGTAAACAACATACTCATAAGTAATTCATTAGTGTAACTCGTTTATGTAATGGTATTGTATGTTTTCTTTACTTACATTTTAAAGCACGCTTTTATGGTGCTTCTACTACACTTGCCTCAATTTCATGTCACTGTGTCTAACATGTGCAAAGTGCATTTTCAAATGTTCGTGTCTTTAATCAGTAAATTTGTCATGTATTAAGATCTGTAAAATTGTGTGTCATCAACAGTTAAATCAATGGCAATATAATGCACCACACCAACATACACCCTAGAAACATTATGTTTCATCTAGCTATAAGCATAACACACCCTCACATTGCTGTCCTTTGTAATGGAGGAAAAGTGTTTATTAACTGGGGTGCCGCAGCGCCGAGGTTAGGAAGTGGGCTGTTTGCTGCAAGAGGGAGCATTTCTGCTGGCTCTCCCTCCTCTCTGTTATCCGGCACGGATCGTGTGTCTTCTTTTCCCGAGGGGCCTGGGACGCTGCGCAAGGTTCACGCGCACCTAATGTTACACGGACTACACCTCCCAGGAGTCACCCTGAGCCCACACCTGCAGCAGGGCTCAGGCACCGCCCCCCTAACGACACCTTAAATTACCTCGCCACACCCGCTCCGCGGGTGCCGCAGCGCCGAGGTTAGGAAGTGGGCTGTTTGCTGCATGAGGGAGCATTTCTGCTGGCTCTCCCTCCTCTCTGTTATCCGGCACGGATCGTGTGTCTTCTTTTCCCGAGGGGCCTGGGACGCTGCGCAAGGTTCACGCGCACCTAATGTTACACGGACTACACCTCCCAGGAGTCACCCTGAGCCCACACCTGCAGCAGGGCTCAGGCACCGCCCCCCAACGACACCTTAAATTACCTCGCCGCACCCGCTCCGCGGGTGCCACAGCGCCGAGGTTAGGAAGTGGGCTGTTTGCTGCAAGAGGGAGCATTTCTGCTGGCTCTCCCTCCTCTCTGTTATCCGGCACGGATCGTGTGTCTTCTTTTCCCGAGGGGCCTGGGACGCTGCTCAAGGTTCATGCGCACCTAATGTTACACGGACTACACCTCCCAGGAGTCACCCTGAGCCCACACCTGCAGCAGGGCTCAGGCACCGCCCCCCCAACGACACCTTAAATTACCTCGCCGCACCCGCTCCGCGGGTGCCGCAGCGCCGAGGTTAGGAAGTGGGCTGTTTGCTACAAGAGGGAGCATTTCTGCTGGCTCTCCCTCCTCTCTGTTATCTGGCACGGATCGTGTGTCTTCTTTTCCCGAGGGGCCTGGGACGCTGCGCAAGGTTCACGCGCACCTAATGTTACACGGACTACACCTCCCAGGAGTCACCCGGAGCCCACACCTGCAGCAGGGCTCAGGCACCGCCCCCCCTACGACGTTTTAAGTTTGACCATTGGGCCAGGGAGCTCGCGGAAGAGCGCGCGGGAGAAGCCCGGGACAAGGGCGGGGCCATCTGCGGCCATCAAAGGCCAGAGGAGGCCGGGTCGGGTGACCCCCCTTAGTTCTGATGCCAATACTCCAAGAACATTGATCAAAGGTACTGTTCCCCATTGACTACTTCCGGTCCTTCTAATAGGCCCCTTCCAAGGTTCACGTTATAGCCGTAGTACAACACTTCGTTATTGGTGATAGCCGCTACACTATGACTTGCAAAGCGGACCTAAGAAACCTCTCCTCCCAGGGTGACCTGCATAGGGGAACAATGGATTTGTACTTTAAGCGTGTTATACTGCCCATTGCAAGTGATCTAAATAGAATAGAACGATCCCCAGTTCTAGACAGCTCTTTCGCTCTGGGTTCTCCGCCTCAGATTGCTAACATAGCCCCGGGAATATCATTAATGGATGAACTTAATCAATTGTGCAAATCCTCTTACGTCCCCTTGGTTCCAGAAAAAGCTCCAATTTCCCTAATATCTACGCCTAAACATGGGTCTAGCTGCTCTTCCCCATCAACTCCCATTCCACAGGTAACGCCCCACATAATACAACCAACAGCAAACTCTCTATCGGTAATCCCCAACCAGGTGCACTCCGCTAAAAGGAAGAGAGATGAGGCTAAACATACGGGCAGTCAGGCCAAATTACAAAAAACATATCGTAATCCACCTTTACGCAATACTCTTAGTACTGCGACTCCAAAAACACCCACACAGGCCTCCCTATTGTTGGAGCTCGAAACCATGATGAAGTCAATCATAACTCCGCTGATTGATAAAATGACTAGCCTAGAGGACAGGCTCAGGGGAGTCGAGGAAGCTATAAAAGTTAAGTCAATAGTTACTAAAACTATGGGAGGACTCGTACAATCACAGAATCTAGCCCCTATAGATACGCCAATCTCCACCACACAAAGTAAGATTTCCAGTATACAACCAGCTGCCCCACATATGAAATCTGTCAATATCCCAAAAGCCGCTATGCCACCACAATCTTTTTACCTTAGGGCTGGGCAGAATAAAGACAAGTCATCTCATAAAAGAATAGTGTCTAGTCATGACACATTACCTCACAAAACTAACCACCTACATCTGCCACCAGAGGCAGCTCCCATTGTGTGTGTCCTCTCAGGAATACCTGAACTCCCAAAGGGAAAACTTGAGAGACAGCAGGACCTAAGGAATAAGGTAGTGTACTGGCTCACCAAAAATAGACCTCTGCCCTCCAATTTAGACGGGACTATATTAAGTGTCCGAAGGGTGGGCTGGTTAGGACCTCTCGTAAAAAACACTGCGGGCGACTTGGTACTTGTAAAGTTTAGAAATAAAGATGTCGTACCATACCTGCAATCCTGGCAGCCACAAATAGCGGATGGTCCCATATCAGTTTGGACTTTAAGTGAATTTTACCCCAGAACACTATATGTCCCGTCATAGAATTGGTCTTGTATTGAGTGGCCACCTTTCTTCTGCTTTATCAACTTGTTCACGCTCCATTTTGTATACTGATTAGCCGATTCATTCTATTGATTTAATTTATTTTTAAATTCATCTAAATTCTTTTTATGAAATGAAATGTATTAATGTATTGGTGTATTCTTATGTATTGTTGTTGCTTTTATGATTTTTTTTTACTAAAATCGAAGAAAGCTAATCGAATCGAATTTATTAAGTTTGGGGAGTCTTTGGTTACTATATTTTCCACCATTACATAGCACCATCTTGAAAGGGCACTTGTAAACTTTCCTCTTACCACATTTTTTAACTCTTTTGCTTACTCTACACGTGTCTTCTGGCTGGATGAATGTAAGAGGGAGACAACTCCTTAGCCTTTTACATTAGTCTAGAAGTTGATAGTCAGCATTGCCAGTAAGAGAAAGGAGGAATCACCCTATTGGGTAAAACAAAACAGGTCTATCAAAACTTTTCACATGGAGAAACGCTTAGCACATTTGCTTGGACTGCTAACCCAAATAAACGTATTTATGGTATTTGTTGGTGGGATAAGCTAATGGGGTCTACATTTTTAAGCAGTTGGGAGCTCTAACTCCTTCTTCTCGTTTGATTTATATACCTAAATTTGATTCTAATTGCTTTCTTGCAATTTAGGGCCAATGTAAGTCCATGTAGTGTTTTACTATCGAGTAGGATGCATTTTGACTCAGTCTGCATCTACTGCCCTCAGGGCCTTAGAGTTTAACTTAGGAGCCTTCCAGAATTGGGTATTAACCTAGTCCTTAACAGTAAATGTATGGGTTGTAAATTTCCTCATCTGGTTTTAATGTCCCTGTGTCTTAACACCTATTTAAGGTGTCCCTTTGGCATTCTCTTTTCAATTAAATTCCCCTTGGTTTCGATAGTTAGTTCCTCATTCTTTTATATATGGACATACTATAGGGTCTGCTCTCCTGCTCTTAATATCACAGGTTTTGAACATCTAGTCTGATATTGTGTAGTAGGTGGTACTCTCATACTAATTATTATGGTTTTTGTTATGGGGAAGATGTGCAGCCATAGTACTAGCCATATTGGACAAAATACTTTATCAATAAACTTTGTATCAGAAAAAAGATAGAGCTGGCCTCCTCGACAACACACGTGATGCATACCGAGCAAATTAACCCGGGCAAATGTCATTTCAAGATAGGCTTTATTCCACCTAACAATGAGACTGAACCAACAGGGATGCAGCAGTAATTAGGTAGGGAAACATCTATGATTGCATTCAGCTACCTGTTAAACTGGCACCGAGCCTAGCAAATCGAATATTCAAAGAGACACTTAGGGGTAGATGTATCAAGCCGTTTGCGATTTGCAAAGGCCGGAATTCACAGAATGCCGGCGTTTGCGAATCGCAAATGGTCTTTTTGCATGTTTTGACATGTAACAAAAAATCGCAAAATAAGGAATCGCAAAAATTTGCGATTCCTTATTTTGCTTAAGCATTTAAGGAATCGCAATTTTGCGATTCCTTAAATGCTATGTATGTAGCATTTTGGAATTGCGAATTTAGGTTAAGAAATCGCAAATTACCACCAACTTGTAGTTGGTGGTAATTTGCAAATTCTTTTAAAAATGCACAATTTGGCATTTGTGAAGGTGGCATGTGACGCACATACATGCCCTATGTGCACCTATGCACACACATGTAAATTTCAGGGGTGCAGCAGGGAGTTCTTGAGACACCCCTGTACCCTTGAAATTATTCTCAATTTGCGAATAGCAAATTGAGATTCTCAAATTGAGAATTATTTCACAATCATTCCTATGGGCCTCCTGGCCCATAGGAATGAATGGGAAATTATTCCTTATTTGCGAATTCGCAAATTGCGAATTCGCAAATAAGGAAGTGTAGTGTAGTTCCTATATTCCAAATAGGCTCTGCGCATTAGAATAACATAAACAGCAGTTTAGACGTAGGACTGAGGTCATCTAGGTCTCTACTGACTATGTTAGACTTAATTAGTTTTGCCAGCTAGCTCAGAGGTCACTAGAAACTTTCTCGAGTGAACAGGAAGGGGTTCACTTTCCTGAATAGACAAGAAGGGATTAGTTTCTGACAACCGCATAAACATGACAACTTTGCTCCCTCAAAATAAAAAGTATATCTGTAGAGTTGTGTGAAAACAATAGACAGTTATTTCACTCAGTCAATCGTGCATGCTTAATTTCACCAGGAGTGCAGAGAAATAGAGAGACAGGCGTTTTCAATAAAAGGTGTTATTTATTGAGCAGTCTTCTTTCTCATTCAAGAGAAATGAGTTGCCACAATTGCAATACTTATCATAAAGTAAAGTGCGTACAGTAAAAGGAGTATTATGAAATAATACTGTAAAAGCATTGATATGGTTTCTTAGCCATATGATACTTTAAAATGGATAAAATATATACATACATAAAAACATTGACTAACGTACTCAACTGGTGCTTCTAAGATACGCCTAGCCCGGTGTACCTTACCTAAGTCTCTCAGTGCGTCAAATGGGAGGGTCGGCTTCCTTCGGCTCTCGCATCAGCTGGGCTTCGGGCAAGTAGATAGCCGCTCTGCTCCAAACCACCGTGTGTTTGCTTAAGGCAACTGTTGGTATATTTATACCTGAAAGGTGCCGGGTTTGACGTAAGGTTGGACATAAGACGTCACTAAGAACTAACAGTTCTTTCTGGACTCTAGGAGTTCTTGCGCAAATCAAAACAAAAGCAGGGGGATTTCCCGGGCTGCTGGAGGCTTGGTTTGTTTAAAGAACGCGTTGTACTTTCTAGGAGTCTATGGGAGTAGCCTTGCCGTATTTGGACTGCATGGGCTATGACTAGATATGGACATGATTCTTATGCCTTTATAAGGATATGTTTTGTCATAACCATATAAGGGCATGAATAGGGGATATCTTGATTAGGATCCTAGATAGATTCACAACACCCACTCCACGTATTAATGTCCATCATTACTTAAATACTAAGCAATACTAAACATATAATGATGCATGTGTTGTAAATGTAAATGTAAATGTCGTTGAGCTTATATAGCGCACAGCTACCCGCAGTGGGTGTCCCGGCGCTTGCTTAGGGAACCCTTCCTGGTATTCCCCTGTGAGATAGCAGGGTATCCACAAGGTGAAAGTCAGGCATCCCACCGCGAGGGGCCGTTGTGGAGATTAAGCAAGCTATTGCCCAGAGTCGCAGAGTGTGAATCCGTGAGTCGAGGAGGCACCGGGGCGAGAATTATCGAGTCCGTGGAATTTTTAGCCCAAGACCCCGCCGAGGCGGGGAATTGAACCCTGGTCCAGGACCGATCTCAGCTTCCGGGTCTGCTGCCTCTAACCCCTGAGCCACACATCTCCACTGATGTTTTCCAACCCACCCCAAAATACATAAATTGCATTTGAAATAGTGTATGGTATATACACGAAAATGAGTATTTATACTGTACGTTTTTCAAGCAGTGTTATCATTCAGGAAATGCATATATAAATATTAGCTGATGAATTGCGAAAATTACACATGAAATGGCTCTGTATACAGAAACGGTCGAGACCATTTCATCACATATTTATACAATACTGTACATGTGCTAGAGGTTGAGGTAAAATATTGTCTCTAGTGGCTCTAAAAATAGAAGCTCTGTTCTCTAAGAATAGTTCTACTTTAAGCAGAGTACCATGTGCCAGAAAAAGGTAAATATTTTGGAAGTGAAAAAAAAAAAATTCGCTTTCAGGGGAAAAAAAATTGTTCCAAATGTTTTCAGTAGTTTTGTTTATAAAAAACTGGATGCCAAATTCAGAGTTTAGGGAACGCTGTGTGCTCGTTATTTTAAAAGTTATTCTCGTTGTTCAGGGGAGAACATCATTTCAGACAGGCTTTCAAAAAATTGGTCTACAACATCAGGTGAAAGTTCAACCAAGTTCGAAAAAGTTGAAATTGTGCATATGTGAGAATGATTGCTATCATCGATGTTTGGATCAGCAATGCTCACAGAAGGTTGTACCTGTTTGGTGCTGCTTTCCTCTTGTACCTCACCGCCACCTACTCGTAATGGTGAAGTCTCAACGAATGCCGTCATCAGAATAGGTAGCCGCTGGGGACAACACTTTGCATGAGTCGTTACAGGACCTAGCAAAGTATCGATATCCTTTAATACTGCTTATGGTAGTGTAAGACAGACGTCCAACACGCATTCTTCTCCGCATAGCAGACATCGAAGCACAGGTAAGATGCAATTCTGCCAGATTGGTCTTAATGAAAGAAACCATGTTGTATTCAGATCTCTTAGCCGCGCTAATCCGATGACTTTAGTGATTCGGTCTCGGTAGCGTATTGCTAGGATTGTTTCTTCCATCGTAGCTGGAGCTTTGTCTGTGGCTTGGCTTGCCATATCGGAGCAGTAGGATCAAAAATAAAATTCCTGCTACGATTCCCAGGCTGCCGAAAAGGGAATGGACAAAATTCGGAAAAATGCCCAGAACTGTTTCAAAGGGTGCTAACAGTCCCGAAAAAGTTGTCTTAAATACATGTGCGATGCCACTGGTATCAGACATGTTTAAGATTTGACCTAACATTTCTACGAAATGCACGGGGCAATTTGTTGATAATAGGGAATGTATCTCTGCCGCTGTCCTTGCAACTTGCAGATCATACGTTTCTTTGGACGAGGTTAAAGGCACAGTTGTCTGTAAAATAATAGACTTCATTCTGCTTAAAGTATCAATTCGAATAGAAGAGATATTCAAAGTCTGGATTGCTGTTTGGATACAATACTTGCATACAGCAAGTGACCATGGAAGTAACGCTCACGAGATAGGCTTTTCCTAGCACCATGCCACAACAGCTGTGGTCACTTTTTAGAACGTAGCTGCCGTTGGAAAGTTGTCTTAAAAATGGCTCTATCTGTGTCGCAGGAGTGCCATGCAGGTGACATGAAAGGTTATTTGATGAACCTTCGCAGGCTCCATGCAAGTTATTACCTTGACACTGAAGTGACTTAGTGATTTTCACAATTATTACCCCTAAGAAATACCTCCTTTTTTCCTTCACTATAACATTTGTGTGTATAAGGTAAATTCCATGTTGACTTGATGTATCCTTTACCCAACCTTTCATACAGACCTACTGGTATATATTTTTGGCAATACTTAAACTGGAAAGTTGTTATCGGAATTGTAATTGTTCCGTGTATTATCCATTCAATGACAGGTCTCTCCGACATTGTCAATGGTAATCTTTGAAGTTTTTCAATGCTCAAAATCGTATAGTCTGCTCCTTTTTGTGCCAAACTGATTTGTTTATCAGTAAGGTTAAAGATAGAAAATAATGACGTTATGTTGATTAGGCGCCATGGCACGTAGCCTGAACGCAGGATTTGCAACGTCCAGCCAAGTTGTACAATAGAACGCAATTGAGACTGACCATGTTGTAACATTAGTAAGTCCTGCTCTATTATATCAATAGCAGATGATACAATGCTGTCCAGTGAATATATTCTGGAGGACAGAGTCGTTAACCCATTGTCCACTACAGAAAGTGATTTTTCCAAATTTATACAATCAATTTCTCGTATTTTTTCTGCAGTTTCAATTTGTGTTACTTTCCAAGCTTCGTTGTAAGCAGCGTATATACCGGCGTATATGAAACGTTTTTGACGCTGTTTGCGTGGTCCCAGTATGTAATCAGGCAAGTCAGCACCGTCTTTAAGTAAAGATAAGTGTTGCTTAATTTCAGCCAGTGTGGATTTCTGTAGCCATTCGAGGCATAGTTTCCCTACACTGTATGTTGTAACTATCCCTGGATGTTGTCTCTGGGAGTATCTTGGGTCTGGCCTGTTCTATTTTAACCCCTGTATTTTGTTCAGGAATCTATCTTGACAGTTATTTGTGTCTGTGGGCCAGATCAACAATTTTTTCCAATCAGGATTTGTTCTGTTTTGGTGTAAAATATGGGATACGTCTATCTCCACATCTGTAGTGCTATTTCTATCAGGTATGGGCTTTGGAATAGACAGTTTATTTAAATCTTTTATCTTGGCTAAACCAAGACAGGTTGTTTGCTGAATGGTGTCATTCAGGAATATTATTTGTTCTGGGATCATGCAGGCTCTAAATAATGCTTCTAGACCTTGTACCTGCCAGTCTTTCGAACCCCAGATGGTTTTTGTTTCAATGTTGTTTTTCCAAAATTCAAAACCAAATGTAGACATTTTGTCATAAAATTTTTCAGAATAACTCAATTTAGTATTTGTCAACAGTGTTTTCATTCCTGTCTTATTTAACATTTTTAAATAAAAGTTTCTGGATCAGTTGTGTTAAACCCTGAGAAGTATGGGAATTTCTCATAAAATGTTTTCGAGCTGCCTTTTGGCGGAGTTGCACAATGTTCCCATTGGTTATAATTAAAAACATTTCTAGGATTAGCAGATTTATGCAAATAGTGATGACCATAATGATTATACCAGTACCTTTCTTCATATTTTGCTGAACCCTGCAAATAATCTTGTTCTGTGAATTTTGCTGACATTACTAAATCTGACATCATATTATAAATATTTTCAAAGTCCCAATCATCAGAGAAAGTACTTGGTTTTACAAAGTCACTTAATGAAATCTTGAACTGATGTAGATATTTCAGGAGCTCAATCAGGCCATAAATGTCATAATCAGTTTTGTCCCATGCTACCCCACCGAGTATTGGATTGGCTGTGATGTTCACTGATGACAGTTTTCTTTTCTCGATGTGTGAGGATTTGTGAGGCTTTAGGACCAAGTTGATGTTCTGACTTGCTGTGTCCATTGTACTATATTTTCCTTCAATGAATTTTCCCAAACATAGAACCATGATGAGCCAAAGTAAGAGGAAGAGTACACCTAACACAATCCAAAATTCAATCCATGGAGAAATCAGATATGTTTCTTTTAGTTGATGAAAGAGTTCGGTTACTTTGTCTTTGAAAGTTTTTGTTGCTGACGTTTCTTCATGTTCACTTGGATCATCAGAAAAGTCATCGAAATTGATGAAGTAGCCAGATGCAGTTCTGTCAATTGTTGGAATTGCTTCCGGATTTTCTTTTGTCTTTGAATCTTTCTTTGTTTCATTAGCATAGTCTGAGGCTACATCGTTGTAGACAGGTGTTTCTTGACGAACTGTTTCAATTTGGGTTTCAAGAGGCACAAGTTCCATGGTTTTGTTGCATAGTCTTTTTTTATTTACTGCAGGTTTATCAAAAGTGATTAGTCTTTCAGTTTGAATCTCTTGGATTGTAGCAAGATTTGGTCTTCTGCTACTTCTTGAGAGTCCACTGGGCCTACTACTTATTATTGGCCACATGATTGTGGTTTTACCAGGTCGATGGATACAACTCGGTTCTCCTTTTTACCAGCAAGGGGCGGTAGTACTACTGATCTTGTTCCGCTGACAGCTAAGACAGGTGCTGCTTTTCTGTAAGAAGGCCCAAATTCCTTCTTCACCGCGATCTTCTCTCTGACTAGATCCCCAATCTTTGGAATCCAGACAGGTCTTGCTGGGACAGGTGGTTTCTCTTCAGTGACTGTTGGCTTTAACTTTATATTACTCAGACTTCTTCTTGTTTCATTTAATTCCTGTAAGACAGCCAAACGATCTTTGATATCAAAGGATTTTTTATTCACCACTGAAGTCTGACTATCTAAGTCCTGGGTGTGCATTCTAGTACCAAACAATAGTTCGTACGGAGTGATACCTTTTAGAGAATTTCTTGGCAGATTGTTAAGACTACATTGGACACTTGTTAAATGTTTGACCCACCCATCACCCGAACCTAATACCCTTGCCGTTATAGATTGCTTTATGTCATGGTTTTTTCTTTCCACTACCGCATTACCCACAGGATGGAAGGGAGAAGAGTACCGCAATGCAAAGCCCATGCTGGCCATGGCCTCTTTGTAAGCGCGAGAGCTAAACGCAGGACCCTGTTCAGAATGTAGCATGCCAATTGCATATGTGCCGATAAAGACTCGCAAATCTTTTATAACAGTTCTGGCGTCAGCCGAGCGCTGCGGTCTGCATCTTAAGTGAATCTAGTCTTAATAATTATGGGAACGCATTTCTCCTGCTGGATTTCTGCATATAGATAGCCTTATGCTTTCTAATAAAGGTGTCCTGGCAGTAGTCTGGTCCGGTTCACAACTGCGATCTCTGTTGCGGTCCGGACAACCCTTTGCAAATTTGTAATTTGCAGGCTCATCCTCGGCCACCAGTATTCTGATTGTAATTCTTTTAGAGATTTCACGATCTCCTGGTGCCTTAGACCCTCTCCCATGTGTGCTTCTTGAATCAAGTAAGCCCTCCTGTTCGTGTTTGGAATTACTCTATCCCCCACTCCAGGGATTTGAGCAAAAGGAACGGAGTTTGCATCAATTATGTATGTATTATTGAGTGGATAGCCGAGAGGTAATGCTGCGTAGTCGCCTTTTAAAGACGCTTTTACCGCCAGCATGGTTTCTCCGTCTCTTTGTTTTTTAGTACGCTTTTTTTGTGGCTACGGAAGCCAGTTGAACCGCTGCCTCTGTGGCTCTGATAGCCAATCAATTTCCTGCAACGTGAACGCCATCACGTTGATGACTCAGTGTATGTATCACGTGAGTCTTTCGTAGTTCTTTCTGCAAAAGAACTACTTGTTCCCAGAGCTTTTTATGCTTTATTGTGGCACCT